>NC_088687.1:125138727-125772727 GCF_028017835.1 Emys orbicularis
TAGACAACATTATCTCCAGTAAATGTAAACAAACTTGTTTGTCTTAGCGATTGGCTGAACAAGAGGTAGGACTAAGTGGATTTGTAGGCTCTCAAGTTTTACATTGTTTTGTTTTTGAGTGCAGTTACGTAACCAAAAAAAAAAAATCTACATTTGTAAGTTGCACTTTCCCAATAAAGAGATTTCACTGCAGTACTTGTATGAGGTGAATTGAAAAATATTATTTCTTTTGTTTATATTATTTTTATTACAAATATTGGCAGTTTAAAAATGATAAAGTGAGCACTATACACTTTGTATTCTGTTGTAATTGAAATCAATATATTTTAAAATGTAGAAAAACATCCAAAAATATTTAATAAATTTCAATTGGTAATCTATTTGCTTAATAGTACAGTACAGTTTAAACTAGTCTCTTAGCCATGTGTTCAGCTCTTGTTCCAAAGCAACTGATGTTTTGAATCTTGTTTGTATTTTACAATTTTACAATTTTTCTTCTTGATGATGAAAATATAGTTTGTCATATCTTGTATTTGGAAAGACAATTTTTAGTTGTGATATCAATCAAAGAGAAATGTCCTTTTCTTCAGGATCTCAGCTTTGGCCATTTGTTTCCTGTGGAAAATGGCTCAATCTTACAAACTGTGAGTCCATTCCTGCAACATGAGGAGTGCCAGTTGAGGGCGCACATCACCTTGCAAGGGGTGAGCATTTGAGTTTAAGATATTTAAAGTTTAAAGAACACTAATTTTAAGGTTACTTTCACTAAACTTGGGACGTTTGACCAGCTGTTAAGTCTTGGGAATCCCTCCCCCACCCCCACCCCCGGACAAGCATGCACACAGAGCATGAATCTATGGGGTGGGGTGGGCAGCATAGGGGGAGGACTCACAGGGCTACCTTTGAGATGCAGGGTGGGACAGGTGGCCTAGAGCTCACAGACAATCAGAAAGAGGGAGGACAGAAGAGGGATAGTTTTTCAAGATTTAATATCAGAGGGGTAGCCGTGTTAGTCTGGATCTGTAAAAAGCAACAAAGAGTCCTATGGCACCTTAAAGACTAACAGATGTATTGGAGCATAAGCTATCGTGGGTGAATGCCCACTTCGACAGACGCATGTTCTGACGAAGTGGGCATTCAAGATTTAATAGGCAATGATTGAAACCCATTAAATAATTTTTAAAAGACAACTAATTATTTTTTTTAAATGACAATAGGCCAGGATTAAAAACAAAGTAAAAAAAGACAGTGGCATTTAACAGAACAAGAACAAGAGTTAATGTTAATTAACTACCACAGTTTTTAATTACTGTGTGTTTAATCTTGGCTGTCAGAGTTCCGGGCAACTGACCCGTATTCCACCTTCACAGTCCATCAAGGGGGCACTCACTTTTGGGATCCCAGCTCCTAGCCATCACCTCTCTTGGGAGGAGACCTGCATCTCTGTCCTCTTGACTGGGATTTACCCAGGCTGCAGAGTTCCCTGCCTACACTGCGAAATTGTCAGCAAGCCAGACTGCCTAAACAGGCCAGAGTCTACACTTTGTTTTCTCTTTGAAGGCTTATGAATAGAATAATTGCCAGTAGTTATAAGTTACACCCAGTTCTCTCTAACCAAAATACATTTATTCTTAAGGTGAAAGCATTAGAGAAAATATATTAAAAACAATAAAAGAACCTACTCACATGCTAGTAAACTCACCAGAAATCATACACCCACACACCCCTGCTCCAGCAGGGTCTCTAATAGAAGTCAGTCCTTCAAACCCCACAAACGGATTTTTCTGTGGTTACAAGTTCGTATAGGTTAGCGTTTTCTTTATACAGCCTGGGTTTTTGATCTTCAGATTCCAGGAACAGGTGATCAGTAGACAATGATCCCTTCCTCAGGGGATTTTCAAAAGGCTCTGGTGGGGAATTAAGGGGGGGGGGAATTTGCATTCCCCACCCTCTAGATATTGCCCAAGAAATCCACTTCACGCGTATTGTCTCAAGAGTCCATTACTGTCTGCCACATTGTTCAATATAGTCTTGTAATCATTCAGGCCCACAATAATACATAACACCTATGACTCTTAGACTTTAAGCTTAGATGGGACCATCGTGATCATCTAGTCTGACCTCCTGCACACTGCAAGCCACAGAACCTCACCCACTCCTTAAACAAACCCCGAACCTCTGGCTGAGTTACTGAAGTCCTCAAATCATGCTTCAAGACTTCAGGTTACAGGGAATTCACCATTTACACTAGTTTAAGAACATAAGAATGGCCATACTGGGTCAGACCAAAGGTCCATCCAGCCCAGTATTCTGTCTACCGACAGTGGCCAATGCCAGGTACCTCAGAGTGAGTGAACCTAACAGGTAACGATCAAGTGATCTCTCTCCTGCCGTCCATCACCACTCTCTGACAAACAGAGGCTAGGGACACCATTCCTTACCCATCCTGGCTAATAGCCATTAATGGACTTAACCTCCATGAATTTATCCAGTTCTCTTTTAAACACTGTTATAGTCCTAGCCTTCACAACCTCCTCAGGCAAGGAGTTCCACAAGTTGACTGTGCGCTGTGTGAAGAACTTCCATTTGTTTTAAACCTGCTGCCCATTAATTTCATTTGGTGGCCCCTACTTCTTATATTATGGGAACAAGTGAAGAACTTTCCCTTATTCACTTTCTCCACATCACTCATTATTTTATATACCTCTATCATATCCCCCCTTAGTCTCCTCTTTTCCAAGCTGAAAGTGGGTTTAAACCTTGGAAGGCTGCTCCAGAACTTCACTCCTCTGATGGTTAGAAATCTTCATCTAATTTAATACAATTGACTCCAAAGATACTTAAACTTAATTCAATAAGGATATCCAAGGATATTGCTACATCTGTCAAACTGACTTTTTTCATTTTATTTCAAACAGTTATCTATTGTTGATGTTTAATAATTTCTTCTCAATTTCTGCCTGCTGGATATGCCCCCATTATACCTCTTACCCAATTACCTCCTTGTCCCCATTTCTCCTACCCGGCCCTTCCACACCTCAGTTCCCACATGACCACACCATTGATCCAGCAAAGAAACACTCCTTCATACACATGTAGCTACAGATCTCAGGAGGACTCTTGAGCTGTGAAAGTGTACCTGAGCTTAGTTATAGCTGCTACAACTACTAATGCCATTACTCCGGGGGGAATTCTGCACCATTGCGCATGCAGAATTTGTGCAGAAATTCATGGGTTTTGTGCAGAATTTCCTTTTCCTCCATGGAAATGGGCTGCAGAGCTGCTGGCCACCACTAGGGCCACTGGACCCAGCAGAGCACAGCTCGCAAGTAGAAGACACTGCTGGGGGGAAGGGGAGGGAGCAGGAGGATTTCCAGCAGCTGCAGTTCTCAGCATGCTCTGAAGGAAAGAGGCAGCATGCAGGAAACTCCATACAAGCCCAGGACCCAGCATCAGGCTGTTTCTCCCTCTGTATCCCTGGGCTCTGAAGGGGAGAGGGTGTGAGTATCTAGGCTGGGGAGGCACCACAGCTGGGGTCTGGGAGGGAGGAGGTGCGAGTGTCTGGGCTGAGGGGGAAGGGCTGTGGGTGTCTGGGTTAGGAGGCATCCCGCTGCTGGGCTCTGAGGGGTGGGAGGTAGGGAGTGCGTGTGAGTGTCTGGACTGTGGGGGCGGGGGAGGGACCCACAGCTGGGCTCTGGTGGGGAGGGGTGTGTGTGAGTGTCTGGCCAGGGGGGTCCCCATGGCTGGGCTCTGGAGGACGGGGTATGGGGTGCATGCAAGTGTCTGGTTGTGGGGAGCTGCAGCTGGGATCTGGGGGAGAGAGTGTGTCTGCCCCCCCCCCCCCGGGCTCTGGGGGGAGGGGGCAGAGAAACAGGAACTGGGTTGTCACAGGGGTTTCCTTAACATTCTACTCCTGGAGGAATTTTTTTTGTTTGTTTCTGTACTGTTACAGACATAGTTGCTGATAGGTATTTTGAAATAAATTATCAAAATAAGGGAAACTGACATGATTATATAGTATTATTTTGACAAATAAAATACGCGGAATTTTAAAATATTGTGCACAGAATTTTTAATTTTTTGGCGCCAAATTCCCCCAGGAATATAATGCTACCAGGACCTCTTGTCCTGAGAAGGTGAGGGCCTGCAAGGGGTCACAGCTGGTGCTCCATGCCAACATGTGCTGCACAGAGAGATTGTGGAGGAGTTTTAATTTAGAATGTGAATGTCTGGCTCATTTACACTATTTACAACTAAATATTTTGATTTGATAGAGGGATTAAAGGTTTTGGATTTCATATTAAGACAGGAATGAGTGTATTTTGTAAAACCAGTAAGCACGGGTTTTACTCTGTGCATTTGGTTGTAAATTATTTTAAAAGCTAACACTCAGTGGCACATTCTAAGCTTATGTCTACACTACAAATTACTTCAGTATAATTTACATCACTCCAGGATGTGAATAATCCACACCCCAAGCAACATAATTTATTCCGACGTAAGCTCCTGCCAACCCAGCTACCACCTCTCACAAAGACAGCACTTCTTAAGCCAACAGGAGAGCTCTCTCCGTTGCACCAGAAGTGCTACAGCAGTACAGCTGCATCAGTGCAGCTGAGTTTCTGTAAATGATGTAGTGTAGACAGCCTAAGAAACAGAAACTAGCAACAAGTAAGAAACAGTCCCTCTTATACCAACAGCATATGTTTAAAAAGAGAGAAAGGACAGATGTATCAGAGTTAAAGATTAATCACAGAGCCATAGAGCTCTCTAAGCAGCAGCATCGGTAGGGTTAAATTTTTATTAGTTTTGAGACTCTGGACCGTTCTAAACTATATTATGCAAAACAGGTGCAGTACTTTGAGAACTGAATTACTGGGGAGAATGGTAAACGTACAGAAGAATAGAAGACCAATAAGCAATTTTTTCCAAGCTATAGATGAAGATATTTTCTTGGGGATGTAATGCCGTTTTGGTTCCATTGAAGACAAAACTGATGTAACTTAGCTAGGGTCTTGGGCACAAAATTAGATAAAATGGTGGCAAGAGGTCTAAACCTTGAACCATGGTGGAAATACAGATGCTCCCCAGGTTACGCAAACCCGACTTACGCAAACCCGCATTTACAGAAAAAGTTCCATACGCGGGTTTTTTGGTTTTTGGCTTAATTGTTGGAAATATGTCCCCAACTTACGCAAAATTCAACCTACGCAAGGCGTTCCGGAACGGAATGCCTTGCATAAATCGGGGAGTGTCTGTAGGAAAAATTCTAGCCACCTATGGTGAATCAAGATCACTTAAAAGTGGTGAACCCAAAAGAAAAAAACACTTATTAATTTTATTTTCCAAAGTGATGAATTGATTCTGGAAAGCTGAGAATCAGGGAAGTGTCCTGATTTTAATCAGTCAAATGTAAGTCAAGTTACCTATTTAGAAACTTTGCTACTAAGCCAACAAATGGAGTTTATAACCATAAAAAAAAAATGGTTACCTACCTTTCGAAACTGTTGTTCTTCAATAGGTGTTGCTCATGTCCATTCCATTCTAGGTGTGTGCACGCCAACGTGCGCGGCCATCAGAGATTTTTGTCTTAGTGGTACCCATAGGGCTGACTGTGGTGCCCTCTGGAGTGCCACGCTCATGCCACAGTATATCAGGCACCACCGGCCCAACGCCCTCTCACATCCTTCTTGCCGACAACTCCGACAGAGGGGCAGGAGGGCAGGTAATGGAATGGACATGAGCAAAACATCTTGAAGAACAACGTTTTGTAACTGTAAGTAACCGTTTTTTCTTCTTTGAGTGCTTGCTCAGGTTGATTCCATTCTAAGTGACTCACAAGCAGAAGCAACAGGGGTGGACTTGGAGTTCACAGTCTTGCAGCTTGCAACACTGCTCTGCCAAAGCCAGCATCGTCTCGAGCCTGCTGGGTCAGCATGTAGTGCGACGCGAATGTGTGGATGGATGACCAGGTGGCGGCCCGACAGATCTCTTGGATCAGCATCTGTGCCAGGAAGGCTGCCAATGACGGCTGTGCCGTAGTTGAATGAGCCATCACGATCACTGGCGGGGGCACCTTTGCCAGCTCATAGCAGTAGCAGATGCAGGCTGTGATCCAATCCAAGATTCTCTGGGCTGACACTGGGCAACCTTTCATCCTGTCAAAGACAGCAACGAACAATTGAGGTGACTTACGGAATGGCTTTGTTTTAACAACATAGAAGGCCGGTGCCAGTCTGATGTCTTGGGTATGCAGCCTGCGTTCTTCCTCCATCACATGAGGCTTTGGACAAAGAACCGGTAGGTAAATGTCTTGACCAGTGTGGAACTGGGAGACTACCTTGGGCAAAAAAGCCGGATGCGGATGCAGCTGGACCTTGTCCTTACAGAAAACTGTAAAGGTGGCTCCGACTTGAGCACCCTGATCTCAGACATCCTACGGACCGAAGTTATAGCAACCAAGAAGAAAACCTTCTAGGAGAGAAGGAGGGAGGAGCAGGAAGCCAAGGGTTCGAAGGGGGGATCCATGAGCCTCAACAACACAAGATTCAGGTCCCAGACACGAGGGCAAAGGTGCTCCAGACCTTTCAGGAACAACGCCATCATGGGATGGGCGAAGACCAACCGGCCTTGAAACGGAGGCTTGAACACCAAAATGGCCTCCAGGTGCACCTTGATCAAAGATGGTGACAGACCCTGGAGCTTAAGGTGCAGTAAATAGTCCAGGATGTCCTGCAGCAGGGTCTCTTCTGCATGAATGTGTCGGTCCGAGGCCCAACACATGAACTGCTTCCACTTTGCCACATATGTAGCCCTGGTGGACAGTTTGCTGCTGCCCAGCAGAACCTGTTGGACACCAGCAGAGCACTCCCATTCATCCATACTCAACCACACAGCAGCCAAGCAGTCAAGTGCAGCAACGCCAGGTTCAGCAGGTTGCAGTGGTTCTGGGAGAGCGGATCCGGCCAAAGAGGTAGCTGCAACAGGGTGGCTGCCGAAAGACTCAGCACCATGCCAAATTAGTGTTGACAAGGCCACGCTGGGGCTATGAGGATAACAGATGCTCTGTCTTGCTTCACCTTCAGCAATACCTTGTGGATTAACAGTACCGGCGGGAAGACGTACATCAGCGCTCCTGACCACGGAATCAGGAAGGCCAACAGGAAGCCCTTGTCCATGCCCTGCAGAGAACAGAACACGTGGTACTTTCTGTTCCGCCTGGATGCAAACAGGTCCACTAGCGCCCCCCACCCATAGAAGATTAGGCTGACCACCTCCGGATGAAGCGACCATTCGTGGCGAGACAAGAAGGTCTTGCTGAGGCGATCCACTAGGACGTTCCTGGTTCCAGGCAGGTGGGAGACCACCAGATGAATGGCATGCCACACATAAAAGTCTCAGAGGCTGAGCGCCTCCTGACAAAGGGCCAAAGATCTGGCACCACCCTGCCTGTTGATGTAATACATTGCGGCCGTATTGTCTGTCAGGATCTGCACCACCCTGCCCTTCAGGTGGGGCAAGAACACCTGGCATGCCAGGCGAACCACTCTGAGCTCCCTGACGTTGATATGAAGGCCAGATCGCTGTGTAGCCAGAGGCCCTGGGTGCTGAGCTCGCCCAGATGGGCTCCCCAGCCCAGGTCCGACGCCTCCGAGACCAGGGTGAGCGATGGAGACAGGGTCACAAAGGGAACCCCCTGCAGCACCGACTTGGGATCCAGCCACCAGTCCAAGGACAGGAGGACGTGGTCCGGGGTGTGTCTGCTCGGGATATAGACCAAAGCCAGCCACGCCTGCACAGGCTGTAGATGAAGTCGGGCACGTACGTGCACACGGCCATGTGGCCCATTAGCTGTAGGCACATGTGGGCTGTAGTGAGAGGATGGCTCTTTATGTGGGCGATCAAGCCCGACATGGCCTGAAAGCGCGCTTCTGGACGGAAGACCGTGGCTCGCATGGAGTCGAGAACCGCTCCAATAAACTCTATGCATTGGACTGGCGTTAATGTGGACTTCTCTGTGTTTATTAACAGGCCCAGATTGTTGCAGATGAACCACACCAGATCGAGGCTCCATTGCACCTGCTCCGGAGACCTGCCCTTGATGAACCAGTCGTCAAGATATGGGAAGATCTCAACGTCTCAGGTAAGCCACTAACGGCGCCATGCATTTCGTGAACACTCTCGGGGCCGAGGACAGGCCAAAGAGTAGCACTGTGAACTGGAAGTGGCGCCCAGCCACTATGAAATGCAGGAAATGCCTGTGATGCGGAAATGTGGAGACAGAAAAGTAAGCGTCCTTTAAGTTGAAGGCGGTGTATCAGTCCCCCGGATCCAGGGAAGGAACGATGGAGGCCAGGGAGACCATGTGGAACTTCAACTTCTTGAGAGACTTGTTGAGGCCACGCGGGATGGGTCTGAGGCCCCCTTTGGCCTTCGAGCTTCGAGTAGCGGAAGTAGAATCCTCTTCCCCATGTCCCGAGGAACTTCCTCCACAGCCCCCAAACCCAGGAGCTTCTCGACCTCCTGAACAAGGAGTTGCTCGTGAGAAGGGTCCCTGAAGACAGACAGGAAAATGGGGGGGTGGGAAGAAGGGGCAGCCAAGAACTGTAGGGTATAGCCCCGAGCTACTATGTCCAAGACCCAGCAGTCTGACATAACCCACAACCAGGCCAAGCGGTATGGGGAAAGGCGGTGAGTGGGAGGAAGAAGGGCGATGACAATTAAAACTAGCATCCCTTCTCATTGTAGATCCCTGACGGGGTTGCCAGGATATTGGCGGCGGTGGTGGCTGGAAAAAATTCCTGGCTGATTGCGGTGTGTGTATGCCCAACGAGCAAAGGGGTAGCCCTAGTGTCCTTCAACCCGTGCAGCCTGGCATTTGTTTGATCCGAGAACAGACCAACTCCATCAAAGGGGAAGTCCTGGATCGAGGCCTGCATCTCCTGGAAGAGGCCCGCTGTTTGGACCCAGGAGCTGCATCGCATGACCACCGCCGATGCGACCACCCTTGCTGCCGAGTCTGCCACATCCCATGCCATCTCCAGGGAACATCTGGCCGCCGCAGTACACTCCTCCACCAGGGTGCCAAACTCTTGGGCCAGACCTTGAGGGAGGGATTCCTGAAATTTTTAAGGCCATCCCAGAGATTAAAATTGTACCGCTTGATGGTTCGCCAACCAAAATTGCAGGCTGGTGGTTGAATAAAATTTTCTCCCAAATAAATCGAGTTTTTTGGACTCTTTGTTTTTGGGAGTCAAGGAGGTGGGGACCCGCTTGTCTTTCTCGTTGGCCACAGACACAACCAACGAGCCCGGGGCGGGTGGGTATAAAGGTATTCAAAACCTTTGGCCAGCACAAAGTACTTTTTTCTCAGCCCGTTTCAAAGTGGGAGGGATGGAGGAGGAGGTCTGCCACAAGTCTTTGGCTATTTTGAGGACCCACTCTTGTACAGGCAGACACAACCAGCCCCCTTTCTTGTTATCCCATGAAAATCAAATTTCTAGGTGTCTTTTTGTGAAGACCTGACTGCTAAGATATTGCTAGCAATTACTATACATAATGCTTGGACAGAATTTGTCTCTGATTTGTAAGAGATAATGGACTATATTCTGCCCTTTGTGAATGACTGCAACTCCCAGGACCCAGAATTATCAAAAAGGTTTGGACTACAGCCATATGTTTGGTACTCTATACATCATTTTCTGTAACACTACATAGTCTTGGAATTATTGTGCATTTACTTGGTTCCCTCCCTATCTCTTTTTCCCTCTCTGCAAGTTAATAGTAAACTTGTTCAAAATATCTGCCAGTAAAAATATCATCTAAGGAATAAATTCTACGAGTCAAAGTTAGAATATAAAAATTTACCACTTCTGTCAATGCATAAACTGGTTTCTGCAAGTAAGCAGGCACCTGTGATATTACACAGTTCTGACCTCATAAGAATATTGTTTATTCATGTTTAAATCTCTGAATGACTTTTTTTTGAAGGCAAGAGGCAGAATATTTTCAAATTAGTTATAACAGTATATACATACAATATTTTACATTTAAATAGCTCCTTTAACAACAGAGAATCCGAAAGGAATCATACGACCACATTTGGGGAAGGAAACCAGCAGGGCCGGCTCCAGGCACCAGCAGAGCAAGCACGTGCCTGGGGTGGCACATGCTAAAGGGCGGCATTCCGTCCATTCTTGGGGTGGCAGAGTCCGAGCAGCTTTTTTTTTTTTTTTGCGCTTCGGCAGTTCGGGTGGCGGAAGTCCAAGCTTTTTTTTTTTTTTTTTTTTTTTTTGCTTGGGGCAGCAAAAATGATAGAGCCGGCCCTGGAAACCAGGCAGACAATTGGTACATAGCACCAGGCAAAATGGCCTGAGAGAGGAAATGTTACCCAAACACATTGGAACGAACTCATACTCTTACAAAATGGGCTAACAAAAACTCAGTTGATTAAACTGACTGAGCTACATTCAAAATACCCATGTACAAGAAACTACGTGGAATACAACTTATCCTGCTCATCAGTACTGAAGACTGTATTCTGTTCTACTTTAGTAGAAATAATGGTTGTTTGGTGATTATAATACTGAATTATAGTGCTGCAGTAATACTACTATATTTAGAACTAGACACTTCCATTCCAAACACTTTTTTTTCCGTTCACTTATGACGTTTTTCAAATTACTGCCCGGGCTAATATTTCTCACACTAGGGGTATGTCTACACTACGAGAGTAGTTCGATTTTACTTAAATCGAATATATGGAATCGATATTACAAAGTCGAACGTGTGTGTCCACACTAAGGACAGTAATTCGACTTTGTGAGTCCACACTAACGGGGCAAGCGTCGACATTGGAAGCGGTGCACTGTGGGCAGCTATCCCACAGTTCCCGCAGTCCCCGCTGCCCATTGGAATTCTGGGTCGAGCCGCCAATGCCTTCTGGGTAAAAAAATGTGTCGAGGGTGCTTTTGGGTAACTGTCGTCATCCAACCGTCACTCCCGCCCTCCCTCCCTGAAAGCGCCGGCGGGAAATCAGTTTGCGCACTTTTCTGGTCAGTGACAGCGCGGACGCCACAGCACTGCGAGCATGGAGCCTGCTGCAACCATCGCTGCAGTTATGGCCGTTGTCAACACCTCGCACCTTATCATCCACCTTTCCCAGAGGCAGATGCTGAGAAATCGGGCGAGGAGGCTACGGCAGCGCGGTGAGGACCTGAAGTCTGAGAGTGGCACAGACCTGTCACAAAGCACGGGACCCCGCACCAAGGACATCATGGTGGCAATGGGTCATGTTGATGTTGTGGATCGGCGATTCTGGGCCCGGGAAACAAGCACGGACTGTTGGGACCGCATAGTGCTGCAGGTCTGGGATCAATCACAGTGGCTGCGAAACTTTCGCATGCGGAAGGGGACTTTCATGGAACTTTGTGAGTTGCTGTCCCCTGCCCTGAAGCGCAATGACACCCGGATGCGAGCAGCCCTGAATGTCCAGAAGCGAGTGCCCATAGCCCTCTGGAAGCTTGCAACGCCGGACAGCTACCGGTCAGTCGCGAACCACTTTGGCGTGGGCAAATCTACCATGGGGGTTGTTGTCATGCAAGTAGCCAACGCAATCGTTGAGCTACTGCTCTCAAAGGTAGTGACCCTGGGAAACGCGCAGGTCATCATAGATGGCTTCGCCGCGATGGGATTCCCAAACTGCGGTGGGGCTATAGATGGAACTCACATCCCTATCCTGGGACCGGACCACCAGGCCAGCCAGTACATTAACCGAAAGGGCTACTTTTCAATGGTACTGCAAGCACTGGTGGACCATAGGGGACGTTTTACAAACATCAACGTCGGATGGCCGGGCAAGGTTCATGACGCTCGTGTTTTCAGGAACTCTGGTCTGTTAGACGGCTGCAGGAAGGTATTTACTTCCCGGACCACAAAATAACTCTTGGGGATGTGGAGATGCCTATAATCATCCTCGGGGACCCAGCCTACCCGCTAATGCCCTGGCTCATGAAGCCCTATACTGGCGCCCTGGACACTGAAAAAGAACTCTTCAACTACCGGCTGAGCAAGTGCAGAATGGTGGTGGAGTGTGCTTTTGGCCGTCTCAAGGGGAGATGGAGAACCTTACTGACTCGCTGTGATCTCAGCGAAACCAATATCCCCATTGTTATTGCAGCTTGCTGTGTGCTCCACAATCTCTGTGAGAGCAAGGGGGAGACCTTTATGGCGGGGTGGGAGGTTGAGGCAAATAGCCTGGCTGCTGATTACGCCCAGCCAGACAGCCGGGTGATTAGAAGAGCCCAGCGGGACGCGCTGTGCATCCGGGAGGCTTTGAAAGCTAGGTTCCTGAGTGAGCAGGGTAACCTGTGACTATTAAGTTTGTTTACAGAGAAGCTGAACCTGCCCCCGTTTCTTTACCCAGTAAATGTTCACTATCCTCTCCAGTTACATACCCCATTCACTCCGTTCCCACCCTTCCAACACACGTTTAAAAATAAAATCACTTGAATTTTGTTAATGAACACAGTTTTCTTTATTACTGTTTTCTCGGTAAAGTGTTGAACCTGGGACGCAGACTGTGGTGGGGAGCGGGTGTAGTGTAGTGATGCAAAGAATGCTTCTAAACTCCAGGAATGACAGGCTCCGCACTGGTGGACTGGTTGTTTCAACGGAGCCTGCCACCCCGCTGCATAAGATCTCTAACCGCCCTCCCCCGCCACAAAGTCACATAGCGCCCCCCCCCCCCCCCACACACACACACAGAACATGAAAACCACCTCCCAGACTGACCAGGGTAACTAGTGACTGCAATGTGTGTGTGCCCTGCTGCTGAACCTGCCCCCGCCTCTGTACCCTGGTCAAGGTGACTGTCCTGTCCAATTACCAACCCCCTTCCCCCCCTTCAGACAGACTCTCCTCTAAAAGAACATGATGGAAACAGTAATTAACAGAAACGTATTTTTTATTAGCAACTACACATGAAACTGGGGGATGAAACTTGGACGGGGGCTTGGGTGAGGTGGGAAGGAAAGGACTTATCAAATTTTGGGGAATGAGAGCCTTCTGGTACTTGAGCAGTCTGCAGGGGTGGAGCGAGAGTTTTCACGGACTCTGCCGCCCCTCCTTCTTGGGACTTTGGGTGAGGGGGGTATGGGACTTTGTGGCGGGGGAGGGCGGTTAGAGATAGACTGCAGCGGGGCTCTGTCCTCCTGCCTCCGGTCCTGCAGAACATCCACAAGGCACCGGAGCGTGTCCGTTTGCTCCCTCATTAGTCCAAGCAGCGTTTGAGTCGCCTGCTGGTCTTCCTGCCACCATCTCTCCTGCCGTTCCATGTGTGATCGGTGCATTTGGGACAAGTTCTCCCTCCACTGGGTCTGCTGGGCTGCCTGGGCTCGGGAGCAGCCCATAAGTTCCGAGAACATGTCCTCCCGTGTCCTCTTCTTCCTACGCCTAATCTGCGCTAGCCTCTGGGAGTGTGATGCCAGGCTAGGTCGGGAGACAGTCGCAGCTGTGGGATGGGAAAAAGGGAGTGAATTCCTCAGAAAGATAAATTTAGTTGTGAACAAAGAACATAGTCTTTCTCTGTGAACAAGACCATGCACAGCACCTATCACATGCGCACTCAGGACAAGGTCGAATTTTCGGCCTTCGCATTCAGTGCCTGGGGTCTTGCAGTGCAGATCAGAGAAGCGGGGCAGGACACCGGAATTTGTGTAGCAGGCCGACATGGTAAGCCGTAGACTTGTGGCTGCTTAAAACTTTAATAATAGCACTGGCCTCCTTTCACGTTCAAAGCAATGCCAGTCCCTGCTGCCAGCAATCCGGCAAGCATGAACTCTGCCCCTGTCCCACCCCCTCGCGGCTGTCCCAGGGAAAGATCCCTGTATGCTGCCCCTCTCCCGCCTCCACCGCGTGGCTGTAAACCGCCGGTTACAGTTCTGTAAAGGAACAGGCAAGCAGTCCCAATACTAACATTCCCCTACCTAATTCAAAGCAGGTCACCATGAGCGACATCACTCTGATGAGGATTTCAGAGACGGAGAAAGAACGGATGCTTCGGGAAAGCCTGCAAAGACCAGGGCCGTATGCCGCCATGCTCTGCAAGGCAATGATCCCCGAGTACTTGCTTGTCTCCTGGTGCGGAAATGTTTCGTACTACAGAGGACCCAATAAGGCTGCTCTCCCAAGGAACCTCATGCAACGGCTTTCCAATTACCTCCAGGAGAGCTTCGTAGAGATGTCCCTGGAGGATTTCAGCTCTATCCCCGGACATATAGACCGGATTTTTTTTCAGTAGTTGCACTGCCAAGGACTGAGACGTTAAGCGCCTAGGGCAAAGTAATCATGCAAAACCCATTGTTAATATTGTTAATATTCCTGTTCTGTTAAAAGTAAATGTTTACATGTTTAAAACACTTACTGACCGATCCTTCCCCTGATTCTGTGTCCGGGTTAACGCCTGGGGACGGTTGGTAGGGGAGCTCTGTAAGGGTGATGAAGAGATCCTGGCTGTCGGGGAAATCAGCGTTGTAAGCGCTGTCGACTGCCTCGTCCTCATCTCCTTCCTCATCTTCCCCGTCCACTAACATGTCCGAGGAAGCGGCCGTCGACAATATCCCATCCTCAGAGTCCACGGTCAGTGGTGGGGTAGTGGTGGCGGCCGCACCTAGGATGGAATGCCTCGTAGAAACAGGATGTCTGGGGCTGGGATCCGGAGTGTCCGTTTGCCTCTTTGGTCTTCTGGTAGCCTTGTCTCAGCTCCTTGATTTTCACGCGGCACTGCATTGCATCCCGGCTGTATCCTCTCTCTGCCATGCCTTTAGAGATCTTCTCGTAGATCTTTGCATTCCGTCTTTTCGATCGCAGCTCGGAAAGCACGGACTCATCGCCCCAAACAGCGATCAGATCCAAGACTTCCCGATCAGTCCATGCTGGGGCCCTCTTTCTATTCTGAGATTGCATGGCCATCTCTGCTGGAGAGCTCTGCATCGTTGCCAGTGCTGCTGAGCTCGCCACGATGTCCAAACAGGAAATGAGATTCAAACTGCCCAGACAGGAAAAAGAATTCAAATTTTCCCGGGGCTTTTCCTGTGTGGCTGGTCAGAGCATCCGAGCTCGGACTGCTGTCCAGAGCGTCAACAGAGTGGTGCACTGTGGGATAGCTCCCGGAGCTATTACCGTCGATTTCCATCCACACCTAGTCTAATTCGACATGGCCATGTCGAATTTAGCGCTACTCCCCTCGTTGGGGAGGAGTACAGAAGTCGAATTTAAGAGACCTCTATGTCGAACTAAATAGCTTCGTGGTGTGGACGGGTGCAGAGTTAATTCGATGTAACGGTGCTAAATTCGACATAAACTCCTAGTGTAGACCAGGCCTAGGTCTCCACTCAGATTATTTTGCTTTGATGTTTAAAGGACAGCCTACCATTTTAAACTTCTGAGTATATGGTTTAAAAAAAAATCACATTATTTTAAAACTTCAGACAGGAATATAGATATTGTTCTCAATAAAGAATATTTGCTTTTTTCTTGCTTCAAAATATTTGAGAAATAAACAGATATTCGGGAAGAGAGAAATAAAGTAATGAATAATTGGACTATAGGGTCGCACAGTTCATTGCTTCTGTAGACTGAGCACTCATTGCATCAACACACCATTGCATCCCTCCATTTTCTGATTCCCCCTTTTTCTCACCCCCATGCTCAAGACTCCATTTGCCTGCCCGCAATTGCCCACCTATGCCTGGGACTTCATGTGCTCCAATTACTCCTTTTTCCCCCACCCATCCAAACCAGGATCCCCCATTCTTCCCTTCATGCCAGGGGCTTTGTGTTCCTTCCCATTCCTTCCTCCCCCCATGCCAAGGGCTCTCAGTCTTTTTGCTCCCACTTCTGAAGTACCTTTCTTACTTCCAAATTGGAAGAGACAGGTAGATTAGTTGGTGTCCCATCTTTCTCTCCTTCCCCCGCCCACCCCCCCCCATAAAGCAGCCATTGGGGAGACCGCACTAGAAGAGAGGAAGGAATGAAGCCTCCTTCAACCTCCTCTCCCTCTAGCTCCCCTTGCTGATTACTACGGAACAGATGCTCAGTCAGGCAGCTCTCAGCACTGTATTTGTTGCTTCCACAGATCCTGTATCATTGGCAAAATTACTAAAATATTACTCTCCAGGAATCATTTAAAAGTTTAACATAATGTTTTATGTAAGCTTAAATTACCTCAAGATCATCCAGTGAACGAGTAATGCTAAATCGCTTACATCTTCCAAATGATCTCCGAACAGACGAACGTTGGGGAGCCAGGGCTAATCCAACTGGATGTCCAAATTTGGCACCCTAAAACACAATAGAAAATATAGGGTTACTTATACTTGTATTTTATTTTAGTACTTTATTTACATAGAACAACTCCTCAGAGACAACATCTGATTTCTAGAGAATTGTGTTGACAGGCACATTGAACAGCAAGGAAGAAGCTCTTCAATAAAAGTAATAAAAGTGAGTTAGGTTCCCATTTTGAATGGGTGTTAGGCAACTGTCTCCCCTTTCTGTCTCTGAAATTCTCTACCCAAGTGACATACTTAAGTTCATGAGGTGACTTTTCCAGCCAAAGTCCCTAGTCCTTCAAACATTTAGACACAACTGACTTTATGAACATGAGTAATCAGTGAGACTACTCATCTGCATAAAGTAAATTCTATGTGTAATTATTAGCAACATGGATGCCCATATTCGAACATAAGAGAGACCTACCCCTATGTTATAATGACTATAAAATGCTTACTCACATTTCCTCCATATGATGCTACAACAATACTAGAATCCATCTTACCCAATCTTTGATGCACTCTTTCTGTATGCTTTAAACACAGCTGGAACATTCCCTGAAATTTTGGAACTGATCGGATGCAGCATCAAAGTTATCTTATTACATCCAGACAAATGAAACTGACATCAAGTTGAGAGTAAAATTTTCTTGTGTCCCCACTTCGATTACTGACATTCCCTTTTTATGGCCTAATATCAATAAATTCCCACTTTCTCGCATGAGGTCTAAAATGAAGTCACTGACTACTCTTTAGCTTTGGAGAACAGAGTTATAGCACCCCTATCCTCAACCATAAATGGCATTGTAATCCACCTCCAAAGTTAAATCAAAATGGTCTTCTGGATTTCAAACATCTCTATGGAGATGTTCCACCAAGCTCAGTTTCTCTTTAGTGAGGGCCTCTTCTCTGTTGTTTCTTTCTCCCTCCCCACACCATCCACAGCTGGAGAGTCACTATTTTTGTTGCTCCATGTATCTGAAACTTCCCCCAATTTATCATCTTCTTCTTCTTCTTCTTCTTCCTCCTCCTCCTTTAGGCCGTTTTTCCCAGCAAAGGTCGTGGCAGCAGCATGGAGAATAGGGAAGACCCGACCTATTTTTCCTCCGCAACATGTTTCAGCTCCTCCTGGGGGATTCCCCACCATTCCCAGGCCAGCCAAGAGATATAATCCCTCCAGCACGTCCTGGGTCGGCCTCAAGGCCTCCACCCAATGCAACGTTTCTGGAAAAGTTCCAATGGAAGCCTCCCAGGGGGCATCCTTAACAGGTGCCCAAACCACCTCAACTAGCTCCTCTTGATCCAGAGGAGGAGTGGCTCTACTCCAAGGCCCTCCCAAATAGCCGAGCTCCTCACCCTGTCTCAGAGAGTAAGCCCAGTCACCCTGCGGAGAAACTTCATTTCTGCGCTTGTACCCGCGATCTCGTTCTTTCAGCGACCTGTAAACTGAGAGCTTTGTCCAAGAACTCAGCTCCCGCTTCACCACCATAGATCAGCACAGCGCCCGCATCACTGCCATCACCGCACCAATCCGCCAGTTGATCTCATGCTCCCAACTTGCCATCACTCGTGAACAAGACCCCTAGATATTTAAACTCTTCCACTAAATGTAGCAGCCCCCGCCGCACCTAGAGAGAGCAGTCCACTTTCTTCTAGGAGAGGACCATGACCTCTTATTTGGAGGTGCTGATTCTCATCCCAGCCGCTTCACACTCAGCTGCAAAACATTCGGAGATCACAGTCTGAAGAAGCAAGAAGGACATCTTCATCTGCAAAGAGCAGAGATGCTACCTCCGAGTCCCCGTACCGGATGCACTCCACAGCTCGGCTGCGCCTTGATATTCTGTGCATGAAAATTACGAACAGGAGTGGGGACAAGATGCACCTTTGGTGGAGTCCATCATTCACCTTGAACGAACTCAACTTAATGCCAAGAATACAAACACAACTCTCACTCTGAGAGCAGAGGGCCCGGATAGCATGCAAAAGCAGCACCGGCACCTTATACTCCCAGCAGCACTTCCCACAAGACATCTAAGGGAATGCAGTCATAGGACTTCTCCAGGTCTACAAAACAAAGGTAGACTGGATTAGCAAACTCCCACGATCCCTTGAGTATCTGCAAGAGAGCAAAGAGCTGGTCAGTTGTTCCAAGGCCAGGACAGAATCCACATTGTTCCTCCTGAATCCGAGATACAACTAACGAGCGTAACCTCCCCTCAAGCACCCTGGCATAGGCTTTGCCGAGGAGGCTGAGGAGTGTGATCCCCCTATAGTTGGAACACACCCTCTGGTATCCTTCCTTAAAGATCGGGACCACCACCCCAGTTTGCCAGTCCAAAGGTACTGCACCCGCCTTCCAGGCAACATTGAAGAGGCGCATTAACCACTCCCAATTTATGTTGTCTTAAAATGTTCCTTTTAATTATATCATACTTAACTATCCCTTATTTCATCTGCTGTGGTGAGGAAGGATGCAAGTTTACAAGAATATGCTATGTTGTCATGGCTTTGTTGGTCCCAGGATATTACAGAAACCTGGGGAGACCATTTTATTGGCCCAACTTCTCTTGGAGAGAGAGACAAGCTTTCAAGCTTACACAGAGTTCTTCTTCAGGTCTGGGAAATGTACTCAGAGCGTCACAACTAAATACAAGGTGAAAAGATTGTTTAGCATAAGTAAACATATTTAGAGGGACCGTTTCAGGTGAAGTAGCCAGATAATACCTCTCCAGTCACGGGGGGGAAGCACACAAGAAAAGAAGCAGTGGGTTTAATGGGTTATAGACCATTGTAAAAAGCCATAATTCCAGTGTCTCTATTCCATCCATGATTTTTAGGGTCTAGCAAAGTTATGAACTTAAGCTCTTAAGCTTGTCTTTTGAAGACGCTGTGCAGTTTTCCTTTGAGGATGATGACTGAAAAGTCAGATATAGCGAACTATAATTGCTTTGTGAAAAGTGTTCACCCAGAAATGATAGGGTTTTTTTGTCTTTTATAATTTTTCTGTGTGACATTTCCCAGACCTGAAGAAGAGCTCTGTCTCGAAACTTGGTCTCTCTCAAGAGAAGTTGCTCCAATAAAAGATATTACCTGACCTATCTTGTGTCTCAAGAATATTTATTAGCGACTGCATGGTTTTTAAATGGCAGCTTTCTATTACTTTTCCTTCAATTTTTTTTCTTTTCTGCCTTTAGGAGAGTCACTGTTTCCAACTCTAAAATATTTCTTTTTTTTCCCCTAAGTGTTTTGTTTTTCTGCATTTGAAATTTACATTAAACAAAAATAATTCCAGATTCTTATAATTAGATGTTCACAGCTGATTGTACAAAGTAGGGGGAAAAACAGAACACTATGAAGTTATATCACTGTTTTATAGGATGATATATTTTTGGCATCTTCTCGGAAGAAAATGAATATCTGTTTATTTACCCACAGGTATTCAATGATATTCTTTAACAATATGACTCTCATTGGTGACTTTGCAATTCTCATTGGTGTATATTTACTAAAGACTCCATTTGGAAGTCTTCTTTATTGTAAGATGGATTGCCACAGCCCAGTGTACTTTTCAGGAAGCTGGACCCAAATTCTGGAGAAAGCCCTTCTTGTTTCTGGGGCATTTCAGGAAAGCTTTAAATAAGGAGGTTCTTATCTCACTATGAAAACAAATGATGTAGTATTCCCTGTGTTTTTTATATTGAAATATCTTTGTTCTGCCCCATATTTTCAATTTTCAGTGTACTGACAATGAATAACTGCACCATAGAAGCTGTCAGGGAGAAGCTGAAAAGTAGACTCTTGAGGTTTTTGACACCCAGGAACAATGTCAGACTGGAACAAGCACATTAGCTAGATATTTCGGCTATAAAATTATCATCAGTTTAGTATGCTGACATTCAAAGTTGCCATCCTTAGGTTTCAACATTAACACCCATTGAGCTAAACAGGGCATTTCATATCTCTGAGATAATTTGCAAGTGATCTGCAGATCCAGACAGGTATTATTGCATTGGTTCATGCGTGGTTTATATTTTAAGGCTCTTTGCAATCCTAAGATCTAAAATAACTTTTCCCCCTGCAAAATGAAAGCTTAGATCTGACGCAATACTCTGCAGCAAAGGGTAGACTCCATGGCAAATTCAGCAGAATGCATCAGTATTAATTACAGATAGTCAAAACAATAGCATGGCACCTTGAAAGTTATTACTAGTGACACTTGATGTTCCTTGTATGTAAGGATGTAAATTACTTGCATGTAAGTTTCAGAAAGTTTCACCACATTTTAACTATGGAAGTACCACCTTTACATTTATTAAATCTTTCATTTAGTGAGAACAAACAAAAATAATATAATAATAATAATATATGGAGATATACCTATCTCCTAGAACTGGAAGGGACCCCGAAAGGTCATCAAGTCCAGCCCGCTGCCTTCACTAGCAGGACCAAGTACTGATTTTTTGCCCTAGATCCCTAAGTGGCCCCCTCAAGGATTGAACTCACAACCCTGGGTTTAGCAGGCCAACGCTCAAACCACTGAGCTAGCCCTCCCCCTGAGGAATGTAAGGCAGGAGGAACTCCAAAGGCTAGCAGCAATAGTTACATCAGTACTTTGGAGGGCAAATGGCATACTGAAGCCAACTGAGAAAGTATTAAAGTACACTTTAATGCATGCTTCTCAATGCTACTCTGTAGTATCACCAAAAACAAAAGCTTTCCCAGCAGGTATCCATCTTTCATAACAGAAGGGTGATGAGAAAGAAAACCAAATATCAAAACTGGGCAAACACATCTGGGACAAAGGAGAACATGACATTTTCACTTTGTTTCCCAGTGCAGCCCAAAGAGAACACAGAAATAATTGCCCAACATAGGTTTAAAAGGTGGCAATCCCTGTGTGATACTCTTGAGTGTTTATCATGTACAGATAAAATATAATGCAAAAGATTTTAGAAACTAGTTACATCTAAATTTAGGGCAGGGATCAGCAACCTTTGGAACGCGGCTCACCAGGGTAAACACCGCGGCGGGCCCGTTTGTTTACCTGCTGCGTCCGCAGGTTTGGCTGATCGCAGCTCCCACTGGCTGTGGCCCCCATTGGCCTGGAGCGGCAAACCGCGGCCAGTGGGATCCGAGATCAGCCAAACCTGTGGATGCGGCAGGTAAATAAACCAGCCCGGCCCGGCAAGGGGCTTACCCTGGCGAGCCGCGTGCCAAAGGTTGCCGATCCCTGATTTAGGGGGTGGGGAGGCCTGCTTTAAGGTAACTCCAATTGCATTCTAAGAGAAAATGAAATTGATCTGCAATCTTCAGAATCACTAGATTTGGTTATTCAGCAAATGTTGATGTCTGAGTTTAAAACTAAAAGCCTCTTGGGTTATATAGGGTCTGTAAATACAGAGACACAGAATGAAAGGGAGGATGAAAAAAAAAACACTTAGAAGAATCACGTAGGAGTACAAAACAGAACAGGAAATTAGCACCCAGTCAAAATTTGATGTAAGGTTTTCTGACACTTGTACAAAAATAAATATCTAGTACTTGGTTAGAATCCAGTCATAGCATAAGAAAGAAAATGAGAAATATGACCCCAATAAAGAAAGTGAGAAATACAGCCCCATCTATACCAAGAATAAAGTAATGCTAGAGAACTGCTTATAAAAAGGTGCAAACCAGTTAAAGTTAACCATTTGCCTGGCCAATTTGGACAAGGCATAAGTGTTTTGAAATGGCACTTTAAAAAAAAAAAAAAAAGTGTTTCCTAATGGTCTCTTTCTTGCACTAAAGAGCTGAGTTAGAGCTACCTATGGGAGACGAAGAGAACTAGACACTGCTAAAGAAAGACTACTTCTTGAATCTCTCTGCAAAATATTTAAATTTCCCAGTAAGTTATTGCTGAAGTCTCTCTTCCCCTGCCTTCTCGTTCCAGAGATTTAGTCTGTACAAATGGGCCTGGTCTCTGGAAGAGGAAATAAGTTGGAAGTCTATTTATCTCATGCACACACACAAAAAAATCTTACAGGAACAGGTATCTCCAGTTAACTACAACCAAAGACTTTTAGTGAGAATCTACGGAGGAAAAAGCACCTAATGCTTGAACAGAAAATAGCTATTACAATTAGAATCTGCAAATCTGCTAGCCTGTAGGAAGTCACAGCATTTATTTGCATAAAGCAGTGGTCCCCAAACTGTATGGGGGCACACATCAGGGCCCAGGATAGCTCCCACGGGGGGTGGGGAGGGAGCACCACCGAGTCCCACTCTGCCCCCAGCTGCAGTTCTGCTCGTCCCACAGCCACAGCTCTGGCCCCAGCTCCACTCCAGCCCCAGGCGAGCTCTGGCTCCAGCAGCAGCTCCACTCCGTCCCCAGGTCAGCTCTGCCCTCATTCCCTCTGCACCCCCAGGCCAGCTCTGCCTCTAGCCTCAGCTCCACCCCCATCCCCAGTTCAGCTCCCAACTCTGCCTTCAGCCCAAGGTCCTCTGCTGAGTCAGTTGTGCAGTAATGGGGGAGGGGGATTGGACAGACTCCATTACTGGTAAACAGGGGTATAACGAGAAAAGTCTGGGCACCACTGATGTAAAGGAAGATTTCAGCGGCTGTGTCTCTGATGTTTTCTACTAGTAATTGAAAGGTTTTAACATGCATGTAGTCAGTCAGTAGTTAGAGGAACTTTTAGGGAGGATATAACAGTACTGATTACCCTTTGTGATATAGCATGGCCAGAGGGCAGCAGAGTGATAGATGGGAGATATGTAAGTCCCAGGATGATGAGAGCCTTATTCCCTGTAGAAGGAAGAGAGGCTGCTACAGATTAATTAGAGCACCTGAAACCAATTAAGCCAATTAGAGCACCTGAAGCTAGTCACCTGATAAAACCCCCCTGCTTCAATCAGACAGGTGGAGGAGTTGAAGCAGAGTGGTTTGGTGTTGGAGCAGAGAGCAGACTGGAGGAGAGCGGTTTGGTGTTGGGAGAAACTTGGCCCAAGCGGAGAGAGGGCAGGAAGCCCCACAAGCTGAAGGGCCGGAGAGGGAAGTAGCCCAAGGGAAGGAATCGCTAGTTCAAGTGGTTCGCCGCTATCCGTAGGGCCCCTGGGCTGGGACCCAGAGTAGAGGGCGGGCCCGGGTCCCTCCCTCTCCACTCCCCTTTTCTGGGACACTAGTGGGACAGTTGATACCCCAGTTCAGGGGCGAGAAACGGCACCCTGAACCCCCCACAAGAGGAGAAAGCGCAGGACCCATCATAATGGTGCCGGCAATTTGCCACACCTTGTTATATACAGTAAAAGCTGTTTTATCTGGCACTTCACCAACAGGAAAGCTCTATAAACCAGCATTTCTGATCTTCAATGAAATTCCGGTTTATAAGCCAGTTGGCATGGGGCCCCAAGTGCTAGCAACGCAGCTCCCATTAGCCAATGGGAGCTGTGGAAGCAGTGCGCAGAGCTGCCTGCCACACCTCCACTTAGGAGCAGCCAGGAGAGGTCACTGCTTGCAGGGAGTCGCCTGAGGTGAGCGGCCCCCCGGATCTGCCACCCCAAGCCGCTGCCCTGAGCCCCCTCCTACACCCAAACTCCCTCACCCTTAGTTAACCAGCATTTTTTACCCCCCATTCTCCCAACATGTCTGATAAAACAGCTTTTACTGTACTACGAACTACTGTAGAAAAATTAGTAAGGATGAAGCTGACTTTTTCAAAGAAGCATACTGCCATCTGGCTAAAAAATACTTTGAATTGTGCATATATGCTAGATGAACTCTCTCTTTTTTTTGGTACAGAGTGCCTATGAAGTCTATTACAATTTATTAGTTAAATAGTGGTATAAGATATGTTTTCTATCTGAAACATATAATCTCTGGATCAATAAACCAGAATCAGAAGAGTAGATAGATGTTTGAGCAGAGGCTGAAAAGGAAAGCCAAAATTCCTGAAGCCTAACCCTAGAATGGTAGAGAAACTAGAAAATCCATCTGACAACTTAGGAAGTCTTATACCTGTTAGTAAATATTAACCCTTTTAGTTTCCTTTTTTTCTTGCATATTAATTTACATATGAACTATTCTTCCAAAATCATTATAGCATTACCAAAGAGCGTGTTTGAATTCTAATTGGTTTTTAACCTGTAAGTGGCCTATATTTAGGAATTTCATATGATTGAGTGTTGAGCTGTATCTAGTTTTCCTCAGCATTTTCATATCTTTAAGAATCCAGGTGTCCAGCAGAAAAAACCCTCAAACTACTAAAAGTATATACAAAAGTATAAACAAAACTGGGTGATATTGTTATAGCAGATTTTTCTATAAAGAACTGGGTAGTCAATAAAAAAATTGCTAGTACAGATGAGTTCTATAAGAAATGAAACAGTAATAATGACCGGATTAGAGCTCCCCTTAGCTTATCACTCATGTAACCTAAAGATACCACACAAAAAATCCGTAAGAAATTAAGTAAAATGAAAACATCAAAACAAGACACACAGTAAAATTAATCATGAAAAAGTATTTTTCCCTCCAAAAACAAGTTTTTGTCTCAGACCCTAACAAAAGACAGAGGGTTTTAAAAATTAGGTGGGGGAGTGCAAACTGTGGTATCCCACTGGTAACCGATAAGAACGACACCGGGTACATCTACACTCCAGTGTAAGCCCAAGCTCAGACTCAAACTCAAGCCTATCCGCCACTTCTATCCACACACAAATCATGCTAACTCAGGGCTTCGACCCAGGGTCCTAGGACCCTCTGGGGTTGCAGGATCTGAGACCAGGTCAAGCCTTGACCCAGGGTTCGAGCCCTATTGTTTTGTAGTGTAAACATAGCCCTGCTTGACTCAGGTCCTGGGAGTCCTCAAAAAAGTATGCCACAATCCCACGGGCCAACGTCTTTTCTCCTCTCTATTCCAAGGATCTTGAAAATGGAAGCCACCACCCTTGGTGTAGTGCAGCAGCTCAGTGAGTCAGTGTTAACCTTTCTGACCACTGAGTTGCAAATACACCAGAGAGCATTCTGTGTTTGCAATGCAGACTGAACAGAACATCTCTTTTGCAAATCATACTCCTTCAAGGTCACAAGAGCACAACCTAGTATTGGTAAATCTCTGGTGCAAAGCCAGGAAAACTGGACTAGGAATGACCACACATACTCACAAATAGTGAAGAAGCTGGCAGCTTTGCAAATTTACCGAATTGGTGACCAGTGCAAGGAGCAGATTAAGTAGCTCAAGAGTAAGTACCGTAAAACCAGAGATCAGAACCGCATCCCAGGCAACTTGCCAACATCATGCCCATATTATGAGGAGTTTGGGTGCTGGGCACTGTGCCCAGCATGGAGCTAATCCTGATGCATGATGACCTAGTCAGCCAGGATGGTGCCCTGCTGGCTCCAGAATCCAGCATGGGGACTGATGGGAGAAAGCAGCAGGCACTGAATGGGGACACTGAAGTCACTCTGTTGCTGAAACTGGTTCCAGAGCAGGCTTTGGAGCAGGAGCAGCACATTCTGGGTCCATACTCGGAAGAGCTGATTCACCCCCAAAGGACAGCCCACTGCGAAGCCTGCAGTGGACGCAGATGAGACAGAAACTGATCTTAAGCCCAATAAGTTTTGGGCACCATTTTAACGTTTATTAATACAGCAATAGGAGGAATTTCTGCTCCAGGAACCAATGCAAAAGTTATGAGAAGCCCCAGTTAGCAATGTGTATTTGTTAATGGCGGAGTGTATGCCAGCAGCATAGTTCCCCTCAACACCACCACATGGTGCTCAAAAAGGCAAGCAGGACATGTAAACAGTAAAGAATATCTTTTAAGAGTAAACACTACAGATCTTTTTTGCTAGGGCCATTCCTGTTTCTTAAAAATAATAACCTTACATTGCCATGCCTGTAAGTATGCCATTCTGTAACCATTCTATGGTCTATTGAGACGCCTGAAAGAAGAAGTTACTCACCGTGTGCAGTAACTATGGTTCTTCGAGATGTGTGTCCCTATGGGTGCTCCACCATAGGTGTGTCTTCATCCCTGCACTGCTGATCGGAGAACTTTGGTAGCAGTGTCTGTTGGGCCCCAACATGTAGTCTCTCCTCGTGCTGTGCCATGAGGCTAGTCAGTGCACATGGGCTAACCCTCCTCAGTTCCTTCTCTATCGCAGAGTCATGGACAAGAACTCTGAAGTAGAGGGGAGGAGGAAGGGTTGCAGAGTACCCATAGGGACACAAATTGAAGAAGTTACCTTGTGCAGTAACGATGGTTCTTCGAGATGTGTCCCCCTGTGGGTACTCCACTGTACGTGACCCCCCAAGCAGTACCCCTTCTGAAGGGCTGGGACTTCAGAATCAGATCAGTTACAGATGACAGTACTGTGGAGCCAAAGATGGCATCAGAGGCGGAGTCGCCAGTGATTGCATAGTGTTCTGAGAAAGTGTGGTCTGACGCCCATGTCACCGCTCTACAGATCTCCGAGATAGGGACATTCTTGAAGGCAGCGAGAGATGAGGAGATTGATCTTGTGGAGTGGGTACGGATCGACTCTGGAGGAGTCGTGTTACAAATTTGTCTGATACAATTCGAGACCCACTTAGAGAGTCTTTGGGCTGATATTGCTGAGCCCTTGGATCTTTCTGCCATAGAGAGAGGAAAAGTCTAGGGGACTTCCTGAAGGCATTTGTCCTATCAAGGTAGAAGGCCAGGGCTCTCCTAACATCTAGGATATGTAGTATAGCCTCCCTATTGTCTTGGTGAGGCTTGAAGTAGAAGATAGCAAGGTGAATCAATTTGATTCATGTGAAGCAGGGAGGTTACCTTAGGGATGAATTTTGGCTACAGTGAGTGTAACCTTGTCTGGAAAAAATACTGTGTACGGGGGATGCGCCATCAGAGCTGCTTTCTCTCCTATTCTTCTAGCCAAGGTAATTGCTATCAGGAATGCTGTTTTCAGTAAGAGGTATGTAAGTGAACAGGTGGCTATGGGTCTCAAGGGGGGCCTAGTCAGCCCTTTCAGTACGAGATTTAGGTCCCACATGGGGGTAGAAAGTCAAGGTTGAGGGGAAAGGTTTATTATACCCTTGAACCTTTTAGTGTTTGGGAGTGACAGCACTGAGTATCCTTCGAAAAGCTGGTGATAGTCTGTAATAGCTGCTAGATGGACCCTAAGAGAGTTTAGGGATAATCCTGACTTTATAAGGATCAGAGCATAATCTAGGTCGGATGTGTGGAAGAGTCACGGATGTTGGGGAGATTTGTTGGGACGTGCACCAAATCTGAAACCTGGACCATTTCTGCAGGTAAGTTTGTCGTGTGGAGGACTTTCTACTGTACAATAGAAACTCTGGTATCTTCCTTGAGCAGGAGTTCTCTAGGTGTTGGAAACAAGCAGGAACCATGCTTTGAGGCAGAGAATCCCTAAATTGGGATGCAGGATATGCCCTTTGTCCTGTGAGAGGAGCTGCAGAAAGGTCGGGAGAGAGATCGGCAAGCACATCGCGAGCTGTGCTAGGTAAGAATACCAGGTCTGTCTCGGCCAAGTAGGAGCAATCAGGATGATGTTAGCGCCATCCCTTTTTATCTTTAGCAGGACCTTCAGTAGTAGTGGAAACGCAGGAAAGGTGTAAAGAAAGTCTTTGTCCCAGGGGAGTAGAAGGGTATTGCCCAGAGAGTGCTGCCTCGTCCCCACCCTGGAGCAGTAGTGTGGACATTTCTTGTTCTGGTAAGTGGCAAACAGGTCTGTGGACAGTGTTCCCTATCATGTGAATAAGTCATGGCGTACTGATGAGTATATCTCCCACTCGTGATCATGTGAGAATTTGAGACTGAGATGGTCCACTATCAAGGTCTATTTTCCTGGGAGGTAAGCTGCGGACAGAGTTACGTTGTGGGAGATGCACCAGTTCCATAATCTCATTGCCTCTGCACATAGGGAGGGAGACTTGGCCCCCCCTTGTCAGTTGATGTAGTATATGCAGGCTATGTTGTCCATTAGGATCTTTGTATGTGATTCTGTGATCAGCAGGAGGAAATGGACACAGGTGTTCCTGACTGCTTTCAGTTCAAGGAGACCAATGTGGAGAGACATCTCTGTAGGCAACCATTTGCCTTGCGTCAGGAGACCATTTACATGCACACCCCACCCAATGAGTGATGCATTGGTGGTAAGGAGCAATGATGGTGACGTGTGCGAGAAGGAGATCCCTTTGCACACATTGGCTGAGACATTTCACCAGTTTAAGGAGTTTTTGATCCTGGTGGGTAGTAACAGGGGTTTGTCCAGCCTCTCTCTGTTTGGTCTCTAAACTGAACTGAACCATAGTTGGAGGCATCGCATGTGGAGTCTAGCGTGTGGTATCACCGCCAGGCCTGTTGACACGTGCCCCAAGAGTTCAAGGCAAAGTCTGGCTGGTATCTGTGGACTGTATTGAATGGTATCTATGAGCGAAATCAAGGATAGAAACCTGTGTTGAAGGAGGAGGGATTTGGCCTGTATGGCATCTAGGTCAGCCTCCAGGAATGCCAGGCATTGCACTGGAGTGAGGGTTGACTTCTGGGTGTTGATCTGTAAACCCAGTTCTGTAACAAGTGTATCATAGGGTTGATGGCTTTGTGGGCTTCTTGGAGAAATCAGGCTCTGAGGAGACAGTTGTCCAGATATGGGTAAATCGTTATTCCTTGTGAACGTAAGTGAGCAGCTACCACTGAGAGAACTTTGGAAAATACTCTTGGGACCAATGATAGTCCGTAGGGGAGGACTCTGTATTGGTAATGGTAGTTTCCCAGAGTGAACCTGAGAAATTGCCTGCGAGCGAGTAAGATCGAGATATGAAAGTAGGCATCCTGGAGGTTGAGGGCCGAAAACCAGTCTCCCTGTTCCAGTGTTGGAATGATCACCAATAAGGTGACCATCTTGAACTTCTGAGCCTTGACAAATTGTTGAGAGCAATGAAGTCCAATATGGGTCTCCAACCTCCCTTTATTTTAGGTATTAGGAAGTAACGACAGTAGAACCCCTTACCTTGTAGATGTTGAGCTAGTGGTTCTATGGCTCCTAACTAGAGAAGTTGAACTTTCATGAGAAAGGTCCCTGAAGGATGAGGAAGGGTATATCAGAGGGGGTATAGAGGTCAACTAGATGGGGTACCTGGATCAGACGATCTCTATAACCCATTGGTCCGACATTATGCGTTCCCAGGCACAGCGGAACACTGCTAATCGGTGGCCAAATGGGTATACAACCATGGTTGATTGCATCAGTTGTGGGGAGTGGTCTTGCAGCGCCTCAACCTGCCTGTCAAAAATGGCATTTACAGCAGCAGATTGGGATGAGGCTTGCAGACCAGACAGTTTGCGCTCTGGGAACTTCCCTTTCTCAATTTGCAGTTCATAATGGTGCTGAGGTTGATATTGAGACGCGTAAGGTCTGTGCTGAGACTGGGGACTAAAACGTCTCTTTTACCCCAGTCTATAGATTCCCAATCACCAGAGGGTAGCCCTGGAATCCTTTAGGGTACGAAGGAAGGCATCAGTCTTTCCAGCAAAGAGCTTTGTGCACTCAAAAAGGAAGATCTTCCATCGTGGACTGCACCTCTTTCAGGAATCCCAACAAATGGAGCTATAACGCCCATCGCATCACCACCACCATGGAGATGGACCTAGGTGCCACGTCGGTGGCATCGAGGGCCGATTATAGCGATGTTTTTTATACTAATTGCCCCTTCTTTATGACAGCCTTGAAGGATTCCCAAAGCACCTCTGGCAGTTTGTCAATAAAATAATTGAGTTTGTTGTAATTTGTGTAGTTATATTTGTCTGTGAGTGCCTGTTAATTGGCAATATGGAACTGGAAGGTGGCCAACAAATATGCCTTCCTGCCAAAGAGATCAAGGCGCTTCCAGTCCCTGCCGTAGGCTGTAGCCCTGGACTGGTGTTGCCGGCCACGGGAATTGACAGCGTCCACCACAATGGAATTGGGTGTTGGGTGGGGAAAAAGGGAACTCTGATTCATTTGCAGGGATGTAATATTTTGTATCTGCCCGCTTGCAAGTTAGTGCCACCGAAGCCAGGATTTGCCACTGTTTTGGCCGGGTCTAAAATGGCCTCATTGATTGGAGGGCAATCTTCGATGAGGAGGAAGAGTGGAGGATGTCCAGGAGCTGATGGTGGGTATCCTTTACCTGCTCTAGTAGTATGTAGAGGGTGTCCACCATCCTCTTTGCCAGCTCCCGGAAAAGGCGGAAGTCATCTGCCAGAGATGGTGGGGGAGGCATGACGGCTTCGTCCAGGAAGAAGGATATGGTCTTTGGTGTTATGACCTCCTCCATCTCCTGCGATGGTTCAGAGGCCTTAGATGCTGTCACCAAGGGAGTATGCCTGGAGGATTCTTGGGCAAGGCTAGGAGCCCATAATGCAGGCTGTCGGTGTGCCGCCCAAGGGTCCCAATATGGCCATTGTGGTATAGGATCTGTATGGGGTGCCCATGAGTGGCCATACCAAGATGGTGATGATGGTGAAGCCATTTGGGGGTACTATCTCAGACCTTGCTGGTAGTGGGTCTTGTATGGAGCCTGGGAGGAGTACTGTGAGACTGCCGCCTCTGGCTCACTGTCCAAACCCTCACTAGATAGTGGAGGAGCATGGCTTAGCTGAGGAGATATCCCTGTACCCAGTAAAGGCTCGATGCCATGATGTCAATACCGATAGGCGGGGACTCAGGTACCGAAGAGTCACTGCCTATGCCCATACTGTCTGTGGACTTGTCAACAGTACTGGTAGCCAACAGTTACCATGCATGGGTGCTGGACTGTGGTCTCTGTGCTGGTGGTGCCGAGGATATGGAGCGAGATACACATCGCTTGCAGCTATCCTGAGGATCACTTAGGGGTTTTCCTGCCCTCTTCTTAGAGGACTTATGAGAGGAATCCCCAGCCTGCTAATTCAACCAACTTCCCTTAGAAGTCGAAGGTTGTGGGGAAGAGACACATCTGTCAGGAGACTGAGCTCAGAGAACTGCCTCCATGAAGACAATCTTCTGGTAGAGCTCTCTGTCCTTGCAGGATCTCATCCGGAGCTACTGAGAGGGTACACTTTTGCTGTATGTGACCCTCACCGAGGTAACAGATGCACTGAGAGGGCTTATTCGTTACCAGGATTGCCTCATTGCATGTGTGGCACTTCTTGAAACCCAGGGAGCTGGGCATACCCTGCTAAGGGGAGAGTCCTCAAGGGGGAAAAAAGGTGGGGAAAAGGGTAGGGAAAAATGAATGGAAGAATAACTACAACTAGAACTGGGGACACTAACTGCGAAATGAAAACAGAAGAACAATAGCCTTAACAGACTACTAATGGCTCTGTCTCTAGCCAGGGAGGTTGAGAAGGAGCTGAGGAGGTGTTAGCCCATGCACTCTGCCTAGCCTCATAGTGTAGTATGAGGAGAAACAGCACATGTGCAGGCCCAATGGACACTGCTGATCTCTGATCAGCAGCACAGGGACGCAAACACACCTACAGTGGAGCAGTCAGAGGGACACTACTTGAAGAAGAAACAGTGAATTGTGTGTGTGAATGTATGTGTTTGGGGAAATGTGTTTCATTCACAAATCTAGTCCATTTCAGTTAGAGGTAGTCCATGAAGGTGAGAAATTCATTTGTCCCAAATATGACTGCAGTTTGAAATTTTGTCCAGAAATGTACTGGGGGATGGGGAGGAGAAAGGCTGTGGATTTGCGTGTGTTTGCATGCAGCCATAACAGTCCATGTGGAAGCTAACGCAACATCCTGTTGACTCCCTCATGAATTCTGATCCAATCCTGTGTGTTGATAGCTGCAAACTTTTCCTCCAGATAGGTAGTCACATTTTGGGGAAGGGAATATTTTTCAGGGCCACCTCGGTAGCTGACCAGCTCACACCACTACTAGATGTGCTGCTCAGTCACTAAACATTTAAATACTTCTGTTGCATAAACTTACAGGTTTTCAACCAGTAACTTGGAAAAACATCGGCCTTTGCCAGTTGGGCACCAAAAACTGCTATGTCCTCCAAAGTGTGGAAGGTCTGAAACCATAGAATGGCCACAGATGGCAAACTCCGCCCCCTCCCCTCACCACCACCACCAAAAAAAAAAAAATACAAGTAGTTTTGTAATTTTCTAAAATCAAAAAAGCAGCGTTGCATTTTCAACTTACCATTGTGCCTGCAATTCTTTGCTGCAATTAACCAGTCTGTGTCCAGGGAGCTTCTGTGTTCCTAAGCATCCTTCTCACAATATAGTGAAGTTCAGTTTGTTAAAGTATCATTTTATGTCCTTGAAATTCCACAAGACATTTTTCTGTGTTCCTGCAGTGAGCTATTTGAGACAATAATCCTCTGTGCCTTGTCCTTTCAAGGCCCCTTGACCTCTGTTGGCTGCAGTACCTCCACACTACAGCAGAAGCCTGGGCCAACATTCCTTCATGGATCATTCCAAGAGGAAGCATTTCCATGATAAACTTATGGTTGAAATTCTGGAGAGGGCCAACAAGCAAGTCTGGTACCAAAGACACAGGAACTTATGGCTAGAGGAAAGGCATACCACATGACAAGAGCAAAGGCACAGGCTGGCTGCACAGCTTGAGGACAGGATTTCAGCACAGGGGTAGGCACTTGCCTCACAGCCCCTGGAACAGGAATGGTGGCTAAGGGAGGAGGACATAGCTTAGCAGAAAGAGCTGTTTGAGTGGCTCATATCACTAATGACTGCAAGAGTAGCAGCTCCTGTTACATCACCACACAACAGCCTGAGTCCCCTGTGTGCTACTTTGTGCTGCAACCCAGAAGCAACTTGGAAGACTCCATGGCTGGGTGACCCATGCTATCAAGCCCTATAAGTCACGGGGCAGGGCAACCTTTCCCCTGCAGCCCTCCATATTGACCCCATCCTCTGTGGATGCCTCCATCTCCCTCCCACAGCACTACCTGCATGACAAATGGGGAAAGAAGGGAAACAACAGGTGGTCAAGAGACATGCCACAGTTTCTGTCTTGTACAGTAACTCCTCACTTAAAGTCATCCCGGTTAACATAGTTTCGTTGCTGATCAATTAGGGAACATGCTCGTTTAAAGTTGTGCAATGCTCCCTTCTAACTCATTTGGCAGCTGCCTGCTTTGTCCACTGCTTGCAGGAAGAGCAGCCCGTTGGAACTAGCTGATGGGGGCTTGTAACCAGGGTGGACCAGCAGCCTCCCTATCAGCTCCCCGCTCCCCTAAGTTCCCCGTGCTGCAGCCGCCCAGCAGGCTATCAATTGCCAGGCAGTTCAGCTGTCCCTCCCCCCACTGCCATGTGCTGCTCCTGTCCTCTGCCTTGGAGCTGCTCCCAGAGACTCCTGCCTGCTGTGCGGGGGGGGGGGGGAAGAAGGGGGCTAATGTCAGGGTGTCCCCCTCCCCCTGCTCCTGCACCCCGCTTACCCCTTCTCCATATAGAGCAGGGAGGGGACACGGATGGAGAGAGACAGAGCCAGCCTGGGGAAGCAGCTGCTGTCTCAACTTCCTGATCCACTTAAAAAGACAATGCACTTAAGAGTGGGTCAGCTTACTTAAAGGGGCAAATGTGCATCTCTCTCTCTCTCTCTCTCCCACACACAAGGTGTGTGTCTGTCTCTGTCTGCTATGCTGTCTCCCCTCCCTCGTGTTCGTGCTGCCTTGTGTGAGAGGCTACATTAACAACGTGTTAACCCTTGAGGGCTCAGCCGAGTGCTAGTTCATCATTTAGCAGCAAGGCATTCCCTGGGAAATATCCCTCCCTCTTCCACCCTCTAACTTCACCACCTCAACCAAGCTTCACAATCATCATAGCTGTGAACAGTATTAAATTGTTTGTTTAAAATGTATACTGCGGGTATATCTATATAATATATAGTTTTTGTCTGGTGAAAAAAAATTCCCTGGAACCTAACCCCCCCATTTACATTAATTCTTATGGGGAAATTGGATTTGCTTAACATCGTTTTGCTTAAAGTCGCATTTTTCAGGAACATAACTACAACGTTAAGCAAGAAGTTACTGTACGTGGTTGTTTTCTTTTTCTTCCTGTAAGGTTCTGTTGTTATTTGTGTTTTGGTGTGGTAATGGCAGCTGGCCTGCCTGGGAATGGGAGAATGTTGTACTTTTCTAAGCTTTTTATTTCATCAAGCAACTATATTTTTATCTCTGCTTCACATCATATGATGTGTTTTCAAAATAATAAAGGTAAACATGATCAGGAATTGGTATGCAAAGGATATCCATCAATATAGTGTGATAAAGTTCCTCATCTGCCTTGGTGGGTTCTGCACTTTCTGGCGGATTTGCTCGCCTCAGAGGTTCACAGCAGTCCTCAGTTTGGCTCCTTTTGTTAGTGGCACAAACCTGCCGTTCACCTGGCTAACCTCATCACTGGCCAGCATTGGAAAAAGAAGAACAATCCCCGCAGTCTCTGCTGGTCCCCTAATGGGTCGGGGGACAGGCCAGAGACCTTCCCCTCTGGTAGGACCCACAGTCCAGATCAACTCCTCTTATATCAAATAGAGAGTTGAGGGGATGGGGGGAACCCGGCCTGCCCTCTACTCCAGGTTCCAGCCCAGGGCCCTGTGGATTGCAGCTGTCTATAGTGTCTCCTGTAACAGTTGCGTGACAGCTACAACTCCCTGGGCTACTTCCCCATGGCCTCCTCCCAACACCTGCTTTATCCTCACCACAGGACCTGGTAACGCTTGTACTTCGCAGTCCTCCAGCAGTACGCCTACTCACTCCCAGCTCCTTGCGCCTCTTACTCCCAGCTCCTCACAGGCGCCCCTCACTGACTGAAGTGAGGTCCTTTTTAAACCAGGTACCCTAATTAGCCTGCCTGTCTTAACTGATTCTAGCAGTGTCTTAATTGGCTCCATGTGTCCTAATTAGCCTGTCTGACTTACTTTGTTCCAGCAAGTTCCTGATTGTTCTGGAACTGCCCCTGTTACCTTACTCAGGGGAAAGGGACCTACTTAACCTGGGGCTAATATATCTGCCTTCTATCACTCTCCTGTAGCCATCTGGCCCGACCCTGTCACAATAGTTATCTATAGCAATTCATATTTCTATCACTTCTTTACATCATTCCATGCTGTGAATTGCCCTTTCCCCCATTTCACACGTGGTCATGTCATTCATAAGTACATTGCATGGCACTAAAATTCCACACCCCTCCCCAAGCACTCCACAATCAATGAGCCTCCATACCATCACCCTCTCCCCCACAAGCACATTTATAAAATTGTAGTAGTCCCGTCTTCCATTGGGCCATGCAAGTCCATAATGTGGGAGCACAAAGCATCCCTGACTTCTGTTGCCTGGATGGATTCAGCTTCAGTGCTGGTAGATATACTTTCTGGCTGAGTGTACTGATTTAGGGGCCCCTCGTTGTAATAGGTCCATTCAAGGGGAAATGGCTCATCTCTGGCTTCACAATGATTGTGAAGAACACAGCAAGCCACAGTAATGCAGACACCACTGATGACACTGGTATCCAAATGGGTCTGTAAACATCTTGAACTAGATTTCAATCTGCCAAAAGCACATTCAACAACCACTCTGCACCTGCTGAGAGTGTAATTAAGCCATCTTTTACAGGGTCTTGAAATCAGAGTATGGTTTCATAAGCCAAGGCAAAAGGAGGTATGCTGGTACCCCCAAAATAACGGTGCAGGTAGTAACTCCATTTATGACAATGTCATTTGGTGGGAATAGTGTCCCCGCCTGTCCATGAATGTAGACTCCTGATCAGTGGAAAACCTTGGGATAAACCGCACACCCAATTGTCTCAGAAATCTCATTGACCACGTTAATTACAGTCAACTTTCCAACACCAAACTGGTTTGCAACGGACCTGTAGAAGTCTGAAGTAGTCAGCTTCCAGACAGCTATAGCAACCTACTTCTGGACCAGCGGGGTGGCCTCGTGCATGTGTCTTTATGCTGCTGCTAATGCTCCAGAAATGTTGCTTTCTTCATGCTAAAGTTCTGGACCCACTGCTGGTCATCCCAGGTCTGCATGACTATGTAATTCCACCAGTCTGTGCTTGTGGCCCTGCTCCAGAAGCACCAGTCCACATGAGGAGGAGAGTGACAGAACACGTTTCATGCTATAAAATCCAATTTCCTGTTCACGTTCTATACTTATAAACTAAAAAAATCCAGAATAAATATGCAGCTGTAAAATCAAAGCAAAGCAGCACAACATGGAGAGGGCCTCCACAATCAAACATTAAAACATTCTGTTATTAGCTCAGACTCTCTTCTTTGGCCAGCAGAAACTGAGTTAAATGCGGAGGTGCCATGATCAATTCAGAAAGAGTGCAAGTCTAGCTTTGTACTGGTAGCAATCTCTACCAATAGATGAAGGAATAGTATTAATGAGAATCCACCCTACCTATTGAAGAATGTAGCTAGTGACACACAGTTTTGTCTGAGAACAGAGCTGAAAGGGGATGAAGCGTGTGTGTGTGGGGGGGAATCATTAGAACCATGTCTAGGTCAACTATAGCCACTATGGGTATGTCTAAACTGCTGCTGGGAGCATGCCTCCCAGCGAGGGTAGACAGACATACACACTAGCTCTGCTCAAGCTAGCACACCAAAAATAGCAGTGTAGACGCTGCAGCATGGATGGGGCACAGGATAGCCACCCAAGCTCAGACCTTGGGGGGGTCAGACAGGTTTGGACTCTGGGGGCTAACCCAAGCTGCTTCCTCTCCTGCAGCATCCTCTAGAGCTCCCATATCCTCCCACATATTTCCCCACCACACTACTCTATCACTTTATGGATACATACTTATTTACAAATCTAGAAAGTTCTACTCAAAACAAAACGGTGAGCAAAATTCATTTTGTTCAAGTGCAAATCTCACCAATGTAGATATCTAAAATTCTAGAAATTCAGTTATGTTCCCTCCTCCCTTCTCCATAGCATCTCCACTGGTCATATTCACCAACACCTATCTGCGACTCACAGCATGTATACCTCCTCTATCCTGCTCAACAACAAACGTGCAGCAGAATCCATGCAATTCAATTTTAACTTGCAGTGCCTTAGCAATCGCTGAAAACATCTTTTACCAATCCAAAATGGAGACAAGGCTTACAATAGATGAATATGTACTGATCTGAAAATAACCACAGCCTGAAATATAATCATACTTTTCCTCCAAACATAGCTTCAGATGATAATTCTTATTTAAACATGTTTATTTGTCTTTGTGAATAGGTTCTCTCCTTACATTTATTTTTGTTAAAAAGCAAAATAACTGAAGAAGGGTGAGTACAGTCACAGTTTGTGATAGCCTGTATCAGTATAGAAAAGGCTGTCTTTATGAGAGCACTAGGGAGGGACTTTATCTGGGAGTGGTGTATCATCAGTGTTGCAGAGGGAGAGGTTGCAGTAAATGGAGAACAGGGAAGGTGCATATCATGAAGTGAGGGTGCAGAGGAATGAGATAAGGTAGGGAAAGGGCTAGATTGAAAGGGGGAAGGAAGGAAAGGACACAGTAAGGTATAGTTACAACAGATGTGACTATGTAGTTTGCTGGAAGAGTAAGAGAAGAGGAAGGATAATCCGTCAGAAACCTCATTGGGAAGTTGTTTCAAGAGAACATTCTAATCTGGAGTCAACCAGGCTTTAAAAAAGTCCTATCAATTATGCAGAACCAGAAGAAACCAAACACCTGCTCAAAAACATCAGCTCTAATTAGTTTACAGCAATTCCCAGGTACCGCCTCATCCATAGCATCGTCTCTTTCATATTCCAAAAAGTGCATTTGTCAACCGTCACAAATCTTTTTTTAACAAACTGTGGTGCTTAACACAAACCTAAAATTTATGTTTTATTGTATTTGCTATATGCACCCTTCTATATCCTAAAAACATTAGTACCATATAGTACCTTTTTACCCAAAAGTTCTGGGTGTGTTTACCCAACAGAGACAACAACAACAAAAACCTTAAACAAGAGTTGATGATCTTGGTACGATATGATAGCATCTCCTCTTACAATCACAAGCAGCGACATAAAGAGAAGGATAGAAATGTTTCAAAATGGAATTTAAAATTACAAAAAGTAAGCTGTACAAGAAGAGGGAAAGAGTTCCAAAGAGGTGATGCCTGAGAAAAAAGAATACAAAAATATTGCAATTATATGGCACATATCAAACTCTAGTTCAAATACAAAAATTACTGATGTATAATGTGGTTTTTCAATAGAAACCACCAATTTTCGTCCTCCTCCAACACTCGTCTCAAGAGTTGGAACAAATTAGGACATCCTTTGGCTTGGAGCTCTCCTACCCGCCTTTTGGCTCCCTTGGAGATGTATTCCTCCAAGCTAGGCCACATTTTGGGGGGGAAATACAGTTTTATCTCAATGGGATGTTAACTTTGAAACCCAATTGTAACAATTAAAATGGCAACATTGGTAGCAATTTCACTTTTGATCAAAGCACACAACAAAGAACAAATATAATAAAATCATTCAGAGTTTTTAAAGCCAGAAAGCACAAATTTGATCATCTAGTCTGACTGTCTGCAAAACAGAGGCCATCAATTTCAATAAACAGTTCCTGCATCTAACTCAACAATTTGTGGTTGCACTAGAGGCGAAGATTACTGCAAGCTGTCATGAATAAGTGTCAGGGATTCGGAACCTCCCTATCCTTCCTATGTAACTAATGGGGATGGGTGTCCTGGCTAGAGGTCCCATACGGAAAAGGTTAAGAACCAATAAACTGGAGATGTGTTTTAGAAAGACATCTAATTTATTTTAAAGGCTCCCAAGTGATGGACAATTGACTATATCCCTTCATAATATGTACCAGCAGTTAATTACAGTAACTTTTAAAAATTTGCAACTTATTTCCAGTTTGAATGCATCTAGCCTCAATTTCTACCTTGTTATGACTGTCTGCTACTATCAGAAAATTTACCCCCTGTAGTTAATTATAGGATGTGATCAAGTCACTTCATAACCTTCTCTTTGATAAGCTAAATAGATCGAGCTCTTTCAGTTTTCACAAGAAGGCATATTTTCTACACCTCGTCATTCTTGCAGCTCTTCTCTAAGCCACATAAATTGTGCTTAAAACACAGGGTTTACTAAATATTGTATTTTTTGTGCCCCAAAAGTACATTCATTTTTAATATTGACTGAAAATTAACATTTTCTTGATTCATATTTGTGATTTATATATATTGCAAAAGAGAAGTATAATACGTCTAATGCACTAGTCCATTCTTCTTTCAAGGTGAGGAAGTTGACACGAGCAGAGATGAGATAGCTGAGGCACCTAAGAGCCATGATATCTTAGCCATCAGTTTCAGATAAGCCATAGATAGTACAAACAGTTCATACATTTTCGCATTTGGTTGCCAACTATAGCTGAGTTTTGTCTCCTAAACTACACATACATTCCCACAGTTTACATTTTACACTGCTGGTATTTAACAATATTACTATATCTGTTTTAAAGTACACGTAAAATCTCATCTCCTGGTCTGTGCTACAGGATTAAAATCCAATAACAATTTTATTTCAATTAGAGAAACTCTTTTGTTATCCTCAAGTTTTGTTTTGTTTCAAATGTTGCCATAACTTTTAGTTAATTCATGGTGTTTTCCTTTATCTTTAACTGCCCAGACTGGTACTAGAGAGGACAAGCATGTAAATAACACGATATAGTATATACCACTAAAAAAAACAGAGTGGTTGTTTTCCCACTTCCAGTCCACTAACTAAACTTTTGTACACAGTGTTTTGAAAGTGGATACTTTAAGGGTATCAACAAATCTTCTTTCATCATTACAAATATCAGTATCAGCTGTACTGTGTGACAAAAAAATGCTAAAACCACTATTGTGTCAGTATTTTGTAATTAAAATTAAGTACTTCTGTACAATCCCTTAAACAACAGTGATATCACAAGAAAGTTGTATTGATAACACCAGCAACATGGAAGTATCGGTGGAGAGTGCTAGGGCATGTGTTGTGTTTATATTATTTTAGGCATGAGTTATCTGGAAGAAAGATTGTGGTTTGAAACCTAAGGACTCTGTGAGGGTAGCTGGGTTCCTAGGAACCACCCTGGGATGCTGGTTTGAAAGGTAGCAGTGGAAGAAGTGTGTGTCAAGATCTGACAGCTGAAGGTGATTGTGTTTGGGCAGACTGAAGTTGCCAAGAAAGGTCTTTCCAGACCGCAAAGGCTGGTCCATCAGGAATGACAGAGGTCCAGGCTGCCAAGAGGGCAGTAGTCAGACCAGAGTGGGAGAACCTCAGACTCCAAGGTTTATGAAAAGGAAGCCTGAACTGGGGTATGAAATAAGACTTTCCATGGCTCGAAAAGAACAGTGAATACTGACAGAAGATCAGTACCAGAGTTCATTCATGGTGTTAACTGTAAATAATAAAATATAAGTTCACTAATTCAGTCTGCAGTGAAGCTCTGGTGAATGGGGATTTCTGCAGCAGCCTTTGAAAAAACACCTACCATACCTATCAGGGGACACCCATTCCTGGGGTAGGGTCATTGTAACAAAAGAAGAGGAAGAGGGGCCAACTGAAGTTAAAATTTCCAAATGAGAAGCTTGTTGTTGGCAGCACATATCCAATACAGGGTTGTAGGAAACCCAGTGTTTCTGACAGTATTGCAGAGCAAACAACTTCTATGCCAATATTACTCTGGCTTACTAATTGAAGAAAATTTCAATTATATTTAGTTTACCAGGAAGCAATATTACAAAGAACATTTTTTTTTAGACTAAGCCGGAGTTTATGCAGCACAGAAACTACTTATACAATCTCGTACCTTAGGACTTCCATGCTGCTGACTTAAAATGAGGTTATTTTTCAATAAAATGTGGTCACTACAATTACATAGTTTTTGTAATCCATTCTGCATTAATTCTGTTGCTTCCAACCAATTTTTTCATCCTTGCCCATCAAGCTGCTGCCCCACATTTCTTGTCTCTTATTTCACACCCAGCTGAGAAATACTTTTATTTCTGTCCATATCTTAACTGTTATAGTTGTTCTACAGACATTTTGATTTGGCAACTGAAGCCTCCATGTACACTCACTCCACAAAGCCTTCACATTTCAGATGCAACACAGAATTTTTAGCACCTGAGCTTCAAATTGTAGTACTGAGCAAAGTAAACACAGTTCTCTCCAAAATCAATAGTAGCCTAATGGGTACAGTCTATTGATTCTATTGAGTTTCTTGTTAAAAGAGAAAAGCAACTAGTATTACATTTCTTTTTTAAAAAGCACAGCCTACTTATGATTGTGTCAGAATTTACCATTTTTAAAATTAATAATCATTGGAAGGTTATAATATATCTGCAAGAATGGTATTAAATTACTCAGTGTATTCATTATACTTACATTAGGTATAACTAATTTCTGACAATTTAGTAACTATTTCATCTGGCAAGAAGTATAAAGTTAACGTACTTTACAGATGTGCCTCTTTTGAAGATTGGCGTTAGTATGAATTAATTTCAGATCCCACGGGTTTTGTTTTTGGGGGATGGAGGGGTTGGAGGGAGACATGTTTTTGTTTTGTTTCTTGGTTGGTTGTTGGGTTTTTTGCTTGGTATTTTGTTTTTAGAGATACTAGCATCTTAAATCAGATCAGAGCACTACAATTCCAAAAAATTATATTCAATTGTGCTGCATGAAAAACAGCAATCCAACTGTTACTAATTCCACCTTATAAATAGCAGGGGTAACAATCTCAACAAGGGAGCAAACAGAAGTGTAGAAGAAAGGAAAAGGACAATTACACAACAGAAAAAAGGAATATAAGATCCACACAGCTTTGCTATCAATGCCTTTGCAATCTAAAATATCTGCCTTTCAGATATTTCAGCAAACCACAGCGGTTGATATGAAAATTCATGGATATTATATAAAGTAAATTAAGAATTTTTGCATATAACTTCCATCCCATTCTGAACTTGAACACCTAAGTCTTTTTTGCTTTACCACTCAAGACCACTTCCACGTTAGAGTAGTTACATTGTTGGTTATTATTCAGACAAAGGAGCAAAACTGCTAAAAATACAGTTTTATGCATCAACCAAAACTGCATTAATCAAATACAGCATTGATGACCAGTTTAATAATGTCAGCATTTTTTGCTAGAAGACAGTAATAATCAAGTATGCTCAGATTTCATATATACTGTTACCCTTCTTTGACCAGCAGCTAGCCAAAAAACTGAGGTCTAGGAGGTCAATTTGCGGTCACGTATTTCTTTGATGAAGTTTTGTTTATTTTCAAATGTACAAATTCCTGGGTCTCTGAATACAGGGGGAATCAAACAGCAGGAAACAGCTTCTTTTGCTCACAGCACCAAGAACATTCTTTTCAGCCTGCACCCTGGGCCCAAAAACCTTACCCTAGGCTTCTTCTAGAGATAACCACCGTGCTTTCAGTGGCTCCTTCAGGCTCTCTCTCCATCTCAGTCTTTTGTCTTCTGCCTTCCCAGACATACACACACACCCTTACCACTCAAAATAATATTCAACAAAAACTCCTAGATGGGTTCACATACCCCTGTTGTCATAGTGGGGGCTTCTCCTTACAGGCAAGTTAACTGAAGGGTAAGCTCACACCTACCAACCTCAATGAGGTTTTATCAATAAGTTTTCACCCAATTTATATTCATACATATGTGTGTGTATATATATTATATATATAAAGAGACAGAGAGAGAGAGAGAGAGAGAGAGAGCGCACGCAATATTTTCAGTAGCCAAAATTATTGTCATTATAATTTAGTTAAAATATTTTGAAATTTAAAAATTATCTTCAGAGAGACAGTTCAATGCACAATAGGCTAATATGCAGTAGATTAGAGTAAGGACTAACTCTCAATCCTTTGCTCCTGAAGAAGCATGGATTAGAAATGCTTTGTCACTTTCTATGTGCAGTGAAGCTGTAGCTGTGTCAGTCCCAGGTTATTAGAGAGAAAAGATGGGTGAGGTAATATTTTTTATTGGACCAGTTCTGTTGTTGGTTAGACAAGCTTTTGAGTCACACAGAAGAGCTCTGTGTGGCTTGAAAGCTTGCCTCTCTCACCAACACAAGTTGGTCCAATAAAATATATTACCTCACCCAGCATGTCACTTTCTAGCAGTCCTGATATGTGACTAATGGTGGTGACAATCTCAGAGAAAGAATTGTTAATGGTTAAAGCATGGGTCTGGAAATTGGGTGACCAGGGTTTTGATTTCCAGGTCTGCCACTGATTGCAGCATAGCCTTGGGCTATTCATTTTGTGGTTCAGTTTCCCTATCTGTAAAATGGAGAAGATACCTATTTCACAGGAGAATAAAGAGATTTAATATATAAAGATGACTGCAACTGCATTTAAATTATAAATCCACTTTTACCCCCTCTAGGATCCACATAATAAACTCAAAATTCATGGGTTAGGGATGTTATCACAGTAGAATTTTTCAAACAAAATTTGAAGTAAATTGGAGAAAGCATTCATTCCTGCATTAACACTAAAAACAAACTGCCTTTTTTGCTATTTGATATTGAAAGAAGGAAAGAGATAAAAACTGAGTTTACTGGACTCATCTAGACTAGATCTAGTGACCAAAGATTAGTTGGTTAAATTCCAGTTTTAAAAGGGAAAATTTTAAATAGTAATGCAAGAATGGCATGCCTGCTCCAATGATCTTAAAATAGCCATCAAATGAATGCTGTAGGTTTACCCTTTCATGACAATCCATCTAAACCTTTTCCTCATAGGAAGAAAAAACTGAATTGATTGCTACGGGGGCTTGTCAATGGGGGGAAAAAAACAGTTACTAACCTTTCTGGTAACTGTTGTTCTTCGAGATGTGTGGCACATACCTACATTGGAATGGGCATCTGTGCGACCCGAGCACAGTTGCCAGAAATTTTTCCCTTAGTGATATCCGTTGGGTCAGCTCTAGCACCCTCTGGCGTCACACACTCACAGCACAGGTATAAGGCCCTCCCAACCCTGCCCTTCTTCGGTTTCTTCTTACCGACGGCCTCCAAAGAGGGGATGCAGGGTGGGTTTTGGAATGGACATGTGCAGCACATCTCGAAGAACAGTTACAGAAAAATCAGTAACCAGTTTTTCTTCTCCAAGTGCTTGCACACGTGCATTCCAACGTGACTCAGAAGTTGACCCGGAGATGGCTTCAGAGGGCAGGCTGACTGTAACACAGTCCAGCTGAAGCCAGTGTCATCTCTGGCCTGTTGTGTAATGGCATAGTGCGAGGTGAACATATGAACCCATGACCAGGTTGCCGCCCTGCATATGTCCTGAATTGGTACCTGCGCTAAGAAAGCAGTGGAAGAGGCTTGAGATCTTGTAGAGTGAGCAGTCAGGTTAGATGGGGGCAGTATGTTAGCGAGCATGTAACATGTCTTGATAAACTAAGTGATCCATGATGAGATTATTTGTGCAGAAACAGGGAGACCTCTCATCCTTTCTGCTATGAACAGCTGAGTAGATCTGCGGAATGGTTTGATCCTTTGTATGTAGTAGGCCAGGAAACGCCATACATCTAATGAGTGGAGTCGCTGTTCCTCCCTGTTCACATACGGTTTAGGGTAGAACACCAGCAAAAAAACTGCTTGACTGCAATGGAACTGAGATACAACTTTTGGGAGGAACGATGGGTGCAGTCTCAACTGGACCTTGTCTTTAAAAAGAGACATATATGGGGGTTCCAAAATGAGGGTTTCAGAGATCTGAACTTGTCTGGCTGAGGTGATGGCCACTATTTTCCAAGAGAGGTGTAGCAGTGAGCATGTTGCCAATGGTTCAAACAGGGGTCCTGGAAAACTTTGACAGGACCAGATTTAGATCCCAGAGAGAGGTGGGATCCCTGACCTGTGGGTACACCCTCTCCAGGCCCTTAAGGAACCTGACTACTATGTCATGTGAAAAGACCTAACGACTGTCGACCTTGGGATGGAAAGCTGAGATGGCTGCTAGCCCTTTCTGTCTTAAAAGCAGGTAGACTAGAATGAGCTGCAGACATGAAGAAGACTTAAAAGCAGGCAGACTGCTTCCTAACATAGGGAGGAAGAATGTGCACCCTTCTGCCTGTTTATGTAGAACATGGCCATCGTATTGTCAGTAAGGACTGAAACAGATTTGCCTGTCAAGTGGGTGTACTGCCCTGAGTTCCCTGACATTGATTTGCAGGGAAGAGTTCTTCTTGGGTCCAGAGGCCTTATGTTCTGATAGGCCCTAAGTGGGCCCCCCAGCCAAGGGCCAATGCATTGCATGACAGCGACAGGGATAGGCAAGGTCTCGAGAAGGGGACCCCTTCACATAGTGTGCTCCTGTCCAGCCACCGTTGTAGTGAGGTTAGGACCTGGGCCGGGACTATGAGAACCAAGTCCAGGGGGTGACGAGAGGGGGAGCAGACTGTGGTTAGCCAGGCTTGCAGAGGCCTGAGTCGGAGCCTTGTGTGCTGTAGTAGGTAGGTGCAGAACGCAGTGTGGCTCAGGAGGCTCAGACACTGTTATGCGGTCATGATCAGATGGCTTTGGAGAGATCTTAACAGGGACGTGATTCTGAGGAACCAGTCCTTCGGAAGTACAGCTCTCACTTGCACCGACTCAAGTACTGCCCCTATGAACTCTATCCTGTGGACCGGGATTAGGGTGGACTTCTGGAAGTCCAATGCATTGAAGCTTGATTGGATGATCCATTTGTCGATCTTTATTTGAGCTCTGGACCAGCCCTTGATCAGCCAGTTGTCGAGGTATAGGAATATGTGGACTCCCGTTTTCCTTAGAAAGGTCACTACTACCGCTACACATTTTGTGAAAACCCGTGAGGCAGCTGAAACTGGTATTGATTTTGGTTTGCTACAAACCTTAGGAAAGGTCTGTGACCAGGGAAAATTGCAATATGGAAGTAACCGTCCTTTAGATCAAGGGTGGCATACCAATCCCCAGGATCCAGCGAGGATCTGTTGGTCCTGCCTGGCTGTCTGAAGTAACTGCTGCGGTCTGCATTGTTTTCTTGTACCTGCCAGTACACAGAGACCCAAGCACTTCAAGGTTGCCTTTGAGTCCTTAAGGGCAGGCAGCCTAGCATCCATCTGCTCTGAGAAGAGCGACAAACCCTCGAAAGGGAGGTCCTGGATGGTGTGTTGCACCTCCTGAGGAAGCCCCGATGATTGCAACCAGGAGCTCCTACATATCGTCACAGTGGTCACCATTGATCTGGCAACAGAGGTAACAGTGTCCAAGGCTGCTTGTAGGGAGGCCCAGGATACCATTTTTTCTTCCTCGACAAGGGAGGAAAACTCTTGTCTGGAGTCCTGGGGAAGAAGGTGATTGAATTTGAGCAACAACTCCCACATGTTGAAGTTGTAGCACCCCAGCAAGGCCTGCTGGTTTGCTATATGCAGTTGCAGGAACCCTGAGGAGTGGGCCTTGCGCCCAAAGGGGTCCAGCCTTTTAGGGTCCTTCAACTTGGGAATAGAGCCCGGTTGACCCTGGCGGTCTCATTCATTGGCTGCCGCAACCACCAATGATCCCGGGGGTGTGTGAAAAGGAACTCGTACCCCTTAGCCAGAACAAAGTATTTACACTGAGCGTTTTGCTGTTGGCGGAAGGGAGGCAGGGGTTTGCTGAAAGGCCTTAATAGAGTCCGTGATGGTGTCATGTAGCAGTAGGGCCACTCTGGATGGACCCACTGGTGACAGGATGTCTAGGAGGCCATGTGTCACCTACTTAACCACCTCCACTTGGACCCCTAGGTTTGAGGCTATCCGCTTCAAAAGGTCTTGACACGACTTATGGTCATCCGGCAGCGTAAACTCCAGGAGCCATGTGGCCTCATCTGGAGAGGACGATGAGGAGGCTAAAACCAGATGGGGAGCCTCTATCAGTGCCTCGGTGCCAGCAGGGGCCTGCGGGTATTCCTCCTGGGGTTTGGTACCATGTTCGGTACTAGAGTCCAGTTCCGGGGTGTGTCTGTGCAGTACTGGGGGTGCCCTGGCCTCCAACACAACAAAAAAGATCATCTTGAAGGGGTCCCTGGAAGCAGTGGGAACCTAAAAGGGCCACTGCATGGTGGTTGGGCCCTATGGGTAGAGGTTCCGATGAGCTCGGTGCCATGAAAGAGTGGGAGTGGCCCGGGGAGCAGCATGGTCAGCCGCTTCGGCAATAGGAATATGCTTCCTCCTCTGAGTCTTATGAAAAGGACAAGGAGGTGCGCCGCAGAAACCAGGGCGGAGCCATGCCACTAGGTGCCAGAGAAGATCACCTAGGGAACCTTGATGCTGTCAGTGCTGGCTTCCCTTTTAGACAGCTGGCGTGATTCCAGTCTAGGTGCCAGCATAAACTCCCTGCTGCTTGGGGACATCAGCCTGACCCTTTGGGGAGCCCGGTACTGGCAGGATGATAAGATCCCTTGCAGTCGTAAACCCTTCTGGGGTCGATAGGACCGCAAATTGACCAGTATGCTGGTCTTGAGTGGGAGTCATAGGATGCTACTGAACCAGGGCAGTGGGCACCTGACGATGCAGTGCCAGAGATGAAGAACAGCCCGACACAGGTCTTGCTCTGTCCCTGTCCTCCTTTTCCTTAGGCACCAGAGACCAGCTCTTCGCCAAGTGCTTGCAGTGTTTCTTCTTAGGCACCAGCGAAGATAATTGGTGCCGAGGAGCACTCAGAGATGGAGGAGCGCTCTGCACCAAGGCTGAGGTGCTCAGTGCCAAGTCCAGCCGCGGCTCCAAGGCCGGTCTTAAGGCTGCCTCCATGAGTTGGTCCTTCAAGTAAACAGCGTGGTCTTTCTGGGACCAAGGCTTAAACGCCTTACAAATTAGACAACGGTCTTTCCTATGAGTTTCCCCTAAGCACATGAGACAGCTCGAGTGTGGGTCGCTCAAAGGCATAGACTTGTTGCATGCAGCACAAGGTTGAAACCCCGTCAACCGAGGCATGCCTCGGCACCAGGACGAAGGACAAAGCTGCTATCTAAAATTAACAAACTACTAACAATTTACACTAAAATTTGAGAAAAACCATTAAGGGATGAGATTGCCTAAGCAATGAGAGGCTCCAGCAACTGTCATGGGCGGTAAGAAGGAACTGAAGGATGGCAGGGTCAGCAAGGCCTTATACCAGTGTGCAATGCCAGAAGGCGCTAGAGCCAACCCAATGGATTCTCCCATGGGAAAATTTCTGGCAACTGTGTGAGCCCACAAATACTTACACTGAAATGGACACGTGCAAGCATCAAAGAAGAAGGAGTATTTTCCCACCAAAATTGAAGTTAGAATAGTGGTGGTCATCACAATTATACAAGCCTGCTTTTTTGCCAGACCCAGCTTCAAAAATGAAAATGGAAACTGTCAGTCCCAGCATCCCCATACTTTTTCAGAGCTCCTGGGGTGTTCTTTTCCTACAGTTCCTTAGCAATTCCACAAGAGGCCTGGGGCATGCAAGAGCCTCAAGTTTGATGGAACAGTGAAGAAAGAAGATATGGCAGGGCAGCACGGAAGTGGCATGCAGGCAGCACAGAGTGGGGAAGGAGGCCTGGGGGCAACAGCAGAGCAGGGGCCATTTCACTTCCACTGCAGCCCTTAAGCAGATTCCATATGGACTCATCAGAGCCTCACACCGCTGCCTCCTACAAGCCTTAGATTAGTTTAGAGGCTTCCCTCCTGCATGCAATCCTCACTAGGCTTATTAGGAGTCTCACAGTCACTCCTAGGAGTTTAATAAGCATTGGTAGCCTAAAGCTCCTGGGGTCCCTAAAGGCTTGCAGAGGGTGGGGGAGCTCCCAAAAATCCTCGTAAGATACCCTGTCAGAACTCTACTCCTGTGAAACTCCTTAGATTCACATGAGAGAGGCTCCCCTGCAAAAGTTCTCAAGAGGTGCACAGGATTAGGGCTCCCTTCCTGCAGATCTCAGGAAGTCTGCAGAAACAGTGGCAAGTGTTGGTTCCACACCCCATGCCTTCTCTTCCTGTCTGATGTTATGACTATTTTAAAAACTAAAGTAACTCCCAAACAAAAACTCTGTAGAGATTAAATTATGATAGACACACATCTGTGAAAATCCTTACACGAACATTGTCATTAGCAAAATAAAGGTATTAAAAGTCTGGAAGTTTGAAATAGTAAAGTAAGTTTACCTTTGACTTTCTACTTCTTCAAGTGTTTGTATTTAAATTTTACCTCTACTCTGAATTTCCTTTTTAAAAAGGTTGGTTTTTCCCAACAATGTTCTTTGTACAGTGTTTTATCCTTAAATTACTGAAATATTCTCTCAACTTTAACTTCATCTTAACTTCTTTTGTGTCTGGGAATTAATTAACATATTAATTAACAGATATTTTTAATGCAAGAGGATATTATTAAGCCTTCCCCATTTGTGGCAATTGCAGAGATGACAAAGGAGGAGGGTGAGAAGAATAGCTCAGAAGGTCCCCATATTAACACCTCTATGTACAATTTTATAATTACAAAAGTTACACAACTTAAAAGTTTTATTAAACATATGTAACAGTGTAACTTCAGAGTGCTTTGCAGTACCCTATATATGAACATTCTTACCTTTTTAGCTTCTTTAGACTTTCTAATATTGTGTTGAGGGCCAAACTTCTTGTGTGTGCAAAAAACATTCTTAGACCATTCATTTGTATGGGATGTTAATTGGGGCTGACCAAAGCTGCCATCAACTCTATATCTGTCAGCTGGAATCTTATTCATTGGAGGGGGAAGAGTACCACAGTTAATACTTGACCAGCCATCTGTAGAATCTGTATAAGACTCCTGGTCACTGGCATTTCCATGTTGCCATTCTTGTAAGACATGAACAGGCAACCATCTCTGATTGCCTATGCCTACAATACTTTTCTTGGATGGCGGCACTGAATTTCGAGAAGAAACTAGTGGAACTTCAATACGAGCTGAAGGACTTAAGTGCTTACTTAAATTTTGTGATTTGTCATTCTGAATTATTTCTAAATGAGTGTTTCCTTCTTGTTCTTGACAGAAGCCATTCCAATGGGAAGCATGTTGATTCTGTCCCCTTCCAACTGGATTTTCCCATATACTATTAGGAATATGTTTACTTGGATTGCCTCCTAAATCAACCACCAAAACTCTATTGCTTTTTTCTTCTTGGTTAAAATTTCCAATACCACTATCACTGTTGCTGCTTGTACTGTTATTCTGATGAGCATCTGCATCGCCATCAAGAAAAGCTCTTGCTCGCATTCCCTCAATCAGCTCACCCATATCCCTATAGAGGACAGAGATAAATTGAAGAACAGGTAGAGATGACGTTGGAAATTCTAAACAGCCATTTGTGTCTGGATCTGCCGTACACTCCAGTCCAAAACGTCTTGCTATACCTTGGTGAATTTTATGATGAAATAATTCTGGATCCACCATGAACACGTGACAAGATGTCCTCAGAACCCCTTCATCTTCCTGAGCCAAGCTTGCATCATCATTTGTCTGCATGGTAACTAGCCCAAAAAATCTTCTATCATCAGGGCACACAGCACTAAATGCCAGTTTCTCTGCAGGATATTCTGCCACTACACCAGACTTGTCACTGCAGAGCTGAATACAGTCATGCATAATCTTCATCATCACCAATGAATGGATTTTCTGTTCTGCCCGAAGGCGTCTCATACATCCCCGAATAGCCTGCAAACTGTCATTTTCCAGATTTGAGCTTGTTGAAGGAAGTTCAATCGAGCCTAGGTAACCTACCACCATAGCAACATTTAAAATACTTGCATCTAATCCAAAGTCTTCTGGATTTTCCAGTCCAATTTGAAAAACTGAATCATCATGCAACACTTTGGATATTTCTTCCTTTGAAAGTAGATTAGGATTGTTATTTATACTTTCATGTCCAGTTTCAAATTTAGTAGCAGCAGTCTCAGAAAGGGATCTTTGTTTTGGTACTGAATTCTCTGCATTACCAGCATAAAAACTAGGATTTTCAAAGATCATGTTGAAAATTCCACCAGACTGCATTTCTTCAACAACCTTCTCCGCTCTATTTATACCCAAGGCTTTAGAGTCAGGCTTTGGCTTCAGCCATCCTTTCCCATCATAAAAACCAACTTCTTCATCACTAGAACATGAGTCAATATGACTGTTGCCTTCAGCAATGACCATGTGCAAGACTCCAGAACATTTTCCTATTAGTTTCACCACATCTTCATGAGAAGCTTGTTTTACATTAATTTCATTAATTGCAAATATTTGATCTCCTGCTTTAAGTCCCACATAATCTGCAGGACTTCCTTTCATAACGCAGCTAAGAACACAGGGAGCTTGTCCAGAAAGGGTGAACCCATAGCCAGCTCTTCCTCTTGCAACTTCCACACTTCTTATCCGAGGAGGAGCATGCATATTGAGTCGGCGTTTCACTGTTTCCCCTGGTCTATACATTTTGGTTAATCTCTGGAACAGGAGGAGCCCTTAATTAGTGCAATTCTTATTCATGTTTCACTTAGGTGCTTTCCTGGCATCCCAGTTCCTTCATCTGCAGAAGACCTAAAGAATAAATAAATAAAAATTGATTTAATACTTGATATTTTCCTTTTTTGTTCTTCTTAGTGTTTGGGAATACATTTATCAAAATTACTATAAAAGATATCAAAATAATTAAATATTGGCATAGGATCATGATCTCTTGCTACTTTATTAATGCCAAAGCAAAGCTGAACAATTGTGGTGGACAGACCTCAATGTTGATGCAAAAATTATATTGATATAATTATAACTTTTAAAATATTAAGTTGTTACAACTTGTTTACTGAATGTTAAGATACAGCTACAACAGGGCCTGCCCAATTTTTTGACAGAACAACCCCATTTTAATTACATTTCCTGATGGAACCCCAGAAAGCAAGGACAACACCATTTTGAAAAGCAAAATGGTGTCCTCTCTCAGCGTGATCTTGCATGCACCATATTCGAGAGGTCATGTTGAGCGGAGCAAAATGGCGTCCTTTGCACATTAGAGATCACCATGACCCCATATGCTGATAGCATGACCCCATTTGAGATCATGACCCACAGTTTGGGAACCACTGAGCCACAAGTATGTTATAGCCATAATAATTGAATATAGGACAACACATATGTTTAGCTAGTTATGTTGCAAAATGCTAAAGTTAACCAAAGAAATTTCAGAATTGATGCTATCACCCACGGACAAGCACATGTCAGAAAAGATAGCCCTCCCTAGCCGTAAAACCATGTTTTTTTACCCCACGAGTAGCTGCATTTTAAACTTTACCTTGCTTTATCTTTATACCGTTTTCTTTTGCTGTATTTAAAAGATGGATTGGTTATTTAAATTTGTGCTTTGTACAAAATAGTTAATAGAAGTTTAATTGCTATAACAAACAGATTGTAACTCTATGGAGCTTAGTCAAGGGACAAACCCCTAAAAGTGTCTTATCTAGACCAGGACACCTCCCTTTCTGTAAAATACCAGCTTGATACAAACGTAATCCTTATTTCAAGAAGACAAACCATGTACAACATTCATGTTTTAGGAAGAGACCTGATTGTGAGAAGGAACTTAGGATGCATTAATAAATCTGGGTAAAACTACACAAAGAATTCTAGAAATATCTTTGATGAAAATAATTTTATAATTATTCTAAAAACTTGATTCAGAGAAGTCTCTAGGAAAAACATGTAGTTGGATGTGTTTAAAACCTTATATGTTTATTTCTTATACGTTGAAATGACAAACACCTTTGTGAAATGTATACTTGCAAATATGTTAGCTAAACAAAAAGCTCCTAATATAATTACTATGTAATATTAAAATGCTTTATGTACCAGCACAGAATGTAATGACCTTACTAAACTAATTACTAATGTAAGAATATTTAAATATAGAATATTTATATTAATAGGAAAATTAATTACTCACAGTGCTCAAGCAACTCTCACCCAACTCAGGAAGACAAGAAGAATAATCTTTCCAAAAACTGTCATGTAGAATAAACAACTTTTTTTAAATAACTATTTAAACTAATGACTCTCTTTAAGAATTCTTTAATATTGAAAGACTGTTTTAAAAACTGAAAACTTTATATAAAGAACAGGCGTGTTTGGACTTTTCAGAAACAGAATTTCATTTCCTGTTAAACTGTTAAAATTGAAGAAATATCTCAGAAAATTGACTGAATAAAAAGACAGTTAAAACTACCTTTAAAAGTTGTCTGATGCTTTTCTGCCACAAAAACAAAATCAATTAGAAACATTGTGCATTCATTAAACAGACTGCATATTCAAGAGCTGAAGGTGTCACCTAAACCAACCCCCAAGTAATGGAGCCAATGAGTGACAGCAACAAGCTTTGAATCTAAAGAAGCCTGAAAGAGGTGTGTTTTCCTATAATTTCATGGAAATAGGAAGAAGGGTATAAAATCTCTGAAGTGAGCACTTCTCAGACACACACAACCTCTGCTATCCTACTTAAACAGCAAGCACTTATCAGTATATCCTGTCCATCTCTACAAGCAAGCTGCCATAAGAGCTAAGAAAAACGGAGAAGACTAAGAAGAAACCAAAACCAAGGAAACCTCCCAACATTTCAACATGGATTGGTGAGAAAAAGTTAACTAAGACACTGACAAGGGATTAGATTAAAACTCCTATCATTTTACTGGGATATAAAAATGCTGTTGTAACTTAAAATACCAACAGTTTCTCCTGTTAATCACCAAATGATTATTAGTCCATGGATTCCTGGGAGGAGATGGGGCTAAATATTAGTAAACAAAAATAGTAGGATATAAGGTTCGTGATATTCATAATTGGCACATCTCAAGACAGCTCCTTAAATGGCTTCTTTTAAGCAACAAATTTAAATATTTTTTTTCAATTTCATAGGATTTAGTTAAGATTGCTTATGTTGCCCATCTATAAACTGACTGGTTGTTGTTATTATTAATAACTAGACAGGGTCCCACCTGCCAGTAAGCAAATTATTTTGCCCATACACTATTTTGCCCAAACAGTTTTTAAGTATCTAGCAAGATACCAAGACTGAATTCACAATAATTTAGGGAAACAATATTCATTGGTCTTAACTTACCAAAGTATGCCCCACCCCCCAAAGGCAGTCCACTTTCAAGGTTATAATTAGGGCTCTACCAAATTCATGGCCATGAAAAACATATCACAGACCTTGAAATCTGGTCTCCCCCTGTGAAATCTGGTCTTTTGTGTGCTTTTACCCTATATTATACAGATTTCACGGGGGAGACCAAAGTATCTCAAATTGGGGGCCCTGACCAAAAAGGGAGCTGCAGGGGGTCACAGTATTGCCACCCTTTCTTCTGCATGCCTTCAGAGCTGGGCAGCTGGAGAGCAGCAGATGTTGGCCGGGCACCCAGCTCTGAAGCAGCGCCCCGCCAGCAGCAGTGCAGAAGTAAGGGTGGCAATATCATAGCATACCGTGCCACCCTTACTTCTGCGCTGCTACCTTCAGAGCTGGGCAGCCAGAGAGTGGTGGTTGCTGACTGAAGGCTCAGTTCCGCAGGCAGCAACCCAGAAGTGAGGGTAACAATACTATACCATGCCATCCTTACTTCTGCACTACTGCTGCTGGTGGCAGCTCTGCTTTCAGAGCTGGGCTCCCAACCAGCAGCAGCTGCTCTCCAGCTGCCCAGCTCTGAAGGCAGCGCCGCCGCCAGCAGCAGTGGTAAGGGTAGCAGTACCGCAACTCCCCCTACAATAACCTTACGACCCCCCCAAAACTCCTTTTTGGGTCAGGACCCCTACAATTATAACACCATGAAATTTCAGATTTAAATAGCTGAAATTGTGAAATTTGCAATTTTAAAAATCCTTCTGGTCATGAAATTGACCAGAATGGACCATGAATTTGGTAGGGTCATAGTTATAATCTCTGTTAAAAGCTCTCCACAAACACACATACAGAAGAGATTGTAACACAAGTAATCAGTCTATCATTGGTGTACTGTTATTTGTGTTCTTTTATGTTTTGTTTTCCTTTCTAATAAAATAGACATGGTTAATAATTGAGGTTATTTTGCTTGATCTCAATCATGGTGTCCCCTAAGGTATACAAATAAATCCCTGTGACTAAGTTTTCATCTACACTACAAGCTACAGATGTGTGTGACGCTGGCAGACAAAGTGCCAGGCTATGCCAAGGCCCCCAAGTCTCACTGAACACTGACAAATGCATAGCTGGAAACCAATCTGGCTCACCTATGTGTTAGCATTATTAAAATAGATGTTAAGTTTATAAGAATGTATTTAGACTTGATGAAATGCTTGTAGGATGCTGCATGTATTGGTGAGACACAGTGGGTGTATCTTTTATTGGACCAACTTCTGTTGGTGAGAAAGACAAGCTTTCAAGCTTGTCTTGATCTCACTTATAACATTTGTATCCCATGGTATAAAGTTATATTGAGTGTTTGCAGCGTAAGCCTCTGTAACTCACCAACCAGGAAAGAAGCATTAATTAACATAAAGTGCTCATCCTGCACACAAGAAGGCCCAAAGAAACCAAAATGAGCCATTGTAAAACATCGAAGTGTCACAACCCAATTGCCCCCCTCCCCTTAGGGAGTCCCCTGGGAAGGTAGATCAGCACTGTATATTGCTAACACTGTTGCAAGCATCGCAAAGCATTTTGGGGAGGGTTAAAGGTGTGTGAATGGAGAATGGAAGATTCCTTTGCAGATTTACGAGAGGCCGAGGAGGAGTGGGGGGAAGAAAGAAGAAGCAGAGAACGGGTTAACTCAACGCTGCAGCTAGCAAGCTCAGTCCGAAGTTAAGAAGCTGACTCCAGCCCAAGGCCAGCTGCTACCTGCCAAGACAGAAGGGGGGAAGTCCAACCCCCCCACCCAGCCAGGAGAAAAGAAGAAATAAGTTGAGCAGAGCTGCAGAGATAACAGCGAGAACAGTGAGAGCGAATGAAACGGCAACAGCAAAGGCCAACAGAAGGGAAAACAGTCTCCGGAGCCGGGATGTTTTGGGAAACCAGGGAGGCCACAGCAAGCCTGTTTGGACTGGTACAAAGAACACCAGGAACAAAGGGCCCTGAACGAACCCCACCCCCAAGGAGCCCAGGACTTAAAAACGCTCCTGAGAGTTAAAGCAACTCGGAGAGCACAGCAGATTCTTGGATGGCCTGGGCCCAAGACAGCACTCCCATCCACCTTCCCCCCCCCCCCCCCTTCTTCTGACGTTACACCCAGACTTGGCCAGTCTGGGTTGTACATGTGGGAGTATGAAAGTGGGTTAGGGCTTGGAGCATTAATGCTTTCTTTCTTCCCCTCCGTGATGTGGGAGCGTTTCCAGCACTCTCTGATGTTATTTTATTATTTTATCAATAAAGGTTTAAAATGTAGACACTTGGTGTGCCTCGTCATCTCCTCCCCAAAAAAGATCCTGTGGCCCAGCCTGATCAACTGTGGCCCAGGCAGATTGGTAACGAAATTCTGTCACAAAAGGACTAAGACTTTGCTGATTGCCCTACACGCACACCCATTAAGAGGAGACGGGGCTCAAACACCTGTCCCATCAGTTTGAATGCTGGGGGAAGGAAATAAAAATCCCTGATGACATTGCACTCTATATGATTTTATGAAAGTATGCTGATGAGTGTGAATATAATATAACTAAAATATGCTTCATGCAAAAGGTCTCTTGTAAGGTATCATTACAAAGCTTATAATCTAATCAGTGTGGTCATCCTATTTGTATAAATGTATCACTCTTGTACCTGAAACTAGAAATATGAAATATAACTCTGAGGGCCTATTGTAATTATGCAAAGTGTGGGCCATTAATGGTGGTTTGGAATCTTGATGGCTCCCATCAACCAGGACAACTGACTGTGGATGGCTCTGTTTGCAGGTAGGCCTTCCTGTGAGTCAGGCTGGGAGGAATGAAGGCTTGGGATCTTACAGTGACATGTGATCATGTCACCTGAACTGGAACCCATCTTTAACCTGGTGTTTTTCCATTGAGAAGGAGGGGTGGGAACCCAGAGGAACAAAGGATTCCGCCTTATGCAACAGATATATAAGTGGGTGGAACAGAACAAAGGAGGCATCATAAGAAATACCCTAGCTACCACCTGAGCTGGAACAAGGGCTGTACCAGGGGAAAGGATTGTGCCCAGACCAGGAAGGCATCCAGTCTGTGAAAGAAACTTATTGAAAATCTCTGAGGGTGAGATTTTATCTGTATTCAGTTTTTTTACTGTATTAGGCTTAGACTGGCGTGTTTTATTTTATTTCACTTGGTAATTCACTTTGTTCAGTCTGCTATTACTTGGAACTACTTAAATCCTACTTTCTGTATTTAATAAAATCACTTTTTACTTATTAATTAACCCAGAGTATATGTTAATACCTGGGGGGGCAAACAGCTGTGCATCTCTCTCTATCAGTATTATAGAGGGCGAACAATTTATGAGTACTGTTTTGCAGGAGGATACACTATATTGATACACATTTATTTAACCAATTATAGCTTAATTTAGATTTCAGATAATAAAAAATACAAAAAAGTACGTAAGTTAAGAAATGTCATTCGCCATTTTCTATTTACTGGAGGATTATTTTTTTACTCATGATTTATGTCAAAATGCATTTGGGTGGAAACTGGAACTCAACTAAAAATGCACAAAGAGCATTCTAAAACTGTTTTTTATTAGTTAAATAATATGATCTTAAATGTGCTGCATACCTAAAGGAAAAATATCAAAACCTGTTGTGCATTTTAAACTAACAGATGTATTAAACAAAGGATGTTATCTGTAGTTAGTGAACTGAATTGATTGTTTCTGGTCACCATGTCCTTCAAGTTTTTAGAAGCGATAGATCTCATCCCCTCACACCTAACTTTTATTCAGAGACTGGAAGAGAAAAAAAGGCTTTTCCTACTTTTTCAACTCCCAATAGGTTTCTCAACTGAATAAAGTGAAATTAAAAAAATATATTCTCTCTCTACCTGCAGAAAAGGCTACTGCTGTCTAAAGCTGGTTTAGCACTTCAACAAACTATGGTTCCAGGTACTTAGCTAGAAACTGCTCCACTTCAGTGGTTTGATTTTCTTTAAAATTTTAGCAGCAAACACGTATTGCTTGATTTTTTTTTTATTTAAATGATTTTCATAGATTTTAGCAAGTTTAGGTCTTAATAGAAGTTGTCATAATTTCAAATAGGCTTTTTTTTTTAAAAAATACTTTATTAATTAGAATATTCTGATTTTTTAAATCAATTTTATCAGCCCTGCCCTGGTGTGTGATTTGCAGGCATGCAGAACACTCACAACTGCAACTGAAGTCAAAGGGAGCTGTGCTTTGAACAAATAAAGTGCTATATAACTCTAAGTACCCTAAAAAATCAGGTCCTAGATGTCTCAAATCAAGCACACAAAATTAATGGATATTTTTTACCTTAAGTACCGGTAAGTACCCAACACTTACTAGCTTCCAAGATCAGGTGCATCCACATTGGAATGGCCATAGATGACCTTCGTAAATATTATTTTTATGGTTGATCATTAAAAAACAAAGAATCAAGAATTTCAAACTTTAGTCATAATTTGACCTCCTGGCATGTACTTAGACTAAAATTGGTAAAGCACTTTGAACATGGACAGCAATATATAAATACATGTACACATTCTTTTGCCAAGAGTGACATTTGTGCTTGCAGCATCTGAAACTTTAAATGCTTTACAAAACAAAAAACATTCATTGGCATCTCAGGTCTAGCTTTTAAAGTATGTTAGTTATTTCACTACTCTAATAATGAAAGAAGTATTTAAATGGTCAGAGATTGCGTCTCACCCTCTTACGATTGGTACTTGGAAATGAATTATCCTGAAGTGGAAAAAGACTCAGTTGAAGACTCAACTCTAGGATGTGCTCCCTTTAGAGGACTTCCAGATCCCAAATATGACCGGCTTCAAACCACCATGTAAAATATCAATTTAGCTTTATTTTTGGTTTTTAAATTGTTTTCTTTTGACTAAGGGTATGTCTTCACTACCAGCAGGATCGGTGGGCAGCGATCGATCCAGCGAGGATCGATTTATCGCATCTAGTCTAGACATGATAAATCGATCCCCGAGTGCTCTCCCGTCAACTCCTGTACTTCAGCTCGGCAAGAGGCGCAGGCAGAGTCGACGGGGGAGAGGCAGCAGTTGACTCACCGTAGTGAAGACACTGAGGTGAGCAGATCTAAGTACGTCGACTTCAGCTACGTTATTCACATAGCTGAAGTTGCGTAACTTAGATCGATTCCACCACCCCCCTCCCAGTGTAGACCAGGCCAAAGGGTCAACATTGTTTTTTATCATCTCTGTAGATTCCAGTTGTAATTTGTCAGTGCAGAGTGGTTTCTGTAAGTAATGTGTTAATATAGTAATTATCTAGCTGCCATGATAGCCTTTCTAGGAATCAAGAAAATAATTTAGCTTTAACAAACAAACACTAAGGCTTTATCTACACTACACAGCTTTTAGTGACACAGCCGTGTTTCTACAAGTCGGGCAGTGTAAACGCTGTTTGTCGGCAATTTTGCCAAAAAAATACTTCCATCCCCTACTGTAAGCACTCCTGCCGACAACGAGCCGGTTACACTGCCACTTGCCGGGGCAAAACTTGTGTCTTTCGGGGGGGGGGCCTTTTTTAAGCACTTGCGAATGACTGAAGTTTTGTCGTTCAATTGGCAGTGTAGACAAAGCCTAATACTTTTCACTTACATAATTCCTTCCATCCAAGGGATAAGAAGTGCTTTACAAACATTAATTAATCTCACACCACCTTTGTTAGGAATCAGTGGCAGAAAACAGAACCCAGGCTACCTTACACCCAGTTCTATGCCTTAAGAAGAGGAAAATCCTACTTCAATTAGGCCACACTCTTGAGTTTCCTAAAATATTAATGTACATCCAATTATCTCCATTATATTACTGTACTGTAATAACTTCTAAGTTAGTGTACTATGTTTTATTTATTTGGAACTAAAACAGTTTTTAATCCATTTAGAGTACGTACAAAAACGGTTGCAGCATGTTACTGATTTTTTTAAATTAAATTATATTTTAAATTAATTTTTAAATTAATTTTGTCGTAGGGTTCTGATGACATCATTAAGTAGGATGACATGGTTGCTATCAAAATAACCACTCACTGAACACGAAGATACCTGCAGAGGAGATTCCCTCACATTTTCGAAAATGCTAGTGGGGGTTATGCATGCATGTTAAGAGCAAAACAGGCCCATTAATTAAATACCCTTTGGAAAACATAAATGGTAATATGATCCCATGCAAAAAAGTATAATTTTATGACATTTCCCTATCCCTGTTAAGGATTAATAACAATAAAAAGTTACTACCGTAATTTGATAAAAGGTTTCACAAATTGTATTGACATTGGAATATTTTTTCAGCTCAGTAAATGAGACTGCATATGGTGTTTTATTACCTTGAAAACTTTGTATCACCTTACAGAAAGAAACATTTCCTTGTGTACATATGAGCTAAATGCAGCTGTTACAGTAGTGCAGGGGTTCTCAAACTTCATTGCACCGCGACCCTCTTCTGACAATAAAAATTACTAAACAACCTCAGGAGGGGGGGACTGAAGCCTGAGCCCACCCGAGCCCCACTGCCCCATGCGGGGGGAGGGGGGGCGTGGCGGCAAAGCTGAAGCACAAGGGCTTCAACCCCAGTCGGAGGGCCTGTTACCCGAGTCCCAACACGCAGGGCTGAAATCCTCAGGCTTCGGCCTCGGGTGTTGGGGCTCGGGCTTTGGCCCTGGGCCCCAGCAAATCTAAGCCAGCCCTGGCAACCCCATTAAAATGGAATTGCGACCCACTTTGGGGTCCTGACCCACAGTTTGAGAATAGCTGCAGCCGTGTAAATCCACTGAAGTTAGTTTATACCAGTGTAAACAAGCAAGAATTTGTCTCATAAACCACATTGTCCTTGTTGCTGAACTACAAAATGGTATACAGAAAGTGGTAGAATCTTTGAATCAGAAGTAAAACTTGCAAGTTCTCTGACAGCATACATTCTTGTTTACATTTGTGATCAACCTGCTGTGAGATTCAAGGCACAACGCAGCGCAAATAGAGACAGAATCTGGGTTGCAATTGTCCTTGGGCTGTACCTGTCTCCTACAAACATTACATTTCCTCACACCGCCATTTTTCATTTTCACTGTTGTTTTCCAGATGTCTGCATTTCCACTGTAGCTTTCCTGCTCATTCTCAAACACTCTAATGGGGTAGGGTGACCAGACATCCCGATTTTATCGGGACTGTCCCGATATTTGCTTGTTTGTCCCGCGTCCCGACCAATGTTCGGTCGGGACACTGGACAAACAAGCAATTTTGCCCTCTGCTCCAGCGCACAGGCGGAGCCCAGAGGGGCTCTCGCCTCCCCCGCCCCCTCCTCCCCCCATTGGATCCCTCCCCAAATCCCCGCCCTGGCCCCATCTCTTCCCCAAGCACGCCGCATTCCTCCTCCCCCCCAGGCTTGCGCTGATCATCTGTATGGCGGCGCAAGCCTGGAGGGAGGGGGTGGCCCCCAGCACTCACCCTGCGAACTGCTCCAGTCCAGCTTCTCCAGGAAGGTGAGCATGGCCCGGCAGAGATCCCGCAGCGGTTACCTCCGCCCAAGCCCCTGGTAGAAGGCGAGGCAGGCCTAGGTCTCCTGCACCGCGCCCATGGCTCGCGGAGCAGCCCGGCCTGGCCCGGGCGGGGAGGGCGGCCGGGAAACGAGCCAGGCTGCCCCGGGGATCTAGCGCAGCACGTGGGCTTGGCAGCTCCGGGCTGGGGTACGCTCAGCTGTTATGTCCACCATAGAGTCGGATGGAGACAGGGCTGTGCCGCTCCGGCAGCTTTTTTTTTTTTTTTTTCCCCTCCGCCGCCCCCCCGTCCCAATATTTCATCTTTGTCATCTGGTCACCCTATAATGGGGGGGAGGGGGGAATAACGCATGTATTTGACTTATTTCATGCATCTGCTCCTGTTAACTCATGACAATAAAAAAGAGCAAATAGAAATAGGAGATATATTCAGAAATTAATTTAAGAAATAGCTCCAGTGGGCCAGGAGGGAGTATGTGAAAATCAGGTCTATAGTGCTGAGTATTTAGCTCATCTTGAAAGTCTGTTACCCATGCAACCTTACAATTGATTGTCTGTCTGTCTGTAGGGGGAAGAGAAGAGGAGAGGAGAGGAGAAACTGTTGAGGTAAAGTGTTCCAAGGTTGATATTTTCCTCCCCTACTCCAGGTTATAGACACATTTTTTTCTATCCAAGAACTGGACAGGACTCTAAAGTACATCAATGCAGAACTGCCTCTGTTGAGAAACAGGCGGCACTCCTTTCCCAAAGTATGCCTCCACAGAGCTCTCAAAAATCAAAACTTTTTTGGTCACTGCTGAAATGTGGCATATTTACAGCCAAATGACACAACTGAAAGAAACGGTGATAGCAAAAACATCAGCAGACCCTCAGCAAAAATTATTTGAGTGGGCACCACCGGAGTGCTTGGCAGGTGGCGGGTGAGGGGGGAGTGTGGGGTGTGTGTGTGTGTGTATTCTTGCTCTAAATTTGCATGCATTAACTTGATTCTTGTGAAAGGTACTGGTACAGCAAAGACAGCAGCTTTTCCACACTGCACTGCCAATATACCAACTCTATTCTGTAGGGACAATTTGCACGAGTGAGAATTCCTTTAGTTTCCACACTTATTAAATCTTTGGCCTCTTTTCTGAGAATGACAAAAATGGTGCCACTAACAGAGGCATTTTTTGTTTTGTGGACAGTGCTTCTTTGGGAACTGGATTGAGATAGTATTTTTAAGTACGAATGTTCACTAATATCTCATGATTAGAAAAACATACTGCTTATATCTGTATCAGAAGGAATTGCTTTGCCAAAATACAGTTAAGTAGTGGAGGTATACCTCAAGAATTAGTAGAAGTTAGTTTGGTTTCTCCTCAAGAGCAGGCATGAGGAAGGCAATCTTTCCCTGAGGACCTTATCTGAGTGTGCGATCAAAGTGCAAAAGGAAATTTATATGTGCTTTGTAGATTCTGAGAAGGCATTTGATAAAATCCAATACAAAAGGTTGATGATACATATTCTTGAAGAATACTGACTTTCAAGATACACAACTAATAAAAAGCCTATATTGGAGATAGAAAGCAGCAACCTGAATGAACTATGCACTATCAGAATATGGCAGCATTGAGAAAGGTGTATACCAAGGTTGCATTCTATCTCCGCAGTTATTTAACATATGTAGATGTTATAATGAGGGAAAGTTTAGAAGACGCCCAACCAGGGCCAGTGCTACCATTAAGGCAAACTAGGCGGTTGCCTAGGGCGCCAAGATTTGGGGGCGCCAAAAAGCGGTGCCCCCAATTTTTTTTTTTTTACAGCGTTCCTGGGCTGGGCTGCTGGCGGTGCGCTGACACATGCGGCTCAGACTCCCTCTCCCAGCGCAGCAGTCGCTCCATGCAATTATTGTCATTGCCGGCGGGGGCGGCGTGCTAGGGGAAGGGGCGTAGCAGAGGTGAGCTGGGGTGGGGAGCCCCCGCGGCACACCCCCCCCCCGCGGCAGCTTCCCACACACCCCCGGCCCGGGGAGCCGTGTGGCAGCTCCCCACCCCAGCTCATCTCTACTACGCCCCCTCCCCGAGCGTGCGGTCGCCGCTCCACTTCTCCTGCCTCCCAGGCTTGCAGCGCCAATCAGCTGTTTGGCGCCGCAAGCCTGGGAGGGGAGGAGAATTAGAGCGGGGGCGGCGTGCACGGGGAGGAGGGGAGCAGAGGTGAGCTGGGGTGGGGAGCTGCCGCACGGCTCCCCGGGGGAGGGAGCTGCCACGGGGGGGGGGGGGGGGGCCCAAGGCTGGGGGGGGAGGTGCAAGGTGGAAGTTGCGCCTAGGGCGCGAAACTTCTTTGCACCGGCCCTGCACCCAACCAGAACAATGACATATACATCAATAACATAAGATACATCAGTGACCTAGTTTGCATTGCTTAGACCAGTGATACTCAGACTGAGTCTCAGGAGCTGCAAGTGGCTCTTTAATGTGTATCCTGCAGATCTTTGCAGCACATATTAAACCACTGTGTGATTTAATTATTAACTAATCTAACTTATTAACCAATCAGGATGCTTTTACTATGTTATTAACCAATTATAGTTGATAAAATAATAATACTTGGTTAGTCTTTTTGCTGTGAAAATATTATGTAGAGCAGGGGTGGGCAATAATTTTCACAGGGGGGCCACTCCACGAATTTTGGTAAGTCGTCACAGGCCGCACATTTCTACTATATTAATGGAGGGGGTGCAGAGTCTGGGAGAGAGTTTGGGTGCAGGAGGGAGCTCCAGGCTGGTGCAGAGTGTTCGGGTGCAGGAGAGGGTGAGAGGTGTGGGAGGGAGTTTGGTGCAGGAGGGAGCTCCGGGCTGGGGCAGGGGATTAGGGTGCAGGAGGGGGTGCGAGGTGCAGGCTTGGGCCAGGAGGTGACTCCCGGCCAGCGGCGCAGCAGGGCTCAGGCAGGCTGCCTGCCTGCCACAGTCCCATGCCGCCCCCGGAAGCGGCCGGCTGCTGCTTGCATGTCTCTGCGCGCCCTTTGAGGGGGGAGAGGTGCAGCAGGTCTCCATGGGCTGCCTGCACCTACAAGCACCACCCTGCAGCTCCCATTGGCCGGTTTATGGCTGTGAGGACAGTGCTGGGGGTGGGGGCAGCGCGCGGAGCCACCTCCCCCCACCACCAGAGGTGCATACAGATGTGCCAGCAGCAGCTGGCTGCTTCTGGGAGCGGCATGGGACCACGGCTGGAAGGCAGCCTGCCTGAGCGCCCCGCTGTGCCGCAGGACTTTTAGCAGCCCAGACTCGGAGATCGCAAGGGGGCAGAGGAGGCTGGACAGAAATGTTAGTCATGGTGGGCCAGACAGAAATGTTAGACGGGCCGGATCCGGCAAGCAGGCTGTATTTTAACTTCCCCTGATACAGAGAGAGTAAATGAAACAATGAATTCATACTGTTGGGGTTCATTGGGTAATTTTGATTGTTAATTTGGCTCCTGAACCAATGAGATCTGAGTATAACTGGCTGAGACTAAGGAAGAACTTCAGAACATGCTTATTGCTGCAAACAATGTCAGCAAGAAATATGGAGTGAGGATCGACATTAGGAAGACAGAAAGTATGATGATAAATAAACACAGAGACCAGAGGCGCCAACTTTCTAATTTCCCCAGGGGTGCTCAACCCCCGCTCTGCCCCAGGCCCCACCCCCACTCCATCCCTTCCCCCAAGACCCCACCCTGCCCCGCCTCTTTCCACCTCCATTCCACCCCCCCTCTTCACACCCCTTCCCCAAGCACACCCTGCCCTTGCTCCGCCTCTTCCTGCTCCCTCTCCTCCAGCCCACCACTGAACAGCTGATCCTTGGCAGACAGGAGGCGCTGGGGAAGGGAGGAGCTGATCGGCGGGGCTGTCAGTGGGTGCTGAGAACCCACCTATGACAGAGATGCACAAGACAGGCAACACCTATTACTTGATGGTTGATAGGTGAAATAAGTGTAGGGAGTCTAATGGAAGATGTGATGAAGAAATCAAAAGAAGGATACAGTTTGCAAAAGTATTCAACGACTTCCAAAGACTTCTGTGTTATCAAAATTAAAACTCCATATATCCTCACTAAATTGCTAAACTGCTACCTACAGTCAATTCTCCTGTTTGGATTTGAGAGCTGGACACTTAAGAAGGACACTGAGAGAAGACTCAAAGCATTCAAGCTTTGGTGTTATAGATGAAAGTTAAAAATTATCTGGAAAACCAAAACTAAGAATGAAGCAGTGATGAGAAGGATGAGTTTTAAAAGAGCTCAATTACCTAAGACCCTAGGTCAGGAGTTCTCAAACTTCATTGCACTGAGACCTCCTACTAACAACAAAGATTACTACATGTTCCCAGGAGGGGGGACCAAAGCCTAAACCCTGCCACCCTGCGCAGGGTTGGGGGCTGGGGAGGCCCAAAGTCAAAGCTCAAGGGTTTCAGCCCCAGGCGGGAGGCCCGTAATCTATTCTGAGCCCCGCCACTCAGGGCTGAAACTGAGTTCTAAGCCCTGCAACCCAAGGAAGTGGGGCTTTGGCCCCCGGCCCCAGCAACTCTAATGCGAGCCCTGGTGACCCCATTAAAATGGGGTCACAACCCACTTTGGGGTCCAACCCACAATTTGAAACCGGTGCCCTAGGTAAAAGATCACAGAGCAACTCACTTCCAGCACTCACATCGGAAAAGAGTGCAGGCAAACTAGGAAGAGGAAGAAAAGAGCCAGTTATATCTTCAGATGGACTGGTATCCTGCCACTGCTACCAACTCCTTGTGTGCCCTTGGGCAAGTCACCTAACCTCTCTCCCTCATTTTCCCCATCTGTAAAAATGGAATCATACATATTCACTTCCCAGAGGTATAGGGAGGATTAGTAGATGTAAAACACTTTGAACACAAATAGTGCTACACAATTGCCAAGTATTATTATCAGTAATGTGCAGAGATTTTGGTTTATAAATCTCTTTCCTAAAGAAAGGAGCATCAATCACAGCAGTGACCTCTCTGTGTCTCTGCAAAGTGGAGATAATAGCGTTTCCCCACCTCACAAGGGTACTGAAGTAAATTCATGAACAGGGCAGGCAGATACAACAGCGAGTGGGGTCAGGTAGCTGCTGGATAGTTGGGGACGTGCTCTGGGTTTACTGTACCCCCTCCGCCAGCCAAGCAACAGTTGCACGCTACTCTCGAAACAGTGTTACACGTTAACCACCTTATCGAAGCAGCCTCAGCCTCCCTGGAGGGTGGAGCCGCTGGGATTGGGAGGGAAAAGCAGCAGTGCACCCGGGTCAGTTGGGACCGTTTGAAAAGCAAGCAGTGAAATCGGAGTCCAACAAACCAAGCCCCATCCCCCCGCAAAGCCCAGCTTGTAACGGAACCACTCCCCGTCACACACACCCAACGCCGCCCAGCGCGGGGGGTGTCTAACTTCTGCACGCTACCCCCACCCCCCGATTCCCCTCAGCTCTCTCCCCTCCCCCACTTTACTCCTTCCACCCCCCGTCCCGAGTAGGGTCCCGGGCCGGTAGCGCACAGTCGGTTTGGTCTGGGGGGGAGCACCGCTCCCAGACCCACTCACCGCCGTCCCCCAGGACTCCAGCTCCTCACCGAGTCACCAACTCGCCACCGGTCACCGGGGCGACGGGCGCCTGTCTCCACCACCCAGCACCTCGGCCACTGGCTGCAGGGAGCTGTCAGTCACTCACCCGGCAGGGGTGGCGGTCGGGTTCCCGACCAGAGAGAGGAGAGACAATACAGAACCGGGAACTACAGCTCCCAGCATGCACCGCTGCCAGTCCGCCGCCGCCTGCCGCCTAGGGCCGCTGCGCGTTGCATGCCGGAAGCTGTAGTGTCCTTCTTGCTTCAACGCCTCACAAGGGGGCGGTGGGCAGCGCACAAATCCTCAGCGTGGGGACGGGAGCGTGCCCATCCTCCACCCGCGGAGTTATAATACGCATGCGCAGACTTTCGCGGGCCCTCCCCCGCACCCGAGGCTGGGGCAGCTATGGGGGCTCGAGGTGCGAGGCCGGCTGCCGGCGGGGGGACTGGGGCGGCAGAGGGCGCTCTCAGGATAACAGAGGCTGGAAGTTCGCAAAGCCAGGAGCGTGAGGGGTGTATGAGGTAGGCAGGACGAGGCGGACAATTTTTCGCTTTAAAGCAGATTTTATTTAAACCGAATACATTTCTTTTTAAAAATAAACCTTATTTAAAATTAAATGTGCAATTATTGCAACCTGAGTTCAGGGCTCAGCTTCCTGTAATCATGAAAATCCTTAACATTATATACAAAAAATATTAAGCCGCCCATGTTTGGAGCTCCAGGTTTTAGTTTTAAAGAAAGTGGAACTACTGAACTCCTGGAAGCCCCTGGTGAAGCACCTGAAGCCAGTCTGTTAAAGTGCTTAGCTGGCTTTTAAAAGCAAGAGCCTCTTCTACAGGTGCTGAGGGACTATTTTCTTCATTTTAAGTTTTTTCAACTAGCTGACGTCCATGACTAACTCAGTGGAAGTTAAGAAACCAATTAGGAGTTGAAAAAGCAGGAAAGCTTGTTTTCCTCTTTCAATCTAAGGGTACGTCTACACTTACCTCCGGGTCCGACGGCAGGCAATCGGTGTTCTGGGATCGATTTATCGCATCTTGTCTAGACGCGATAAATCGATCCCGGATCGATCCCGGAAGTGCTCGCCGTCGACGCCGGTACTCCAGCTCAGCGAGAGGAGTACGCGGCATCGACGGGGGAGCCTGCCTGCCGCATCTGGACCCGCGGTAAGTTCGGACTAAGGTACTTCGAATTCAGCTACTTTATTAACGTAGCTGAATTTGCGTACCTTAGTCCGAAGTGGGGGCGTAGTGTGGACCAGGCCTAAAAATAAAACGTGAGAGGGTGAGATTTACTAGTTCTAAAGTCAGTTCTATTCACTAACAACAGATAATATTTCCATTGTTTAATACAGCAGTTCTCAAACTGGTGGTCATGAGGTTATTATGTGGGGGGGTTGCGAGCTGTCAGCCTCCTCCCCAAACCCTGCTTTGCCTCCAGCATTTATAATAGTGTTAAATATAAAAAAATGTGTTTTTACTTTATAAGGGTGGGGGTCGGACTCATAGGCTTGCTGTGTGAAAGGGGTCACCCATACAAAAGTTTGAGAACCACTGGTCTAATACATCCATTAATTATAAATGCAAAACATGTTTTGATATTTTTCTTATGTATTCAGCACAATTTAATTTAGTTTTAAGTAATAAAGAAATTGTAAAATACAGTTTTTATGAATTTTAATTGAATTCCTATTTCCATCCAAATGCAACTTGACAAAAAATTAATCATCTCATAAATAAGAAATGTCATTCAGGATTTTCTAACAAAAATGTAAAATTAAGAATCAAGATAAATGTATGGTAAGCTATATAATTGTTTAAATAAATATATATAAATATAATGTATCCTTCTAGTTGGTAAAACCAAGTACCAAATTATACCAACCAAAGAGAATTAACCTTGCTTTAGGAAAATAACAAATATATTAATGCAAAACAAGATTTCATATAGACAATGACTTATTTATACTGCTCTATATAATATACACTGAAATGTAAGTACAATATTTATACTTCAATTGATTTATTTTATAATTATACAGTAAAAATGAGAAAATAAGCAATTTTTCAGTAATAGTGTGCTGTGACACTTTTGTATTTTTATGTCTGATTTTGTAAGCAAATAGTTTTTAAGTGAGATGAAACTTGGGGGTACACAAGACAAATCAGACTCTTGAAAAGGATACTGTAGTGTGGCAAGGTTGAGAGCCACTGAGCTATATGATGCAGGTCATTGTCATAGGAGTGCAAGATGGGCAGTAGTTTGTCTGCTGTTGCCTCAACAAAGTGCAACCTAACCATAGCCTTTAATAGATAGATTGATAATGTCTATTCCAATGAAGGGATTATGTTGGAAGAAAAGAATAGTTAACATGAACTGTGCTGAGACCCTACTTCTTCATAAACTGGGAGCCAGGAACTGAGGAATTCTATTCCCATTTCATACACCCTCCATGATCTGAGGCTCAGATTCTTCAAAATGTTCCACTTAGGTATAACTACACAGAGCCACAACAAATTGGCACTGGGGTCTACCCATGTGGCACAACTTGCAGGCTAGAGGCTTTAATTTCTATGCTCTTAGTCTACAAAATGGAGATAATGGTACCTATATTCAAGGCTATTGTGAGAATGAGGTAAAGGTTGTGAAATGTTTGGAAGATTGCTTTTACAAGTACTAAGCATTATTATTAGAGTTGATCAAAACAATGAGAGGAGGATGAATTTGCATAAAATGTTTTCTCAAGAGTTTTCTGACTAGCTACTAAGCTGGTTAAAAATAATAAAGCTTTAGCAGAAGATGAAATTTTTATTAAAAAAAGACCTACCTTTTTGAAAATTCTCTACCAATTTTCCTGATATGTAATTGCCCTGTAATAAAATCTCGGACCTGTGTCTGATCCAAGTTTCCATATATGTAAGTGTAAGAGTAGATAATTTTATTTACAAGTAATAATAAGAGAATATTTCTTCTTTCTTTTTCTTTATCCTCCCACATCCCCTCAGGTGTATAAGGCATCCACCAGTTTCTGCCACCATTTATTTTGGTCTTGTGTTGGTCTACTCAGGCTTCTGAGTGTCATGATGATGGATTTCACTTCTTTCTCTGTTGAACTGCGTAATGTTTTTCAAAATTGCCCTCTGTTCCTTTTTCCAGGTGGTGTCATATTATCACTAGCTGTGGAAGTCATGTTGATGGCATCCTTACAGTGTGTCCTAAATATATCTGTTATTCTGATATTGCAAGAAACTCTTTCCAGTGGATTCTGAAGAACGTCCACAGGCATTTATTTTGGAATGAGTTGATCTTTTTATCCATTTCTGTTGTAGATTTCCATGACTCTGCTCCATAATTGAGGACAGACATGATGCTGGTATTAAAAAATTGTATTTCTGTGTCAGTGCCAATCATGCTACTTTTCCAAATCTTTTCAAGTTTATGAACATTGTTTGCTCCTTTTGATATTCCTTGATTGACATCTAGCATGGTGTTACTATTATTGCACATCTCACTGCATAGACAGGTAAAATGACTTACTTTTTCAGGTGTTTCTTCATCCACTCTAATGGTTACCTGTGGGACATGGATATCCATATATTTTGGCTTCCCACTGTTAGTGAACAAAACAACTTGTTTTGCTCTATCTGGCAAAAGCTTTGTCATTTCCTCCATTAAGGGATGTGTTGAACTAAGCAGGACAGTGTCATCCAATTGCACTTTATCATTTGTCCATAAAATTCCTCTGTGGCCTTTTGTGGTTACTTTCCTCATGACATAGTCAATGATCAGTGCAAACAATAGTGGAGACATATTATATCCTTGCTTTACGCTGGTTGTCATTGAAAACCATTAGCGGATGTTGTCACCATCTCTGGCTGCACATTCAACATTATCATATAGATTAAGGGTGGGCAAACTTTTTGGCCCTCGGGCCACATCTGGGTATGGAAATTGTATGGCGGGCCATGAATGCTCACGAAATTGAGGGTTGGGATGGGCGAGAGGGTTGAGGATTGAGGGCTCTAGCTGGGGGTGCGGGCTCTGGGGTGGGGCCAGAAATGAGGTGTTCTGGGTGCGGGGGGGGACTCCAGGCTGGGGCTGGGGCAGGGGGTTGGGATGCAGGGGGGCGCGGCTCCGGTAGGGGGGCGGGCTCTGGAGTGGGGCTGAGGATGAGGAGTTGGGGGTGCAGGAGGGTGCTCCAGGCTGGGACACAGGGGTTAAGAGGGCAGGAGGGGGATCAGGGCTGGGGGAGGGGGTTGGGGTACGGGACGGAGTCAGGGTTGCAGGCTCCAGGTGGCGCTTACTTCAAGCAGCTCCCGGAAGCAGCAGCATGTTCCCCCTCTGGCTCCTACGCAGAGGGGCAGCCAGGCAGCTCTGCGCACTGCCCGGTCCACAGGCGCCGCCCCTGCACCTCCCATTGACTGCATTTCCTGCCAGTGGGAGCTGTGGAGGCGGCACTTGGGACGGGGGCAGAATGCGGAGCCCCCTGGCTGCTCCTACGTGTAGGAGCCGAAGAGGGGACATGCCACTGCTTCCAGGAGCCGCGCGGAGCCACAGCATGCGCGGAGCGGGGACAGCCCCCGACCCTGCTACACGGCTGGAGCAGGGCAAGCCCTGGACCCTGCTCCCCAGTGAGAGCTTGAAGGCCGGATTAAAATGTCTGAAGGGCCGGATGCGGCCCCTGGGCCGAAATTTGCCCACCCCATATATAGATCCTTGATTATTCTAATTATTTTTGCTGGTGTTCCATAATATGCCATAATTCTCCAAAGACTGTCTCTGTGCATGCTTTCCAAAGCCTTCTGGAAATCTATACAATTTATCACAAGAGATGCTTGCCTCTCCACACTTTGTTCTATAACAGGGGTAGGCAACCCATGGCATGTGTGCCGAAGGCGGCACGCAAGCTGATTTTCAGTGGCACTCACACTGCCCGGGTCCTGGCCACCGGTTCAGGGGGCTCTGCATTTTAATTTAATTTTAAATGAAGCTTCTTAAACGTTTTAAAAACCTTATTTACTTTACATACAACAATAGTTTAGTTATATATTATAGACTTATAGAAAGAGACCTTCTAAAAACGTTAAAATGTATTACTGTCACGCAAAACCTTAAATTAGAGTGAATAAATGAAGACTCGGCACACCACTTCTGAAAGGTTGCCGACCCCTATTCTATAATATGTCTGAGAACAACAATATGGTCTACATGTAATCTCAGTTGTCTAATTCCTGCTTGTCCCTCTCTAAGTTGAAGGTTTCTGTTTATTGATATGTTGCAGGATGATGTTTCACATGATTTTCCCAGGCCCTGAAAGTAATGGGATTAGTCTCCAATTATTGAAGTTGGTAAGGTCACTCTTCATTGGGAAAAGAATATTTACATCACTGATATTTAAAATTTTAATATGAAATTTGTGATATCTTTGTAAATTAAAAAAAACAAAACCAAAAAAACCCCACCACCACTTGCCATATTTACATATGTTCTTGGGTTAAGTGGACCTCCTAGTGCAGTGGTCCCCAACCTGTGGGGCACACTAGGGGGGTGGCAGAGGAACATCCGAGGGAGTGCAGCAGGGCCTGGCCTAGCCCCCACGGGGGGCAGGAAGGGAGCACCACCCAGCCCCGCTCTGACCCTAGATGCGCTCTGGCCCTATCCCCAGCCCTGCTCTTGGCCGCTGGCCACTGCCCATGGCCCAGCCACAACTCCGCTTCTGGCTGGGGAAGGGGAGGGGAACACTTTCCATTACTGGGGGGGGCATGAGAGGAAAATTTTGGGTACCACTGTCCTGGTGGTATAGATAGTCTTTTTTTTTTTTTTGTATTTGTATTGTGCATTATGTCATTTTTTTGTAATTAATTGAAATTATAAATACAAGGATTAGCTACCTATAGGTGCAGACTAGTGCTGATTTAAGGGCATATGAGATGATTTATCCAACTTCTGGTATCCCAAAAGGTAATCCTAATTCAGATGGACAATCAGATCACTATGTTCTGTGTAAACAAGCAGGGAGGCACCAGGTTGTGCTTTGTGTGGCAGGAAGCCCTACTGCTGTGCAAGTAGGCTTTGGCTCACAAAAAAATCCTCGTCACCATGTACCAGGCAAGGATGGAGAATATGACTGCAGATAGAATGAGTTGCTCCATCATGGATTCTCACAAGTGGTTTTTAAATCAGGAAATGAGAGTAAGATTTCTACCACTCCCCTGAACAACAAACTCCTGGTCTTCTGCTCATGATGCTAAGAATATGTCTTCACTGAAAAACAAGGTGTGTTCTTAACTCTGATGAGCTGACCCAAGCTAAAATAGCAGTGAAGACATAGCATCTCTGCTTTTAATTCAGGTTAGCAGCTTGAGTTAAAGCCTAGAGGGGAGCCTGGGGTTGAACTAGAGCTGTTACCCCAAGTAAAAAGATAAGTTGCTGTGTCTCCACTGCTACTGTAATCCAAGTTAAGAACTCACTTCTTGTTTTTTCAGTGAAGACATAGCCAGAAGGGACCAAGCTTCCACAGTCCTGACTGAGCTCAGCAGAATATTCCATTTTCCTCGTAATCATGAATATCATCAGAGCAAGGTTCCGACCATAAATGTTTACTTAGGCCAGGGATGTTTGCTCCATCTGTCTGAGAACACTGTTTCTGTGCAAGGGTCTCAAATCCTTCTGGTTTTTTGGATGGAAACTGGCAGAAAAGGGCTGGTGTTTTACAGGGTAATGTCTACAGACTGAGTTTATTCACAATAGATCCTCAGACATGGTCTGTAAATCAGGGTCTTACTACATGCCACATACACAAACCTATCTCCTTTGTTTGGCTCTCTTTTTCAGGAAAATTACATCCTTTGTTCATGGGGAGCCACTTCAGTTCATCTTGACTTAGGCAGAATGTGGACCAGACTTTCTGTATCCTATTATCATTCACTTTGTATAGGGTTTACATTTAAAAACCCCATTGGTATGTACCCTGTACTGTGGCCTTTAAGGTGATTTGGATAAAGTACTTGAAATTGCTTGGTGCAAGTGTCCTGAACCTCATTCATAAAAAAAGTCATTGTTACCAGGAAATAATTTTAGTTTGATCAGTGTACATAAGAATGGCCATATTGGGTCAGACCAATGGTCCATCTAGCCCAGTATCCCGTCTTCAGACAGTGGCAATGCCAGATGCTTCAGAGGAAATTCAACAGAACAGGGCAATTATTGTGTGATCCATCCCCTGTCGTCCAGTCCCAAGATCTGGCAGTCAGAAGCTTAGGGACACCCAGAGCATGGGATTGCATCCCTGACCATGTTGGCTAATAGCCATTGATGGACCTATCCTCCATGAACGTTTCTAATTTTTTGTGAGCCCAATTATACTTTTGGCCTTCACAACATCTCCAGACAATGAGGTCCACAGGTTGACTGTACACTGTGTGAAGAAGTACTTCCTTTTGTTGGTTTTAAACCTTCTGCCTATTAATTTCCCCTGGCTCTTGTGTTATGTGAATAATACTTCCTTATTCACTCCTCCATACCATTCATGATTTTAAAGACCTCTTGTTATCTCTTTTCTAAGCTGAACAGTCCCAGTCTTTTTATGGACTCTGTTCCATACCCCTGATCATTTTTGTTGCCCTTCTCTGTACTTTTTCCATTTCTAATGTATCTTTTTGGGGATGGGGCAACCAGAACTGCACACAGTATTCAAGATGTGGGTGGATGGATTTATATAGTGGCATGATATATTTTGTACCCGGTATTACAGTGTCCCATTGTTATCAGTGTGAAGGCTTGTCCATGTTATGAAAAGAGGCCGAGGTTAGTTCCGGATTAACCAACGCATACTCATATCCCCATTTGCTGCAAACTATTGTTTGTGTAGACATGTCCTAAATTCTATTTACAGGGTCTATTAGTTACACCTAGGTAGCAGGCACAGTGGTACTGGGGTTGTGGACATACAAATAAGATCCTAATTTGTGATGAATAGTTGACTTTTAGATTCCATGTTGAATTTTCAGAGATGGCAGTTAGAGTAAACATCTGTTTACTTATTTTTGATTTGTCATCAGTGACAGACAATAAACATGGTACACCAAGATACCATTTTCACTGAGGATACATCTGTATTGCAAAAAACAAAACAAACCCACAGTCACAAGTCTCAGAGCCTGGGTCAACTGACGCAGGGGTCAGCAAGAAGGTGGATCTCGGAGCGTGGGTTCCAGCTTGAGTGGGAATGGCTAACACTGCCATTTTCCACCCTGTACCACGAGCCTGAGTCAGTTGACCTGGGCTGTGAGACTCACTGCCGCGTTGTTGTTGGGTTTTTTTTGGCAGTATAGATGTACCGAGTCACTTTTCAGAGAAGAACTCAATTTTAAGAAAAAAATCTTCTCCACGGAATTCTATTATGTCTGGGTGCACAGATCCTTTGGGGCTTCAAAGAGGCATCTTCTCAATCAGGATACTCCATTCCCAAGTTTCCCTACTAAGTAGGATTCCCACCAATTCAGGCAGGAATGCGCAGACAGCTCACTAGAAGTGACTGGTGGGGACAACTAGAAAATGAACAGCTATTCCCAAAGAAACTATCGGATTAAAAAGGTCGACTTTCCAAACCTCTGATCCTGATCAGGTCCTGTGGAGTTTCTGAAATGAAGTTCCTCACTCAGTTCTATGAAGCTGAGGCAAGTAAGTGTGTTTGGGTGTCATACAGAGCCTTACTTAATCATGGCAGGTGATCTTTAATACCTAATAAGCTTATTGTCATGGATAGAGAGAGATAAAAAGCCTTTGCAGCAGAAGTTTACAAGACACGTGGGGGCTTTCTTCTTTGTGCAGATCTGTTACAATGGGTACTTCAAGAAATATTCTTCCTTCAATTAATCATCAGAGTCCAGTCCTTAGGACCACTAACAATCTCAGGGCAGAGTAGTCCTGTATTCTGTACTGATATAGGCTAGAAGGCCACATGGCCATCAATTCTGTATATTGGTCATCCTGTCTTAGCCAATGCCATTTCCTTTCTTTTGGCAGAACTCTTCTCCAGGCCTTAGTCTCTAGGAGAAGGTGTAAGAAATATTTTTATATATAATTTACCTGAATGTTTTGGATGTCCACATTTAAAAGACGATCCTGCATACAACTCTGAAACACTGGTATTAAAATCCCATTGCAATGAGCCTGTGGATCTTAGCATGAAGAATAGGAACATTTATCTGTGCTTACCTAAAAATGTCCTTTCTTCAAGTAATAAGATCCACAGATCCAGACCACCCTGGAGAGACAAATAGATCAACCAGAATGGAGATCGATATTGACATGCAATTATTTGGATTTGCTGTCGTTATGTGGAATTTACCACGTGTGTGCTGTAATAGGAGAAACTGTTGTGCTTTTTCCTCAAAAGTATATTTAATACAATCTGTAAATTAGGAAAGTAGATTTGAATTATCCTGGCTGTGGAAGTTATCTCAACGTAGGGAACTTCAGGAAGAAGGGCATTTCCATTCTGCAAGTGACTGATGGGACTGGTTCTGCCCCCAAGCCGCAAACAGGCTGAAGTATCCATTGTAACAGATTGGTGAACCTTATTACTTGAAGAAAGGAATTTTTCAGTTAATCACTGATACATTTTCCTATTCCACACTCAAGTAAATAAAAATCAACAGAGTCTCCTGTGGCACCTTAAAGACTAACAGATGTATTGGAGCATAAGCTTTCGTGGGTGAATACGTCATGCGTCTGACGAAGTGGGTATTTACCCACGAAAGCTTATGCTCCAATACATCTGTTAGTCTTTAAGGTGCCACAGGACTCTCTGTTGCTTTTTACAGATCCAGACTAACACGGCTACCCCTCTGATACGTAAATAAAAATATGATTCATTCCTCGTTCTCATACTAGTTAGGGGAAATTTTTAAAGCAGTGCTGGTACAGGCGGTATGCTGATCAATCTTTTTATTTCTAACTGGGATTTGTGAGGATACAACCTTCTTTGGCTGTCTATATTTAATAGGATCAGTAACCAGAAAAATGTTCATCCCAGCCATAAACAAAGTAAACACTTGCTTTTTTGAGCTGTGGAATAGGAAAATGTGATTAACTGAAAATGTCCTTTCTTCGAGTAATAAGGGAATAGGAGCAGGAGGGAGTCCCCTAGGAGGGGAAGCAATGGGAATAGTCTAGAGGGAAAAGGGGACTCCAGGGAGAAAGCCCTGGGAGGCAATGCTCAGAGAAAAGGGCAAGGAACATAGGCGCCGACTCCGTGGGTGCTCCAGGACTGGAGCACCCACGGAAAAAAATTGGTGAGTGCTCAGCACCCACCGGCAGCTCCCCATGGCCCCGCCCCGCCCCCCTGCTCCAGCTCACCTCCGCCTCCTCCGTGAGCGCGCCGCTGGGTCCTGCTTCTCCCCCCTCCTTCCCAGCGCTTGTGCCGCGAAACAGCTGATTTGCGTGGCAGGGAGGGAGGGGAGGGGGAACGTGGCGCACTGGGGGAAGAGGCGGGGCGGGGATTTGGGGCAGGGAGGGGGCACGGTTAGGGCGGGGACTTTGGGGATGGGGATGGAATGGGGGTGGGGCCAGGGGCAGGGATGGGGTGGAGTCAGGGCGGGGCCAGGGGCGGGGGGTGTGGGCACCCACTGGCACTGGAGAAAGTTGGTGCCTATGGCAAGGAAGAATCCTGCAGTAGACCATGAAGAAGGAGGGACAGATTGAAGAAAAGGGGGAAATCCCCTGGGAGCTGTAGCCCAGGATGGGCTGAGGAACTGGTATTGTGGTTTTTTGCCTATGTTTGGAAAATAAAACTGTACCTGGAAAGAGACGTGGCAGGGGTCCTTTGTGGTCTGGGACAAGCCAGCACTTTACATACTGCTATTGAAAATATTATTTATCTTAAAGAGCTTTCCTTATCAAGTCTGAATTCAAGAATCTAGATTATATTGCAAAGCAAGAAAAAAAGCATTATTGTATTTGAAATAAAACACAACATCTCTTAATCATTCAATTCCCTCCTTCTTCCCTTATTCAGGATTTGACATGATAATAACATCTGTATCTCAAGTTAAACCTCCAATACTTACAGTAGATAAACTAATATACAACTCAGTATAATGTTACACAATTAATTGGCCCAGATTAAGTCTGGGACCAAGTCTAAACTAGAAAATTTTGCTCATATAGTAATATCATTTAGGAGTGTGATTTTTTTTTTTTTTTTTTTGACATCTCTACCTGAAAAATCTCTAGTGTAGATACAGTTATACCAGCAAAAGAGTGCTTTTGCTGGCATAGCTTATTCTGTTCAGAGAACAGATACAGTAACTCCTCACTTAACGTTGTCCCGGTTAACGTGGTTTCGTTGCTGATCAGTTAGAGAATATGCTCGTTTAAAGTTGTGCAATGCTCCCTTATAAGGTTGTTTGGCAGCCACCTGCTTTGTCCACTGCTTGCAAAATGAGCAGCCTGTTGGAGCTAGCTGGTGGAAGCTTGGAACCAGGATGGACCGGCAGCCCCCCCCATCAGCTCCCCACACCCCTAAGTTCCCAGTGAGGCAGCCACCCAGAAGGCTATCAATTGCTGGGCAGTTCAGCTGTCTCTCCCCCCACTGCCCTGTGCTGCTCCTGCTCTCTGCCTTGGAGCTGCTCCTGGGAGCCTCCTGCTTGCTGTGCAGCGGGGCAATTGTGGCAATTGGGAAACTGGCCCATATCATCTTACTGAATTAATATAAATCAGTTGTAAACAGATTTAAAAGTTTTGTCTACACACGGACTTTGTATACATATGAAAGTTGCACTGGTTCAACTTCTTTAAAAAACTATTTTAGTTAAAAAGGTGAAAAATCCTTTGTAGACACCCTTATTTTGGATTAAGCGGGTGTATTTCAATTTAACTTAAATTGGTAAAATATCAGATTACGACAAACTGAAATAAACTACCCTTAAACTGAAGTAAGGGTGTCTACACACAAATTTGCACTGGGTTCAATAAATCTGTTTAAAAGCTTTCCTTTAGTTAAAATGATACAAGTTTGTGTGTAGACAGGGCCTTAATGTGTCCTCATAGGGGTTTGCACTGGTTTAAATATACCAAATTAAAAACCAATTTAGTTAAACCAGTTCAAGTTTTGTTTGTGAATCAGTCAAGTGCGCTTCTTTTTTAAAGTAGGTGTAATTAATTTTCTAAATATATATTTATTTTAATTTCATGCAAAAGTGAGACTCTTGTAACTTCATCAGTTAAACAAGCTACTTCAAGCTGTGATAAGTACTTCTTTTCATCGGCTGAGTATGTAAAGAAGTTTATAACTTTAATTGTATATACTGGTTAATCTTTTTTTAATAAAATTTGTACCAACTGCAAACATGCCATTGAAGTAAAAACATTAAATCAGGCATTCATAGGCACTGAAATAGTTGGAAAGACAAAACTTGACCTTCTTGAACATTATTATACTCTTTAAGAAGTGTCTTTTAAAATTTTCAGTAAAAAAATTTTATGGAAAAAAATCTCTTCCATTTTTTGTTGTTACTCTTCTATTTTTATAGGCTTTTTGCAAGGATATTGTGTTGTTTTGCAAAGGAACAGAAAAATAGTTAATTCTATAACCAGAACCCTGTTCCATGAAATACACAGGTAACTGCCAGCTTGGGAACATAGCAGTAGATTAATACCCAGGTCCAAGTGTTTGCCCAAAAGGTGCATTGGGGCCTCAGTCTCAAACTCTCATCCTCAATGCATTAATCTACTGCTGTGTTGCTAGGCTGGCATCTTACTTTGCAAAAGATTTAGTGGAAAAGAGATGTGCTTTTCACAGGGTGGCCATGCAGGTTCAGGGGTCTGCCTGCCTGCATGGATGCAGTTACATACACTGGGTTTAATTCAATGCTTTGTTCCTCAGTTAGTAGAGGCTGACAACAAAGCAGAATCAACAATTCTCTCTCCCTAGAAGGAGAGAATGTCTTGGCTTGCTCTCTTGGGCTCTTTCTTTTTTTAGGAGGGGTATTATTGGGCTCTGGGAATAATCACAGCAATTTGTTGGGGGTGTGGAGGAGGGAAGTGTGATGGGGTTGGATCACAGAAACCCTCTTGGGAGATGCCACCTAATGTACCAAGACTACATCTGCTCCTGTTTTCCCTGCCAGTTCAGGGCTTCAGCAGCCTGTCTTGCTGAGCCAGACACTCCCGTCTGCTCCAACACAGACCCAAGGTCTGAATTACTTGCCCCAAAGCTGCAGGTTTACCTGAAAACAGCTCACAGAAGTGTGCTTGTCTTTAGCACTCAGATGCCCAACTCCCAATGGGGTCTAAACCCAAATACATCCGTTTTAACTCATAAATTGTTCGCCCTCTATAACACCGAGAGAGACATGCACTGTTGTTTGCTCCCCCAGGTATTAATACATACTTTGAGTTAATTAATAGGTAAAAAGTGATTTTTTTAAATACAGAAAGTAGGATTTAAGTGGTACCAAGTAGTAACAGACAGAACAAAGTAAGTTACCAAGCAAAATAAAATAAAATGTGCAAATCTATGTCTAATCAAACTAAATACAGATAATCTCACCCTTAGAGATGCTTCAGTAAGTTTTTTCCTCAGACTGGACACAATTCTTTCCCCTGGTACAGCTCTTGTTCCATCTTAGGTGGTAGCTAGGGCCTGGTCTACACTACGAGTTTAGGTCGACTTTAGCCGCGTTAAATCGAATTAAGCCTGGACACGTTTACACGACGAAGCCCTTTCTTTCGACTTAAAGGGCCCTTTAAACCGGTTTCTTTACACCACCTCCGACGAGGGGATTAGCGATAAAATCGGCCTTAGGGGGTCGGAATTGGGTTAGTGTGGACGGAATTCGACTTTATTGGCCTCCGGGAGCTATCCCACAGTGCTTCATTGTGACCGCTCTGGACAGCACTCTCAACTCAGATGCACTGGCCAGGTAGACAGGAAAAGCCCCGCGAACGTTTGAATTTCATTTCCTGTTTGCTCAGCGTGGAGAGCACAGGTGACCATGCAGAGCTCATCAGCACAGGTAACCGTGATGGAGTCCCAGTCCCAGTCCCAGGATCGCAAAAGAGCTCCAGCCTGGACCGAACGGGAGGTACGGGATCTGCTCGCCATCTGGGGAGATGAATCAGTGCTGGCCGAACTCCGAAGCAGTAAAAGAAATGGCAAAATATTAGAAAAGGTCTCCAAGGCCATGAAGGACAGAGGCCATAACAGGGACGCACAGCAGTGCCGCATGAAAATTAAGGAGCTAAGGCAAGCCTACCACAAATCCAGAGAAGCAAACGGAAGGTCCGGGGCTGAGCCGCAAACGTGCCGCTTCTACGCGGAGCTGCATGCCATTCTAGGGGGTGCAGCCACCACTACCCCAAGCGTGTGCTATGAGTCCCTCACTGGAGAAAGACACAGGGAAGCGGGTTCGGCGGACGAGGAAGATGAGGATGGAGAGAACATAGATAGCTCACAGCAGCAAGGAAGCGGAGAAACCGGTTTCCCCAACAGCCAGGATATGTTTATCACCCTGGACCTGGAACCAGTAACCCCCGAACTCACCCAAGACCCTGTGGGCACACAGGGGACCTCTGGTGAGTGTACCTTTGTAAATATTACACATGGTTTAAAAACAAGCATGTTTAATGATTAATTTGCCCTGGCAATCGCGGCCAGTAAAGCTACTGGAAAAGTCTGTTAACGTGTATGGGGATGGAGCGGAAATCCTCCAGGGACATCTCCAGAAAGCTCTCCTTCATGTACTCCCAAAGCCTTTGCAAAAGGTTTCTGGGGAGGGCTGCCTTATCCCGTCCGCCATGGTAGGACACTTTACCACGCCAGGCCAGTAGCACGTAGTCTGGAATCATTGCATAACAAAGCATGGCAGCGTATGGTCCCGGTGTTTGCTGGCATGCAGACAACATCCATTCCTTATCGCTCTTTGTTATCCTCAGGAGAGTGATATCATTCACGGTCACCTGGTTGAAATGGGGCGATTTTATTAAGGGGACATTCAGAGGTGCCCCTTCCTGCTCTGCTGAACAGAAATATTCCCCGCTCTTAACCACGCGGTGGGGGGGAGGGGTGAATTGACCATCCCAGAGAATTGGGTGTGTGGGGGAGGGGAGTTAGTTGGGTTTGTGCTGCATGTTAAAGCTGAAACCACAGCCCCTCCTTTTACATTGCAAACCCATTTTAAATGGCCAACCCAACGGGTGCTTGGTATGGTTAATGAGAGCAGTACTGTTTTAAACCATCCCCACTTGTTAACAAGGTTAAAAAAGCCAAAAGACTGTGTCTTACCATGGCTGCCTGCAAGCTGAAATCTGTGGCCTGGCACTGCGTGAGTGATCTCTCACACAAAACCGGCAGGCCCTCAATATAAGAGGAAAAATGCGACCTTGTAACGAAAGCACATGTGCTGTGTGATGTGAACATCAAAATCTAACGTGAAAGACTGTACCCATTGTTCTCTAAAATGTATCTTTTTTAACAACCTCTCCCTTCTCCTCCACCAGCTGCAAATGTTTCACCTTCACAGAGGCTAGTGAATATTAGAAAACGTAAGCGAAGGACGCGTGACGAAATGTTCACTGAACTACAGACTGCCTCCCACGCTGACAGAGCACAGCAGAATGCGTGGAGGCAGTCAATGACTGATTTTAAAAAAGCCCAATATGAGCGAGAGGAGAGGTGGCGGGCTGAAGAGCAGAGGTTGCGTGCTGAAACGCGGGCTGAAGAGGAGAAGTGGCGTCAGCTTGTAATCAGAAAGCAAGAATCGATGCTCCGGCTGCTGGAGCATCAAAGTGATATGCTCCTGCGTATGGTTGAGCTGCAGGAAAGGCAGCAGGAGCAGAGACCGCCGCTACAGCCCCTCTGTAACCAACAGCCCTCCTCCCCAAGTCCCATTGCCTCCTCACCCAGACGCCCAAGAACACGGTGGGGGGGCCTCCGGCCACCCAATCACTCCAGCCTAGATGATTTCCAGTGCAATAAGTTTTAAAGTTTTAAAGTGCAGTGTGTCCTTTTCCTTCCCTCCTCCCCCACCCATCCCGGGCTACCTTTGCAATTATCCCCCTAGTTGTGTGCTGAATTAATAAAGAATGCATGAATGTGAAGTAACAATGACTTTATTGCCTCTGCAAGTGGTGCTTGAAGAGGGGAGGGTAGGGGAGGGTGGGGTGCTTGGTTTACAGGGTAGTAGAGTTAACCGGGTGGGTGGGGGGGCTGCAATTTCATCAAGGAGAAACAAACAGAAGTTTCACACCGTAGCCTGGCCAGTCACAAAACTAGTTTTCAAAGCTTCTCTGATGCGCACCGCGCCCTGCTGTGCTGCTCTAACCGACCTGGTGTCTGGCTGCACGTAATCAGCGGCCAGGCGATTTGCCTCTACCTCCCACCCCGCCATAAATGTCTCCCCCTTACTCTCACAGATATTGTGGAGCGCACAGCAAGCAGCAATAACAATGGGGATATTCTTTTCGCTAAGGTCTGAGCGAGTCAGTAAGCTGCGCCAGCGCGCTTTTAAATGCCCAAATGCACATTCCACCACCATTCGGCACTTGCTCAGCCTGTAGTTGAACAGGTCCTGACTCCTGTCCAGGCTGCATGTGTACGGCTTCATGAGCCATGGCATTAAGGGGTGGGCTGGGTCCCCAAGGATCATGATAGGCATTTCAACATCCCCAACGGTTATTTTCTGGTCCGGGAAGAAAGTCCCTTCCTCCAGCTTTCGAAACAGAACAGAGTGCCTGAAGACGCGAGCATCATGTACCCTTCCCGGCCAGCCCACGTTGATGTCGGTGAAACGTCCCTTGTGATCCACCAGGGCTTGCAGCAGCATTGAAAAGTACCCCTTGCGGTTTATGTACTCGGTGGCTTGGTGCGCCGGTGCCAAGATAGGGATATGGGTTCCGTCTATCGCCCCACCACAGTTTGGGAATCCCATTGCAGCAAAGCCATCCACTATGTCCTGCACGTTTCCCAGAGTCACTACCCTTGATATCACCAGGTCTCTCATTGCCCTGGCAACTTGGATCACAGCAGCCCCCACAGTAGATTTGCCCACTCCAAATTGATTCCCGACCGGTAGCTGTCTGGCGTTGCAAGCTTCCACAGGGCTATCGCCACTCGCTTCTCAACTGTGAAGGCTGCTCTCATCCTGGTATTCTGGCGCTTCAGGGAAGGGTAAAGCAAGTCAAAGTTCCATGAAAGTGCCCTTACGCATGCGAAAGTTTCGCAGCCACTGGGCATCGTCCCAGACCTGCAACACGATGCGGTACCACCAGTCGGTGCTTGTTTCCCGGGCCCAGAATCGGCGTTCCACGGCATGAACCTGCCCCAGTAACACCATGATTTCCACATTGCTGGGGCCTGTGCCTTGTGAGAGGTCCATGTCAATTTCCTCATCACTATCGTCGCCGCGCTGCAATCGCCTCCTCCTCAGCTGGTCCTGGTTTTGCTTTGGCATGTCCAGGCTCTGCATATACTCCAGGACAATGCGCGTGGTGTTCATAGTGCTCATAATTGCCGCGGTGATCTGAGCGGGATCCATGATCCCAGTGATAGCTATGGCGTCTGGTCTGAAAAAAGGCGCGAAACTAGTATCTAAAGACCAGGGGAAGAAGGGAGGGAGGGAGGGAGGGGCGAGTGACGACATGGCGTACAGGTACAGGGAATTAAAATCAAGAAAGGTGGCTGTGCATCAGGGAGAAATACAAACAACTGTCACACAGAATGCCCCGCCCCCCCAGAGATTGAACTCCTAAGCCTGGGTTTAGCGGGCCGTTGATTTGACGGAGGGAGGGGGGAAGGAAATGAATACAGAACAAATCTATTTTTTACATCTTAAGACGACAGTGCAGCATGACTGATAGCCCTCGGCATTTTCTGGGTGCTTGGCAGCAAATACTGGGCGCGTACCAGTATGATGATGATGGATACCAATCATAATATACTATTTATTGCCAAAAGGCAAGGGGTTGCTGCTGTGTAGCAATGTAACCCTACGTGTGCCAGCCACATCTCTGCCAGCACCCAGATCGCCCTCAGCCTTTTCTGGGTGCTTAGCAGACAATACTTGGCAGAAAATAGTATACTACGACTGGTAGCCATCATTGTCCAACGAGGATGGTTAAAGGCAAGGGGTTGCTGCTGTGTAGCAATGTAGCCCCACGTGTGCCAGCCATATGTCTGCCAGCACCCAGATCGCCCTCGGCCTCTTCTGGGTGCTCAGCAGACAATACTTGGCAGAAAATAATATACTATGACTGATATCCATGATTGTCCAACGAGGACGGTTACCAGTCGTAATAAACCATCTACTGCCAAAAGGCAAGGGGCTGGTGCAATGCAGCCCTACGGCTGCCAGCCCCACAGCTACCAGCATCCCGATCGCCGATGAAGGCTACCACTCATGCTGCACCGTCTACCGCCAAAAGGCAGTTAACTGCTGCTGCTGTGTAGCAATGCAGTCCCACGTCTGCCGGCACCCGGAAGACATATGGTGACGGTGAGCTGAGCTGAGCGGGCTCCATGCTTGGCGTGGTATGTTGTCTGCACAGGTAACCCAGGTAAAAAGGCGCGAATCTATTGTCTGCCGTTGCTGTGACGGCGGGGGAGGGGCCTGACGCAATGTACCCAGAACCTCCCGCGGCACTGTTTTGCATCATTCGGGCATTGCGATCTCAACCCATAATTCCAATGGGCGCCGGAGACTGCGGGAACTGTGGGATAGGTACCCATAGTGCAATGCGCCGGAAGTCGACGCTAGCCTCGGTACTGTGGACGCGGTCCGCCGACTTCATGCACTTAGAGCATTTTATGTGGGGACACACACAATCGGCTGCATACAACCGGTTTCTATAAAACCGGCTTCTATAAATCCGACCTAATTTTGTAGTGTAGACATAGCCTAGGGGATTCTTCATGATGGCTCTTCTCTCTCCTCTCTTTGTTCTGTTCCACCCCTTTATATATCGTTTGCATAAGGCGGGAACCCTTTGTCCCTGTGGGTTTCCACCCCCCCTCACTGGAAAAGCACCAGGTTAAAGATGGATTCCAGTTCAGGTGACATGATCACATGTCACTACAAGACTTCATTACCCACTTGCCAGCACACACACATACAGGAAGACTCACGGGTAAAACACAGCCATCTGCAGACAATGGTCCTGGTTAATGGGAGTCATCAAGATTCCAAACCACCATTAATGGCCCACACTTTGCATAATTACAGTAGGCCCTCAGAGTTATATTTTATATTTCTAGTTTTAGATACAAGAGTGGTACATTTATACAAATAGTATGATCACACTAAGTAGATTATAAGCTTTGTAATGATACCTTACAAGAGACCTTTTGCATGAAGCATATTCCAGTTACATTATATTCACTTATCATGTTTTTATAAAACCATATAGATTGCACAACATCACAGGAAGTACAGCTCTAGTCCTGCAATCTGATTTCCTATGTGAACCCTGTTGTCTTTGGTGGGCCTCCACACAAATGTAAAGGTGCGCCCACAGGAATAAGCTTTCACAGTAAAAGGTCACCCAAATGGGAAGAAGAGTGTAGGAAAAGAAAGGTGATTTTCCCCCAAGATCCAAAAAGTTACAAACAATAGTTTCAAGCCTTCTAATCACTGACATAAATGGGAGTTTTGCAATTGACTTAAATGGGAAGATTGAACCCAGTGGAAAATGTTCAAACAAACAAAAACTACCCTATTGGGATCATATCTGTGTTCAGTTTAGCCCAATATCCTGTCTCCAACAGTGGCCAGCATCAAATGCTGCAAAGGAAGGTGTAAGAAACTCTGCAGAAGCCAGATGTGAGATACTCTGCCCCATGGAGCCAAGAAAGGGAGATGAAACAGGGGACTGGGATGAGGATCTGAGGTAGGGTTACCATACGGCCGGATTTCCCCGGACATGTCCGGCTTTTTGGTGCTCAAATCCCTGTCCGGGGGGAATTTCCAAAGAGCCGGACATGTCCGGGGAAATAGGGAGGCATAAGCCAGGGTCCGCCCAGCACGATCCGCCGGGTCCGCAGCGCAGCCCAGCTGCCCCAGCTACAATGCTCAGGCGGGGAACGGGGGGGCTCGGGCTTCCCTTGCGGGCGGGGACCCCCCGGCCACTGGGGGACCCTTCCTGTGGCCCCGTTGCCCCGCGCAGCTTGGAACCCGGCGCCGCGGGAGCTGTTTCCGGCGGGGACTGACAGGCCGGGGAATGAGCTCGGCGGCAGGAAGGAAGCTGCGTCCAGGGCTGCAGGGACCCGCGGTGCCGAGCGTCTGAAGCCCCCAGCAGGCAGAGGCTGCCGGGGGAGCGGGGGAGCAGGGCAGGCGGGGGCATAGAGGCTGCAGGGGCAGGGGGGTGCAGGGGCTGCAGGGCGAGTGGGGAGCACGGGTCACAGAGGCTGCAGGGGCGGGGGGTGCAGGGGCTGCAGGGCGAGTGGGGAACACGGGTCACAGAGGCTGCAGGGGCGGGGGGTGCAGGGGCTGCAGGGCGAGTGGGGAGCAGGGGTCACAGAGGCTGCAGGGGCCGGGGGGTGCAGGGGCAGGGCAGGCGGGGGGCGCAGAGGCGGCAGGGTTGCAGGGGCTGCAGGGTGAGTGGGGAGCAGGGGTCACAGAGGCTGCAGGGGCAGGGCAGGCGGGGGCGCAGAGGCTGTAGGGCGAGTGGGGAGCAGGGGTCACAGAGGCTGCAGGGGCGGGGGGGTGCAGGGGCAGGGCAGGCGGGGGGCGCAGGGGCTGCAGGGCGAGTGGGGAGCACAGGTCACAGAGGCTGCAGGGGCAGGGGGGTGCAGGGGCTGCAGGGCGAGTCGGGAGCAGAGGTCACAGAGGCTGCAGGGGCGGGGGGGTGCAGGGGCTGCAGAGCAAGTGGGGAGCAGGGGTCACAGAGGCTGCAGGGGCGGGGGGTGCAGGGGCAGGGCAGGCAGGGGGCACAGAGGCTGCAGGGGTGGGGGGTGCAGGGGCTGCAGGGTGAGTGGGGAGCAGGGGTCACAGAGGCTGCAGGGGCGGAGGGGCTGCAGGGCGAGTGGGGAGCAGGGAAGCACTTAGCAACCCCCAACCAAGATCAGAGCGGGAGGGAGGAGGGGGCAGAGTTGGGGCGGGGCTGGGGGTGGGGAAGGGGCGGAGTTGGGGCAGGGCTAGGCCCCCGTGGAGTGTCCTCTTTTTTCAGTGTTGAAATATGGTAACCCTATCTGAGGTGTGGTAATGGGGGGAAAGGGACGGGGATAAGGAGCGGAAGGTTCTCACCACCAAAGTACACTCCCCTCAGAACCATTGAAATAAGGCAAAGGGGCCTGTGGAATAAATAGTATGTTATCATGTAATTAAAGACTATCCAAATGCATGGGTAACCTTAATTCTGGCATTTCCTAACCTTAACATTCTTTCAGTGTAGTTTTTGTATGTAATTCTATATAAATTCCCAATACTCCTTTGAATCTTGCTGAGTTATTGGCTTCAACAACATCCAGTGGCACTGAGTTTCACAGATGAATTATGCATTGTGTGAAAATATTTCTTTTTATCAGTTTTGAGTCCAGTCCCCTGCACTCAAGAGGACTAAGTATTATCTAGACCATCCCTGACAGGTGTTTGTTTAACCTTAAAAATCTCCAATGATGAAGATTCCACAACCTCCCTAGGCAATTTATTCTAGTGCTTAACTACCCTGACAGGAAGGTTTTCCTAATGTCCAACCTAAACTGCCCTTGCTGCAATTTAAGCCCCTTGCTTCTTGTCCTATCCGGAGAGGTTAAAGAGAACAATTTTTCTCCCTTTTCCTGGTAACAACCTTGTATGTACTTGAAAGCTATTATTATGTCCCCCCTCAGTCTTCTCTTCTCCAGACTAAACAAGCCCAATTTTTTCAATCTTCCCTCATAGGTCATGTTTTCTAGACCTTTAATCATTTTTGTAGCTCTTCTCTGGACTTTCTCCAGTTTGTCCACGTCTTTCCTGAAATGTGGCATCCAGAACTGGACATAATTCCCCAGTTGAGGCCTAATCAGCACAGAGTAGAGTGGAAGAATTACTTCTTGTGTCTTGCTCACAACACTCCTGCTAATAAATCCCAGAATGATGTTTGCTTTTTTTTTTTTTTTTTGCAACAGTGTTACACTCTTGACTCATATATAGCTTGTGATCCACTATGATCCCCAGATACCTTTCCACAGTACTCTTCCCTAAGCAGTCATTTCCCATTTTGCATGTGTGCAACTGATTGTTCCTTCTTGCATTTGTCCTTATTGAATTTCATCCTATTTACTTCAGATCATTTCTCCAGTTTGTCCACATCATTTTTAATTTTAATCTTATCCTCCACAGCACTTGCAATCACTCCCTGCTTGGTATCATCTGCAAACTTTAAAAGTGTACTCTCTATGCCATTATCTAAATCGATGAAAATATTGAACAGAACCAGACCAAGGACTGATCCCTGAGGGACCTCACTTGATATCCCCCTTCCAGTTTGACTGTAAACCACTAATGATTACTTTCTGAGAATGGTTTTCTAACCAGTTATGTACCCACCTTACAGTAACTCCATCTAGGTTGTATTTCCCTAGTTTGTTTATGAGAAGGTCATGCAAGACACTATCAAAAGCCTTACCCCACAGCTATTGCTTCCCCCCTATCAACGTGGTTTGTTACCCTATCAAAGAAAGCTATTAGGTTGGTTTGACATGATTTGTTCTTGACAACTCCATGCTGACTGTTACTTATCTTATTATCTTCTAGGTTCTGCAAATTGATTGTTTAATTATTTGCTCCGGGACTAGGTTCTTTAGTAGCTGTTTCTCCTATATCCATTACTTTAGTGACATTTTCAAATAATTTTAAATAGGATTAGTGAGGCCTGATTTTTCCTTACAGAAACAGTGTTAATTTTATTATTCCATTTTTAATTAACTTTTGACAAATTTACCAAGTGCAGATGTAAGGCTTACAACTAGAGCCTTTTTAAAATCCAGGTATAACATTTGCTTCAGCGTCTGGCATCATGACTGTTTTTAATGAGAAACGGCATACTTTTGGTAGCAGCTCAGCCTTCATTCTTAAGGTCCTTCAGAACTTTTTGGTCTTACTGTTTTTTAAATTTAATGTAATTGCTTTTGCACCTCTTTCTCTGTGGTGAACATTGATGCAAAAAATAATTTAGTTTCTCAGCAAAGTCTTTATCTTCCTTAATTGATCTGGGCCGGATGGTCAAGAAGGGAGTGGAGGAGTCAAGAGGCACCAACTTTATCATCAATCACCCGGATGGCAGATTGACGACCCTAAAGCAAAGGCATACACCCCCCGGACAAGATAAGGAGTTGAGCCAAAGGGACAGATAAGAAAGAGCTGTGGATCCTCCCACTAACAACTCAAAATAATGCTAATTAAGAGCAACCTTGAATACCTCGTGATTGACAGTTCCAGTGTGACACAGCAAGGTCCATAGACTTGTATGGAAACTTATCACTATAAAAGAAGGGTGTATTGCCATGGGATTTTGGGTTAGTTCTACATCAACATCGGCGCTTCGAACGCATTCGACAGAGGCCCAGCTCTCATGTGCAGTGCAGTTTCAGCTGGCCACTGAAACTGACTGAGCAACACTAAGGACTGGTAACTATAAGATCCAGCTGCAGAACCTTTTGGTGTGTGTGTGAATGGAAGCATATGCTGATTTCAATGCTTAAATTGTACTCTCAAACACAGTGAATTGCCATTTGCTTTAAAAGATTCCGTGTGCTTCTTATAAGAAGCTCTGCAGCATGTAACAAGACTCTCAACTGAGTCTAAATTGGCTCTTTTATTATACCCTGGAGAAAGGAAGGGTCAAATGGTGTCTAGGACCCTTAAACAGGTCCTACACCACCAGGTACAAGTACCTATCCCCCCACCCTCTCTCAACTCATTGGGCTTTGGAACCCATGTCCCCTGCCAAGTGAGTGGCATTCAGTTGAGGGTGAGTCCCTCCATTGGGGTATACCAGGTACAGTTCTGCTGCCCTCGGTTCACACAACAAGGATAACACTTTTTTACTCCTGCCCCAATAACAAGGAGACTGAGGATCCAACACCAGCCACAAGTGATCATTTTGGCAAGCAATCCCATCATGCTGAGTACCTAGGCAGGGTGGGTGTGTCCATGCAAATGAAATCAGCTTCTGAAGTCTTTTTCCACAGCTCACCACTAGATGTCAGGGGAGAGCTCATTCAGACTCTGCTTACAATGTTTGCTGTGTCAGGGACACGTTCTAAATCTTGGTATAAGCTTTATTAAAAAAACATTGATTAGTTACTACGAGACCTTATACATTTGATGTACTGTAGGCATGGTAAATAATTATCACATCTTATAATGAATCTCATAGTTTTGCATTAAAGGAAGTATAAAAAGGATTATTTTTCAGAAAACTGAACGCAGCTCTTTTGTAAAAGACATCACCGTAAGACACAATGATATTCAAAATAGTATAGTAAGATGTTAAGTTTTCTATTATACATATAGTTAATTGGTCCCTAGAGGTTTCAGAATTAACAGTCAAGTCTCAAAAAATGTACCTGATACTTACTAGCCTGAGGATTGATCTAGTAGAATAAAAAATACTTGAACAAAATTTTAAACACAACCTATTTTCCTAGTCTAGATGTAGCCTACAGTTTGCATTCCTCAGGCAGTCTTCAAGTTTAGATGTGGGGGCAGGTAGCTGTTATAGGGCAGTCCCACTTGGAGTGCCCTTCTGGGGCAGGTTGCAACATGACAGGCATGCCTGCCTCAGTTTCCCCTCAGATGACCCAATAACTTTATTTCAGGGTTTCTTGTCTCAATATTACTTTACTTGGACTATGTTGTTGTAAGAAACCAGCCCCAAGGATATCTATAACAAAAGTCCCAAACACATCATCCATTTCTCATATCAGTGCAAGACATCTCATCCCTCAATGCCCCATATACCACACACTGGCACCTTTGCCCACATCTGGACACTCTGTCAGTCCTCTTCTGTCCTTCTACCAGGACAGCCACTCCAGCCCTTCCAACTGGGGAGTGCAACCCCTGTCTTCCCAGTAGGAACCTCCACAGGTTGCTGGAAGCATCCTTGCCAGGGGAGCATCCCTCATTCTTTTGGGACCTCTCACTGTCTCCAGCCATGGAGATGTCAGCTTCTCCCGTTTTCAGCTCTCCTCGACCCTTGGCACCAGCTCTGCAGATGACAGCCAGCAGGCAACTCCTTTGGCTGCTGCTCCTCCTGCCTTTAGCTCTCTCTAGTCCTTTGGCCCTGACTTAGGACACCAGCCAGCAAACCCATCTTGCTGATCTCCTGCCGTCCGCCAACAACCACCTTGTGCTTCCTTCCAGGACTCCTCCAGTCACTGGAGCTGGCCTATGGCAACTCTCACCTGCCCTTCCTGACTGAACCAATCTACTCTGACTCAGTGGGTTTCTCGCTGATCCTTTTATAGTGTCCAGGAGTTGCCTCACCCTCTTAAGTGGCCAAATTGGAGTACCTGCTCTGGCACAGGGGCACTGGACCTACTTCATGTACTGAGGCCAACCACCCTGTGATAGTGGTGTTTTAGGGATGCTAATTTAAAAAAAAAAATTATTAACCTCTTTTCAAAGGTTTAACTTCCTGGCCATGCAAACAGACCCTGGTCTACCAGATGACATCCATTCTATATCTCCCTTCATGCATTTAAAAATTGAGCTTGTAGATGTCCATAACTTAATTTTAAAATAATTCTATTCCATTTTGAATATCGCCTGTTAACAAATACTACAGGACCTTCTCACACAGGAGTCTTATTATCTATTTAAAAAATTTGCAGCACAGAGTGACTGATTTAGAGAAATGGATTTAGAATTCAGACCACATTCTCCATTAAAACAACAATTTTAAGATGGTTCAAAATCTGGCCTAAAGGAAGTTGAGAATCTGTCTTTAGAAATTAGCCATCTGTAGCTAATTTGGATACATTTTCACTTTTGTTAATGAACACACTTAGAATTACTCATTCTCATTATGAATGTTTGTTCTGATAAAGCACTTGGTCTGACTTCTGCAGAAAAAAATCTGTGGGAAAACGAAAGTGTGTTAACCTGAAAAAATTATGAATAAAATCAAATTGCAAAAAAAAATAAAGGGCAACATGGTTGAAACTTTTTGTCAAAACATTATAAAAAATAATGAACACTAATTTAAAGATGTATCCTCAGGCATATACACAAAGGAAGTATGCTACCCATAAAACTTGGGGAATTGATTTAGTAATTTAGAGGACAGATGGTTGGTATTTGCTTGCTGACACAATAACACCAAATGTTCACAAACTTATTTTTCAAATTTTCCTGTCAATTGCATTACCATCATAGGATCTGATCCTGGAAACATATACATAGCTTAGTAATGTACTCACCTGAATAGTCTCATTGACCAGTGCAAACATGCTCACAGGATCGGTATGTCAGCTTACACCTTTGAAACTCTGTTCTCGTCAGTGTTTCCTATGCATCCAGAGAACCACAACAAGGTGGGTAAAAGGTAGGCCAGGGAATCTAGATGAGAACCTGAATAAGAGTTTTAGCTATGTAAACAGAAAAAGAATGCCAGACCTCAGAAATATTGTGGAGGAAGAAATGGCAAGACTTGTAAATAACCTGGATTTGTGGGGCTAGAAAACAGAATCAAAGATGAATGTTTTTGAGGATGATGGTGCTATCAGTAGTTACAGAGAAAGGAAGGAGCAGAGGGCTTGGAAGAGAAGATAAGGCTTCCATTTGCCCATATTAAGATTAAGTTGATTGGGAGACACTACAAGGAAATGTTTTGTTTTTTCCTTTTTTAAAGTTCTAGGCTCTGTGTACATGAGCAAAAACAAGAGAGGAAGAGTTCTGGGTACGCTCAAAAGCTTGACACTCTAATCTCATCAACATAAATTGGTTCAATAAAAGATATTACCTCACCTACCTTGTCTCTGTAATTGCTATTATCAACATAGGAAAATCTTTTCTACTTACAATGGAATCCTGTTATAAGCAGGGCTGGGAAAAAATTACCTAACATCTTTTTGGGGTAAAAAAATTCTTGTGCTGCCATGCTCAGAGTCTTCTCTAATAAAAATAGTAATACCACTTTGTGTATACCATTAATTATTGGACTAACATTTCAGAACAGGGCTGCATAAAATAAATGTTAACGTACTGAATTTGTCTTGCATTTGTTCTTTTATTCCTTGTTACTCATTTTCTCTCCTTCAACATTGTATCTGGGTGTCTTTTTCTCCATTTTGTTGTTTCTAAGTCTAGTTTTCCCTCCCTCCCTTTCTCTCCTTATTAGTTTTTGTTTGCTCCCTCCTTCTGCTATGTTCTCTTTCAGTCTCTCCTTCCTTCACCATTCCTTTCTCCTTATTTGCTTACTTGTCTCCAAGTCTCTCACTTGCTCATGTCTCCCCTTAGCCTTCTTTAACTTCTCTTCCACCACCATGCACACAGTTTTCTTTCCTCTAAATCACATATGTGCACAGAATAGGGTGACCAGACAGCAAATGTGAAAAATCGGGACGGGGTGGGGGGTAATAGGAGCCTATATAAGAAAGAGACCCAAAAATCAGGACTGTCCCTATAAAATCGGGACATCTGGTCACCCTAGCACAAAAGCAATATCTCAATCTTGCAAAGACTACCAGAACAAGGTGTTCAAGTTATAATTTAGCCCACGAAAGCTTATGCCCAAATAAATTTGTTAGTCTCTAAGGTGCCACAAGGACTCCTAGTTTTTGCTGATACAGACTAACACGACTACCACTCTGAAACCTGAATATCTCAAAAGCTTAACAATCTTTACCTGCAGCCAACTCACATAAGGGTGTGAAATTTGTTCTTACATTTGAAAACAAAATTGGAGAAATTACAACAAGGCTGTGTGTTATCCCTATGCGCATATACCCAAGGTTAGAATTTATCACCATCACATTGTGCTTTCTGTTTACTTAGGGAATGTCTACATTTGCAGTCATAGGCCTGGTCCACACTAACCCCCCACTTCGGACTAAGGTACGCAAATTCAGCTACGTTAATAACGTAGCTGAATTCGAAGTACCTTAGTCCGAACTTACCGCGGGTCCAGATGCGGCAGGCAGGCTCCCCCGTCGATGCCGCGTACTCCTCTCGCTGAGCTGGAGTACCAGCGTCGACGGCGAGCACTTCCGGGATCGATCCGGGATCGATTTATCGCGTCTAGACAAGACGCGATAAATCGATCCCAGAAGATCGATCGCTTACATCCGGACCAGGAAGTAAGTATAGACATACCCATAGAGTGTGATGGCAGCTCATGCTGACATACCCAAGATAGCTTTAATCTAACTAGTTTGGATACCATAAGCAGTGACAGCTTGCTTTACTCATGTGGCAAGTCCATGCTGATTGCCTAGGGTTCCAGGCAGGCTTGTACCTCCCTGGCTGAAGCATGAGCTGCCATGACTTCACTCTTCTGATACCCGAGATAGCTAGATGAAATAGGGTTACCATTCGTCCGGATTCTGCCGGACATGTCCGGCTTTTTTGAGTTAAAAATAGCGTCCGGGGGGAATTTGTAAATGTCCGGATTTCCCCCCAATGCAGAGAGCGCGTGGCTGACAGGGCAGCCGGCCGGATCGTGCCACTCGCACGGGGCTTTGACAGCCAGAGCCCCTTCTCCACTTCCCCCTCCTCTCCCCTGCAACTTGAGACCACTCCCCTCCTCTCTCTCCCTCCCTCCCCCTCCCTGCATTCGCAGATCGCCGGCCGGCCGTTCGCCTCGGGCCTCCGGCAGTCTGGAGCTCCTCCCCCTGCTCCCCCGTCCCCTGCTGCCGAGCGCGCTGCTCTGCAGCACTCTGTTCTGAGCAGCACGGTAAGGGGGCCAGGGGGTCGGAGAAGGGGCAGGGAGGTTCTGGAGGGGGCAGTCAAGAGACAGGGAGCAGGGTTGGATGGGTCGGGAGTTGGGGGGGGGCTGTCTGGGGGTTGGGGGTGTAAGGTTTTGGGCAGTCAGGGTACAGGTAGGGGGTAGGGTCCTAGGGGATCTCAGGAGGGGGCAGTTAGGGGACAAGGAACAGGGAGGCTTAGGTAGGGGTTGGGGTTCTGGAGGGCAGTTAGGAGCAAGGGTCCCAGGAGGGGGTAGTCAGGGGACAGGGAGCAGAGGGGTTTAGATGGGTCGGGAATTCTGGGGGGGGGGGCTGTCAGGGGGTGGGGAGTGGTTGGATGGAGCGTGGGAGTCCCTGGTGTCTGTCTGGGGGTGGGGGTGTGGATAAGGGTTGGGGCAGTCAGGGGACAGGTAGGGGGTAGGGTCCTAGGGGGCCAGTTAGGATGGGGGGAAGATCTCAGGAGGGGGCAGTCAGGGGACAAGGAGCAGGGAGGCTTAGGTAGGGGGTGGAGTTCTGGGGGGCAGTTAGGGGCAGGGGTCCCAGGAGGGGGCAGTCAGGGGAGAAGGAGTGGGGGGGAGGGTTGGGGGTTCTGAGGAGGGCGGGAAGTGGGAGGGGAAGGGGTAGGGGCGGGGCTAGGGCAGGATGGGGCGGGGCTAGGGCGGGGCTCCTCCCGTCCTCTTTTTTGATTGTTGAAATATGGTAACCCTAGATGAAAGCTAGTCCAGGTATGTCCACTCAAGCTACATTCATAACCCATGACTGCAGTGTAGACAAACCCTAAATCAGCAGTTTTAAAATAATTTCTTAAACTGAGGGAGACACCAGCCAGTGTGGCACAGATTAAGCACAAAGGAATTTGGACTGAGTATGAATGTGTCTCAGAGGAAGATTAGGCTGTTTGTTAACTAAATTAAACCACTAAAAAAGTAGCTTCTTTTTGAATGAGAAAACCTACTTCTTAGTGACAAAGTAAAACCTTCCAGTATAACTATGGAGGTAAAAGTCAAACAGCATGTAAGTCAGGATGGGGGCTATGCAGTTTACTGCACAAAGTTCAAAGATGTGCTGGGCCTGTTGTTGCCAAGTGATGGAATTTAATTATTTTAAGGTTCAAACAGCTTCTTTAAATAAAATTATAAGTGTTATTGCTTCCGTTGTGGAGTGAGATGGGAGTTTCTTTAATAATAGATAGCACAAGCAATAGGTACCAAAGTGAAATTATCTGAATTTGCCAGACAGGGAGCATTGTCTGAATGCATCGGCCCACTTAAAGTTTGACCAGGGATGGAACCAGAGTGATTATGCACCCAAGGCCAATTATAATTTTGCCAAAACCAAAGTGCTCAAAAATAAAATAAACTAATATGAACTAATACATGACACTGACCAAATATATCTTTGAAGTAAGCATTAGTATATCTTCATCTCACAGGGTGCTGGTATCAGAAAGATATCAATAGGTATATATGTATCTAGAAAGAGCAGTAGCACAGCTAGCTTTATGCTAAATAATACAGACTATACAAACAACTTCAAAGATAAATGCAGAGAGGGGATGTAGTCTAGTGAATAAATTGGAAAATGGCACAGGTCCTGCCACTAGCTATGGCCTAGGCCCTAGGGCAAACTATCTATGACTTAGGGTATGTTTACACAGCAGGTGGGAAGATGCTTCCCAGCCCAGATAGACAAACACGCTAGTTCTGATTGAGTGATCACTCTGAAAACAGCAGTGTGGTTGCGGTGGCATTGGCAGTGGCTTGGGCTAGCCACTTGAGGACATACCCAGGAGGTAAGGTGAGTTTGTACTCAGCTAGTCTGAGGCACAGCCTGTGTCACCATGGTCACACTACTAATTTTAGCATACTAGTTTGAGCAGAACTAGCATGTCTGACTACTCATGCTGGGAAGAACCCTCCCAGCTGCTGTGTAGACATACCCTTAGGCTACAGCTACATTACACACTGATGGCAGTGACATGTAAGGTCTATGTAGCTACATGCTGCGGTGAGAAAAGCAAGCTGTGTCCACACTGTGGTGTGTAGCTTGTATCAGTGAAAAGCTTCAGCAGCTCCCCACTGCTGGGAGAGGGGAGGCAGTGGGCTTTCCCAACTGCCTCCCCCAGCCAGAGTCTTTCCCTACAGCAGGGAAAAGTGCCAGCAGTAGGGAGTTGGCAAAGCAGGAAGCCAGCAGGGAAAGATTTAAGCAGCCAGAAGCTGGCACAGCCTTTCCCTGCAGCTACTCCTGGAGGCATTCTGCATCACTGCGCGGGTGCAGAATTCATGTCGTCCACAGATTTCTTTGCTTCCCCATAACAATAAAAAAATACTTCTCAGGGGAAGCAAAGAGAAGCCACAAGAGCAGTCACTTGCTCCTCCCAGGCAGAGCAGAGCAGCGGGCAGAGACATAAATCAGCGTGGGAGGGAACTGGGCACAGGGAAACGTTAATCACCATCGGGGTGACTGAGGCTGCTCAGGCATGTGAATGAGTGAACAAAAGAGGCTGTCCCTCTGGCTTGCTATTGCAGCATGCTTGGTGTGGAGGGGCAGGGCTTTGGGGTATTTGGAGGTAGGCATGAGGCAGGCTCTGTCCCCTCAGGCAGAGCATAATGTTGCAGCCTGCCTGCTTAGTTGTTCCCATTGTTGTTAGTGAATTGTTCCCATCAATTCCCCCAGGAGCATAAAGCAGGTGTAAAAGTTTTAAGGCCCCTTTACATTGCCAGAGTGATGCAAAGGGCCTTATTGTAAATGACAGTATGCATTTATAAGCTTGTGATGCTTTAGTGATAAGAACCGGTCGAAATTTTTGAACTGAAAAAATTTCCTATCAAAATGTGCTTCATGAACTGTTTACTACTGACCTTTCTGAAGATGGTCAATAGCCAATATAAATTGTGAGTTTGATGCCTCAGCCCTCACTTGCCTATGATATGCATACTGAGCATATGGTTGCTTATATTTATTGACTAATAACTAGAAATAAATGGTCAAACCTAGCTACATTACTATTAGACAAAGGGGGTCTAATGCTCCTCCAATGCTCCCCACTGCCATTCTCCATCCAGGGTATTGTAGCTTAAATACATTATCAAAATAATCGAAACTGGTGTGATTATATTGTGTTATTTTGACAAATAAAATATGCAGAATTTTGCAGAATTTAAAAATATTGTGCACAGAATTTTTATTTTTTTGCCCAGAATTCCCCCAGGAGTACTACAGCAGAGACAGACTCTAGCAGCGGGGAACTGCCAGATCCTCTTCCTGCTATGAGTGTTTTCCTGTGGCAGAGGCTCTAGCAAAAGGGAGGTAGCTGGAATAATATACTGCTAAAAATAGCAATGTATCTCTAGTTTCTCTGTATTTAACATGGGTATATGAACAATAGTTTCCTTATATTTAACCTGTGTACATGATCAATATTATCTACATCACAGAGGTGTTCTGAGGGTTAAATTAAATGTCAAGTGCTTTGAAATGCTTGGATGACAAGCACTATTATGCAAAAAGAACAGGAGTACTTGTAGCACCTTAGAGACTAACAAATTTATTTGAGCATAAGCTTTCGTGGGCTACAGTCTACTTCATCGGATGCATAGAATGGAACACACAGACAGAAGATATTTATACATACAGATATTTATACATATACAATGGTGATATAAACACCACCCTATACCGGAAACCTACTGACCGCTATACTTACCTACATGCCTCCAGCTTTCATCCAGGACACACCACACGATCCATTGTCTACAGCCAAGCTCTAAGATACAACCGCATTTGCTCCAATCCCTCTGATAGAGATAAACACCTACAAGATCTCTATCAAGCATTCTTAAAACTACAATACCCACCTGCTGAAGTGAAAAAACAGATTGACAGAGCCAAAAGAGTACCCAGAAGTCACCTACTACAGGACAGGCCCAACAAAGAAAATAACAGAATGCCACTTGCCGTCATCTTCAGCCCACAACTAAAACCTCTCCAGCACATCATCAAAGATCTACAACCTATCCTGAAAGATTATCCCTCACTCTCACAGATCTTGGGAGACAGGCCAGTCCTCGCTTACAGACAGCATACAGAATCTAATACTCACCAGCAACTCCACACCATACAACATAAACACTAACCTATCCTTGCAACAAAGCCCGATGCCAACTCTTCCACATATCTATTCAAGTGACACCATCATAGGACCTAATCACATCAGCCATGCCATCAGGGGCTCGTTCACCTGCACATCTACCAACGTGATATATGTCATCATGTGCCAGCAATACCCCTCTGCCATATACATTGGCCAAACTGGACAATCTCTACGCAAAAGAATAAATGGACACAAATCTGACATCAGGAATCATAACATTCAAAAACCAGTGGGAGAACACTTCAACCTCTCTAACCACTCAGTGACAGACTTGAAGGTGGCAATTTTGCAACAAAAAAACTTCACAAACAGACTTCAAAGAGAGACTGCTGAACTTGAATTAATATACAAATTAGATACAATTAACTTAGGTTTAAACAGAGACTGGGAATGGTTGGGTCATTACAATAATTGAATCTATTTCCCCATGTTAAGTTATCCTCACACCTTCTATGGGTCATCTCGATTATCACTTCAAAAGTTTTTTTTCTCCTGCTGATGACAGTTCATCTCAATTGATTGGCCTCTTACAGTTGGTATGGCTACTTCCACCTTTTCATGTTCTCTGTATGTATAAATATCTTCTTTCTGTGTGTTCCATTCTATGCATCCAATGAAGTAGGCTGTAGCCCACGAAGGTTTATGCTCAAATAAATTTGTTAGTGTCTAAGGTGCCACAAGTACTCCTGTTCTTTTTGCGGATACAGACTAACCCGGCTGCTACTCTGAAACCAAGTACTATTATATATATATGCAAAGCACTATTTGAGAATTCTGGTCTGTAGCCACTAATAAGAATACTCTCTTATGATTGAGTCTAATCAGTCCTTAGATGGGCAACTCTTGCTTCACAAATACAGCAGGAGCAGCGTTAACCTGACAGTAGAAATATTTGTTTCTCAAAGAGATAGCACATCAGCAGTTCAGTTAATCTAGATCTGAGTTATTTGTTCAAGGTGATTTTTAATGAAATACTCTATAAATAAAGACAATAATGCTGCTAGTACTTCATCTTGATGACTTCTATACCATCCTTTAAGGTTTCAGCTGCCTCTTGTGGTATATTAATGTTGACCACCCTCCCTTCATTTAAACTACTCCTTATAACGTACTACTTCCATGTACTATATAAAAATTATTTCACCAACAAGAGAGATTGTTCTGGAAAAGTGTTATTAAAAATAAATGTTCTGCCACACTTTGAGATAGCCATATATTTGGGTCATTCAGGGTATTAGATCTCTGTATTGTGTTTTAGAATGAAAACTCCTTGGGGCAGTAGCAATATATTCCACTATTTTGCACTATCCCAAGCACACTATCTGCCCAGCAAATAATAAATAAGGTTATCTTTGTCTTTATTTCACTTGAGGGAGATTTTATATATATACTGTATATATAGTATACACGCTGTACAATATGTTTCTTTTATGATAGAGAATAAACAGTTTTCTAATTGTTCGTTGATCATAAAGTCAACAGATTCCAGTTAAAAATGAAAAAAATTATACATTTAATATCAAAAGCAACTTCAAGTACTTTCAATACAGTTTAGTATTCAGTATATAGTTTTTATTTTTTTTATCAAAAGTGTATTTGGGTAGATATTTAATATTTCATTTTTGAGCATTATTCATTTTTGCATGGAGTTTAAAATGACATGTGTTTGGTGATCTTAACTAGTTCTTCATAAGAATCATAGTTCACACCACACAACCACTGCATGTGTTTCAAAACTGAGTCTGGCTTGGACAAAGTCAGAAATGCAGTGAATGTGTCTGGAAAATACACTACTGTATTCTCCCACAGTAGGTCAGGTTGCAGACCTTGGTATGAAGCAGTCCACAACACTGCTGCTTGTAAAAGAATACCTGACCTTAGCATAAATAGTACAGTAAATTTCATTTTCCAGAGCTACTCGTCCCTTAACCATTCAGTACAAAAATAGTTACAATTAGGTATATATTGCACCAATTTCCTCATTGTTATTACTTAACTCCACAAGATCCTGGATAGCTCTCACCCTGCATTAACTGTTCTCTTTGTTTCACTAGGATTACACTAAGATTTTAGAAAACATGGGAAAAGGGCAACAGACACACACATAAGGTGTGTGATAGTGGATTTCTATAACATTGTTAAATAGTGTAGTTAAGCAGCATTCACAAAGGAAACTACACATTAGACTTGGAGATCATTTTCTCCAGTAGGTTCATCATTCTCTCCTGTAGCTGCAGGCTTTGAACTTGAATGATGTTTTGCTGATCCAGGATCCTGCGCACCTCCCTACAGGTTTCTTCCATAGCTCTGCTTAACTTCTTTTGTTCTTCCAACATGGCTTCCATTAGTTTTAGTTTCTTCTTTTGGAAACTACAGCTTTGAAGCTTTCTTTTCTTAACTGGTCTTTCTTCAGCTCTGAAATACAAATATTTTTTCAACATTAAATTCATACAACTGTTAAACTATATCTGGGGCCTAAAATTCTATAGCCCTTTCTTGATCAAGTTATGTCTACTAGGGCTGATAAAAACCAACTTTATCCTACCATAGCTTTAAGAAAGTGCATTTTTACAGTTATAGCATTTAGAAAAAGTTACTACTGAGCTTCTGGAAAAGACCCAGGAATTTCCTTGTTTTTAACAAGGGTTTAACTTTACATAATGCAAGGCAGAATATTAGCCTTTTATCCAGATATTTCTTACCCTTTAAGCACCAAAGTTTTATTGTGAGAGGTTGGTTGCTATCTTTGAAGAACCCATCTTGTTAAAAATATATTTATCCTGGACTTGGAATTCTAACTCCATAGCTGCAGTAAACATCTCATCATCAGGCACTGCTACTTTAGGGCAAGATTGTAGCCCACTGTTACAGATCCTGCAGAGCTCTGCACCAATAAGGTTGTTCCCACTGTGGTGTAAGCCAAATCTCAAATCGTGCCCTTGCGGTACTCTCTCTGTGTCCCTCAATCAGTCTTTAAATTGTTGCCTGTAGTTTTCCCAGAAATCCACCACCATATGGGGAGGTGTGTGGTAAGAGAAATTAAATACTACTAGACAAAATAAAGTTCTTCAGAAAATCAAATAGACTATTTCTGATCTTTGGAGAAAAATCTATGAGTTAAGTCAACTCAAAGGCTACATAGGTGGATAAGACTACACATGCAGTCATGTTATAAACTAGCTGATGTTCCTCTGCCTGGATGTGTCAGAGCTCCCTCAACTAGGGAGATAGCATCTTTAATAGCATGGACCTGCTGTATGTCCTTATCTGAAATCTGTAGGACTGTTACTTTTTTTTATTTTATTTTATTTTTGGGTGGGGGGGTTGTGTGTCACACCTTCACGAATCACTATTTGCTCAATGGTGTATCAAGAGCAGTTTCTAGGTTTTGGAATATAGTGTTCAAATTGTTACTCAATTAGCAATGGTCCCCCTTCAGTGCACCACCTCTGGATGGTCAGTGCTAGTCAGTCTTCTACACTGGGGCTTTGCGGCAGCAATGGTAATGAAGAAGAAAGGGAGGTTACAGACAAACAGTAACTCTTGTTCCCCAAATGTATTGCCGCCAAAGAACCACACTGACCTTCCCCCTTGTTCATTCTCCTTCAGAACCTACTTGTAAAAAGGTGCTTCAAGAAGTGGAGAAAAATTGGGAGACTTAAGGGGGGGGAATGAAAGGGGTATTTGTATCCTCAATCTATGGAAAATAGGAATCAAGACAATTGTGTGTGCCTCTCAACTGCCAATCACTGCTCAAAAGGTTTCTGTGACCATGTGGCTAAGCACAAATCTCCTAGCATGTGGCTCTGTAGAGGCAATACAGTTGGAGAACAAGAGCAACTGCTGGTATGATGATCTGGAAGGAAATAGAGAAAATAATTGCTGATAAAATTTGGAGATGATGATTGGCAGAATAGTAAATAATGATGAGGACAGGGCAGTCATTTAGAGTGATCTGTTCTCCTAGTAAGGTAGGCCCAATCAAACAAAATGTGTTTTAATACAGCCAAATGCAAGGTCAGACATCTAGGAATGAAGAATGCACTACATAACAGGGGTCTGTATCCTGGAAAACAGTGACTGAAATAGATTTAGGTTTCATAGTGGACAAACTCCTCAACATGAGTTCCAAAGATGATGCTGTGGCAAAAAATGGCTAATGCATTGGATGTATTAACAGGGGAGTAGTGAGTAGGAAGGTGATTTTACTTGTGTGTATGGCATTGGTGAGACCCGTACTAGAATATTGTGTTCATTTTTGGTGTGCACATTTTTTAAAAGATGCTGAAAAATTGGAGAGGGTAAAGAGAAGAGCCAGAAAAATTATTTGTGGGCTGGAGAAAATGCCTAAAAGAGCTACATCTTGTTAGTTTATCAAAAGGAAGATAAAGAGGTGACTTGATCCTGATGAATAAGTACCTTCAAGGAGAGAAAATACTGGGCACTAAAGGGCTCTTTGGTCTAGTGCAGAAAGGCATAACAAGAACCAGTGGCTGGAAGTTAAAGCCAGGCAAATTCAGAATAAAAATATTTGTGATTAATCATTGGAACGGACTACCAGGAAAATGGTGGATTATCTATCTCTTGATGTCTTCAAATCAAGACTGAACACCTTTCTGGAATACATGATTTAGATAAAAACAAGTAATTGGGCTCAATACTGGAATAACTGAGTGAAATTATATGGTCTGGGTTATACAATAGGTCAGACTAGATGATATAATGACCCCTCCTGGTGTTAAAATCTATTAAATAGTTCCTTCCTAACCCCCTCCCAATACGAGAGAAATGGCAATATAGATGGCACCTCAGTGACATAAACAAGTCTATAAATTGTGTTTTGTCACTATTTTAACAATTAACAGTCAGGCATATAAATTCTTCCTCAGAGAGAAAATATGTTTTCAATCAGATAAAATCTATTTATAGTGTAGTTGGCAGTATGATTTTTTTGGGGAAGGAGGGGGGTCAGTAGAATACACTATTACATAAGGCTGTCAGATGTTTCATGGTTATTGCAATATAATGCAAATTCTGTTAGTTCCCAAGAGCAAGACTCAAATAACAATAGGTGCCCCATTAAAAGAAAACAGAGATTCCGAATATTTATCTCATCTACAAAGTACTAGAAAATTCATTTGTTCTCATTAGTCACATTACAGCTCAGCAGCAAAATGTAAGATTTTTTTACAAGAGGGTCTCAGACTCTAAGGAATTCAAACAAAATGCACACATCTAGCTTAAACTATTTTTTGCTTTAAAAAAGAATATATATTTGTACTGATCAAAATGTAAATCTTGGCACTTTTTCTAATATTATGAGAGTTGAATATTAAATCCAGTATTTTAAAAAATTGTCATAAGATAGACAACTGCCTTCTGCTGCATTAAAGGATATTTGGGAAGCTGACAATGCTGCCACACAAAAGCTATTTTTGAGAACTTAAAAGTTTTCAAAAGTTTAAAGGTTTAAAAAACACCTGTTTGAAATTTTTTACTCATTTATTGTTGCAAGTTACACTTAAGATAACTATAACTAAAAAAGAGAAAATTATTTTCAGTTTACTTTGTGCATTTGACAGCTCTGTGTATAGTTTCACTATAGTTAGTTTTTCCTGCTTCTGTGCGTTTCAGAAACCAACAGGAGAGAGAGAAACATTTTAAAAATAGAAACATACAGGGATAAAAATACCAAAGTTGATGGGAGGACTTAGGGACGGACGCAAGCTATTTTTCACTCAAGGACCCAATACTGCTTTTAATTCATTTTTAAAAAACTAAATAGATTAAGACGACATTGTCCCTTTAGTGAAAAGGACATACAAAAAATCAGAATGGATCCAAATTCTATAGTTAATTCTTCTCTCCCTTGCTGCTCATTCCCAACTGTTGCTGATATATAGGATGATATGTTAATTCCTCAAGACAAAATCACTTCTTAGCTCAGTATTTTCCATACTACCGCTAAAACAAATAGCTTCTCTCTCAACGTGGCAACTGCCAGTGACTTTAATCCAGCAGTTGTCATTAGCAGCATTTCATGTCAGTCAAAATATAAGAATCTCCACCCTTCTCAATTTAAATTATTATCAAGAGAATTGATAGAATGGTAGGATTCAGGCTTCTCTAAAGAGGTCAATCTATATAGCTTTAAAAAAAATACCTTATGACAGTAACAACTCCCTCTTTTTATCCCCTTCCAGAGATAGGCACCATTTATACTGCAGGTTTGTGTCATCTTTGGTCATGAAGGACAACAACTGCATGTACAAGCAGGCCATGTCACTCATCTGACACAGTTATTCAAAACCATCAAGTTGTGTCTACAGAGCAACTTTTTTCACAGCACAACTGTGTGTCCAACTTGTGCACATCCACATCTACCATGTTTGTTTAAATGGGGTTTGTAATACTGCATTGTGGGGAAATCTGGGTAGCCCTCTTATACTACTGCAGCAGGGGATAGAGTGTCCAGAAGGCATGCACATTAGTACTATAGGGAGTAATATATTTGGGAGGTCCTATCACCCAGATTGGTGGGAGAAAGTAAGACGAGCCAACATAGTCAAATAGCCACAGTTACAGGAAGACTATAAGCCTAGGCTGATGGCAAAAGCAAAACATGGTTAACTGCCATATGGACATCCAGCACATTTATAGCTACCTATGTAATTAACTGGTTACATACCCTTTGAAATTAGAATAATTTGGACTGCACACAGTCCTTGGAGTTTAACAACTGGGTAAGCACAGCTTAAATTGTTTTTGACTGAACCAGATTCTAACACTATTTGGCCAACTAGTGAGAACGAAATCAAATCATTTAGAAGTGAGTTCAAAACACATTTTAACTTAGGTCTCTTAGCTAGAGCACAGCTTTTAACACCTCTACACTTGCTGGCCAAACTGTTTAACTCCTGTTCAGCCACAGCAGAGTGTGGTAAGGCCTGTATAAATCAGGACAACATCCACCTCAGAAAACCGAAACCTTTTCTTACCATTTTTGGCCTGACCACACTACAATGAAACTTAGCTAGTGCTTTCATGCAACTTGTCACATGGTTTTCCTAATCAGTTGGAACAAGAACTGTTATGAACCTGCTATTATACCACATGCCACAGATAACTTAGGACTGCATCTACATTTGCAAATTTTATGGACAAAATTCACTACTGGTGCAGCTCTACTAGTAGTAGCAATAGTAGAAACTGTAGTTACCAGTGTATCATGAAATCTTGCTTTGAGTGGCCTTTTCTACACAAACTATTTAGAGAAATCTTCCACTATTGCACTGGAGCGAATATAAAACAGCCACCAGTATTCTCACTGCAAGGGATGGGTTCTTCAGTCCCCCAGACTGTAGGAGGCAGATGTTTTGATTGGCTGGGTTGACCCTCCGGATAATTCCTCCCACTGAAGATCCCCTCCAGAATTTTCTCTGCCTCCAAAGGTAAAGTAGCCTAGGAGTCAGGTCCTCTGTAGACTGTCCATAACCTGATTAATCGTTTCTTCTTTTTCCTTTTTGTTTTAGGGTCTCTTTCCTTCAGCTCTCCACTCTTTTAGTTTGGAGTTACTAGCTTTTTAAAGGTCATTTAAATTTACTCTACAGGGTTCTGGGCATTTGTGGCTTTTTACCAAGCTCCTCCTCTCAAATTAGCTCCTGGCAATGGATGAAAAAGCAAAAAAGAAGGGAAAGGGCAGGGTCAGTACCCTGTGCTCAGCACCCTTGGCCAAGTATATTAAAAGGGAAAGAGTTCATTTTTGCACCCTCAACCTTGGTGATATCATGGTTAGAAAGCAGGCCACCAGCCCACCCCAACAGGATAGCATGGTGGCAGCTGTGGACAGATGAGTGGTCCAGAAAGGCAAAACATTGACAAAAGTGCCCTGGCCACCAGGGGCTCACTCCATGGCCACTGATGCAGACTGGCTGCATCACCAGATGTCCCATTGCAGGAGGACAGACCATGGAGGATCCAGGAGCTCCAGCCAACAGAACTGGCTCAGGGTAACTCCTTGGGGCTCCAGTCACCCCTCCAGCAGACAAAGCACCATGACAAGGGGCAGCGCATATAACCAGGGACCTGCCACAGGCCGTGCTGCACCCCCTCTGACCCTCAGGGGTCCCGAGAACCAACAGTGTCACAGAGAAACCAGTATTCCACCACTGCCCCTTCCTCCCTTTACAGTGGGGTTGATGTGGCCATTTTGGAGCCAGGCAGCTATTTTAGAACAGGCTCTTGGCAGAGCCTCAGCAGCAGCCATCTTAGGGCCCTCATCCCACAGAAGAAACAGGCACAGAAGGAGACAAACATACAGGCCACTCTTCATCCATTTCCCCATCCTTCTCCCTGGTGTCCAGGTGGTGGAAAAAAGGGACCAGAAAGCAGATAATAAAGAATCTGAGGTGAAGGAAATCCAAGATGATCACCCGGAACTCTTTTTCCCTGGACAGTTTTATAAGTCTATTCTGAGAAAAGCAATTGCCTTATTGGTTATCTTCCTTGATAGTCAGCCAAAAAGAAGGATGTCAAAGAGTCAAAATACCCATAAATAATTTCCAGTGAACTCTACAACTGACACTTACATTCTCATCCTGGCCTTACACCTTAAGGCCGTAAAAGCGGAATGGGAAAACCTGGCTAAGTCAAAGAGTCTGACAAAAAGAGCAAAAATCTATAACTTCCACCAGTCAAAAAAAGTGTTCTTGGTGGTTTTACCTAAAATGGACGCAGTCTTGTCAACTCTCATCAAGGACACTGTCCTCCCCACCGAAGGGGGCTTCCTACTGACAGGAGGTGGAATCAGTTGTCTGCAGAGGCTATGAAGTGGCCTCAGCACCACTTAGTGCCTCAGCAACAGCCACCTATTTTTGCCAAAGCAGTACTTGCTTATATTGAATCCTCTCAGACATTCCCAAAAAAGTGAAAAGATACAAAGGATTGGGCTCCTCAAAGAAAATCTCTAATATATGCTCTGCTTTCAGATGCTTTCAGGTTCTCCGCCTGATCAATGGTGTCCAATGCAGTGGCAAGAGGGTGTATTTGGCCACTGACATGGAAGGCAGCTATTTCCACAGAACAGGTTTCGGTTTTCATGTCCTCGGGGGAAAACTTTGTCAGGGAACCAATAGAAAGACCTGCTCCAAATCACAGGACAAACCAAAAAAATCTGTCTCCTCCTCCTCTCCTCATATTGAGCTCCCCTAACAAACTCAGAAGAGTTTTTAACCCGTCTTTTCACTCTAGGCAGCCCATTCAAGGTTATGGAGCTTCATACAGATATGGTTGGAGACACAACAGATTATCTAAGAATAGTTGGGGGAAAGCCAGCTCCAATAAATTTTGACACACCCTCTCCACGAATGCTCTTAAGAATAATCAATGGCTCCACAACCTTCCCCTGTGAGGCCATCTCTCTCTTTTTGTTCTCACCTGGTTTGCCTCCACCACAGACAAATGTGGGAGAGACATCATTTCCAGGGTTATGCCGTAGAACTTAGAAGGACCTTCTGCCCCAGAATTCTTCTCTCTCAATAATCAAGAAGCTGTTCTAGATTTAAAGACTCAACAAGTCAATTCACTCTCACAAGTCCAAAAGGAGACCGCTTAATCCACCCTGGCACCCATCACACTGGGGAATTTCCTAACCTCCATGGACTTGATGTGCACATATCTCCTCACCCCCATCTTTCCAACCCACAGACAGTACCTCCAATTTGCATAGTACACTCTGCACATGCCATACAATGCCCTTCTTTTTGGCATGCCACCATCCCTACAGTATTCAGAAGGGTCCTGCTGGTAATAGTGGCATCCCTACATTTTGATGTTATCCTGTAAGAGTCCCTTCCCTACAGAAGTCAGTCAGGGATGCTCAATTGACAGTACATACCTTTCAACAGCATGGGTTTATAATCAATCCAAAGAAAAGCCAGATCATCCCTACACAGACCATAGAACACCTGGGGGGTTTACTGAACACCACACTCCACACTCTGGGCTTTCCTCTCCAGAGACAGGCAGGCGTGGATTATGGAGCAAACATACAAGATCCTTCACAGCCCACACTCCTGCATGAAGGACTTACTACTACATAGTACTATATTCGTTTTCGTTCTATACCTACCCTCATGGGCAAATTTTCATTTCAATTGTTTACACTACTACATATTGAGCTCCCCTACTCTCTGTAAGACTTCCTTCCACAGTAAATGGTCCCTCAGATGGTGGTTACATCCGAAGAGGGACACCATAATGATGGATGCTAGTTTGAGGGGATGGGAGTTCACAGAACCCAACACATAGTACAAGGTGAGGGACAGAATCTCATTACACCATTAATCATTTGGAACTGCGAGTGATTTGTCTAGCCCTTCAGGCACTCCTTCCCAGACACATACTTGTATTCACAGACAATACAACTGCCATGACATACATGAATGGACAAGGGGGCACACAGTCATGCTTGTTACAAACGAAAACCATAACCTTTTTCAGTTAGGCTGAGAGAAACATTGTCAGTTCGAACCATGCATATCAAAGGGAAACTGAATTCCATGGAAGATACCTCAGCCACAGAAGAGCAGTCCAAGGGGTGTGATGTCTCCACCAGAGGGAGGTCAACCACATAGTCCTGACTTTTGGGAAACTAATATGGGATTTCTTTGCATCCAGCTCCAACATCAATACAAATAACTTCTATAGCAGGAGCAGAGATCTTTGGGCCAGGAGAATCGACATCTTCTCCCACATGTGGCCAAAGGCTCTTCTATTTGCATTCCCTCCTTTTCCCATGATAACACGCAAGATCCAACAGTTGCAGCAACAGCAAGCTACAATGATTTTGACCAGCCCTGGCCCAGACAAGCTTGTTTTTTCAGACCTGTCTGCAGCCCCACCACTACCACTACAATTCACTCTGGATTTACTATCACAGGGCAATCTGTTCCATGGCAACCCAGCATCTCAGAATCTGACTGCCTGATTACTGAGCAGTCATATTAAAAAACAGTGCAGAGGCACCACTATCGTCTTCAACAGCAGCAGCAATATTGTCCTCAGTGCCCATTTGGTCAGCCTTTTCCTCCTCCAAGGCACCAAACTACCCCAGAAAGAGAGAGAGATCAGAAATCAGTTGGGCTTGGGGTTCGGCCAGTCCACATGACTTCCCCTGGCACCCTTCAAGCATGCATTTTGACTCCTTGGTCTAGAGCACTGTTCCAGTCATTGCTCCTCCCTTCTCATCTCTCCCCACTGGGGACAAGCTGGCACACTTTTACAATGCTTGGGGCTCGATCACCACTGACAGCTGGTTCCTAAGCACCATCAGATTGGGTTATGCCAAGTTCCTCTCCACACCTGCTTCCCCTCCCTCTTCAGGAGCCCCCTGGATACTGTTCCTTGAGCAGGTCCGTTGTCTGCTGGCTTTGGGAGCAGTGGAGGAGGTTCCACCAGAACACCGGGGTCATGGCTTCTACTCCTGATACCCAAAGGCAAGGGAGGGGTAATACCCATCCTTGACCTTCACAGCAAATATATCAGGTACATGAAGTTCCCAATGGTCACTCTATCGACTGTTCTTCCTGCATTGCCTCAGAATGACTGGTTTGCTGCTCTGGACCTTCAGGACAACTACTTTCATGTCATGATTTTGCTGAGCCACAGAAAGTTCTTTTGATTCGTTGTGGCAGAACACCACATTGAGTACACAGTGCTTCCATTCGGCCTCTCTTCAGCCCCCAGGTTTTTACTGAATGCACGGTCGTTGTTGTTATGGCATATCTCAGGAAGAAGGGAATTCATATCTGGACAACTGGTTACTGAGAGACAAATCCAGAGACAAAGTTCTTACTCATGTTGGCACCACACTATGCTTTCTCGACCATCTGGGTCTCAATCCTGAACACCAGAAAGTCAACCTTAGCCTACACTCAAAAATTAAGTTTATTGGGGCCCTGTTAGAGTCCATGACATCTAGAACATTTTTGCCCACCAACCATTGTCAGAGAATTCACCATCTTTGCCTTAGTCTGCAGTCTTAGCCTTCCATGACAGTTTGGATGTATCTGAGGCCTTGGACCACATGTCTGCTTTCATGCAGGTGATCCAGTTTGCAAGGTTGCAACTTTGCCCCCTTCAAATGTGGCTCAGGACAGTCTACCTTCCTACTTTTCATCCCCTAGACTAACTGGTTCATCTTCCTTCACTGGTCCTGGACTCCTTGCCATTGTGGATGGGTCCAGAGAATGTTTGCCAAGGCATTCCCTTTGTCCTGCCCTTGCCAACTTACACACTCAGAACCAAGTCACTTATTACCGATGCCTCCCTGATGCATTGTGGGGTGCACCTGGGGTCACTGAAAGTACAGGGACTGTGATTGGAGCAGGAGGCCTCAGATACATCCAAACTGTGCTGGAGCTTTGGACCATCTACAATGCGCGTCAAGCTTTTTGGTACTATGTCACAGATTCAAGTGGTTCACATACTTACTGACAATACCACCACGATGTAATATGTGAACAAACAAACAAAGGGGAGCACACTCTGGGTTGCTATGCCTAGAGGCGATCAGGCTGTGGCAGTTCTGCATCAAGGAGAATATTGCTCTGATAAGTATCAGAGGGGTAGCCGTGTTAGTCTGGATCTGTAAAAAGCAACAGAGAGTCCTGTGGCACCTTTAAGACTAACAGATGTATTGGAGCATAAGCTTTCATGGGTGAATGCCCACTTTGTCGGATGCATTGCTCTGATAGCCATTCACTTGCCTGGGGTTCAGAATTATCTCGCAGAGCATCTCAACAGGTATTTTTCCCTGAGTCACGAATGGTCCCTGAAGGCAAATGACCTTTGGGTCATCTTCACTGCTTGGGGCATCCCAATGATCAACCTGTTTGCTACAAGGGACAACAGGAAACGTCATCTGTTCTGCTCTTAAGAGGGCCTCAACTACAGGCTCCCTGTCTGATGCTTTCCACCTCATCTGGCAGTTGGCTGTCCTGTATGCCTTTCCCCCAATCCTGATCATACCTCAGGTCATCCTCAAGCTCAAGGCAGATGGGCCATGCTCATTCTCATCGCCCCAGCATGGCCAAGACAGTGCTGGTTGTCCGACCTTTTTGCACTCTATTCAGCCTCCCATACCGCTTCCTCCCCATCCCAACTTACTCACTCAGAACCAACACACACCTTGCATCCTGCACTCAGCTCCCTGCATCTCACAGTGTGTCTGCTGTATGGCTGAATGAGAAGGAAGAGCAGTGTTTGGCAGCTGTCCAACAGGTCCTCCTTAACAGTAGAAAAGCATCCACTAGGATGGCCTATCCAGCTAAATGGAAATGATTTTCTGTGTGGTCATTAAGCCCCTGGTGGCTTGTCCCTTTCTGTTTTGTGTCAGAAAACTGCATTCCTGGAAGCGATAACCTCTGCAAGGAGAGTGAGAGAGCTGCAGGCTCTTATAGCAGAGCCTCCTTATACACAATTTTCCAAAGACAAGGTGACTTTATGATCCACTCTCAATTTTTGTCTAAAGTGGTCTCTCAGTTTCATTTGAACCACATGGTATATTTACCTGTGTTCTCTTCTAAGCCGCACTCATCTCTGGAGGAGCAGCATCTCCATACCTTAGATGTCCAGTGATGGACATCTTTTATCTGGACAGGACTAGACCGTTTCATGCTTTACCTCATTTGTTTGGGTCATGTGCAGATCGCATGAAGGGTCATGTGGTCTCTTTGTAGATGATCTCCAAATGGATAACATCCTGCATCAAAAATGCATATGAAATAGCCTCGGCTATGCTCCCTCAGCAGATGTGAGTTCATTCTACGAGGGCGCAAGGAACATCCATAGCATGCCTCAGGGACATTTCCATATTTTGACATTTGCAGGGCTGCTGTGTGGTCATTGATACATACATTCACAAACCATTATGCCATAACCACATCTTCCAGGGCGGATGCAAGCTATAGTACCGTGGGCCCGCAGTCCTTATTTAGGTAGACTACGAGCGCTATTTCCTGGCGAGGGATACTTCTTGTGAGTCACCTAAGTGGAATACACGTCTGCATCTACTTGAAGAAGAAACAACTTGTTACTTACTGTAACGTGTTCTTTGAATCCAATATGTATTCCATGACCCACGCTCCATCCCCTCTGCATCGGAGTCTTGTGTCCGGGCGTTTGGTGAGAAGGAACTGAGGGAGGGGCATGGCAGCACTACATCACATAGCCAAAGGAGGAGTTATGGCCACAAGATGCAAGTGCCGCCCCTCTATGGGTACTGCTAGGCAAATTTATCCTGCTCCAATGTGCTGGTCAAGCACATACCTAAGTGGAATACATGTTGGCATCATATCTCAAAGAACCATAGTTTCAATAAGTAACCATTTCTTTCATGACTCCCTTTCACACAGCTGCATCTTTTACATTATGCTTTTATAACCCACCCAGAAATACTTCTAATGCAAAATGAGGGTCATTCTATTCCCAGATACAAAAGGCTGTAATACCTATCACAAGTATCACTTTTAGCTGCTGGCAGTCCAAGGTGCAAACATCCTGCAGTTTTTCCTCAAGCGAGATGGATGAATACCTTAAACATTTTTTTAAAATACCTTGTTTGTGTTAGCAAATATTCTAGTGATTGCATTTACAGGTAGATGTGTTTGCAGACACAATTCATTTTATGTTATTAAAGAATATTTGCAGAAATCAAATTTTGAGTTTGCAAAAGAAACAGGATTCTAGGAGTTATGCTGATCCAGTCAAGAATATCAGACATCAAATACTTACAATGAACTGCTAATTGTACAAGAATGACTTGTGAATTGATATATGGCTACAGACCAAGAGTTATTCACAGACATTACTCTGTAAATACTTGCAAACAGGAAATACATTTAAAATCATCAGCTGCTTGGGGACAGCTAAACTCATTGAAAGAAGTAGTCTCAGCTCTACTCCCTCAGCTCTCAAACGTAGGCCTGAAAGCCCATTAATCCAGACTAGTTTGTGTGGTTTTGATTCTAGTTCAACAGTTTCATGATTGCATGATTGATTTGTAATTTTACTGTTATCCATAAAACCTTTGTATTGCACAGACTCACGATAAGGATCTCTACGATGAACTTAATATTTTCTTCTGACAGACAGAAGACTGCAATCGGTTCTTATTTCCACCACATTTTTAGGATGAAAACTGAGAGCAGTGAAGTCTGAAATGTGAGTCGTGTCTACAACACTGCTTTAGGCTGAAATCATGCTGTCCAGGGGATTCAAATGTTATCAACAACGGAAAAGCATGTTTGTATTCCTCATATTATTTAATTATATTTAAAAGTGGCTGCAATGCACTTTAAAAGATGTTTGTTGGAAAACTGAAGCATAACTGATAATTTCATCAAGTCTGAACAAATACTTGATTTGCATTTTTAAAGCATGCGCGCTCTCTCTCTCACACACACACACATTTTAATAATAGTTGAGCCTACTGAAATTTCATACTCATATTGAAGGTAATAGCAATGGCTAGAGCAAGGCAAAATGCAGCTAAGAAACATGTAATAATTCCTACATTGTTATATGTATGCACTGCAGTACTAGTCTGGGCCACTCCTACCTTGGTAGAAATGCTATACCTCTCATAAGCAGAGGGACCCATGCTAAATGTTGACAATATTGCGTGGCATTTTGTGGTGCTGACGTACCCCATAGACAAAAACGAAACCCTTAGTCTAGCTGTTTAGGTAAAGACCAGCAAACTCATCTCATTTGTGACTTAAGAAAAGCAATGGCAAGAGTGATTAATGTAAACATTCTAGAGTTTTCCAATTACACAACAGAACTAGTCTAATGTATGAAATATGAGAAAGGAAAATAAAAAATTCCACCTCAACTTATAAGAAAGTAAGCTTGATGAGCTCTCTGAATGTTCATCTTCAAAACATTCTTCCCTTCCTTCATAAGTAAACTGGTTATATGGCAAGTACAGAGGTGTAGACTTAGCTGATGGAGACTGCGAGGCCTCAGTCTGTGATGTAGAAGGGCCTGGTTGCTGACTTTCATGCATTTTCACATCACTGTGGTCTGTTACTTTAGACAGGATTCTATCAATGGTTTTGTAATAAGGCCAGTCAGGTGCGACGGTTTCACTATCAGTCATGCATTTTAATTTCCTGTAAAGGCATACAAGAGAAAGGTCTGATAACACAGAAACAAGCATTTCATACAGATCTTAAACCTCTATCTCAAAAATCTGTTTCAGTCACAAAAGATAACACTGATCATTTTACAGGCAAACTAAAAATCCTTAATAAGGATAAAATTAGATAGCAGTTTTTGGCCTTTGATATCAAGTGAGATCATCAGTTTATTTTCATGATTTTGTCCAGTGGTGAAAAGGTGCACATTACCACAAGTTGAGTTCAATATCAGTACTAAAAAATAACAGCTTCTGCTAGTGAAGAGAATCCATTTAAATAATTGATAATGAATACACTTGTTATAACAGTGCTGGTTGCTCCCTCTTACAAAATGACAAATCTGATCAGGGTTTAAAACAGCATATTTTAATAAGAGCTAGTGCAGTGGTCACCAACCAGTCAATTGCAATCAACTGGTTGATCCTGGAGCCTCTGCCAGTCGATCACGATCTCTGGACGCTAAAAGTCCGGCGGTGGGGCTAAGGCAGGCTCCCTGCCTGCCCTGGCCCCGCGCCGCTCCCAGAAGCGGCCAGCACGCCCCTGAGGCCCCGGGAGAAGGAGGGCCAGGAGTCTCCACACGCTGCTCTTGCCTACAAGCACCACCCCTGCAGCTCCCATTGGCTGGGAACAGGGAACTGCGGCCAATGGGAGCTGCAGGAGCAGTGCCTGCAGAGAGGGGCAGATCCTAGGTTGCACTTAAATTCAAAAAGTGATCTTGTGCGTAAAAAGGTTGGAGACCACTGGGCTAGTGAGAGTACCCCATCCCTCTGTAAATGGAATTAGAACTGACCAACTATGTCATAGGCTTTACTCTAACAGATAATGGAAATTCTCCCTTAGATAAAGTAGCAGGGGAATCTGGAGGAGGAGGATCTGAAGATGCTGAAAAGTTCTGAATGGCTATGATGATCATCATAATGCCCAGAGTGGATATAAATCAATGTTTTATCTATCTATCTATCTATCTATACATACACACACACACACACACACACACACAACTGAATATTATTCAAATCAGAGTTTTAGAATCTAAATTAAATGATTTTTTTAAATAAATCTGTTTAAAATTAAATTTGAAATTATGACACCCTATGTTAAGGCCTAAACTCACCATAATCCATTAAAATCATTTATATAAATAAAAATAATATCAGTGAGCCTGCCTCAAATTTTAATGAATTAAAGGGTCCTGGTTTTTTAATTATATACAGAATCAGGGCAGAAACATCTTTAATTTCTTTGGTCAAAATCAAGCTTTAAAATATGTCTCAATGTCATGTCTGCATTACTAAGTATCCGTATTGTTCTCAGTCTTTATGATGGACCTAATGTTGGTATTTACATTTTCCAAATTATGTACTTTTAGTTTCTGTTGTGCAGACAAACTTTTGCTTTAATTATTTTTAGTTTCAGTTAAGATAGAAATCGGAGAGAGAATATTTCCTTCATTTGGACTAGTCATTTAAAGTCGAGAAACTGATTGGAAGTTGAAAAAGCACAAATGCTTGTTTCCTCTTCCAATGTATTAATAAAAGCCAGGTGGAAGAAAAGAAGATCTACTAATTCTAAAAATATGAAGGATGTGAGGCCAGATTTTCAAGATTTTCAGATTTAGGCACCTAAACATGCAGATAAAGATGCAGCTGTCTAAAGGGTTTTTCAAAAATGCCTATGTTGATTATTTCTTTAATTCCCATTGATTTCAATGGGAATCAGGCACCTACCCTACTTACGCACTTTTGGAAACCCCACTAAGCATCTATCTACATCTTTAGGCATCTAAATACCTTTGAAAATCTGGCCCATGGTGACCAGAACCAATCTGTCTAATCACTAAATACACTTAATACTTCCTTTGTTTAATAAATCAGTTGATTTTACATAGAAGCATAGAATCATAGGACTGGAAGGGACCTCAGGAGGTCTTCTAGTCCAGTCCCCTGAACTCAAGGCTGGACTAAATGTTATCTAGACCATCTCTGACAGATATTTGTCTAACTTGTTCTTAAAAATCTCCAATGATGGAGATTCCACAACCTCTGTAGGCAATTTATTCCAGTGCTTAACCACCCTGACAGGAAGTTTTTCCTAATGTCAGAGGTTAAAGAACAATTTTTCTCACTTCTCCCTGTAACAACCTTTTATATACATGAAAACTGTTGTGTCCCCCGTCAGTCTTCTCTTCTCCAGATAAACAAACCCATTTTTTTCAATCTTCCCTCATAGGTCATGTTTTCTAAACCTTTAATCATTTTTGTGGCTCTTCTCTGGACTTTCTCCAATTTGTCCACATCTTTCCTGAAGTGTGGCGCCCAGAACTGGACACAATACTCCAGTTGAGGCCTAATCAGCATGGAGTAGAGCGGAAGAATTACTTCTTGTGTCTTGCTTACAACATTCCTGCTAATAAATCCCAGAATGATGTTTGCTTTTTTTTTTTTTTTTTTTTTTGCAACAGTGTTACAGTCTTGACTCATATGTAGCTTGTGATCCACTATGACCCCCAGATCCCTTTCCGCAGTACTCCTCCCTAGGCAGTCATTTCCCATTTTGTATATGTGCAACTGATTGTTCCTTCTTGCATTTGTCCTTATTGAATTTCATCCTGTTTACTTCAGACCAACCTGAAAAACATGTTTCCAGCACATTTAAAGTTGTTTAATTTAACTAATAACAATTTTAAAATGCTGTTTTTGTATATTTTTAATTGAATTCCAGGCTGGTTCTGCCAAACAGAAAGAGATTTCCACCTTCTGGAAACAGGAAAAGTACTGGGCTTGGATAGCTGTACAGTCCTTTTCTTGGGGAATACCACAACACACTTTTTCCTGGGTCCATCTGATGGTAGGAAGATATAACACCCACTGCTTCAGCTGCCGTTAGGACCGTTAGAGGAAAATAAACTTTAACATGATAACAATGGTGACAAATAGAGATGGGAGTGTGGAAAAATTGAAGTTCTTCCTTTCCAATGGTCCAGCACAGGGGTAGGCAACCTATGGCACGCGTGCCGAAGGCGGCACGCAAGCCGATTTTCAGTGGCACCCACACTGCCCGGGTCCTGGCCACCTGTCCGGGGGGCTCTGCATTTTAATTTAATTTTAAATGAAGCATCTTAAACATTTTAAAAACCTTATTCACTTTACATACAACAATAGTTTAGTTATATATTATAGACTTATAGAAAGAGACCTTCTAAAAACGTTAAAATGTATTACTGGCACACGAAACCTTAAATAAGAGTGAATAAATGAAGACTCGGCACACCACTTCTGAAAGGTTGCCGACCCCTGGTCCAGCATGTGGCTAGCAGACTAGGATGAAGTGACAACTACTGGTGGGAGGGAAGTAAAGAACAACAAATTAGTTTGTTTGGGTTTTTAAGTAGTTAGTGTTCTTCTCTGAACTTTCAAGGTCTGATGAGCTTTTCCAGCTACAGGTGAGCTGCATATTATAGCAATGAATAGCCAAGCTTGCACAGCACAATCTGTATTCTTATTCTCTCTATGCATTCAAAATTTTAATGTCATACATGCTTTGAAAACTGCTGCTGTGATTTCACAATCAGATCAGACCATTGACACAATGTTATCTTTGACACATGGCTTCTTTGTTACACAATATCTAGCTATAGGACAGACAGTAAATTATCAACTTAATACCAAATACTTTTTTGTTTAGTTGTTAAAATTCTTTGCAATAAAAGTATTTTTCTTCTATTGCCACACATTGCTAGGTACACACTGTACACCTCTATATACTTCACAAGGGTTTCCCCATGCAAGTTACAACTGTGCAGTGCTATGTATTGGCAAGGCCTAATGTGCTCAGATTTCATTGTTTTAATGCAGAACATCTCAAATTGTATTATCAATAAACTCACAATCTTAGGGTAAATACTAAATAAAGACTGTAATGATAATTAAAATGTGGGTTTTCAGTGGGAGCTGCTGTTTATTGAACTTCGAAGTCTAAATTAGGAACACTGGGCTCTTTCTGACTGAGTAGAGACGTTTAAGGGCAGGACTATTCTGTTCTGAATCAGATTCTTTGACGACTACCGCTCTGCTTTCAGATGTCATCAGCCTCTTTGTCTCTACAACAGTACTCAAATTACTCCCCCTGTATCACAGTCATCCATTATTATGATTTTGAGCTAAATCTCACATCCTTACTCCAGCAAAATTCCCATTAAAGGGAGCAGGAGTTTTGCTTGAGTAAATGTGTCAGGATTTTATTCTTTATGCTTAAGTTCAGCTGTGCACCATGGCCCTCCCTTTGTGTAGTACTATCACACTTTTGAAGAAATATCCACAGATTTGTCCAGCCACTGCTAGAAGATGCTATTATTCAGAACTAAATAGGTGTCCGAACACTCCTCTCACTCTAAATGCAGTGTGTGGATTTCTGTCTTGCTTCTGTTGCTGCTTACTTCAGCAACAGACTGGGAATATTGATCCCCACTGCAAACTGGGCCGGAGCACTCTGCTGACTTAAAAGGGGCAGCAGTGAAGCTGATGGAATCTGGACTCTGGGGTGGAGAAAGACAAAGGGATGATACCGAGGGGAGAGGAAAAGATAGGGAGTGGGAGTCCAGAACCACAGAAAAGAAGTGGAAACATGGCATATAGAGGCAAACAAAGGCCGCATTGGGTAAAACAATAGCATTTTATTCCAACTCTGTCTCTACAACAGCACTCAAATTACTCCCCCTGTATCACAGTTGTCCATTATTATGATTTTGCCAGAAGCTGGGAATGGGCGACAGGGGATGGATCACTTGATGATTTCCTGTTCTGTTCATTCCCTCTGGGGCACCTGGCATTGGCCACTGTTGGAAGACAGGATACTGAGCTAGATGGACCTTTGGTCTGACTCAGTATGGTAGTTCTTATGTTCTAACTCTGCCCCACAAAAGCTTTCTGATAAAATGATCAACAGTAAAATTGCTAAGAATGTTAGTATTAAATGGTCATCACCGGTTTCAGAGTTCACTCCTCTCATTTTAGAATCTTTTGCCGAGATTGGAAGTGGAGTCTGAGTAGAAGAGAGGGACAGCTGAGGCCTCTAACCTCTATCAGACCACATTTATCCCTAATGTAGCTCAATTGAAATCAACAGCAGGGATGAATTAAGCTCACTGCTACTATCTCCCAACTTAGTGAGTCAACATAGGATCAAGTCATTGGAGGGTTTTCTTTGCAACTAAACGCAAGATTCTTTTTACTGAAATATTAAATTCTTTAGAAATGGACAGGACCAGAGTAATGCTAGTATAGTGTGTTATCACGTATCTACTTAGTCTAACCCAAGAGGCAGTAGAGGGGTGATAGGACCCATGAATAAGGCTCAGATTTTGTCATGGATATTTTTAGTAAAAATCACGGACAGGTCACGGGCAATAAGCAAAAATTAATGCAGCAGCACAGAGCCAGAGCAGTCCAGAGCCAGGGGCAGCACAGACCAGCCGAGCTGACAGGGAGCCAGGGCTGAGTTACAGTGGGGAGCTGGGGGCCCAGAGCTGGGGAGTGAACGCCCTCTGTGCCACAAGTAACACCGGAGCCGAGTGCGGTGAACAGCTGGGAAGAGTGAGGGGGGACCCTGGGCAGAGGGCCCAGTGCAAGGAGATATCGTCAAACAAGAGGTCTTGCAGGCTGGACTTGGAGGGGGACCATGACCCCGCTGGGAGGGCCGATGTTGGGGAGAAGGGTTCCTGCCAGCTAGAGCCTGAGGGTGTGTGGCAACTGCCAGAGCAGGTGTCTGACCCACAGTGTCACCGTAGCACAGCCAGTGCTTGAGAAGGAGGCCTGGGACATGTGAAGAATAGACTGGGATATGAGGGAAGTTCACAAAGACTGCTGTTTGTGGTTTCCCCGTGCCAACAGGGCAGGATTACTTGTTTCCTTTAACCTGTCTAATTTTTTCCTTATTTTTCTTACTGTCTTGCTCTTTAATAAATTGTATTTGGTTTGAACTTAATGTAGTGCTCAGTGGGCCAGGGTAGTGGCCGTTGTGGAGAGAGTACTCCGGACTGGGGACACTCTACCCCCTGTCCTAAGTGGCCATGACAAGACTGGGGGTTAAGCCTCCCAGGAATCCTGGGACCACCTTATTAAGGTTACAAGGACTCTGCCGCATGGAAGAGGAGTCTTCAAGGTCAGGCAGGCATCTGGGTAAAGGACGCGGGAGTGAGGACTCAGGTCCTTTCACTATCCGATTCCACAGGGGTAGTGCAGAAGCCAGGAAAGTTCCCCACAAGAGCGGGACCATTCCCCCGCTTACACTTATACAAACTAAATAGGCTCAGGAACTATTTAATAAGATACAGACTTTTTTCATCTCTAAGACACTAGTTTAAATCCAGCCCAGATCAGAAGTCACTGAAAATGATCTCAAATGAGTTAGTGATCTCAGTCCCGTTCCCAGTGGACAGAAATTCAAGGTACAAAAAAACATTACCACCACAACTGGCAATCTTGTTGGCCATGTTATTACAGCAAAATCAACAACTGAATGAGCACTGAGATCTAATTAACCACTTTCCAGGACTTTCTGTCATCTGGTTGAGGCACATTGGTGGAGCAAATTGTACTTATATTGCCTGTTTTGTGGATAACTAGGACTGTATTCGCTATATCAATTAATCCAGCAATTTCATGAGTATTAAAATACCTTTAAAATAAAATTATGAAAGCATTAAATTTTAGAGCAAGTTTTTAAAGACCATGACTACTTAGAACAAATACATACAATCTATAACTTGATTTTTTTACTCTCTCTCTGTTCAACACACTATTGCTGGGTTGTGGGGGTATTATTAATTTATTATTAATTATTATTATTATGGTATTTGTTTGATATTACTACTAGCCTGGAGGAATGGAAACAAGCTTCATCTCCTGGGGTTTCTGAAAAAAGCTTTCAAAATAAATAATAAATAACACTGTTCATGCACAAATCAATGACGCGGGAGAGAAAAATGTAGGAAAGTACAATACTTAAATTGTGGGTCTGCTATGAATTATTGAAACCGAAGAGAAAGCTGGTAAAATATTCAAATTTAACTTTCTGCAGTAATTTGGCTGCACTTATCTTTGGTCATTTGCTGCAGCAAAGGTCAAAGATTCAGTCATTTAATATCATGGAATATGGTGAAGAATTACACAAGGCACTATGTTTAATTGCTATCATGTACACATGAAAATTAAAAAAATTAATCTATGATTCAGATCATGAGACTGATTCAAATTTACCAATGATTAACATTAATTGACTTCAATTCAAATTAAAATGTAACAATTGCATCCTGTTTCCACAAATTTTGGGGGGAAGGAGAGAGGAGCTGGTTTCAAAAAAATAACGAATTTGCATTCACACAGCCTTTATTTTTATAGCATCAAAAGGAATTAGAACTATCATATTGTTTAGTGTGCATATTCTATAATTCTTGTATTTTGTTTTACAAGTCATTACATATTATATCAGTAGTAAAATAATAATAATAGCTCTAAAGCTTGTCTCTTTCACCAACATAAGTTGGTCCAATAAAATATATTACCTCACACACCCTTGTCTCTCTAATACTGTACATTGGCACACATTAAGATCAATATATTAGTGATGATAGGAATGTATTTTCTTTTAGAAGGACTAATTGTAGGTTTGTGGGTGCTGAATGCCCAAGTAGCCAACACAGTAGAAAGAACTTCAGGACATATTCTAAGCGATTCTAAACTGCAGGAGATGACTTAGTAATGTAAGCAGAACTTTTGATACTCACTCTATCAGAAACCTTAACTTTCAATCCCAGCACGCTTGACTCAGACCTTCACCTACCAAGATAGATAAATGGGAGTATACCTCTACCCTGATGTAATGCGACCCGATATAACACGAATTCAGATATAACGCAGTAAAGCAGTGCTCCCGGGGGGGAGGAGGGGGGCAGGGCTACGCACTCCGGTGGATCAAAGCAAGTTCGATATAACGCGGTTTTTTGGCTCCCGAGGACAGCGTTATATCTAAGTAGAGGTGTACATGCAGTTTACTGCACAGATGCCTTTCACACAGAACATTAAAAACCAGTGTCCTATCTGCCCTAACTAGATACTTAAGTTTCCAGTGCACTTTTTCTTATAGTAGGATTTTGCCCAGCTGCATCTGCACTACATTTTTCATGTAGGTTAGGCCCTTGGTTGCCGTGGTGAATGAAGTGATTCCTTTATGTATTGCAGACAGGCAAACATTTATTTTAGGCAAGGTGCTTATTACCATGAAGTCACTGGGACTATTCGTAATAGTACATAAATTACCTACCAGATCAGACCATCTATTCCAATCTCCTATTTCTGACAGTGGCCAATACTAAATGCTTCACAGGAAGATGCAAGAAACCTCTTAGTGGACAATTGTGGAATAGTTTCTTCCTAGCCCCAGACAATTCATGGTGCACAAGGATTTATATACTTTATATGTTTTTTAAATTATATCTAATTTAAATGACCAGTGTTCTCGTTATCCTTACAAAATGTCTAATCTTTTAAAAAATACTACTTAGCTCTTGGTCTCAATGATATCTAGTTGCAATGAGTTCCACCTGCCAATTATGTGTTTTGTAAAAAGTATCTTCTTTAATTGGTTTTAAATTTCATTGAATAACTTTGTTATTATAGGGAAAAGGGGAAAAGGAGCACCTGGTTTACGTTCTCTATATCATTTGTTACTTTGTATGCCTCTGTCATGTTGCCTTTTATTGATTTGTCTCCTCTTTAAAGTAAAAAGTCCCAAACTTTTCAGTATTTCCCCAACTGGAATTTTTTTCAAGGGGAGGGCTTACCATTGATTTATATAACAATATTATTATATTGTAGCATTATTTTTAAAACCTACTCCTTATGCATTCTAGCATTTTGTCTGCTTTTTAGACCACTGCTGCATAATGAACAAAGACTTCCATTGAGAACCATGAGTACTACATTCAGTAGCAACATTTGCAGGATCAGCCATAAAGTGCTATGGAATCCTTCAGGTTGAAAGGCATTATGATAAATATGTAAGAGGATTATTAAGTACAAATTTACCTATTTTCCATTTTAGATCCCTGAAGCTGCAAGTCACCATTACCCGCTCCATGAGATGTCCCAGCACGCAGTGCACCAGCTACATCACATTCACCATTAAATATGCCTGTATCATAGAACCAGCAGAGGTGCTCAGGTAAGTGGCTGCCTTTTTACATTGTAGGGTTGTTTTGGTTTGTTTTTTGGGGGAGGGAGTAATATTTTTCTTTCTGAACTCATAATATGTGGATAAACATCAGTATTTTCTGGCTCCATGCTCTAACCTGATTCCTTTTGATGGTGACATCACTGGCAAACTATTATTATGGTGATAAGCACCCTAGTAATACCACAGACAGATGATAGACAGATATTTCATGAAATAAAAGTCTGCAATTTGTGACTGGGATGGTGGAGGGAAATAATAATAATTTAGATGCAAAATGACCTGGTTATCCTGCTACTTTTGCTAAATACTTGTAGATCAATTTTAACAACTCCATATACTTGTTACAAAATACTATCTGAATACAGAGCATTTTTCATGCTTTCCGTGCCCTCCATTTCAGTTCACACCACAGTGCACTGAAACGTGATGCATGACGTGATCTCCAAGTATCCTGCAGACACCCATAACATGAATTGAAACTCAGGTGTCCAAAAGCAAAGCAGACAGCAGAGTGGTAGCCAGTAGGTCCATTGTAATGTTTCCCATCTCCACATATTAATGAGAAATAATTAGAAAACACAAAAAATTGGGAGTTATCTCTTTTGCTTGTCTGTTTACTTTACATTACATTGTCTTCAAATAATATTAGGAAACTTAAGTCTCCATTATACAACAACAACAAAAATCTGACATTTATAAGTGTATTTCTGACTCCATAATGTATTAAAACAGTAACATGCCAACACAGGGAAGTCTTCAAGCTCCCCAAAGTTGGCATCTTAATGAGCATTGCAGCTCGGTGCATTTTGATACACCTCACAACATGGCAGCATGCATTGAAAGTGCTTCTGGAAGTTAATGAAAACATACAGGAATGAAAAAGTAAATTTTCCTCCATAGTTTATATGTTTTACTCCCTCCCCTCCCAATGCTGCTTAACAGAAAATATTAACTAGAACAAAAATTGAGACTGTGTGATTGATAATAACAGAAAGAAAATTCAGAACAAAGGCTTACAAAAACCACCACTGCACATAGCCATTACAGTACTCGAAATATCATGCAGTATTTCTGGACACCTGTAAAACCTAGGTACAATGGGATGTATTTGTTAGCAGAGAGGCTTCATGATTTAGTGAGCTAAGCAAAGGCCTGGTAGTCAAGAACTACTGAGTTCTAATTCTGGGTTTGAGGGTGACTTGCTTTGTAACTTTGGGGAAATAATGACCTCAGTTCCAGTCTCCCTATCTGTAAAATGGGGGTGGATAATACTTTCTTACCTTCCTCAGAGACATGTTGTGAGGATTAAGTAGGTGTTTGTAAAGCACTTTGAAGATGTTAAGTGCTGAGTATAAAATACTAGCTTTGACATTACAGAAAACACCTTAAAGACAATATTAATGGATTTGACAAACTGAGAAAGGGAAAATTCAAAGTTAAAGGGGCTTACAGCATTCACCCTAGTTTTCTATTTGATGAGTGATGTCTGCATGAAATACAGCAAGTGTGCCCCCAAAGAAAAGCAAGCAATTTTAACATGATCTGCTGCTGTAATAATCTCTTTTATTATTAATACTAGCTTTTCGTGGAGATGAAGTAAAAGAATCACATATTTGATTTTCTTGCATCAGAAACACATAACTAAATGACCACTCAGGATTTCCAGTATGTGGCCGTTTGTGTCTCTCAGCGATAAGATTTTTTTTTAAAGCAGATATATGCAAATATCTCTGCTAAGTTCTATTTTTTTCTAAACAACAAATGTGCGAATGTCTCAATCTTTCAAGCCAACTTTCCCTCATGACTGACATTGCCTCGTCTTTATCATGTTCTAGACACCTCTTCCCCCTTCCCCCACTCTCTTAGAGCAGTATTTACAGAGGACATTGATTCTCTCTCTGCAGATATAATAGTTGTTTCGCTAGAGCTGCTTATAGCAATGTGTGTCACTCAGTAATAAGACATCCAATTATTTTTGGCCCTGTGAAGTATTACCCTTCACCTTGCAATGCCAAAAATTGGGAACTTCATTCCTAAATAAATTATTTTGTATCTGAACTTTTACTTGTAACACTGATTCTAACTGGCCACTTCAAACTGCAGCAGTTTAACTGCCAGGAACTGCTGACAAGCTAACATTATCAGCCCCCTAAACAAGAAAATCTGTTTTAACACCAAATACATTTTCATTCCAATATTTCATAGCACCATTAGTTAACTATAAAGAAACAAAGTTGTTTGAAAATAAATGAGAGGGAAAATAATAAAGATATAATAGTACTGGCAGGAGAGATTTTTAAAAGCGATATGAACAATCTTTAACCTTTTATCTATAGATTTCCTGTATGAGACTTTTTCTGAAAGGCAAATAACTCTGCGTCGTCCCTGCTAAAAATCTCTCAAAATAAAAAGAATTAACTGAAGCTTACCTGTACTGGAATGTCATATTTGTAATTTTTATCTTTATTTCCTCTCCGTGGCGAATTTCTCCAGTCATTTCAAAGAGTTTGTTAGCCATTTTCTCATAAACTTTGGCATTCCTTTTAGTTTGTTTCAGTTCATCAAAAAATTCTTCCCAAACCAGCATTAAACCTCTCATTTCTGCATCAGTCCAGTTTCTGGCCCTTCTGTGTTTCTCAGTCTGAGAAGAAACAATGTAACTGGGAATTTCTGCTGCAGCCATTGCTGATTGACCTAAAAGGGTTTTAAAAGAGGACACTTAATATAGATTGAGTTTTTAGTTTAGGTTTTTGTAGTGCAAGACATGCATATGTGGATAAAGAATTTGAATGACAACAGAACATATGAAACCTTTTTGCAACAGCTTGAAGCTTGAGTGCACAAAATGGGGCCTACATCTGACAGGCAGGAATTTAGTTAAAAGCTTTTAAACAGAGAAACGTCATTTTGATGTCACGTTTCCATAGCAACAGAGCAACTGCATAAGCTACAACAACAAAAACCTTTTAACTGAAAGCCAAAGAATCAGGACAAAGTTGACAGGCCATCAATATTAAAGCTTTTAAACACTTTAGGTTTAACAAAAAAAGATCTATGCAGCCTTTGAGAAGCTACTTTTAAGTTTCTACTTCTTTTTAGCTTTCTCTTACCTTTTAGGCAGACAATCTGCTAGCAGGGGGTCTTGGTTGCCTGAATGAGCTTTTAAGTTGTGCCTTGACAGACTCTCTAGGAGGTTGCAAGGACTGAGGCCATGTACACACACACACACACACACACGCACACACACACACGTTTTTACAAAGATTTTTTGTAAAAAGCTTCACACACCTTTATGAAAATATATCTGTGTATCTACAAAACAATAAATGCAGCCAGTCTCCTTAAAAAAGTGCCTGTATCATTTTTAGGAAAACACAAAAATAGCTTTTCAGTGTTTATTACTTACACACGCGCGCACACACACACACACACACACGTTTATATATCTATACAAAAAAAATAAAGCCACTTTTTTTCCTAAGATGCTTTTCTGCTGCTAAGCACATATTGTAGTCCTGTCAATATGAATTTGCCTTTTGTAAGTATCTGTAACTGTATGTGTATTCTGTATTCCAAGTAATTTAGATGCTATTTATGCTATTTTATGCAGCCTGTGTGCTGCCTCAGGACTGTAGCAGAGGCATTTCACCCGCTTTATGGAGAACCTAAAAGGATTATTCATTGAGTTTAAAAAAAAAGGCTGCAAGATGCTTAGAACTGTAAATAAATTGCTTTGTTGTGAAGTAAGCATTTTATGGTAGTTTTCTATGTACAGAGCTAAATTCTGTTCACATATACACCAGTGAAACACCATTGATTTATCATATTAAATTGTATGACACACACTATGGGTCAAATTCTTTCCTTTCTTACACCCATGCAACCCCATAATGTCTATCATAAAAGAGTAAGATGCATGGAATCGATCAATTCTAGCAATATGACTAGCTAATGCACAAGGCATTAATTCTCTACATTCCAAATTAAACAGCATCTTGTATAAAAACACACACCATTGTTTGTTTTCAGTTTCAGCATATAACAGCAATAACGACCTCACTGCAGGGTATTTCCTGGAGATTAATGACAGGCGGGGGTTAATGGCCTGAGGCTCACCCAGCCAGTCCTTAATCCCCAGGAAATGTTCTGTACCTCAATCCTTAATGCTTAAGTATCCTATAAATTGTAAGTCTTTTCATAACCACATCCTTGATCTTAACAGTAGTTTAAAAACTACACAGATTGGTTTGCATCCTGGAAAGGGTGAGGGGAGCCCATAATGCCCGTAAAAGGCACATGAAATAAAACCTTTAACTCCTCACTGCCTGGTCTCCACGGTATGTATTTTATTGTTCATTCCAAATTGCACCAACGAAGGAACTGTGGAATATGTGAAGGGGGAAAAAAATCAGAATTTCTCTATTTAGTAACTTTTACTCCAAACCCACTGAAAAATCTCCATGTGAGAAATATACCTACTGAGTGACAGGCTTCCTTAACAAAACCTAGCCTCCAAACAACATTACTTTTTAACTGCTAATATGACAGCCTAACAACTATTGCCCTTTTAAAATTTGTAAATAGCACCATATGCTGTCACAATGATCTTGCATGGTCTGTCTCTTGGGTGCCCAGCTGGAGACATAACATGATCGGTAGACAGATGGTGGTCAGAAAAGGATCAACTGGTGACAAGTTCATTTTATTAATTTATTTTTATATACCCAGCACACCACAAGGGGTTGCATGCACATATTAATAAAAACAATACCAAATTCAATTGACTAGTTTTGAAGCCAATGACAGAGGCCCAGCAGGACAAACTTAAGGAAGTAAGAAGATGTCTCAGAAAAAAAGGTCCTTAAGCTATTGCTAGGATATTGAGTGTCTGATCTGGGACCAAATAATGATCTTGCATTTATACAGAAACCTCTATCCAAATGGACCCCAAACTGCTTTTCAGACTTTATTAAGCAATTATAGGAATTATTTTGCCCTGACATTCATCCACTAGGACTCTGAAAATGTTTTGTATTATTTTTATTGCAACCAGTCATGTATTAGACACTTTACATAACAAAGAGAAAGATATGGTCCCTGCTTTGGAGAGTTTACAGTCTAGTTTTAGACAGGGCACAACCAGCAAGGGTAACAAACAGGCGGGAGGAGAGGGGATGGAAGGGAACAAGGACAGCAGCAATAACTTCTTTGAGTGATTGTCCACATGTATTCCACTTCTGATCTACAGGTGCCCCGTGTGCATGAGTTTGAATTATTTTAAATGGCAGCATACTGGGGCCACGCCTGTGCTCCAGATGCTCTTGTGCTCCCCCTCCACGCACACCTGCCCGTATCTGAGGGCATAAGGGGCAGAGTGGGCCCAACCATCCCTCAGTTCCTTTTTAACCTCTTGTGGCAGCAAGTTCTTACCCCTACAGTGTCTATTTCTCTTCTAGTTACTGTTTTTTTTATTAATTAATATAGTTGTTAGTTTAGTAAAGTTTAACATGCATTAAAAAAAGAGACACTTAAAAACTTGAGGGATTTTATCCCAGAACCAGAACTTCGCTGCAGTGGCGGAATCCAAGTCTCCAGGGTTCAGATCCTATCCCTTCTGTAAGGAAGCCATTCCTATTAATTATGGATATTATAAGTGCCTCTTCTGCTTGGTGAAGCACACATTCCAGATAAGTGCTTGATACGTTGCTCTTTTCATAAGAGGACACAAAAAGCGAGCGAATCCCACCTCAGGCTTTTCCTCCTGGAACACTCCATTTGAGCCTGAGGGGAAAAGACTAGACCATCTATGCTAGTGGTCCAGTAAGCTGCAGATCTACTCCAAGCTCCAAGATTTATTCTTCCTCAGAAATGCTGCACTCTCCTAACTCCTGAGTCATGAAGAGCAACGAAGACTTCATCTGCACCATCATTAGAGGAAAGTGGTAGAAAAGAGCCCCTGCAAACACAGGTGTACTTCTCTGGGACCCAGAAAATCAAAGCAGAAATCCCATCATGTATCTGTTCCTGCTCAGATTTCTCACCCAATAGGTATTTCACAGGTCCTTCTGATACTTTGGCACCGTCTGGTTACCAAATAACCATGGCTGTTCTGAAGAACCTATCTGTGCCTCTATCAGTACCAATTCCTCAGCACAGATACATTCTGTGCTGACGTCCAAAGGACCCACTACGTTGATGGCTGCCACTGCGGTACAGATTTTTCTGGAGCAAGCCTTATCGATACAAAAGACCTTCATGGTAATGAGCAACTTAACAGTAACCTAATAACTGGAGTCAACCACTGCTTTCCTCATAGAGAAATTTCCTTGCTTGGCACCATCTGCAGCCATGGCCTCAGTATACATGGAAGGCATTCCAGAGCTCCCTAGAACACTCCTTCTATTGAAGAAATACATTCTCTCTTCCTTTATCTCTGAACAGAGTAAGGAAATGTCACCCTCCTACTCACCACACTCCCCTCCCTATGAGCCAGCTTGGTCTGACAAGGAATCTAGAGGACATTGCTATAAACACAGACATCAAGAGTCTCAAAGTTAAAGGCCTTAATGTTTTCTCCCTCCATAGCCTGCAGCTCCATATCCCTATAGCATACAGTCATAGTCATTCTGGGCTCCTTGGGGAGACTTATTCCATTTGCCCCACCTCTAGAGTCAAATCTCTCTCCCTTCAGATCTACTCAAGAAGGTCAACTAGTGCAATACACTTTACATCAGCAGGAGCAAGACACTGAGCAGAAATATCTGCAAGAAACAGAGGATCAGCCCATCCCAATAGCAATATTTTCTTCTGATGAAGCAGTCACCCCAGCTGCTTCAACTCAATCAGATGAGTACTGTATCTTCCAGGAACTCTTACAGTGAATGCAAATACCCTGAAAATGCCAGTTGAGATAGTGCAGGAAAAGTCACACAAACTTTTCAACATTTTGCATTCATCCATGTCCTGGAGATTGGCAATGCCAATAAATGAGACTTTGTTAGAGACAGCTAGAGGGAGATTACTAATGGAGTTCCTCAGGATCAGTCTTCAGACTAATCTTATTTAATATTTTTATTAGGGCTGTTGATTAATCGCAGTTAACTCACGCGATTAACTCAAAAATTTAATCGTGATTAAAAAAATTAATAGTGATTAATTGCAGTTTTAATCGCACCGTTAAATAATAGAATACCAATTGAAATTTATTAAATATTTTGGATGTTTTTCTACATTTTCAAATATATTGATTTCAATTAAAACACAGAATACGAAGTATAGAGTGCTCACTTTATATTAGTTTTATTACAAATATTTGCACTATAAAATAAAATAAATAGCATTTTTCAATTCACCTCATACTAGTACCATAGTGCAATCTCTTTATCATGAAAGCACTGTGACGGTGCACCCCATAAGGCTTTATGGAAGTATGTTTATAAATGTATATATGACATAACTGGAATATGTTTTATGCTACATATGCCATGTAACATATCTCTGTAAAGGTTATGATCTGCTGAATCTATTCCTCCTATTTGTATGAATGTATCATTTTTGTGTTCGAAGTTATGAATATTGGCTGTGTACTTGCTTGATTTCTAAGTAGCCTTAGTAACACATTTGGTCAGCTTTTTGAGAAAGGAATGTGCAAGTTAAATGCCCGATCAAGAAGCACTTAATGGACAATGGATCTTGGAAGGCTCCAATCCACATGAGAAGTCTACTTGAGGACGTTCAAGGCAGCATGTGAACTATGGCTGCTACCTGTAAGTTCTGAGTCATGCATGGACATGTGACTTGTCCATGTGACTCCAAAACTCCATCTTGGAGCTGGACTTTGCATAGGAAAGAGGAGGGGGTCTCCACCCACAAGAGAAGGTCTATTTAAACCCCGGGAGACCCCTCCATTTGGTCTTCAGCTGGCTAAAGAGATAGCCTCTCCACCCCCAAGGATACCTGAAAGAAACTGGAACAAAGGACAGTAACTAAAGGGGGTGTGAGTGATTGCTGGACCCAGACTAGAAGGAGACTCATCTGTAAAAGGAAGCGTACTGAAATTCCTCTGAGGGTGAGGTTTTTATCTGTATTCAGTCTTCTTACTGTGTTCTATTTTATTTTGCTTGGTAATTCACTTTGTTCTGTCTGTTACTACTTGGAACCACTTAAATCCTACTTTCTGTATTTAATAAAATCACTTTTTACTTATTAATTAACCCAGAGTATGCATTAATACTGGGGGGGGGGGCAAACAGCTGTGCAAATCTCTCTATCAGTGTTATAGAGGGCGAACAATTTATGAGTTTACCCTGTATAAGCTTTATACAGGGTAAAACGGATTTATTTGGGGTTTGGACCCCATTGGGAGTTGGGCATCTGAGTGTTAAAGACAGGAACACTTCTTAAGCTGCTTTCAGTTTAAGCCTACAGCTGTTAGGGGACGTAGTTCAGACCTGAGTCTGGGTGTGCAGCAGGCTAGTGGGTCTGGCTCAAACCAAGCAGGGCACTGAAGTCCCAAGCTGGGAGGGCAGGGAAAGCAGGGGCAGAAGTAGTCTTGGCACATCAGTTGGCAGCCCCAAGGGGGTTTCTGTGATCCAACCCATCACAAGCACAACTTACAAATGTAGAATTATGTACAAAAAATAACTGCGTAAATATTGTATTCTGTGTTGTGAATGAAAGCAATATATTTGAAAATGCGGACAACATCCAAAAATACTTATATAAATAGTATTCTATTATTGTTTAACAGCGCGATTAATCACGCGATTAATTTTTTTAATCGTGATTAATTTTTTTAATCGCTTGACAACCCTAATTTTTATTAATGATGGAATTCTACTGATGACACAAAGTTGGGAGGCATTCTCAATACAAGGAAGGGTGTAATATTATACAAGAAGAACTGGTTGACCTCGAGGACAGGAGTAATACAAATAGTAATAGAAATGGGATGAAATTTAATAGTACCAAAGTGCAAGGCTCATCAGCTGAAAGTGACAGTGGAGACATAGGTGCATTGGTCGATTGCAGGATGACCATGAGCCACCAATGTAATGTGGCTGTAGAAAAGACAAATGCAGTCCTAGGATCTATTAGGCAAGGTATTTCCAGTAGAAATAGCGAAGTATTGGTGCCCTTGTACAAGGCACTGGTAAAACCTCATTTGAAATACTGTGTACATCCATGTTCAAGAAAGATGAATTGAGACAGGAACCGGTTCAGAGAAGAGCTACTAGGATGATCAGTGGAATGGACTATTTTACAAGAGAAGATATTTAAAAAGATTGGCATGTTTAGCCTAGCAAAACAAAATCTGAGAGAGAGAATAGAATTGTTCTCTATAAATAAATCGGGGAGTAAAAACAGGGGGTGAAGAGCTATTAAAGTTTAAGTACAATGTTGGCACAAAACCAAATGGGTATAAACTGGCCATGAATAAATTTAGGCTGGAAATAAGAAGAAGATTTCTAACCACCAGAGGAGTGAGGTTCTGGAACAGCCTCCCAGTAGGTGTTGTGGGGCAAACAAACTAATTAGTTTTAAGATAGACCTTGATACGTTTTTGAGGGGGATTGTATGATGGGGCAGCCTGCAGCAGTGGGGGGCTGAGCTCAGCAGTCCAATACATGTCTTATGTTCCTAAAATCTCATGCTTCAGGGTTTCAGCTGGTCATCTTTAGGGGGTCAGAAAGGAAAGTTTTCCCCCCAGTGTATTCTATGGTGGTGTGAGGTTGTTTTCTTTTGTCTCCTTCATCTGAAGCATCAGAGATGGCCATGGCTGGAGATGGAACATTAGATGGGGTGGGCCAGTGCTCTGAGATGGCACTGAGACTTTTCTCTCAGATACTTGGCTGTTGAATCTTGCTTACGTGCTCAGGATCTAACCATATTTGGTGTCAGAAAGGAATTTTCCCACAGGTCAGACTGACAAACCTTGGGTTTTTTGTTTTGTTTTATTTAATAAAAAAATTGAAATGCTGTTTATGTGCATTTTAATTGAATTTCCATGCAAATAGAGCTTGACACACATCACAAGTGAAAAATTAATCGTCATCTAGTAAATAAGAAATGCATCATTCACCATTTATACATAGTAAAATTAAGAATCTGATTAAATGTAAGTTAAACTATATAATTGCTTAAATAAATGTGTATAGCTATAGTGTAGTCCTCTGATAAGAAGCACCAAGTTTAGTGTAAGGCTATATTTAATTGCAAATATGTTTTGATTGTTTCCAAGTAATGAGAATGAATCTTGCTTTAGGAAAATAATTTTAAAGGTGCAAATGCAAAATACAATTAAAACAGATGATTTCAAATCAAGGTTTCCTGCTTGCTGTTTTAAATCATGATTAAATTAAATTAATTAATTAATTAAAAATAGATTAAATCTCTTTTATTTCAATCAATACACCCTGCTGGCAAGGAACCACAAGCCTTGGAGATTGGGAGCTGGGGCTACTAGGGCTTTCAGGCTTCTGGCTCCCCATCAGTCTGCCAAATTTGCTGCTGAGCTGGCAGGAAAGCAGGCAGGTTGCTGAGAGAAGGCAGAGTTCCCTGGAACTTGGTTGAAATTGAACTGTCTTTGTGAAACATTTCAATTTTGCCCAAGTGTCAAATTCCAACCAAAAAACACATTTAATTGGAATTTTTCCAACCAACTCTGGTCTTGCAGTCCAGCTCAGCACAGACATTCCATCTGAGAGAGAAGAATGGAAAAAGATGCAGAGATGGATATCAGAGAAGTGGACAAATGGGGCATCAGGCTACCACCATTGTCTGAACGGAGAGAACAATGTGATGAAAGACTAGATCAGATATGTAAGAAGGGTCAAAAGTTAGTCTATGGAACTCATTGCCACAAGATATCATTGAGGAGTAGATGTTTATATTAGTAATTAATAGATTCAGAATTACATTAGTAAGGCTTTTTAAAAGTTTGGAAGGAATATAATCCCTATGCTTCAGGGCATAACAAATACGGTTAGGAAGAAACATCCCTATGTGCAGGTTATATTCTGCGACTGATTGCTTCAGAAGCATCTAGTGTCAGCCACTGTCAAAGACAGGATACTGGACTAGATGGACCACTAGTCTCATGTGTTCCTAGGATAATTAAACATGTTGCTATGCAGACAAAGAGCTAGTAGAGGAATTCATAGCACCAGCAATGTGGTTATATTAATGGGCTGGGAATATGATTTAGCAGCTGTGTTTATTACTTGTATTAGAATATAGGGGCTTTGTGTTAACAAATGTACAAGACATATGAGAGAGAGAGAGAGAGAGAGAACTTGCAGTGGAATTGAACTAAACAACAGATGTATTGGGGATTTATGGGCACTTGAGCTGGTGGCAAAGCTCAATTGAAGAGCTATGAATCCAGAATGTGACCACCTTTTAGAAATGGTGCAAAATCTTCCTATGTGATAAGTCTTTTCTACAGTAACTAGAATATTGAAAGCATCAGTTGCGCCTCTCTTCCTCCCCACATCTGAAAAACAAATCAAAACCACACACACACACAAATCTATCCAAAACAAAAGCTTTATATAACTCAAAAAGAGAGTAGAGATGAAGACTCCACGGTTCAAGGGACTTCACTATTGCTAATCTACTTCACTGTAACAAAAATGATGCTTACATACTATGGTGATGGGAGGCAGTACAAAATCTCAAGATAGATAATATGTATTTACCTATCACATTGTTTACAAAATCAAAGCACTCAAAGAATAGTTGAAGACTAAAAAATCTTGCACTCCCTTTGTAACAAATATTCTTATCAAGTTTTAAACATGAATATTTCATATGCAGTATAAAATAATGCATATTTCACCACAACACAATAACCTTAACTCTGACCCCAAATAAGTACTATTTCTTCATCAGTAATTCAACATATAAAAAACAACAACACAGCACCTTTCAGGAAGAGAAACAAAAATTATATGGGTAGATTAAGGACAAACTGACCAGTCTCAATTTCAAGTTACCATAAGTTATACGACATTATTTTCCAGAAACAGCTATAAGTACTTGGCAAAAGAGTCCACTGTTAATTTATCAATATATTTACTGGTATTTTCTATTCAGTTAGATAATGAAAAGAAACTATTTTTGAACTACTATGAAAAGATAAATAAATATTCCTTAAAATAAGCCAGTAGTCTGTGTTAGAGTTAAGGGTTTTGTGACTTAATATATTTTCCTCTAGTCTCTATAATAATAATGTTTGCTTCATAAGTGAAGAATGCCAGACTAGTGTCCTTAACTATTTCTTTTAAGTGTTTGGGGTTTGTAAATAATGTATTAAGTACACTGTTGTCATAAAACTGCTGTGTTTCTTTCTTTTTTTTTTTTTTTTTTTAAATAGTACCTACAGACAAAGCCTTGGTTTAATTTATTTAGATCTCTGTGCATCCCGACCCGGCGCCCCAGCTGGAGCACCGGAGCATGGCCGAGCCGCGTGGTGCTGCCCCCAACCCGGCTCCCCAGTGGGAGCTTGCAGGCCAGCTTAAAACAGCTCACGGGCCGGATCCAGCCCGCGGGCCATAGTTTGCCCACCCCTGCTCTAGCTAGACACAGTTACACCGGTTTGAAAGTGCTTATTGTGGTATGGTATATTCTGGTTCAATGAAGCAAAGTAAGCTATGCTGGTATGATGCACCTTCTACCAGTATAACTGTGTCCACACAAGAGCTTTCATCAGCATAACTATGTCAGTAAATAAAATCACACCCCTTAATGAAATAGTTATGCTGATAACACTTTTTAAGTGTAGACCATACCTAAATCAATGAAAGTTAAGTAAATGCTTAAATTTAAGCATTTACTTAAGTGCTGAGCTGGATAGGGATTGACGTATGTCCTTAAAGCATTTTGCTGAATCGAGGCATATATCACCAACCATATACTTTCATTATAAAATTACTTATTTTAGATTAAAGAAAACAAGAAAAAAAAAGTAGTAGTAAAGTGTCCATAAGAGATCACAGAGGCTCTGTAACAGGTTGTAGCAACTATAGGGACAGACAGGCAGAGTTTCTGGAAATTTAAATGTATGGTACGCAGAGAACAAAGACATAGTTACATAGACACAAATACCACACTTTCCTGTTTGAATTTGTAGATAAAGAGTCTAGTGTATCTCAGAGTTTCGCTTACTCCTGACAACTGTTTGCAAGTTCTTACAATATGGAACAGTCTTAGAGGTATGTAGATATTAGATATGTTCTTTTCCTGAAAAGTGAGCAATAAATACAATTTCAGTAAAAACCAACCACTTGCCTAGTTGATGGTTTCCTGAATCCTGGCTCAAGCGAGTTGACCTTGATCCTGATTGCTTACTGATGTAAGTAATACTGCTTACATTTGTATCTTTACTACATTTTAGGACACTAAATATTAGTATATCTATAGTGCATTTTAAACTGTCAGTATAATGCTAACTCAAATAATTCTTCAGAGATATGTTTGACTAAGAAACTGTGTGTTTGAATCTAAGAAATTTGAAAAGAAGAAACAATATCACTCAGAAATCTGTATTTGAGAGTTTATGCTATGTTTGTGCTCTGCACTGTTTCTCTACTTCAGAGTGTGTAAGAAAAACATCCTTGCTAGACAGGAAAGAGAAAAAACACAGAGGTTTTACACTGCTTTCGTGACACTCTTTTGTTCAGTCTTGTTTCTGTAGCAAGAGTAACAGTGCCATTGTGGTCCTTTGAAGATTGGTAATTAAACAATAGTTAGAAAAATACTTTAAAGAAGCTTTTAGTCCCCATCAAACATAACTCATCCTAACCTGATTCAAACAACATTAGGCCAAGAAAAGAGTTTGAAACTAAGGGTACGTCTATACTTACCCACTGGTTCGACGGCAAGCAATCGAACTTCTGGGTTCGATTTATCGCGTCTTGTCTGGACGCGATAAATCGAACCCAGAAGTGCTCGCCGTCGACTCCGGTACTCCTGCTCGGCGAGAGGAGTACGCGGAGTCGACGGGGGAGCCTGCCTGCCACATCTGGACCGCGGTAAGTTCGAACTAAGGTACATCGACTTCAGCTACGTTATTCACATAGCTGAAGTTGCGTATCTTAGTTCGAATTGGGGGGTTAGTGTAGACCAGGCCTTACACATGATTCCAGCTAAACCAGTTTTTAACACAGTTTGGGTGGCAAGTATTAGAGCCATGTTGAATAAATGGGTTCTAGCTTGTTTTTGTTCCAGAAGGAGAGTGCTTTTGGCCCAATACCAAAAACCACTGGCCTTGGAGAACCTACAGTGAGAATCACTGGCAGTTTTGTGCCAGAACACCAGTCTTACTCTTCAGAGTGTGCTACTAGCTTGGCAGCCTGCTAAATCCACCGAGCAGCTGTTTGTATCCACATGCTGAGTTCCTGACTCTCTGCCAAAAACCACTATGGAAGCACCGCATAGGAAAGTCACAGCTCCTTTAACTACAGTGCCTCTTCAGCTGACAGGCATACTCCAGATGAAGACAGCAATCATGGAACCATAGGGTTAGAAAGGACCGCAAGGGTCATCTAATCTAACTCCCTGCCAAGATGCAGGATTTGTTGTGTTTAAGCCATCCAAAACAGATGCTCTCCAGCCTCCTTTTGAAAACCTCCAGTGAAGGAGCTTCCACAACCTCCCGAGACAGTTTGTTCCATTGTCCTATTGTTCTTACAGTTAGGAAGTTTTCCCTGAGATTTAATCTAAATCTGCTATGCTGTAGTTTGAACCCATTGCCTCTTCTCCTGCCCTCTGTGCAAAAGAGAACAGCTTTTCTCCATCTTTTTTATGGCAGCCTTTCAAGTGTCTGAAGACCGCTATCATATCCCCCCTTAATCTCCTTTTCCCCCCAAACTAAACATACCCATTTCCTTCAGCTTTTGCTCATATGTCATGCATTCCATCCCTTTGATCATCTTTGTCGCTCACCTCTGGATCCTTTGCAGTTTCTCTACATCCTTTCTATAAATTGGTACCAAAATTGGACACAGTACTCCAGCTGAGGCCTAACCAGTGCCACATAGAGTGTTACAATCACCTCTTGTGACTTGCATGCTATGCCTCTGTTAATACAACCTACAATTGCATTTGCCTTTTTTCCAACTTGATGACTCATGTTGTGGTTGTGATCCCAGTTCCTTCTCAGCAGTGCTGCTGCCAACCCAGTTTCCCCCCATTCTATATTTGTGTATTTGGTTTTCTTCCCTAAGCGTAGCACCTTACATTTGTCTTTGTTGAATTTCATTTTGTTGTCTATAGCCCAGGTCTCCAATTTATCAAGATCCCTCTGAATTTTAGCTCTGTCCTCCAATGTATTGGCAACCCCCACACCCCCCCCCCAGCTTTGTGTCACCTGCAAACTTGATCAGTATGTGCTCTATACCTACATTCAGGTAATTAATAAAGATGTTAAACAATACCAGACCCAGAACAGATTCCTGTGAAACCCCACTTGAGACCTTCCTGCAATCTGACATCATTTCATTAAGAGTTACTTTTGTTTGAAGTTGTTTAACCAATTATGTGCCTACTTAATGGTAGTTCTGTCAAGCCCGCATTTCTCCAGCTTACTTATCAGAATGTCATGTGGGACTGTGTCAAAAGCCTTGCTGAAGTCCAGGTATATTATGTCCACCGCATTCCCCCTATCCATCAAATCAGTTACCCTGTCAAAGAAAGAAATCAAGCTGGTTTGGTTGGTAAATCCATGCTGGCTGTTAGTGATTACCCATTCATCCTCCAGGTATTTGCAAATTGAATGTTTCATACTTTGCTCTAGCTTCCCGGGTATCAAAGCCAGGCTGACTGGTCTATAGTTTCCCAGCTCCTTCTTTTCCCCCTTTTTAAAGATGGGCACTATGTTAGCCGTTCTTCAGTCTTCTGGGACCTCTCCTGTCATCCATGAGTTTGCATATATTATTGCCAGTGGCTCTGAGATTTCTTCAGCTAATTCCCGTCAGTATCTTGGGGTGAATAGCATCCGGCCCACTGATTTGAATTCATTCAGATTGGTCAGATGATCTCTGATGTGTTCTTTATTTATCCCGATCTGCATCCCTTCCCCTTTATTGTCCATGGTAACTTTGCTAGTCGTCCAGTTACACTTAATTTTTTGAGAGAATACTGAAGCAAAGTAGGTCACCTAAATCACCTAAAAGTGGTAAGGAAGAAGTCTCACTCAGACTCCATCTCAGTGGGGATAGCTAGGGGGATGCTTCTATTCTACAATTTAATCAGCCACAAGTTTAAAAAATTTGAAATTAAAGATGTCTGCCAAAAAATCCAAGAGAGAAGCACAAGAGTGCCTCCAGCTCTAGTTTGCTGTTCTGCCTAGAGGCTCCCAGGCATCCAGCCTTTTCCTCTTGCAAAATTCTGTTCAGCTGTCGAGCTCTGAAGGAAAAAATTATAAGGATGAAAACATTTCATAAAGAATATTTAAGGCATAGGATAGTTCCATTTTAGTTAATTAAGGAGCAAAATACTTAAATGTAGAGAACATTCAGGTATCATTGGCTGGTACTGGTGACAAAGTTGTATCAGGAATCCAAATTCTTGAAAATATTCCTAACGTATAAAATTAATCCAGTAATAATTAATACTTATTGCAGTCTGCTCACTCCTACGACTCTCCAAAAATTAAAAGAGCCAAATTCACCAGTGCCATTCGGACTTCAAATGACTTACACTAGCAGTACATTTGGCTGGCATGGTTCCATCTGAAGCTGTTGGCCATGACAGCAATAATCCCAAAGTGAATTCTGTCATTTCTGAAATGGGTTGCCAAACAACAATTCCAGTCATCTCAAAAAGCCTCAACATCTTTTATAATGGGAGATATGCATAGCTCCCAAGAACCACTGAAGTGGCAGAATGTGCACTACAGGTGTTAGTTTGTCCTGACTTTGTTTCCAAAGCCATACTCCAATGGATCCAAGAGCTTTTAGCATTCCCATCAGAGAACTGGATATAAAAAGCTATTCTCCCCAGATCAAAATAGCAAGAGTTTCTGGCAGATGCTCTTTCCGTGTCATCCCACAGTATGGCATACCATACCATGGCCTATGAAACCCTGTTGCTTAAATCATGGTCTGTCGTTATTAACCTCAGGTTTGCTTAAGTGGTCTTTCACTGATTGTTTTTAAAGAGGTTCTTGACAAAATTTTTAGACAATCAGACACCAAGTTGCAACTTCAAGATAAAGCCGAGGCTAGAACCTTCAACATTAACTTAGCATCTCACAAAATGCAAAGGAGAGATAACAAACCTTCCAGAGAAGAGTTTATACAGTTTAAGATATTGTTGACCCTATTAGCTGAAGCAGTTAGCCAGCATTCAGAGCCTTACAGACTGTTTCCATTATGAGGAGGAATTAATTATATGGAGTCAGGTATTTCTTTGGTGTATTCCTGTTTATTTACAAAATCCTGTACAAAGTGCACAAAGTCCTGTTTCCTTGAACACAGTAGGAATAAACAGCAAGAGACAGTTTCATTGCTCACAGGTCCAAATCTGTCTTTCCAGTCAGCACTCTGCCCAAAAGAAGCTCTCTCTCTTGGCTTCTGAGGGCCATGCTAGCAGTGCTTCTCTGGCTGTCCCCGACTTCCTCTAGCTACTTTTTCTTCTAGCTTTCTACTTCTGACACCCAGACACACACGTACATAGCTGCAATCCAATCAGTCCCCAGACCACATGGTTCAGCTTCTATTCCAGCTTTGACATGCTAGTCCATGATTTGGTAGGTAGCTTCTATCACTAAACAAAAGGGCACTTAATTGCTCCCTCATTTAGGGTGAATGAAAGGTGGATAGCACACCTATCAGCTTAAATGAGGTCTGTGGTTGCCCACAGAGCAAAGACACACCTACTAGCAGTTACCAACATCCTCACCAATTTTATCACTCGAGACAGAGACAAAGTTCAAGGAAGTCATTCTGTCTTCTTTGATAAGTTCTCCAAAACCAATGCAAACCTATGAGCCACCTCCAGATTTAGGAGCAAAACTTCTCTAATTCAACCATCAAATACACCAAAGATCAGTACTCTCAGATGCCGAAATAATTGTTAAGATGGCATGTCTTCTTTTTTCCCATCCTATTTAATGTAATTATGGATGTTCTAATTGTCCATACAAATGTCTTTTTTTTAAAATCCTATGAATCTTTTAGTCTCAATATCCTGTAGCAGAGAGTTTCACAGATCAGTTATGCCTTGTGTAAAAAAAGAAGTGTTTCTACATCAGTTTTAAATATATTGCCTTTCAGTTTCATTGGATGGCACCTTTGTTCTTGTAAAATAAAATAAAGGTAAATAAGAACATCTATCTATATCATTCATTATCTAGTATAATCTATTGTTTTGTTTTCCCTCTTAATCATCCCTCTAAACCTATGTGCTCCCAATATTTTCACTCTCTCCTGACACTGACATCTTTTCATATCTATAATTATTTTAGTCATACTTTTTTGGGCTCCTATTTTGTGATGAGTGACCAGAATTGACCACAGTATTTCAGGTGAAAGAATGCTATTGATTTAGGTCACCATGTTATTTTAATATTATTTTCTATTCCATTCTTTATCCATCATAATATTTGGTTTGTATTTTTGACCGCTGCTGTATATTGAGAAGAAGTCTTCATTGACCTGTCCTTCTGTCCCCCAACACTCCCCACCGCAACCATCCCCTCTGTTGCTCTACCTGCCCAAAGCTACCTTCTATCTGCCCCTCCACCAGCATACACTAACCTCTCAAAAACGTCACTTCTCAGCACCAATCAGTTCCATCTTGTATATTGGCATTATCAGCTGGCAAACTGGCAGATAACTGATCTCCCTTGGCATCTTCTGAGAAGCAGGACAGCTCCTACTTTGAAATGCTTATTTCTAGTCACCACATAGGGACCAGGATGTTCATACTCTCTTTTTCTCTCCAGACCACATGGAAGGAGAGCCAGGGGCAGTGTCTCTGCTTCTGATGGGACCATCAACAAACACTCTTCCAAAGTTATTCCACTTCTCTATCCACATGAGAGGCAGAGAAGGGATTCTTCTTGCCCTATCTGAGGTTAGAGGTTGCTGCCAAAAGCATAAGGGTATGTCTACACAGCAGCTGGGAGTGAGTCTCCCAGCCTAGATAGACGGATTTGCTCTAGTGGGGTATCAGCTAGTGCATGTTGCAACTCGGGCTGGAGCTTGGGCAGGTGTGAGAGCCTGAGCTCTGGCAGGGACTCTGAAATTAAGATTTATCTTCCTGCCATTATTCATTCAATCTAAATGTTCAGTATTCCTACGTATAGATTGCAAAGGCATGTGTCACCATGGCAGGTATGTGTCTGTGAGAAAGGACTGCATGCACTATCCTTGCCAAAAAGCTGGAAATATGTAATTCAGATCATTGCAATTTGGTTATCAAGTAAGATTCAGAAGACATGCACCACTTTATCAGATCAGGGAAATGGTTTCAATGGTGGGAACAGTCAAGGATTCTGCCTCTGGAAGATAATATAATTTATTTACAAATGGATAAATTGAGACACAGGCTTTGGGAAGAATTTTCAAAAGAACCCACTAATTCTGGGTACCTTAGTTTTGGATTGTCCAAACTGAGATGCCGATGGACTGATTTTCAGAGGTACTGAGCTTCCACTACTCTAACTGAAGTCAGTGGATGCTATGAGTGCTATGAAAATTTTGCTCCAAGTGACTTTCCAAAGTGAATCACTGGCAGACATGAATAGAGCTCAGGAATTCCGCTGGTCAGTCGCATTACTAAACACTCAAGGACATTGTTTTCTACACAACCACATGGAACTCCCGAGGGGCCCCATGTTCATAAGCAAATCTCCGACTGCTCAGAAGATTTTCATATTTAAAATACTCATAGTGATAGCATAGCCAGGAATATTCTTAAAGAAAATACAAAGGAAAACACTAAATCTGACTGCAGAGACTCAAAACTAAGCAGCTTACAAACAAAAACACACCACACTTAAAATAATGTGTTCTAAGTTATAAACGTAGCCAGTGTTTTTTATTTACTGTGCAAAATGAAAGCAATAGTGTGTTACCCAAGGGGGGCAGTCTATGTAACTGTTTAAAACAACCTGAGTTAACTTTAGTTCCTGTTTTGTTATGGAATTCAGAAGAGTTCTGTATCGTATTCTGATAACCTTCAAGACTGTCCAACTAATCAGTAAATGTTTCCCGCCAGGATCTCATTAGCAACATAAGAGAAAGTGTTCATCTCTTCCGACATACTCCAAGCTTCAGCTGGTGATGGTTGTTTACACACTATCTGTTGGGTCTTTCCCCAAGCTAGCTCCATTCTCTGTTGTAACATGCCACAAAGGGTATGTCTACACTGCAGCTGGTCTGTGTCAGCTGACTTAGGCTCATGGGGGTCAGGTTGAGGGGCTATAAAACTGCAGTGTAGAAATCCAGACTCAGGGTGGAGCCTGGGCTCTGGGACCCTTCCCCTTGTGGAATGCCAGAGCCCGGGCTCCAACCTGAGCCGGTTATCTACACTGCAGCTATAGCCTCACAATCCAAGCCCTGCAAGTCAGCTGACACAGGGTAACTGCAGGTGTTTAATTACAGTGTATGCATACCCAAAGACTGAGGCCTCAAATAGTGGATCAAGATGTGCCAATCTAAGCTATGGCATCCTAAATTTCTGTTTTTCACAGTTTATTTAACATTCCCCTTCTCTGCATACTACAACTCACATCAACTGGCTGGGAGGATTAAACCAAGTCCAACTCATAGCAGCAGCAGCAGCAGATTCACATGGCTCTGTTATAGCCGTGGTAGTGCGTATAATGGACTTTCACCTTGAACAGTTGCTTTCAAGACTTCTTTCGTTGGCAAGAGTCAGTATAGGAGGATTTAGGTTTCTTAACTCACTCAAAATTGTATCTTTCAACCACAGTGGTGGTCAGCCTTTTGTTCTACTTCCTTCTACCTAAGGTCTGTAAACCTTCTATCAAAGTGTAACCTTCTTCTGCACATTGTACATGACATGACCATTGCAGTCTTCTTGTTCTCCACTGGTGAAAGATCAAGCCTTGTGATCTATGTCAAGCTTATTTATTTGCTTATAGTTGTAGCTTGATGCATAACTTTACAAAGAGTTATTCTCTTAATACCAAGTGCAGAACAGATTGGATTCTCCAAACAAGAGAACAATGTTTCAGACATGTTCCGTTAGTAGTTTTCCTCAACCCTCTTCCACACAACTGTAACCACTAGCTAGTCTCTCTCCATGGGGAACTGTGGAGGCAGCATAATGAAGGAGAAGAGGAAGTTACTTACCTGCAACTGGAGGTTCTTCAAGATGTATGGTCCCTATTTGTATTCCAAACACGGATGCACATGCGCACCACGTGCCGGAGCCACAAGTTTTCAGCAGCATGCAAGTCGTACATTGCCTTGTGCTCCAGGTGAGTTTATAAGAGGCTGTGTGGGGCGACGCACCCTCAGTTACCCTCTTGTCACTTAATAGGGCTGTCCGCAGCAGAGGGGATGGTGAATGGGTATTGGAATATAAATAGGGACCATACATCTCGAAGAACCTCCAGTTACTGGTAGGTAACTTCTTCTTCGAGAAGTGATCCATATATGTAGTCCAAACGCAGGTGAGTACAAAGCAGTGATCAACTCGGAGGTGGGTATGAGGATGCCAGAACGCCACAGCCCACAGTCATGTCTTCAGCTGCCCCTCAGTCAATGGCGTAGTGGGTGGTGAAAATGTGTACAAAGCGCCAGGTTGCCACTCAGCAGATGTCATACCAGGGGACGTCCGCCTGGTAGGCAGAAGTTGTTGCTTTCACCTTCGTGGAGTGGGCCGTAATTCTGAGGGGCAGCGTGGCATTGGACTGTGCATAGAACTCCGTGATGCAGGTAGAGATCTACTTGGATATGCGCTGTGAGGAGAGGGCCAGGCCCTTCCTCAATGGCTATGAAGAGGTGTGGAAAGTGCAGGTCATGTCTAGGTAGAACGTGAGTGTGTGATAGATGTCCACGGAATGCAGGGTCCTGTCTGTGGGAATGGCATGCAGTTTAGGGTGGAAGATGGGGAGATGGATGGATTGGTTGAGGTGAAACTCCGAGACTACTTTTGGAAGAAGCTTAGGGCGAAGGCATAACGAGACCTTGTCCTTATGGAATACAGAATACGGGGGTCAGCCATCATGGCCGCCAATTTGCTGACCCGCCGAGTGGAAGCGATGGCCACAGGAAGATGAACTTCATGGATAAGTGAGCGAGAGAGAGCACACATGGCCAGGGGCATGAAGGGAGGTCTCGTGAGGGCAGAGAGCACAAGATTTAGGTCCTAAGAAAGGGTAGGTTTAAGAACCAGTGGGAAGCTCTTTGTCGACTTTTCAGAAATCGGGTGCTCGTAAGGTGAGTAAACATCAATTATCCATCCACCAGCAGGAGGAAGGCACTAAGAGCCGCCAGGTGGACAGAGAGAGAGCTAAGGACGAGGCCTGAGGTCTTAAGTTCTAAGAGTCAGGATGATGGGAACAGAGATGTCCTTTAGGGGGAGACAGCGGCGTTGTGCCCAGAAGTGAAGCGCTTCCATTACACTGCATAGCATGCCCATGAGGAAGCTTGTCTGCTGTGCATAAGTATGTGCCACACTGGTGTCAAACAGGCATTGTCTACGTGTGATCCCCATCCAAAAACCAGGCCATCAGTCGAAGTGGGCCTCTACTGGGATCGTCAGACTCTGCCCTGGTCCTAGGTGAGGAGATCTGGCAGATCAGGGATATGGATTGGGGGGTGGGCAGAGAGTCTGAGTAGATCTGGAACCGTCGGGGCCAGAACGGGAATACTAGGAGGACTGTGGCCCAGTCGCAGTGGATCTTGCACAGAATTTGGGGGGAGAAGAGGAATGGGGGAAAGGTGTATAGGAGACTGCCTTGCCATGGAATGAGAAGAGCATTGCCCTGGGAATCTTGGCCTCTGGCATTCCTGGAGCAGTAGAGGGGGAACTTGCAGTTTTCACAAGTGGCAAAATGGTCCTAGCGAGGGTTGCCCCAAGCATGGCAGTTGGAGTGGAGAGGAGGGTCATGGAGCTCCCACTTGTGATTGAGGTACCAGGTCTGGCTGAGTAGGTCTGCCAGGGAGGTCTGCCCCCCTGAGAGATATGCCACACGGAGTATGACATTGTGGCATAGCCACCAGTTCCAGAGGCAGATGGATTCTGTGCAAAGTGACTGGGACCTGATGCCTCCCTGTCTGTTTATGTATGCCACTGCGGTGGTATTGTCTGAGAGAAACTGAATGAGTAGGGTGTGGACAACAGGCAAGAATGCACAGCAGGCTAACCGGACTGCCTGCAGCTTTAGGATGTTTATATGCATGCATAGAATCATAGAATCATAGAATATCAGAGTTGGAAGGGACCTCAGGAGGTCATCTAGTCCAACCCCCTGCTCAAAGCAGGACCAATTCCCAACTAAATCATCCCAGCCAGGGCTTTGTCAAGCCTGACTTTAAAAACCTCTAAGGAAGGAGATTCCACCACCTCCCTAGGTAACCCATTCCAGTGCTTCACCACCCTCCTAGTGAAAAAGTTTTTCCTAATATCCAACCTAAACCTCCCCAACTGCAACTTGAGACCATTACTCCTTGTTCTGTCATCAGGTACCACTGAGAACAGTCTAGATCCATCCTCTTTGGAACCCCCTTTCAGGTAGTTGAAAGCAGCTATCAAATCCCCCCTCATTCTTCTCTTCTGCAGATTAAACAATCCCAGTTCCCTCAGCCTCTCCTCATAAGTCACGTGCTCCAGCCCCCTAATCATTTTTGTTGCCCTCCGCTGGACTCTTTCCAATTTTTCCACATCCTTCTTGTAGTGTGGGGCCCCAAACTGGACACAGTACTCCAGATGAGGCCTCACCAATGTCGAATTGAGGGGAATGATCACGTCACTCAATCTGCTGGCAATGCCCCTACTTATACAGACCAGAATGCCGTTAGCCTTCTTGGCAACAAGGGCACACTGTTGACTCATATCCAGCTTCTCGTCCACTGTAACCCCTAGGTCCTTTTCTGCAGAACTGCTTCCTAGCCATTCGGTCCCTAGTCTGTAACAGTGCATGGGATTCTTCCGTCCTAAGTGCAGGACTCCGCACTTGTCCTTGTTGAACCTCATCAGGTTTCTTTTGGCCCAATTCTCTAATTTGTCTAGGTCCCTCTGTATCCTGTCCCTACCCTCCAGCGTATCTACCATGCCTCCCAGTTTAGTGTCATCTGCAAACTTGCTGAGAGTGCAGTCCACGCCATCCTCCAGATCATTAATGAAGATATTGAACAAAACCGGCCCCAGGACCGACCCCTGGGGCACTCCATTTGAAACCGGCTGCCAACTAGACATGGAGCCGTTGATCACTACCCGTTGAGCCCGACGATCTAGCCAGCTTTCTATCCACCTTATAGTCCATTCATCCAGCCCATACTTCTTTAATTGCTGGCAAGAATACTGTGGGAGACTGCATCAAAAGCTTTGCTAAAGTCAAGGAATAACACGTCCACTGCTTTCCCCTCATCCACAGACCCAGTTATCTCGTCATAGAAGGCAATTAGGTTAGTCAGGCACGACTTGCCCTTGGTGAATCCATGCTGACTGTTCCTGATCACTTTCCTCTCCTCTAAGTGCTTCAGAATTGATTCCTTGAGGACCTGCTCCATGATTTTTCCAGGGACTGAGGTGAGGCTGACTGGCCTGTAGTTCCCCGGATCCTCCTCCTTCCCTTTTTTAAAGATGGGCACTACATTAGCCTTTTTCCAGTCATCCGGGACCTCCCCCGATCGCCATGAGTTTTCAAAGATAATGGCCAATGGCTCTGCAATCACATCCGCCAACTCCTTTAGCACCCTCGGATGCAGCGCCTTGCGATGAGTCCAATCCCCTTGTGCGGCATGGCCGTCTAGGTGGGCACTTCAACAAACAAGGGAGGCGTCCGTGGTAAAGGTGACTGTGGGGACGGGAGTGGCGAATGGAGTGCCTCGCAGCATCTTGGCAGGATTGGTCCACCAGGTGAGGGAGGTGCGGACCAGCCTCAGGACAGTCTGGGCAGTGTCCAGGTGGTTGATGTGGAGCTTGCAAACTAACAGGAACCACAGTTGTAGACAGCGCTTGTGCAGGCGGGCATGTGGCAGCGAAGCAGTGTGGTGTGGGGGTTGCGGTGTAGGGTCACTAAGAGGGCCATCAGGGCGGTGAAATAATCTGCTAAGAGGAAGGCTTGAGCTGTGCCCTGATGAAATGGATTGTCTGTGTCAGGACAAGCACAGATTTCTCCTCGTTGACAGAGATACCTACAGAGGCAACGAGTGAGTGGAGACTGAGGATGGCGGACGTTTTGGCGAGGGTTGGTGCCACCATGAGCCAGTTGTCTAAGTAAGGGAACACTGAGTACCCTAGTCATTGTAGTTGGGCTGCGACGACCACAAAGACCTTGGTGAAGACTCTTGGGGCCATGGTGATGCTGAAGGGGAGAATTCTGAACTGGTAGTGGTTGTCACCCACATAGAAGTGAAGAAACTTGCGGTAGGCCGAATGCATATCAATATAGAAATATGCATCCTTCATGTTGAGAGCGGAGAACCATGCCCCTTGGAGAAGGGAGGGGATGATTGATGTGAGCCTCACCATAAGGAACTTGGTCTTTCTGATGAAGGTGTTGAGTAGGCAGAGATTGAGGATAGGGCAGAGACTTCCTCCCTTCTTCGGGATGAGAAAGTATGGGAAATAGAAGCTCTTGCTGACAAAGAGAGTGGGCATGGGTTCAATCACACCCTTCATTAGGAGGGCATCTGCCTTGTATTATAGGAGGTTGCGATGAGAGACACACACAGGAAGCACCCACGGGGTGGGCCCAGTGGGAAGGGAAGGGAAGGAACTCAATAGAGTAGCCATGTTTTACGATCTCTAATACCCAATGATCCATGGTGAACTTGCCCCAGTGGTGGGCGAATAGGGCAAAACAACCCCCAGAGGTGGTAACAGGGGCCAGAAATGGTGACAGGGGGTTCACAGCTCTCAACAGGTGTGTCAAAACTGGGCCTTTAGTTGATGCTTTGGTATGTCAGAGAAGATAGTGGAGGCTGACGGTCATGGAGGCTGTGATCTGGGGTCCCGTTGGGCAGGCTCCTGATACCGTGTGTACATGGGCTGGTACAGTGCGTAGGGGTGCAGCCGGAAGGGTGGCTTCTGTTGCTTGCACCGGGGTGTAAATCCCGAGAGACTGGAGAGTTGCTCTCGAGTCCTTCAGGGAGTGGTGAGACTCATCTGTCTTCGCCAAGAACAACTTGTCTTTGTCAAGGGGGAAGTCCTGGATGATGGTCTGAACCTCCCTGGGGAAGCCGGAGGATTGCAGCCAGGCCTCTCATCGCATGATGACGCCAGTGGCCAGGGAGCGGGAGGATGTGTTCGCCGCATCCACCGCCGCTTGGAGACTAACCATGGCCGTCAAGTGACCTTCCTCCACCAGGGCCTGGAAATGTTGTTGTTTGTCCTGCGTAGATCCTCCAAGAATTCCACTAGCTTGGCATAGTTATTAAAATCATACTTCACTAACAGAGCCAGATAGTTGGATATGCGGAACTGCAGGGGCATGGAGGAGTAAATTTTGCATCCCAGGAGGTCTAGGTGCTTTGCCGCCCTATCCAGAGGAGTGGAGATGTGTGAGTGCTGCCTCGCCCGTTCAGTCACCATGTCCACCACCAGGGAAGCAGGGGTGGGGAAAAAGGGAAATCAGCCCCTTTGGATGGCACAAAATATCTGCATTCTACCCTCTTAGGCGTGGGGTTGCAGGATGCTGGTACATGCCAGATCACCCATGCAGGTTGAAGGATGGCGTTGTTTATGGGCAATGCAATGCAGGATGGTACGCTAGGCTGGAGGATGTCCAGCAGCTGATGGTGTTGGTCCTGGACTTCTTCCAAGGAGATGCCAAAACCCAGGGCCACCCTCTGCAGCAGCTGCTGGTATTGGCAGTGATCATCAGGAGGCGAGAGGGTTGGGGAAAATCAGTGCTTTGTCTGGAGAGGAGGAGGCCGCTGTCGGGACCACAAGGGACAGGTGTTACCGGCTCTCGCTCCATCTCTGCCTCTGGGTCCAAGCTCCATGGTTCTGGGAGAGCCATGCTGAGGTCACTCAGTTAGGGTGAACTGCAAAGAATGGGGCAGAAAATCCCCAAAGCTGGTGGATATTCCAATACTTAGATTTGCCAAACCAGCACAAAACAGCTTCTATAATACCTTACTGGTTACCCAGAAGCCAAAACACAGTTCCCTTAAAGTAACCCAGCCTTGGGCCTCCACCCAGACACCCAAGTCAAATATGATGAGGATTACTGAAAATCTTATTCACCATATAAGAAAGTTCTACCAATCCCAAAGGATTGGACACATTACCTCCCAGGTTAATGAATATTTCAGAGCTTACCCAAATACACACTTACAGCCAATTCTTATTAACTAAACTAAAATTTATTAAAAAATAAAAGAGTATTGGTGACAAGATCAATATACATACAGATATGAGTATGTCTGAGATCAGATTCATAGTAGAGATGGTGAGCTTTGTAGTTGCAAAGAGTTCTTTCAGAATTAGTCCATAGGTTATAGTTCACTGTCCATATCAAAGTGAACCAATCAGGACTGGAGATCTCAGCCTTAGGACTTAAGCTTCCCCTGCATGAAGCATCAAGCAGATCTGAGATAAAAAGAATCAGGACCAAAGGAGTTTTTATACAGTTCCAGGCCTTCTCTTGACAGGTTGGAGTCCTTAGGCGAACAATAGGCAATCATGGAGACTTCGAAGTAGACCTATTCCTAAGCATCACTGGTAATTAGCTACACAGATTAACATAAGGCAATTGCCTGTTTTTCCACCATTCGCAGGTGATTTGCTATACATTTCAAAGAGAGATGAATACAGTGATATTACTATGTTTACAGTTCATTTAAATGTTAAGATGTCCTTTTGATCTCTGAATTAGCAGAATACAGCATAGACAGGAATTGTTTGATTACTTAAAAACACAAACATCTACCAAAATGTCTCTAAGGGTTGAATTTGGGTCAATTAGCTTGCAAGCTGCTTAACCCTTTCTGGCCATGTGTCACACTTTGTATAAGATTTGTTGCAATTATATAACAGTGGTAGCAACAATGATTTGCATGGTCATACTCTAATCAGATAATGTCACAGGCCCATATGGAAGGGGTGAGGCCTGCAAAGGTGGATATGGGTAGTGGTATGGGTCCCAGGCGGCCAGTGTGCCCATGGGTCAGGTCCTGGAAATACTGCGGTCCCCAAGGATACGCATACCAATGCAACAGGGCCGGAGCGTACCCTGCCTGGTGCGGAGGTTGTGCCTGGGCGTCCGAGCTACACCTGAACACTGGGGAGAATTATGGTTCCTTGCTGAAAAGGCCTTGGAGTCCAAAGAGACCTTCGGTAGCGGCGCAGCCATCACTGCGGGTGGTCCCGCAACCATTGGGTGCGGTCTCCGACCCAGGAAGAATGGTGCATCTGCCATTGTAGAAGGCTGTGGAGCAGAGAGCAGCGGTGAGGGTGTATATGGCAGGTCGAAGTGCATTGTAGGGAGCAAGGGGAACGGACTTACAGATGTTGCAGCGCACAGCAAAATGCACGTCTCCCAGGCAGTATAAGCAACTGTGGTGCTCGTCGCTCATGGAGAACGAGCGAGGGCATGAGGCGCAGTTCTTAAACCCCGGAACACAGTGCATAGACCCTGACGAAGCTGGGGTGGGCCCCGAGCATGGCAACTAACTACACACACTGTCCACAATTAAGAAAAAAACAAACGAGCTAACTATATACAATGGACAGTTGTCCTAGTAGAAACTACGAGCATGGGGAAAAGAGGGTTCGGACTCCAACTATGTGGCGGTAAGAGGGAACTGATGGTGAGTCGCTCCGCACAGCATCTTATAACCTTGCCTGGAGGCAACATACGACGTGTGTGGGTCAACAGACACTGTTGCTGAAAACTTTCAGCTCCAGCACATGGCACGCAATTGCACCCATATTTGGAATACATATAGGGACTATCACTCAAAGAAGAACAAGTTACCCAAGTAACTTCTGTTGACTAAATGTATTACGTCCACAGATGTGCACTAGCCCCTTCTACTGCCCTGTACTTAAGAGATTTACTGGATTTGCCTAAGTTAGAGAGGAACCGAGGTAAAGTTGAATGTAAGGGGGCCTTTATGTCCTTGATTCTAGAAAGCTGGAACCGAGCAGCATGCACTCACCCACTCAACTGCTTTGAAAAGAACCCATTTCAGGTTATGTCATCACATGCCCTAGCACATAATTAGTAATCATTGAAAAATTTTCGATGAAACAGTTTTTCATCAGAAAATGCAGCTTAATTGAAATCTAAATGTTTCACAGGAATGTTTTAATTTTGACAGAACTTTTCATGGGAAAAAAGTCAAAATGAAAAACTTCAGCATTCTTGTTTCATTTTGATAATATTGAACATTTCCTTTTGACTATCATTTTGATTTAGTTTAAACTCACATACAAATATATAATAAAATGAATATTTTAATGTCTGATTTAATATTTTATAAAGATTTGACATTATCAAAACAAAACATTTTGATGGTCTGAACTGAAATATTTGGGAATTCGTGTTCCACAGGAAATTTCATGTTTATGTTTTGATTTGGATTGAAAAATGTTGGAATTTCCCACAGAATGCAAATTCAATTTTCTGACTTGCTTTATACATTAATACTCTGTGGATCTGCAGAGACAATACATTTGAAGAACAAAAGTTCCTTAATAAAGTATTTTTTTTCATGCATGGACTTACTGTTGTGGTTTGGCTAAGATAGTGTTTTAAGAAAACTCCTTGTCCACAGAAGAAAGGAAAACCATGATATAGCATGTTAGAAAACATTTAAACTAGGGCTGACAAGCGATTAAAAAAATTAATTGTGATTAATCGTGCTGTTAAACAATAATAGAATACTATTTATATAAATATTTTTGGATGTTGTCCACATTTTCAAATATATTGATTTCAATTGCAACACAGAATACAAAGTGTACAGTGCTCACTTTATAGTTATTTTTTATTTAAAATATTTGCACTGTAAAAATAAAATAGTATTTTTCAATTCACTTAATACAAGTACTGTAGTGAAATCTCTTTATCATGAAAGTTGAACTTACAAGTGTAGAATTATGTACAAAAAATAACTGCATTCAAAATAAAACAATGTAAAACGTTAGAGCCTACAAGTCCACTCAGTCCTACTTGTTCAGCCAATTTCTCAAACAAGTTTGTTTACATTTGCAGGAGATAATGCTGCCAGCTTCTTGTTTACCACGTCACCTAAAAGTGAGAACAGGCATTTGCATGGCACTGTTGTAGCCGGCATTGCAAGATATTTACATGCCAGATGCGTTAAAGATTCATAAGTTCCTTCATGCTTCAACCACCATTCCAGAGGACATGCGTCCATGCTGATGATGGGTTCTGCTCAATAACGATCCAAAGCAGTGCAGACCAAAGCATGTTCATTTTCATCATCTGAGTCAGATGCCACCAGCAGAGGTTGATTTTCTTTTTTGTGGTTCGGTTTCTGTTTCTGCATTGGAGTATTGCTCTTTTAAGACATACTCCACACCCCATCCCTATCAGATTTTGGAAGGCACTTCAGATTCTTAAATCTTGGGTCAAGTGCTGTAGCTATCTTTAGAAATTTCACATTGGTACCTTCTTTGTGTTTTGTCAAATCTGCAGTGAGTGTGTTCTTAAAACGAACTACATGCTGGGTCATCATCTGAGACTGCTATCACATGAAATTTATGGCAGAATGTGGGTAAAACACAGAGCAGGAGACATACAATTCTCCCCCAATGAGTTCAGTCACAAATTTTATTAATGCATTATTTTTTAATGAGCATCATCAGCTTGGAAGCATGTCCTCTGAAATGGTGGCTAAAGCATGAAGGGGCATACAAATGTTTAGCAGATCTGGCATGTAAATACCTTGCAATGCTGGCTACAAAAGTGCCATGCAAATGCCTGTTCTCACTTTCAGGTGACATTGTAAATAAGAAGCTGGCAGCATCACACCCCACAAATGTAAACAAACTTGCTTGTCTTAGCGATTGGCTGAACAAGAAGTAGGACTGAGTGGACTTGTAGGCTCTAAAGTTTTACATTGCTTCGTTTTTGAGTGCAGTTGTGTAACAAAAAGAAATCTACATTTGTAAGTTGCACTTTCACAATAAACAGATTGCTCTATGGTACTTGTATGAGGTGAATTGAAAAATATTTCCTTTATCATTTTTACAGTGCAAATATTTGTAATAAAATAATATAAAGTGAGTACTGTACATTTTGTATTCTGTGTTGTAATTGAAATCAATATATTTGAAAATGTAGAAAAACATCCAAAATATTTAATAAATTTCAGTTGGTATTCTATTGTTTAACAGTGCAATTAAAACTAATTTTTTTAATCATGATTTTTTTTTGAGTTAATCACATGAATTAACTGTGGTTAATCGACACCCCTAATTTAAACATATTGTGGATAGCATGATTCAAAGCTGCATTGTGGACATGGTTTGAAATGAATTCAAACACTGAACTTTGTATATAATTTTGTTTGTAAGAGACGCACTGGTATTTGTTTTGACTTGTAAAGTCATTTTTCTCAGGGGCAACAGTCAGCTGATAGGACTTATGTACTTTGTGGTCTATGATTAAAGGCTCTGAACTAAGTGAACTTTTGAACTTCACTTTCAATAGCTATGCTGGAAGACAATATTTTTTATAAAAGTATTTCCTTTGATAGATATGAGACTGCAGTCAGATTTTCAAGTAAATCCCAGAGCATCCCATAACTTCTATTTTTTCCTTACTTCTTAGAAAAGTGAGTTTAGCCCAAGTCTGTCTTTGACATCTCAGAGCTAGTCTACACTACAAAGGCATTGCTGATACAGCTATATTGGTATAGATATATTGGCATAGCTCCCTAGTGGAGATGCAGTTTATACCAGCAAAAGGAGTTATTTTGCTGATACAGTTAAATCATCTCCTTTGATGGCATAAGCTATACTGTCAAAAGACTCTTAACTGCATCTACACAGGAGTTGCTGGCACATTGGTCAGAGGCAAAGGCTGCGCTAACAGCATAGGGCCAGTAGAGTGAGTTCAGCCTAGGGGCTGTCAATCAAGATGCCCGCTGAGTGACCTTTGCGGATCTTTACATGTGCAGAAATGACTCCTGGCCTGAGGAGAGCAGGTCTCCAGCTCCTGTTGTGATTGTGACTCAGGTGAAGGTTACTAGTCCTACTCTGCCTAGCACCAGTTTCTCTCTTTACCCAGCAGCAGTTTCTGATTTGGTAAAGTTAGAAGAAGGGGGTTACTCACCTTGTGCAGTAACTGTGGCCCTTCGAGATGTGGCCACCTATGGGTGCTCCACTGTAGGTATATCCATGTCTCTGCATCTCAGATTGGAGATTTTAAGTAGCAGTGTCCATTCGACCCGCACATGCGCTCTCCCTGTCTCATGCTCTGCCTTCAGGCTATCTAGCACTGTGCAGATCAACTGCCCTCAGTTCCTTCTCTATCTCAGAGCCCATTGTTAAGAATGCCGAAGTAGAGGGGAGAAGGGTAGGTAGTGGAGCACCCATAGGGACACACATCTCAAAGAACCAGTTACTGCACAAGGTGAGTAACTATTTCTTCTTCTTTGAGTAGTGTCCCTAAGAGTGCTCCACTGTAGGCGACTCTACAGTGGTACCCCTGAGAGAAGGGTGGGGCTTCGGAGTAGAGTCTAATATTGATGATAATATGGTGGAGATAAACATGGCATCAGATGCTGAGACATGGGTGATTGTATAATGGTCAACAAAAAGTATGAGCAGATGCCCAAGTTGCTGCTCTGCCTATGTCTGTGATGGGAATGTTTTTGACGAAGGCTACAGAAGTGGAAACAGATCTCGTGGAATGAGTTCAAACTCTAGATGTAGTTGGAGATTGCAGGTATGATAGCAATAGGTAATGCAGTTCGATAGCCATCTAGAGAGTCTCTGTATAGAGATTGAGGACCCTTTAAATCTCTCTGCAATAAAAAGGAATAGTCTAGGAGATTTTCTGATTTAGTTCTAGCCAAATAGAATGCCAGTGTGCTCTCTGGACATCAAGTATGTGTAATAATACTGCCTCTCTCTTGTCCCAGAGTAGCTTGGGGAAGAAGGTTGGGAGGGGTATAAGTTGGTTTATGCAGAAGGCAGAAGATATTTTGGGGAGGAACTTGGGGTGTGGTCTCAGTGTAACCTTATCTCTGAAAAAATTTGTAAATACTGAGTGTATCGATAAAGTCTGCTGAGAGGAACTCTTCAGTGCTGAGGGAGTCCACAGTACCTGCATTCTACTGTGGTCCAATGATTGGACAGATGATGGTACTCTAGTCTTTTGTGTGGTGAAAGTGCGTGGTACCGAGGCTCTCCTTGTCTACAGCAGTACTGTTTTAGAGGAGTTAGTGCGATCTCTATCGCTCCTTTCCTCTGATGGTACCAATGACCCTGAGCCTGTGCCCTTCAGGTCTTTAGGTACTGGTGGTACCAGTACCTGAGAAGCCTGAAGCCTCATGGGCACCCTGTTGCAATTTGGTCGGTACCGAGGTGGATGATGTTGCCGGGGATCTTTTTTTCCCCGCTCAGTTCTTGAATTTGGGGACTTGTAGCCCCCTTTTTTGAAGTTTTCAGAGAGGAATCACAATGTTTCCTCTTTGAATCCACCTGAGTATGACGTCCCAAGGACGTTGACAGTCATGTTGGGGACTGTTGCTCCAGGGGGTCCCAGGTCCAGAGTCGGAGGCTGGTCTAACTGAACTTTCTAATACGAGGAGTCTGAACTTCAGTTCACGTTTTTTTCTTGTCTTTGATTTTAATTTCAGGCAGAAAGTACACTTCTGTGGTATGTGTGAGTCTCCTAGGCAATGAATGAAGTATGAATGGCTGTCGCTGACTGGAATAGCTTCTCTGCAGCAGAGACAGCATTTAAACACAGCAGAGCCGGGCATGCCCCTTTTCAGGTTTTGTTTCCCCAAGGGAGAAGAGATAGCGAAAATCAACCAAGGACAGAAAGATAACTGTTTTTGAAACATAGCCTCCCCCTTCTTTGTTCCAAGAAGAAAAGAAAAGGAAAGGGGATAGTATTAATCTAACTAATGGAAACTACTAGCTACCCTATCAACTAGAAATGAAGTTATAAATAAATCATTCCTCAGATTCTGCTATGCGCTCTTTTTTAGGCCAAAAGCAGTTGAGAAGGAACTGACGGTGGTTTGCCCACACAACGCTAGATAACCTCGAGGTAGAGCACAAGACAGGGAGAGCACATGTGCAGGCCAAATGCACATTGCTACCTAAAATCTCCAATCTGAGGCAGAGAGATACAGATACAGCTACAGTGGAGCACCCATAGGGACACTTCTCAAATCAGTGTTGCCAACTCACAATTTTAATGCAAGTGTAAGCAGAGTCTGAATGAGCTCTCCCCTGACATCTAGTGATGAGCTGTGGAAGAGGGCCTCAGGACCTGATCTCGTTTGCATGGGCACACCCACCCTGCCTAGGTGCTCAGCATGATGGGATTGCTTGCCCAAATAATCACTTTTGGCTGGTGTTGGATCCCCAGTCTCCTTGTTATTGGGGCAGGAATAATAAAGGGCTGTTATCCTTGTTGTGTGAATCGAGGGCAGCAGAACTGTACCTGGCATACCCCCATGGAGAGACTCACACTCAACTAAACAGCACTCGCTAGACAGGGGACATGGATTCCAAAGCCCAGTGACTTGAGGGTGGGGACGGTACTTGTACCTGCTGGTGTGGGCCCTGCTTGTACACACTATTTGACCCTTCTTCTCTCCACTGTGTAATAAAAGAGCTAGTTTAGACTCAATTGAGAGTCTTGTTACACACTGCAAAGCTGAAATCACTGATACCCAGGTCTAAGTATTAGACCTGCTTTGAGGCAGTCTCTCTGATGCATGAGACTGCCCAGGGTGCACCAGCAGTGAGGATCCCCACTAACAGCTGAAATCACTGAGAGCTGTGTTAAGTGGTAGGCCCTGAAGACATCTTGGTGATTGGGTGGCTGGTGGAGAGAATTGGAGCACAGCCCAGTGGAGAGGCGCAGTGAGCAGCCAGCAGGGCGGCTGGTGGAGAGGGCCAGAGCAGAGCCCCACAGAGAGGCACGGCTGGCAGAGAGGAGTGGCGAGCGAGTGCCTGGGCAGCGGCTCCACCCAGAGTGGGAGGTGAACTCTGCAGATGCACCTCTGAACTCTGGGTCTGCACTGACCAAGGGCAGCAACTGTGAGAGGGGCGCAGAGAAGGGACAGGCACGATAAAGGGACTTTTGGGTTGCTGGACTTAAGAACCTGAGGGGAAAAGGACACTGCCCAACATACTTGGAGGTGGGTCTTTTGCTCATGATTTATGTTTATGAACCCTGTTTGCAGTGTTTTGCCAAATTAATGCCAGGTTACTTCTCTCCTTTTATTGTATTGCTACACTCAGACTCTGTGCTTGAGTGAGGGGAAGTATTGCCTCTTAGAGGCGCCTAGGGGGTGGTGTGTAATCATCCCAGGGCACTGGGTTGGGGGTCGAGACATTTTTGCATTGTATTGTTGAAAAGGAACCCCTAGATACTGAACCCGGCCCTTGTTGCTGCCAACTCTGGCAGAAGGGTTACACAAGTCTTGCAATATTTGGCGTTTTTCTTAAAACCCTGGCCCTCATGATTGCACAGACAAGCTTAGAAACATGAACAAAGTGCATCCTGAAGGCTCAGAAACCAGAAGACAAATAAAAAGTACCCAACATTTATTATTGGCTTAAACATCATGAGGTTTGGGGAAGGGGGTCTCATTCACGATTTTTTAATGCTTGAAGTTGGCAATACTGCAGATATCACAGTGGAGTTATTGAAGAAGTAACACGTTAAGAGTGGCAGCAAAGCCTCTTGAATGGAAGGGAGAGTTCTGAAGGCTTCAGAATACAATGCACTCACAAGAGGGTGGATATGGAATCAGGTGAGATATGGAGGAAGAGCTCACTTAACAGTTAGGGGCTGCTAGAAGGGACACTTACACTAGAGCCAAAGGAGGGCATAGCCAGCAGGAGGAATTAGCACTAAGGATTTATCTATTTATGCACTTTAGGTATTTTTGCACTGGTGTAGTTACATCGGAGCAAACTCCCAGCACAGATGATCTGCAAAAGTTAAAACAAATCTTGAACCGAGGAGATTTACTTTGATTTCAAACAGTATGTATGTTCTGCCCCTTCCCCCATCCTCTGGGTAAAAACCGGGTAAGTCGCATTTGTACAGCACATCTTCACTGTGAATTTGCATTAGTGTTGCAACTGTAAAAAAAACATCAGGGTAACTTAGGTAATTTAAATAAAGTCTAGCTCAAGAAATTGGTGCTTCTCACTGCAATTAGTCACTTCACTCAGTTAAGCTCCTTCAACACAATGCACATGCACACCAGTGTAGCACTCCTAAGGGAATGTCAGAATTAGATTTATTTGTGCCTTTTCCCTTTAAGGATTGAAGGTCTGCTGAGGAAGTCAAAGGGGTTGCAGCAACAGAATTGTGTGACACTAAAAGGACTGAGTAGCAATGGGGCTTGTGCAAGCCATATTTGTTTCTTTTTTGATATACTAAGTCTAATAAAACTCCAGTTTTAAAACTGTTCCTCATCTGGGAGTGTAATTCCAGCAGGACAGGATAGGCAGAAAAGGGACACACAGTGGGAGTACTCTTTACAGTAGTTTTGTCCATTAACAACGCACCCAGATGACTAATTATATATGAACCTCTGCGTTCAATCAGATATTTTAAAACAAATAAGAGAACACATTACTGAGTAATATTGATGTAGGGTCCAATTGTGAACCCCTCACACTCTGACTTCAGTGAGACTATATGCGCACTCATAAGTGGGCCAGATCCTTAGCCAGTGTAGATACGAGTCCTACTGAGTCCTACAATGTTCTGAATGCCCTTCCAAGACCTGTTTTCTGGTCTGACCACATGTTTGGCTCTCTACTTCCCAGGTTGACCTTTGTTCCTCTCATTGTCTAAGGCCTTGGCTACACTCGCAGATTCACAGCGCTGCCGCGGCAGCGCTGTGAAGCGCGAGTGTAGTCGCGCCGCCAGCGCTGCGAGAGAGCTCTCGCAGCGCTGCAAGTACTCCACCTCTCCGAGGGGAATAGCTTGCAGCGCTGCGAGGGAGCGTGCAGCGCTGCAGGCGCTGATTACACTGGCGCTTTACAGCGCTGCACTCGCTGCGCTCAGGGGGGGGTGTTTTTTCACACCCCTGAGCGCAGCAAGTGCAGCGCTGTGAATTGCCAGTGTAGCCAAGGCCTAGGAGTTTCTGCCACAATAATTGCCTTACTTGCAACTCTATGTAATTAGGCTGTGACAACAGTAGTTTTGTCTGCCATATTTGGGCGTCCAACATGACTCCATCCTCATGTGGTGTTAAACTTAAGTAATAGAATCACAGAATCATAGAACTGGAAGGGACCTCGAGAGGTCATCTAGTCAAGTCCCCTGCACTCAAGGCAGGACTAAGTATTATCTAAACCATCCCTGACAGGCATTTGTCTAACCTGCTCTTAAAAATCTCCAATGATGGAGATTCCACAACCTCCCTAGACAATTTATTCCAGTGCTTAACCACCCTGACAGTTAGGACATTTTTCCTAATGTCCAACCTGAACCTCCCTTGCTGCAATTTAAGCCCATTGCTTCTTGTCCTATCCTCAGAGGTTAAGAACTACAATTTTTCTCCCTCCTCTTTGTAACAACCTTTTATGTACTTGAAACTTATGTCCCCTCTCAGTCCTCTCTTTTCTGGACTCAACAAACCCAATTTTTTCAATCTTCCCTCATAGGTCATGTTTTCTAGACCTTTAATCATTTTTGTTGCTCTTCTCTGGACTTTCTCCAATTTGTCCACATCTTTCCTGAAATGTGGCACCCAGAACTGGACACAATACTCCAGTTGAGGCCTAATCAGCACGGAGTAGAGCAGAAGAATTACTTCTCGTGTCTTGCGTAGAACACTCCTGCTAATACATCCCAGAATTATGTTCACTTTCTTTTGCAACAGTATTACACCGTTGACTCATATTTAGCTTATGGTCCACTATGACCCCCAGACCTCTTTCCGCAGTACTCTGCAGTACTCCAGCAGATGTCCTGCTGTTGTGGACAGGACAAATTCAACTTCTATTTTAACTTAGTTTATTCAACCTTCATTGTGAAATTTGAGCTGTGAGACAACAGTTGTAAAATACAACTTAAAAATATAGTGTAGACACAGCCGTAGAGACCCAGAAATTTTAATGACTCACTGTGGCCTGTGAGTCGCATCTTTTGCCTGTTGTTCTTTGGTATCTGCGCAGCTGGCTTGCTAGTCATTAAGTTAAGTAACTGACTCTCACAGTAAATCACCCTCATTTTCATTGTTAAGGCCCTGCCTGTTACCAGGTTTCCTCCCTAACATGGGTAACTTGGCATCTCTAAGCATAGTTAATTTGCAACATAGATTTGAGGAGATTTAGTTTGACTATTAGGAAAAACTTTCTAACAATAAGGATTGTTAAGCACTGGAACATGTTATCTAGGGAGGTTGTGGAATCCCTGCTCACTGGAGGTTTTTAAGAACAGGTTAGATAAACACCTACCAGGGATGGTGTAGTCGGGGTCGGCAACCTTTCAGAAGTGGTGTGCCGAGTCTTCATTTATTCACTCCAATTTAAGGTTTCACATGCCAGTAAAACATTTTAACGTTTTTAGAAGGTCTCTTTCTATAGGTCTGTAATATATAAATACACTATTGTTGTATGTAAAGTAAATAAGGTTTTTAAAATGTTTAAGAAGCTTCATTTAAAATTAAATTAAAATGCAGAGCCGCCCCGGACTGGTGGCCAGGATCCGGGCAGTGAGAGTGCCACTGAAAATCAGCTCGCGTGCCGGCTTCGGCACCCGTGCCATAGGTTGCCTACCCCTGGTGTAGGTATACTTAATCCTGCTCAGCACAGAGGGGATGGACTAGATGGCCTCTGAAGGTCCCTTCCATCCCTACATTTCTATGATTGCAAGATAAAGTAAGCAAATATTGTGGTAGTTTATAGAGGATACCTTGGTAAAGTCCCTGCACACCTACACACCAAGTAAGTTCATTAAGGGACAAACCACTGGTATACATGATCTCCTGGTAGAGTTAAAAATCCTCCCCAGAGGCCTTTTCACCACTGAGGAAATTAACATCAGTTGTTTCCTATAGCATGATTGTAACATGCTCTGTCTAAACACAAAACTCTCTCAGTTATGTTTCATTCATGCTGACTTGTGCTTGGCAGACTAGACTTTACCATGAGTTAACCTTGATTGAAGCTGAGTCAATTGAGGCTTAATCATTATGTGTTGTAGCGAAAGCGGAATGTCACTGACAACAAACAAAGCAATTAGTCCTCCAAGGGTTGTTGCACAGTTCACTACCCTTTGCAAAATTGGCCTATGTAACATCCACTGCCTAGGGGTGTCTGCTGAAAGCGATCTTACCAGTACAAAGTCACCTGCAAGCAGACATGTGGATTCCTGCTGCAAGCTGCTTCCATGGAAACCTACTTCTCTTGGCAATCAATCTGCAATCCAGTTCCTGATCTATGAACTGTACTATGCCTTGTAAGGGATCAGATGGATAAACTCCCAGATAGCCATCGGCCAACGTCCAGGTACTCACTGCTTTATAGACAAAGGCAGTACTGTGGGACCTTGGGCAGCCATGAAAGAAACCAGAAAGTATATGAAGATGGCATTTCTGTATTTTGCAGTGCTGAGAAGTCACTGAATTAGAGATGAGTACCATGAACAAGTATAAGGTCTGAAGGAGATTACCAGAAGATCAAAAACAATGAGCCTAGGAAAAGCTGCCTATTCTACATTGAGAGATAAGGTGGATGAGGTCATATCTTTTATTGAACCAACTTCTGTTGGTCTCTCTCTTACCTACAGAAGTTGATCCAGTAAAGATACTGCCTCACCCACCTTGTCTCTAATATCCTGGGACTGACACGGCTACAACACCACCGCATAGTCTACATTGAGACTGACAGGGCTGTGGGACCTTGCAAGTTGAGTGAATCAGATATATTTAAGCCAAGTGTCTGGTTCAGAACCGAAAAAATATACACTTTCAAGTCCCTCTTGAAAGTTCACCTCTGCTGTGATGACACAGGGAAACCTGAGGACTGACCATGACAATTTTAAGGAGAAATTGGGGAGTATTTAATAAGTCCTGTTTACGTTAAATATTTTGTTAACATAATTGTGTTCTTCCCTTTGTCCATCCTTTTTGTCTGTCTTAAGATTGGGAGTTCCTCAGGGCAAGGATCATGTCTACTTTTCTATTTGTAAAGTGCCTAGCAAGTTGTGGTTATTACCAGAAATAATCAGCATTAATAATTTTTTTTACTTACTGTCATTTTTAAGGTAACTTGGGCCAACTATTTCACTATTGTAGGTGCCTCTCATAATATTTAACAGGCCAATATTCAGAAAAAACAAGATCAGCGTCACTTTTAAAGATTATGACTATTATTATTTAATAATTAGATTGCAGTAACACCCAGGAATGCAATTGCAGTAGCACGCAGAGATATTAAACACATATTAAGACATTGGGTAAAACTTTCAAAAGCGCCCGCCTACATGAATTCAGAGCCTAAATCCCATTTTCAAAAATCTAAGTCTCATTGAAAGTCAGTGGGCTCCTGAATGCCTATGTCACTTTTGAAAAAGGGACTCATTTAACACCAATATAACTTGGGCACTTTTGAAAATTGTACCCACTGTCCATGCCTTGAAGCTCACAATTTAAAGAGACAAACAAACATATAAAGGGTGTGGGAGTGGAGAGATGGGATATGATCAAGTTTTATATACATTTAAATTTTGTATTAATAATTAATCAGTTGTCTTCATCTACCCCTCTACCTATCCATCATTAAATAGCTGATTTCTAACAGGCATCATGGCAGTGTGAGTCATGAGTAGGAATTTAAAGGAAGAATGTGGCCTTATACAGCTGGGAAGCAATATCGTGCCATCTTCTCACCCCAAAAAGCTCCAGGGTGCATGGCTTGCTCCACAGATTCTAGACATTCTATTAGAACAATCCTGGGACAAATCATCTAAGATGCTGCTGAAATCAAAATATCTTTGGATGCCAAATGGGACAAACTAACTTCTCATGTTAATAGTTTCTATTTACAACTGCACATAGAAAATCTGTTTGTTTTCTTTAAAAGAACATCCTTTCCAGAAAACTCTGGTGGGAAGAGGAGAGGACAAAGAGTTGTATTTTGCCTGAGGGGAGAGCAGAAGTGATATCCTTGGCCCAAAAAAAAGAAGGGGGCTGCAGAGAGGCCAACCATCTGAGCACAGGAAAAGATGCTGGAATCTCAGGACCATAAGGAAATTTAAAATCAACAATTTTTCAAAACTATAAGCCTTGAGGAGTTATAGCTCACTTGTCTGAGAGTAACTAGTAGTATAGTCACTCAACAGCCTCTGAGACAGCACAGTGGGAGAAAGAGAGCAAGTTGTCTGGGAGAAATCCAACACTAAGACGTTATGTGAACCCAAATCAAATTCATTTGAACACATGATGTGTTCAATTATGTTTTTCCATATACACAGAGCAAAACAATCTAGATTACTCTGTAGGAAAGAGTGAAAACAGTGATTTAACTAACATCCTTCATCTGAACTGAAAACAAAATGGCAGCTGTTTATATACATTTGAATGACTGCAGTACACACTTCATTTTATACTGTTCCACTGTATTCAAACATTCAGGACACAGAGTGACCTCTCTTTTCGGATACATGTCTACAACTGTTTAGATTCTTTTGTAAAAGAAAACATTTTATACCTGGTGTCCTGGAAGCAGAGGATCCCCCATGGGCCAGGAAATCAATGCAGGAATCCTCACAGCAGACCACAGAGCTGGAGCAGAATTTAGCATCTGGGTGAGAACAACAGAGTTTGACAGGATAAATCAACATGTGGAGAGGAGAAAGAGGAAACAGTTCAAAACAATTGAGGGGAGAGGGAAAGAGGCCAAACGGAAGTTATCTTTTAAAGGTTTGGCTGAGGTGGGCTTAATTACATTTAGTGTGCAAATAATTTAGCAACAGAGGGTCCTGTGGCACCCTAATAATTTAGCTTTTAGAATAATGTGGACAAATACACTCCCTATGATGTAAGAAGGTCGCTCTGTAAATGCCAAGCTCAGCTGCCTAAACCTCCTACAGTCCTCCTCCCCGACACCAAAACAAGTGACAAATGCCCTGATTCAGCTGCCTTACCACCTCCTGCTACAGGTACCTCCTTTAAAAATGCCCCAATTCATCCAACTCCCCTACTAGTCTCTTCCTCACATACATACCTCATCCTCATTTCTGAGCTGCCATGCTCTCCCATTAATAAATAAAATAAACAACAACACTTAACACTTCATTTGCTGCTCTTCAGAGAATCATAAATCATTGTGCAATGGTGAGTTCTGTAAGTATCATTAACCCTCTTTTACAGTTGGAGAAACTGAGACTCAGACATTAAGGGTAAAATTTTGAAAAAGCCTTAAGTGACTTAGGAGCATAAGGCTCATTGAAAGTCAGTGGGAATTGTTCCCTGAGTGATGTAGGGGCGTTTGAACATTTTACCCTAAGTGCCTTGCTCAAAGTCACAGCAAGTTTCTGGAGGAGACAGGAATAGAATCAAAATTCTCCCATGACCCTGTCCACTAACTAAATCATGAGTTATATGAGTTTCCAAACCCCAAGCAACCAATCGCCTTCCATGCAGCTCTGTGTCCTCTGGCAAGAAATTAAGTCATATTTTAAAGGAACAAAGGCTTAGGAAAGCTTATGTAAAGATTGTGGACCAGATTCTCAGCTGATGTAGATTAATATAGCCCTATTGAAGTCAATGGAGCTACATCAGTTTACATTAGCCAACATTCTGGCCTATTATTTAAAGTTAAAATGACAGAATCTTAACTCTGTTCTAACTCTACTGAAGTGTTTCTTAGCTACAAACATTCTACCTTGAATTTTTAAGTGTTTGTTTGAGCCAAGGTTAAAAATGCTGACAAGACACACACACACACACACACACACACACACACACCGATGGTTTTAAGTGGATCATAAAGTGATCTGTTGCCTATCAGACTAAGAAAGTTTCTCCTTTACAAACTATTGTGTATTTTATCTGGTAACTTGCTTTCTTCTTAAAAGGCAAAAACTATCTGCAGATTAGAAGATTTTAGTTGCAAAAACTAAACTAAAGCATTTTCTCATAGAAATGTTTCAAAGTAGCTATTTGCCTATTGTTTTATTGCATATCTGTTGTTAAGTCTTTAATTTGAGTACGTATGTATTCTTTAAAATATTGCAAGTGATTTTCTTCAGCTTTGTTGTCCCCAATAATTCTCTACATCTGTATTAGAAAGGACATTTAGTGAAACCACAACTGCCAATATTGGAAAGTTATAAATAAGAGCACTTGGGGAGAAAAATGGGGGGCACATTGTGATGTCACTGAAATACATTAAACATGAAGATATTTTTGGAGAGACAAAGTGGGGAAATGATACATATTTTTCTAAATAAGGATTATTGGTCTAACAGGGAGCAGGCTGAGTAACTACAATTGGCAGGGTGTTTTCCTGGTTAGCCTCAGTCTTCAACTTCAAGAAACTCAAGAACATTTATTGAACCAGACAGAGTAGAGGAAATCTTCAATCTGAGGGAAGGTGGAGGGGCTATTAGCTGTTTTTGAGTTGGTTTAACATTCTTATTTCTAGTGTCATAGTTTGTATGGCATTTGACCAACCATTTCCCTATCCTGAAAAATTTACAATTTAAAGTGAGACATGAAGAAGAATGACCACAGCACTTTAATTTATAGCTATGCTAAGAAAAATCCTTAATATGGCTTACATTTGGCTGTAGGCCAATGGGATCATAGTTTATGTGGCCAATACAGATGGACCAAATCATGTTAGAACAATCATGCTTTAGCCTAGGGAGGGACCAAGTATAAATGTTTTTAATACTCATGTGTAAGACCATTGTAGACAGAAGTCATGAAGTGCAAGTTCAAAGTTTCTTTGGAGTTTTATCCTGGACACTCTGCACACTGAAATCTTAGCAACATCTTTTTCTCAGACCTAGCTTCAAGTGATGAAAGAAGTCCAAAGTATATACTGATAAATGGATAATACTGGGCCAGACCCTGTCTTGCAGGGGATGTAGTGTAAGTTTGGCACCTGCTACTGTCAGAAGACAAGATACTGGGCTAGATGAACTATTGGTCTGACGCTGTATGGCTATTTTTATGTTCTAAGTCAGGGCCTGAGTTGTCCCATAGGTAGGGCCCTACCAAATTCATGATCCATTTTGGTCCATTTCACAGTCATTGGATTTTAAAAATCATAAATGTCATGATTTCAGCTATTTAAATCTGAAATTTCATAGTGTTGTAATTATAGGGGTCCTGACCCAAAAAGGAGTTGAGGTTGAGGGGGGGGTTCCGCAAGGTTATTGTGTGTGTGTGTGGCGGGGGGGGGGGGGTTGCGGTACTGCTACCCCTACTTCTCCGCTGCTGCTGGCAGTGCTGCCTTCAGAGCTGAGCAGCCGGAGAATGGTGGCTGCTGGCCGGGAGCCAAGCTCTGAAGGTAGAGCCGCCACCAGCAGCACCACAGAAGTAAGGGTGGCATGGAATGGTATTGCCACCCTTCTGAGCTGGGCCCTTGGTCAGCAGCCACCACTCTCTGGCCACCCAGCTCTGAAGGCACCAGCACAGAAGTAAAGGTGGCATGGTATGGTATTGCCACGCCACCCTTACTTCTGTGCTGCTCATGGTGGGGCACTACCTTCAGATCTGGGTGCCCAGCCAGCAGCCACCACTCTCCAGTCGCTCAGCTCTGAAGGCAGCACAGAAATAAAGGTGGCAATACCATGAACCCCCTAAAATAACCTTGCAACTCCCCTGCAACTCCCTTTTGGGTCAGGACCCCCAATTTGAGAAATGCTGGTCTCCCCTATGAAATCTGTATAGTACAGGGTAAAAGCACACAAAAGACCAGATTTCATGGGGGAACACCAGATTTCACAGTCCGTGACGCATTCTTCATGGCCGTGAATTTGGTAGGGCCCTACCCATAGGGTACATCCACACTTAGAACTGGGGTTGTGATTCCCAGCTCAAGGAGACATACCTACAACAGCTCTGATTATTTTTAGCATGCTACCTGAAAGCATAGCCATGGTGGTACGAGCAGCAACAGGGGTTATCTGCCCTGAGTATGTACCTGTCTGAGCCCCTCCCACTGCTCACACTGCCACAGCGACACTATTTTTAGCACACTAGCTCTATCAGGCCTGGTCTACACTAGGCGTTTATGTCGAATTTAGCGCCGTTACATCGAATTAACCCTGCACCCGTCCACACCACGAGGCTATTTAGTTCGACATAGAGGTCTCTTAAATTCGACTTCTGTACTCCTCCCCAACGAGGGGAGTAGCGCTAAATTCGACATGGCCATATCGAATTAGGCTTGGTGTGGATGGAAATCGACGCTAATAGCTCCGGGAGCTATCCCACAGTGCACCACTCTGTTGACGCTCTGGACAGCAGTCCGAGCTCAGATGTTGTGACCAGCCACACAGGAAAAGCCCCGGGAAAATTTGAATTCCTTTTCCTGTCTGGGCAGTTTGAATCTCATTTCCTGTTTGGACATCGTGGCGAGCTCAGCAGCACTGGCAACGATGCAGAGCTCTCCAGCAGAGATGGCCGTGCAATCCCAGAATAGAAAGAAGGCCCCAGCATGGACTGATAGGGAAGTCTTGGATCTGATCGCTGTGTGGGGCGATGAGTCCGTGCTTTCCGAGCTGCGCTCCAAAAGACGGAATGCAAAGATCTATGAGAAGATCTCTAAAGCCATGGCAGAGAGAGGATACAGCCGGGATGCAACGCAGTGCCGCGTGAAAATCAAGGAGCTGAGACAAGGCTACCAGAAGACCAAAGAGGCAAACGGACAATCCGGATCCCAGCCCCACACATCCCGTTTCTACGAGGCACTGCATTCCATCCTAGGTGCGGCCGCCACCACTACCCCACCACTAACCGTGGACTCTGAGGATGGGATATTGTCCACGGCCGGTTCCTCGGACATGTTAGCGGACGGGGAAGATGAGGAAGGAGATGAGGAGGACGAGGCAGTCGACAGCGCTTACCAAGCTGATTTCCCCGACAGCCAGGATCTCTTCATCACCCTTACAGAGATCCCCTACCAACTGTCCCCAGCATTTAACCCGGACACAGATTCAGGGGAAGGATCAAGCAGTAAGTGTTTTAAACATCTAAACATTTATTTTTAACAGAACTGGAATATTAACAATAAGAACAATGTGTTTTTCATGATTTGTTTGCCCTAGGCGCTTAACTATTCAGTCCCAACTATTTAAAAAAAAATCTAACAATGTCCGGTTTTGCATGATTCTGCTGCCCAAGCCGCTCCACTCTTTAGTTCCTGCCAGTGCAGCTATATTAAAATGCGGTCTATATGTCCGGGGATAGAGCTGAAATCCTCCAGGGACATCTCGAGGAAGCTCTCCTGGAGGTAATTGGAAAGCCTGTTCATCAGGTTCCTGGGGAGAGCGGCCTTATTGGGTCCTCCGAAGTAGGAGACGTTTCCGCGCCAGGAGATCCTCAAGTACTCCAGGATCATAGCCTTGCACAGCATGGTGGCATACGGCCCTGGTCTTTGCAGGCTTTCCCGAAGCATTCGTTCTTTATCGCTGTCTGAGATCCTCATGATTGTGATGTCGCTCATGATGACCTGCTTTGAATTAGGTAGGGGACTGTTAGTATTGGGACTGCTTGCCCGTTCCTTTACAGAACTGTAACCGCCAGTTTACAGCCACGCGGTGGAGGCGGGAGAGGGGCAGCATACAGGGATCTTTCCCTGGGACAGCCGCGAGGGGGTGGGACAGGGGCAGAGTTCATGCTTGGCCGATTGCTGGCAGCAGAGACTGGCATTGCTTTCAATGTGAAAGGAGGCCAGTGCTACTATTAAAGTTTTAAGCAGCCACAAGTCTACAGCTTACCATGTCTGCCTGCTACAGAAATTCCGGTGTCCTGCCCCGCTTCCCAGATCGGCAGTGCAAGACCCCAGGCACTGAAGGCGAGGTCCGAAAATTCGACCTTGTCCTGAGTGCGCATGTGATAGGTGCAGTGCATGGTCTTGTTCACAGAGAAAGACTATGTTCTTTGTTCACAACTACATTTATCTTTCGGAGGAATTCACTACCTTTTTCTCATTCCCACAGCCACATCTGCGACTGTCTCCCAACCCAGCCTGGCATCACACTCCCAGAGGCTAGCGCACATTAGGCGGAGGAAGAAGACGACGCGAGAGGACATGTTCTCAGAACTAATGGGCTGCTCCCGAGCCCAGGCAGCACAGCAGAACCAGTGGAGGGAGAATTTGTCCCAAATGCACCGGACACACATGGAACGTGAGGAGAGGTGGCGGCAGGAAGACCAGCAGGCAACTCAAACGCTGCTTGGACTTATGAGGGAGCAAACGGACACGCTCCGGCGCCTTGTTGATGTTCTGCAGGAACGGAGGCAGGAGGACAGAGCCCCGCTGCAGGCTATCAGTAACCGCCCTCCCCCGCCACCAAGTCCCATACCCCCCTCGCCCAAAGTCCAAAGAAGGAGGGGCGGCAGAGTCCGTGAAAACTCTCACTCCACCCCTGCAGACTGCTCAAGCACCAGAAGGCTGTCATTCCCCAAAATTTGGGAAGTCCTTTCCTTCCCACCTCACCCAAGCCCCCGTCCAAGTTTCACCCCCCAGTTTCATGTGTGGTTGTTAATAAAAAATACGTTTCTGTTCATTACTGTTTCCATCATGTTCTTTTGGAGGAGAGTCTGTCTGAAGGGGGGGAAGGGGCTTGGTAATTGGACAGGACAGTCACCTTTAGCAGGGTACAGAGGCGGGGGCAGGTCCAGCAGGAGGGCACATACACAGTGCAGTGACTAGTTACCCTGGTCAGTCTGGGAGGTGGTTTTCATGTTCTGTGTGTGGGGGGGGTTGCTCTGTGACTTTGTGGCGGGGGAGGGCAGTTACAGATCTTATGCAGCGGTCCTTTTCCTGGATCACAGAGCCACGCAGCAGGGGATCTATAACCCTCCTCCCCCTGCCATAAAGTCACATAGCCCCCACATACACGCAGTCCCGCTCAGGAGGGCTGGCAGGCTCCGTTGAAACAACCAGTGCACCACTGCGAATCCTGTCATTCCTGGAGTTTAGAAGGATCATTTGCATCAGTACACTACACCCGCTCCCCACCACAGTCTGCGTCCCAGGTTTAAAACATTCCCGCGAAAACAGTAATAAAGACAACGGTGTTCATTAACAAAATAAAACTGATTTTATTTTTTTGGAAGGGGGTGAAGGGGGTATGTAACTGGAGAGGATAGTCAACATTAACTGGGTAAAGAAACGGGGGCAGGTTCAGCTTCTCTGTACACAAACTGAAAAGTCACTGGTAACCGTGCTCACTCTGGAACCTAGCTTTCAAAGCCTCCCGGATGCACAGCGCGTCCCGCTGGGCTCTTCTAATCGCCCGGCTGTCTGGCTGTGCGTAATCAGATGCCAGGCTATTTGCCTCAACCTCCCACCCCGCCATAAAGGTCTCCCCCTTGCTCTCACAGAGATTGTGGAGCACACAGCAAGCTGCTATAACAATGGGGATATTGGTTTCGCTGAGATCACAGTGAGTCAGTAAGCTTCTCCATCTCCCCTTGAGATGGCCAAAAGCACACTCCACCACCATTCTGCACTTGCTCAGCCGGTAGTTGAACAGTTCTTTTTCAGTGTCCAGGGCGCCAGTATAGGGCTTCATGAGCCAGGGCATTAGCAGGTAGGCTGGGTCCCCGAGGATCACTGTAGGCATCTCCACATCCCCAAGAGTTATTTTGTGGTCCGGGAAGTAAATACCTTCCTGCAGCCGTCTAAACAGACCAGAGTTCCTGAAGACGCGAGCGTCATGAACCTTGCCCGGCCATCCGACGTTGATGTTGGTAAAACGTCCCCTGTGGTCCACCAGTGCTTGCAGCACCATTGAAAAGTAGCCCTTTCGGTTGATGTACTGACTGGCCTGATGCTCCGGTCCCAGGATAGGGATGTGAGTTCCATCTATAGCCCCACCGCAGTTTGGGAATCCCATCGCGGCGAAGCCATCTATGATGACCTCCACGTTTCCCAGGGTCACTACCTTTGAGAGCAGTACCTTAACCCCCATGGTAGATTTGCCCACGCCAAAGTGGTTCGCGACTGACCGGTAGCTGTCTGGCGTTGCAAGCTTCCAGAGGGCTATGGCCACTCGCTTCTGGACAGTCAGGGCTGCTCGCATCCGGGTGTCATTGCGCTTCAGGGCAGGGGACAGCAACTCACAAAGTTCAAGGAAAGTCCCCTTCCGCATGCGAAAGTTTCGCAGCCACTGGGATTCATCCCAGACCTGCAGCACTATGCGGTCCCACCAGTCCATGCTTGTTTCCCGTGCCCAGAATCGCCGTTCCACAACATCCACATGACCCATTGTCACCGTGATGTCCTCGGCGCTGGGTCCCGTGCTTTCTGACAGGCCTGTGCTACTCTCAGACTTCAGGCCCTCACCGCGGTGCCGTAGCCTCCTCGCCTGGTTTATCTGCATCTGCCTCTGGTAAATGTGGATGATAAGCTGCGAGGCGTTGACAATGGCCACAACTGCAGCGATGGTCGCAGCGGGATCCATGCTCGCAGTGCTGTGGCGTCCGCGCTGTCACTGACCAGAAAAGTGCGCGAACTGATTTCCCGCCGGCGCTTTCAGGGAGGGAGGGAGGGCGGTAGTGACGGACGGATGACGACAATTACCCAAAAGCACCCTCGACACATTTTTTTTACCCAGAAGGCATTGGCGGCTCGACCCAGAATTCCAATGGGTAGCGGGGACTGCGGGAACTGTGGGATAGCTGCCCATAGTGCACCGCTTCCTATGTCGACGCTTTCCCCGTTAGTGTGGACTCACAAAGTCGAATTACTGTCCTTAGTGTGGACACACACATTCGACTTTGCAATATCGATTCCACATATTCGATTTAAGTGAAATCGAACTACCCTAGTAGTGTAGACATACCCTCAGAGCTAGTGCAGGTATGTCTATTTGAGTTGGAAATTGCACCTCAAGCTCCAACTTTACCCATACTGACATATGAATGCTGCTTTTATTTATTAGAGCTGACTGCTTTTGGGGCAAAGTCCTCAGTCAGCCTGAACTATGGGTGTATGTCTATCAGCTTTTATCTATCTGTTTTGTCTTCTCTTCTGTCCCCCCAAACAGTACGCTTTGTTGTGTAGTCTTCCTTTTGCTCCCTTTGAGCAGTCTCCTGCCTCCTTGGTTCTTAATCTGGAGATAAAAATAAGGATGCCTCACCTGAATCCTTACTTGTTTCCAAAACAAAACTCAAATCATACTTATAAGGCTCTGAAGCTTTCAGATAATGAGTCTCACTCTGAGTTTCCATCCAGGATTTATAGTGCTAAAATATTATGGGACAAAGGCTGTTCTTGAGATTCCCAATGTAGTTTTACGGATTCAAGAAGTTAAATCAGTGATTCTCAAACTGTGGGTCGTGACCCCAAAGTGGGTCGTGACCCCATTTTGATGGGGTCACCAGGGCCAGCATTAGATCTGCTGGGAGCCAGGGCTGAAGCTGAAGCCCGAGCTCCACCCCCACCCGGGGCAGCGGGGCTCAGGCTCCCTCCTCCCCCCACCGGGGTCATATAGTAATTTTGTTGTTGGAAAGGGGTCGCGGTGCAATGAAGTTTGAGAACCCCCGAGTTAAATAATTCAGATAAACACCCAGACTCTTGGATACATATCTGAAATGAACCCAAACTTTGAACTTTGCTCACCATGATTATTGTCAGGATAACAGACTCTCAGAACAACTAAATCAAATTTTCACAAAGGTGCTGTTGTATGGGTTTCCTGTTTTTGCAGTTAAAAATAAATGAATAATTTATGGCTAAAAGACTAAATCTTAAATGAACAAAATGCACAGCAGTAGACCAGGCACACAAAACTTTGTCATTATGTAAACACATTATCCCTTTTAAACATGCTCAGTTAATTTAGGTTTATCCAAGTTCTTCAGCTTTCACTACTGTAATCACATTTAACAGATCTAGACAGTAGTTTATAAACTTTTAATCACTAATAGTGTAAACAGTTCAGCTTTTAATCCCATTTTTCAGAGTTAGTTGTCAGACAAAACATTCTTTAGCGGGATTTTTTCCCTTTCTTTAGTCTCCAAAGCCATAATCTTGCAACTGGATCTGCATGGGCAGGTCCTTGCATCCACAGAGAGCCCTATTGTTTTAAGCAGAACTTGCAGATATAAGACGACTCCTGGATGGCTCCAACTGCAGAATCAGAGCCCTAGATTTTAACTTAATAAAACTACATTTCTGTGTAAGCCAGTATAAGCAAGAATGAAAATAAAGAAAGAAATCTTTTTAAAAATCCAATCTTAGGTTTTAGCTTTTTTTAAAAAAAAGTTTACAATAATTTATGAAGCATCCCCTCAAGATGCAGGCACCCGGACATAGGATTAAAATCCTAAAGTACACCTCTACCCCGATATAACGCGACCCGATATAACACAAATTCGGATATAACGCGGTAAAGCAGCGCTCCGGGGGGGAGGGGGAGGAACTGCGCGCTCCGGCGGATCAAAGCAAGTTTGATATAATGTGGTTTCACCTATAATGCGGTAAGATTTTTTGGCTCCCGAGGACAGCGTTATATCGGGGTAGAGGTGTATGTACAATAACCCAAATATACTTGGCCATCATCTGCTTAGCTCGCACAGAAGAGTAGCATAGATGGAATTAGGGGACATGGCCTAAATGACCATGGCCAGCCTGACTAAAAAGGAAAGGGCTCATTTCAGAAAACAATCACAGGACGACTCTTGACACCTTCAGAAAGGGAGTTCCATAGGCAAGGCATTGCCTAAGCGTAATAATGCTCAGGACAGCCAGGACAACTCAGCTAATCTTGCTTGCTTGTGGAAAGGAGTGTGCTTTAAGAGCCTCCATGTAACAGAATTACCTTTCCAGGACATGGGTGAAGTGATTTAAAATATTCCTTTTTTGGTAAGATTTTCCTTTTTCGCCGTATGCCTCATTCTGTTCCATTGGAATCTTGTATATCTGCTGCTCACTATATTGAATTGTCCAGAATAGCTAATTATAGCCTGCTCTTCAATAATGGCTCAACCACTTGGTTTCTCTAAGAATGAAGTATTTTATCAAGTGCCTCCAGGGCTCAGAGCCATAGAGGTTAAGGGGTTAATTCAACTCTCAGGCATACATTAAATCATGCTAAGAGCATTCCACAGGAATGCCATTCTGAAACCAGGAGTGTAGAATGAATAGTAAACCCTATGTATGTTCTATCTAGGCAACAGAAAAATACACTTGCTTTTTAAATTCAGCATCAATAGCTCACATTACAGGGCACAATTATGACCATCTAGAAACCATAGGTGGATAATGTTAACACTTGGGAAGACATGTCAAAAAAAAAAAAAAAAGGGTAATCCATGCTGTGTGAGCTGTGAGAGTTAATACTGTGTGTTAGGTAAGAGACATTTCATAGTCTCACCACCTGTTTAAAAGGCAAAACAGTTTATGATTTATTTTAGGAGCTGAACCTCTCTGCCCCTTACACAAATACATCATATACACACACAGCTACACTAGGGTAAAGCATAAAAAAGAACCTACAGTCATGTTCTAGATATTGATCTATATCAAGCTGTTAAAAACAGAAGTATTAGCAGTCTCTTAGGAGTTTGCTGTAAAAGCAATTGGAATGGCAATTAGCAACAGCATAGCCTAGGAAAGGAGGGAGTTCTAACTACAAGCTAATTAGGAGGGCAAACACTGAAGCTTGTTATTTGAGATGATAATGAGAATTATATTTGAGTGGCAGCAGACTAGCTATTCAGAGTTAATTAGAAACCTCAACTGACAGCATATTACTCTTAAGAGCTTTCTAAAAAAAAAACCAACTAGAAAAACTGTCCTGCTAGCTATGGATCCAGTATATGATGTTGGGTAACTCATGGTCAGTGTGTTCTTGGAAGCAGCAAAAACAAAATATGCTAAGAAATCATAGTAATTTTGTAGCACGTGAGAAAGGTAAAGAGCAGCAGGTAAATGGTGAGGTATGTACACCCAGATATTTTCTGGGGTAATTTTGTTCATTTGTGATGAATTCATATGCTGGAAGAGTCTGCAGTTTATATAGCCCTGTTAATAAATTATAAATATAACAAATTACACAAGAGCGCGTGTTCAAAAGATTGCTGCATATCCCAAATACCAACATGGGTGTGGTTTGGAAATGGGACAAGGACTTGGACCCAGTGAACAGCCCTTGACATACCTTCCATCCCACCCACAAGCCTCTCATTTTCCAAATCTCAGCAAGGGGAAGATTGCTGTTATCAGATGTAACAGGGTGAAACAACAGCTGTATGCAAGTTGCTTCCACTATGCCTCCTGCTATCCCTGTTCACTGGATTGTATTTCTCTCTCTTTCCCCCCTCCCTTGCCTTTGTATAATTAGGGAGTAAAAAAATCAATAATCTTCAATGGAAAAATATGTAAAATGGAATTCCAGAAATGTGAATTGTGAAGCGTGGCCTTACCTGGGCTGAGTTGCATGGCTGATTCCTGCTATAAACAGAACACTGGGAGGAAGGCAGAGAAGTGTGTGTTTAAATGTTTCCTCTGTGTCTGATTGGAAGAGCAATAGCTAGTCACTGGGCAGGGGTGAGGCCTGGCCAAACTAAAGTAGGCTGATCGTTCAAGAACACAGATTGATGCTGTAGAACCTGCACGCTGGTTTGTAGAGAACTTAAATACAGGAAAATATTCAAGTACCGTTGGGGAGAATGAACAGATTAAAATAGTTACTGGAATTTTCAATGTCACTATGGCCCTGTCTATACTGTATTAAAACTTGCACCATTTTAACCAAAAATCTGTTTTTAAATCTATTTATTGAAGCCAATGCACATCCGTATGGAGACTCAATTGATTTAGCTTAATTCAATAGTAACCAAATTCAACGTAAAATCAATGTAAATCAGATTTAAGTCAGAGTGTGTAAGAGCATCCACATAGGGTTTTGCACCAGTTTAATTCAATTGATTTAAAAACACACCATGTTAACCAAGTGTGACTTATAACATATGTAAGGGCCCCTTACTAAAACTCGGGGTTTTTTTTTGGTTGGCTAGCTCCCAGAACCAAAAGAAAGGGGAAGGGTCAATAGGAAATCAGGACCCTGAGACTGACAGTCCCCAGGAACAGTGGGGAGAAGTCAATGTTCCAGGTCAGCCTGATTGACAGGGCGGGCAGGCTAATGAGGGAGTCAGGAGGCCTGGGGGGGTCCTGTCCTCCGTGTGAACTGGAATTGCCTGGGCCAGAGTGGGGCCGAGCTAAGGACAGAGCAGGGGTCCGAGCTGAGGTGGGGAGCAGAGCCGTGCCAGCCAGAGGGGCCAGAAAAGCAGGTCAGTGCTGGGAGCAGAGCCACAGAAACAGCCCAGAGAGCAGACCTGTGCTGGGAGCAGAGCTGTAGCAACCAGAGCCAGAGGGACCAGAAAAAGCAGCCCGGGGACTGGAGGCAGAGCAGCAGCATCAGTGCTGAGGCAGAGTGGTAGAGCTGGAGCTGGAGCAGTCCAGAGCCAGATGCGGGGAACAGCTGGGAAGAGTGAGGTGGGACCCTGGGCAGTGGGCCCAGCACAGGGAGACGCCCCCAGCCAAGAGGCCTTGCAGGCCAACCTTGGAGGGGGAGCATAATTAGGGTTGCCAACTCTCCAGGATTGGCCTGGAGTCTCCTGGAATTGGCATTGATCTCCTGGTGACTATTGAAAGCAATCTGGGAGATTTTAATATGATATTTTAAGAAAATGACATTATGTCATGTTGGGGGGGGGGGAACCCCCCTGATATAGCTTCAGTCAGATTTGGCAACCCTAATCGTAACCCCGATTACCAGTCTCTACCTCCCCCCCCACACACACACACACTGCTCAGGTAACAGTCTAGGAGGATGGCTGAGAAAGGTTCGAAGAGGAGACCAAGTCTGTGTTCCTCATGCTCTGTATCCTTGTCAGATGGTGCAGAAGGAAATGTTTGTGACTTGTGCACTCCAGTCTCCTTATCCACAGGGTCAGAAAGGTTTTGCTTCAGCTGCCTTTCACAGCCCAGGAGCCAGTTTCCCAGGTGCTCCCCACCAGCAGGGAGTCTGACAACCAGGCAGTGAATGTCTTGAAGGACATCTTAAAAATGGAGATCGATCAGGCTCTGGAGGCTGTTACATCGAAGGACACATAAGCATAAGCAGGACTAGCTGAATCTGCCAAAGACGGAACAAAAGAGCAGTCGGTAGGACTGTTTAGGTTGCGCACCCCCCGCAGCAGAGGTTTCATAACCCTCCCTCAGGCAATTCAGTCTCCATCCCTTATCCCTGTGGGAAATCAGGAATTATGCATGGAGGGGAGAAGGGAATCCCCCTCAAAGGGTAGGCAGGGACCTTTTGAATTTGGTGTGAAAAGTGCCTTCACCTCAGAGGCGGTGGTCTTGCGAGCCCCAGCCAGTAGCTGAAATTTATTCTATCCACTCTGAAAAGGGCAAAGATGAAGAGATGTCTATTAGAAGAAGAGGACTCCTCATCTGACTCAAGTTCCTAATCCCCACCTGTCTAAGGAGTAAATTAAGAAAAAGAGGGAAAGTGTTCAAGGAATTGCCCAAGAAAATTTGGAGAAAACTGGCCTGTTCTTCTGGGGATAGCAGTTCATCTGACTCATCACCAGAGGGCACCAGAGCTAAAGGCTTTGTTTAGTAGGTTTTCACCCACAGAAAAAGCCTAATAAAAGGAATAGAATTGTTTGTGTGTGTTTCTTCTTCATCTTTGTTTATGTCACCACCTTCATGAGCATCACCAAAGAAAAAGAAGATTGAACCTATTTCCTAGCCTAAGTCCAATAGCAGAAAAAGAAGTAAAAATGAACATCAGGATCTTTCTCCACAAGAGGAAGGTGTCAAACTCAGTCTGGAGTGAAGGATGAAGTGAAGCAGGCGGATCTTTTTCCAGCTGAGTCCTTTGAGAAGACATTATGAAAAGTGATTAGGTACTTGAGTAGTTCTTCACATGCGCCCATTTAAAAAAAGAGATTCTACGGAGGAAGGAGAGAGGATTGGTATAGAAATTTTAAAAAAAAATTCCCAACCTATTCAAAATCTGAACCACACATTCTCCTTCATGTGTTTTTGGGAAAGTAATTAAAGCTGAGTGGGAGACAATGCAAAGTCTAAGAGACTGTCCGTAAGTGCCAAAAAAAATTCTACAATGTATACCAGATCAAAGCAGACTTCATCTCTCTTCCCAAAGTAGATGGGACAGTTTCAGCACTTGTCAAAGACACAGTTATCCCAACAGAAGGGAACTTATTCCCCGAAAAAACCCCAACGACCATAATAAAATGGAATATCACCTTGCTGTACATTTAAGGCTGCATCTTCTTCTCTGAAGGCTTCTGCTGCAGCAACATGTTTTTGCAAGAGCAGGACTAGACTGGGCTGACAATTTGACAAGACTGACAAAAAAAGGCTAAAAATTATTATGGTTAGGTTCAGAGTTAAAGAAAATCTCAGCGGCTTCAGCATTCACAGCCAATGTGATCAGGGAGTTTTCAGCAAGTGCCATGGCTTCCAATGTGGCAACCAGATAGCACCTCTGATTACAAACCTGGAAGGGTGACACACGGGTCAAAACCATGTTAGCAGCTTCAAAATATTCAGAAGGTCAGGTATTCAGGGAGCTATTTGACAAAGTGGTGGTGGAGACAAATAAAGTAAGGCCTTACAGAATTCTCCTGACTCCAAATCTGGAAAAAAAGATTGCCTGCCTTATTACAGGTCTAAATATCTTTTTCATGGCTGCTCCTCTTAAATGCAGAAGGTGACACTATTGTAAAAGCAAAAGGAACAAGTCTAAGACCAGAAAGGGGAGAGACCAGTCTTGCTGAAGTGCAAATTCTAACACTAGAAACAACTCCTGACTACTGTCAGGAGACATAGGCGCCAACTTTCCCCGGCATTCCCCAGGAATTATAACATTCCCAGTAGGAGAACACTTCAATCTCACTGGTCACTCAATAACAGACCTAAAAGTGGCAATTCTTCAACAAAAAACTTCAAAAACAGACTCCAATGTGAAACTGCAGAACTGGAATTAATTTGCAAACGACACCATCAGATTAGGCCTGAATAAAGACGGAGTGGTAGGGTCATTACAAAACCTAAACCTAAATTCCCACATACTAATTTTCCCCTACTGTTACTCACACCTTCTAGTCAACTGTTTGAAATGGGCCACTCTCATTACCACTACAGAAGTTATTTTTCCTCCCTTGGTATCCTATTGTTAATTGAATTGTCTCCTTAGACTGACTTCACACTTGGTAAGGCAACTCCCATTTTTTCATGTATTTATACCTGCTCCTGTATTTTCCACTCCATGCATCTGATGAAGTGGGTTCTAGCCCACGAAAGCTTATGCTCAAATAAATTTGTTAGTCTCTAAGGTGCCACAAGGACTCCTTGTTGTTTTTACAGATTCTGCAATTTGCTCACAGGACTGATCATTTTCAGTACAAAGCGCTGCCTTTCAGACTGTTTCTTTACTGTTGTCGATGGCCCTGCTGTTTCAGCCTCTTATTTTCATTTCTTTTCATTCTGATTATGTTTAGCACTTTCCATGTATTCTACAATTGTCTGCCTTTGAATGTAATTACGGCCTTGCTACATACAGTACAGAACAACACATTACCATCAACGTGAAATTTGTTCTTGCCAAATTCAGACACTGTCTTTAGGGGTGATTTTTAAAGTTTTCGACATCTTTTCATAAATTTAATTACTCACGTCTGGAGGCTGAAGTGAAATTTGAGATGCATTAAAACATGAACCCCTTTAAGTAAACTCTATACACCAGAAGCAGTTTATTACGGTATGTTTAGCTAAGTAAATTTAAAGGGCATTCAAAAATCAATCACAAGACGGGGAGGTTGCACACACTGAATAAGTGACACTGGTACTGTCATAAACAGACAGTTAAGGGTTAATTCCTCTTTTACCTGTAAAGGATTAAGAAGTTCACATAGCCTAGCTGACACCTGGCCAGAGGAACCAATGGGGGGACAAGATGTTTCAAGAGGAAGGAGGGAAGTTCTTCTTTTGTTCTATTCATTAAGTTCTGTGCCGGAGTGAAAAGATTCAGGAATAAACCAGGGTAGTGAGTATTAGCGAAGGAATGAATTAGCTTATGTTTATTTCCTTTTGTGACTTTTTCTTTTTGCATAGAGGAATAATCAAATTGGGTTTTCTTTTGTGTAACTAAGGTTTTTGCCCAGGGGAACATCCTCTGTGTTTTGAATCTGTTGTCTGTGAGAGTAGCTTACATGCTAATCTCACAGAGGTATTCCTTTCACCCCTTTTCTTTAATTAAAAGTCTTCTTTTTAAGAACCTGTTTGATTTTTCCTTGTTTTAAGATCCAAGGGGTTTGGATCGGTGTTCACCAGGAAATTGGTGGAGAAGTCTCTCAAGGTACCCAGGGAAGGGTTATAGTACTTGGGAGGGAGATGGTTTTTTTTTGGGGGGGGGGGGGGGGAGAGACAGAGTTCCCGAATGACTCAAACGGTTGTTTAAACGATTTGGTGGTGGCAGCATACTGAACTAAGCTGGTAATTAAGCTTAGTGGTTCTCATGCAGGTCCCCACATCTGTACCCTAAAGTTCAGAGTGGGGGTGAAACCTATGACATGGTGGCAGAGGTGGGATTCAAAGGAAGTACTGTCAGAAAAATTTAGTTAGTTAATATATGGTTTGGGTTTTTTTTAACAAAATGTAAAAACTAAAAGATTCTCTGTAAAAAACACAAATTCAATGTTTTTCTATTGCAAATGGATTTCTAGGATCCCTGCTCATCAGCCTGTGTTCTTTCCATGTCTTGCTGATCAAGTCTCAACAGGGTACATATTTCACCATCCTCCAAGTCCATGTTTTTGTCTTGTGTTCATAGTGGCCAAAGGTATTTGCAGTTTCTGTGAAATATATGCCTATCTACTATGTTATGAGAGTGAGGATTTAGCTGTTCAACACATGTAGCTTGCTTCCAAAATGCATGATTTATCCTGAGGAAATAGGAAGATTTCATGACAGGGTCTACCTGGCTGTAGTTCTGGGTGGTTACCCTGGATAGTAGGCTTTGGCCTTTGCATGTCTCTTCATTTTTGTCTGGTGCTTCTTCTATCACTGCTAGCTGTAGTAATGCTGGGGCTGTAGGCACCAAGGTACACTTTGCATCTTCACTTCAAGTGTTGCCCTCACAGAAAGCATTAATAGCAGCTCAGTTCCATTCAAGGATGATTTGCCATATATTTTCTTTTCTTTTTTGCAGCTCTCTTTACTAAAGTTTTAGCTATTTTAACTGCCAATTTAGCATTGCCATTTGACTGACTGTAGTATGGTGGTGATACAATATAATTGAATTCTCATTCCCAGTTGCATTGTACAAACTCACTGCAAGTAAACGGAGATCTATTGGGGACCAGGCCTGCTTAAATGAAGCATTGCTTTGTCTAGGGAGGTCTCTGCAGTACTGTCTGACAGTTCATCTAGTTCCCCAAAGTCTATACAACAGTCTACAGTAATGAAGTAGTTTTTGTGATTTCCTACTTTTCTCCAAGGTCTGTTATTTCCTTTTGCTGCTTGGCCTCCCCCCAGATATATCTGAACTGCTCACCCGGTCTCGGATATCCTTGGTCACCTTTAGCCAGTAGATGGCTCCAGTTTTATTCTTGAGAGAATTTCTGTTTTCAGTGATCTGGGTATTATGATTCAACTACCTTGATATATGATGCTATTTTGTATGTTCAGCTTGTCTCCATAGGGCCTGTATTGTTAGGAGGTGGTGGTGGGAGGCAGCATCTCCTCAGTGTCTGGCCATCCTGCCAAAATGATAGACGTGAGCACTTCTAAGTTGTGTTGTACAGTTTAGTTCTCAGATTCTTTCTAGCCTGGTACACGTCTGGTACGCTTGATGCTTTCTATGTCTTTCTGTGTTCTCTGTATTTCATTCAGTTACCATATTTTAATGCTGCACCAGTGATCTGGATAAGAAGTCAGCTATGTACATCTCAGTCCCTTTCTTGTGGTATACGTTTAAGTTGTAGATCGTTTCAATAGCATGTGCTGAAGGCATTTTAGGGTCTCTAGCAGTGACTTAAAAATGGCTCTCTGGTAGTTTACTGTCACTTTCTGCTGCTCAAACTTTCCACATGTGAACACTCACAATTTGGGCTTATCTTTGGTTCCATTGGCAATAATGGTCCCTCCATGCAAAAGCTACCGGCTATCCTTTTGTAAGAATGATGCTCCAAGCACTCACTCTCTCTGGCATTGCTGGTATGGTTGCCTCTTTGTTCTCATAGTAGTATTTCAAAATGAGATAATTGTTCACCAGCTGCTTGATATGTGTGATAGCTACATCATGTTGAGGTGACCATGTCCAAACTGCATCTTTGTCCATTAGTCACATCAGGGTTTCGCACACATCTTATAGGCTTGGAAGAAATTGTCAGATAGTTTACAAATCCTAATAGTCTCTGAACTGATTTAATATTTTGGTGTGTGGTCATCTACTGTATTATTTTTACCTTTTGGGGGTCAGGTCATAGTCCCTGGGAGGTCAGCAAGTGTCCCATACAGTCAATCACAATTTAATCTTGCTTCTATTCAATTTTAGATTTAATTCCCTGGCTCTTTTTAGCAGACAGATGAGCTGCCACGGCTTCTGCCCTGCTGCCTCAGTGTCCATATACCAGAATGACATCAGCTATGACACTGATCCCTGCCAGCCCTGATAGTACATCTTGTTAGCAGGATATTCTTCTATTGCTGGTTTGATCCCAAATGGCGTTTTCAACCATCTGCACCTATCTGCTGGTGTCCAAAATGTGGTGAGGTAGCTGTTTATTTTAACCAGTAGCACTTGTCAATATCCATCTTCAGCCTCAAGTACTGAGAATATTGCTTTTGCCAAATCAGGTAATATTTCTTAATTTGGTAGGAAGTTCTTTTTAGTACTTTAAATTTCTTGCGTTTATTCAGACGCGCAGGTTGTCTGGGTTCTCAATCACTATTATACTGCTTATCTAATTTGTGGGCTCTTTAACTTCAATAATGCCACCTTCTTTTTTTCCCCATTTGCTTTATTGCTCCCATTAGTTTTTCCTCTTAATGCAGTGGTTCTCTGCAGGTGCTGTACTGGCTGAATTGTATCTATTTCCAGGAATAACATGCCTGGAAGACATCACAGTCTTCAAAAACATCATGGTAATATTTTAGTTGCTTTGCTGCAGGGACACCATAGTACATTGTCTGCTCTAGATAGATGTCTTGTTTGCTTGTGTGTCTACTGTATGAATCATTTATCTGAGGTTTAGTATCACTAGGTTCGTTAATTCATCTGTTTCAGCAGAAAGCAGTGGCTCTTGTACGGTCTATACTATCTGAAACTTAAGCCTGTATACTTTTCCTTGGTACACTCCTTGTAATTTATATTGTCTTAGTGGTATTATGATTGTGACACTGTATAATTTTAATTTGGCTGGTAATTTTTTTGTTTGTTTTTTTGTTTCTCTTGCACATACTAAAGAAGTCTTTGTAGTGTAGCACATTCACTAATGCCACTGTCTATTTGGCATTCGGTTTCTGCTTTATGTACTGCAGCTTCGTTTTTCTATCTGGTGCTAGTCTGAGCTGTAGAAACCATTTATTTTTGCTGATCTGCACTGCATTAATGTCATATACATGCAAAATCTTATCCGCTGAATTACTGCTTGCTTCCTTGATATGGTGTTTTCTTGTCTGCAAGCTTTAGCATAATGATTTTCCTTGCCACAATTGTCGCATGTGAACCCATATGCAGGGCATTTTCCACTGTCTTGTTTTTTCTACACGGTACCCACTGGTGTTCCTTGGTGTTTTGTTCTCATCTTGTGTGCCTTGTATTTGTGCATTTGCTTTTGCATACATTTTGGTGTATTTTTCCTTGTATTTTCATTCTTTACCTGTGCTATTTTGTGAATAATAAACAGAATTATTTGTGTCTCTGTTCCATCTATTCTCTGCATTGGGATGCGAGCTTGCTTAATAGCTTTGTACATTTTTGTACATTCAGATTCTTGATCACAGGTGTTGAAAATATACCATTCATATGTGACAATTACATTGAAAATGCTTTTGGAGCTCTTTTAGGATTGTACATGGGTCCTTCCGGGTTCTTTTTCAAGTGCTATCCCTGTGGGTGCTCCACTTCAGGTGTTCGTGCGCCCCTGCTCTCGTAATTGGAGATTTGTGGTAGTAGTGCCCGATTGGGTCGCACATGCGTGGTCCCCATCTCGCGCTGCTTCAGGTGGTTAACTGGTGCTGTGCGACCAACCCTCCCCTCCCCCCCAGTTCCTTCTCTACCTTTGGCTTTGAGTCGGAACACTTAGCAGCACTAGCAGTGGTTGCGGCCTACCTCCGCAGAAACGGAATCATGATATTCCCGTACTTGAACGACTGCCTGCTGAAAGCACCAACATGGCAAGAAGCCTTACAAGCCACTGAACAGATGGTGACCCTCTTTACAAGATCAGGCCTCCAAATAAATGCACAAAAGTCCATTCTAACACCTGTGCAAGAGCTAGAGTTCATTGGGACCCATCTCAATTCTCCCGAGGCCACAGCCTTTTATCACTCTAGCCAACCTCATATCCACAGCATGAAACAGTCCACAGGTATCTGCCAGGACTTGCCTTCAACTTCTCAGCCACATGGGTCGTCCTTCGTTGTCAGACATGCGAGATTACACATGCATTGCCTGCAAGCGTGCTCCATATAAACGATGTCCCACACAGACACAGCATAAAGAAATGCCTCACTATGCCGAACAAAATAAAAGTCTCCCTACTCTGGTGGACACAACCAGACAACGTCTGCATAGGGGTGCCCTTCGTTCAGAAGGCACCAACACTAACCATCACCACAGACGCTTCACTGTTGGGCTGAGGGGCACACCTGGATCTGTATTCTATCCAGGGCTGCTGGTCCCCTGCAGAATCCCTTCTCCACATAAATCTGTTAGAACTGCAAGCCGTCCACAAAACCTGCTCCCACTTCCTGCCAATCATCAAAGACAAGACCATTCAGATCCTTACAGACAACGTGGCTTGTATGTCTTACATAAACAGACAAGGGGGAACACGATCGCACTCCCTATGCGTGGAAGCCATGAGACTCTGGCAATGGTGCATCAGACACAATAGCCACATCACAGCATCATACTATCTTGATGCCAGAACACCATGGTGGATACTCTAAGCAGACACTTTTCTCAGGCCCATGAGTGGGAGCTTGACAACCATATGCTCCTACACATATTCCAACAGTGGGGGTTCCCAACGATAGACCTCTTTGCAACCGGAAGAAATACCAAATGCCACCATTTCTGCTCCAGGGCAGGTATTGGCACACATTCTATGGGTGACACTTTTCTCATCAAATGGAACGCTCCCCTCCTATATGCCTTCCCTCCCATCCCCCTCCTGACCCGAGTGATCCACAAGATCAGACAGGACAGAGCCACAGTAATTCTAATAACCCCTACATGGCCCCTACAAATCTGGTAGCCTTTCCTTCTGTCGGTGCATCCACCACACATGCTCCTGCTTCTGCCTCATCTGCTGTCCCAGGACGCAGGTCACATTCTGCATCTGGATCCACAAAGACTCCATCTCAGAGCGTGGCTCCTTCATGGCTCAAGGGATCGGAGATGATCTGTTCGGAAGATGTACAAAACATATTATTAAATAGTCGTAGAGCAACTACCTGTTGCACGTACCTACACAAGTGGCAGCGATTCAGTGCCTGGTGCCAGCAAAGACAGATGGCATCAATTTCAGCCTCCTTCACCCTTAATATAAGACTACCTCTTAGAACTTAAAAGGTCAGGCCTCTCCATGAGTTCAATAAGAGTACACCTCTCCGCTATCACAGCTTTTCACCACAAAGTGGATCAACTTTCTATCTTCGCTCACTCACTCACCAAATGTTTCCTCAAAGGCCTCACCAATGTCTACCCAGAACTACGTGATCCTACACCACCATGGGACCTCAGCCTAGTCCTTCAGGCCCTCACTGGTCCCCGTTTGAACCCATGGCTACATGCTCAGTACTACACTTTTCCATTAAGGTGGTGTTTCTAGTGACCATTACATCTGCCAGACGTGTAGGAGAGTTGGGTGCTCTCATGGCAGACTCCACGTACACTTTTTAAAAGATAAAGTATCCCTGCAATCGCACCCCAAGTTTTTACCTAAAGTCGTCTTAGCCTTCCACCTTAATCAACCCATTTACCTACCGACACTCTGCCCCAAGCCCCACGAGGACAGAAGGCAGTCCACACTTCATACTCTCGACCTACGGAGGGCACTGCCTTTTATATAGACAGAACAAGACCATTTCGTTAATCACCCAAACTGTTTGTCTCCATCACTGAATGCTCCAAAGGGAATGCCACATCCAAACAGAGGCTCTCCAAGTGGATCTCTGATTGCATAAATCTATGTTACCATCAATGTAACCAACAACCCCCTCACGGGGATTCGCACGCATTCCACCAGAGCCCTATCGACCTCCGTTGCTTTGCTTAACAACGTACCCATCACGGACATCTGTAGGGCTCCAACCTGGGCCTCAGCCCATACCTTTATGCAGCATTACGCATTAGAGCACCAGGCAACGTCCGATGCCTCTTTCGGGCTCACTGTACTGTCTTCGACAACTTCAACTCTGAAGCCCCCTCCTTCCACCTGAGGGCACTGCTCTGAACTCACCTAAAGTGGGGCACCTACAGGGATAGTACTCGAAGAGAAAGTTACTTACCTTGTGCAGTAACATAGGTTCTTTAAGATATGTCCCCCTGTGGGTGCTCCACGAACCTCCCTCCTCCCCTCTACTTTGGAGTTGATCACTTATTCTCTGCAATAGAGAAGGAACTGATGGGGGGTTGGTCGCACAGCGCTAATTAACCGCCTGAAGCGGCATGAGACGGGGAACGTGCATATGTGACCCAACTGGGCACTGCTACCACAAATTTCCGATTACGAGTGCAGGGGTGCACAAACACCTAAAGTGGACACACATCTTGAAGAACCTATTTTACTGCACAAGCTGGGTAACTTTCTCTTGTGCTGCTGACACATCCAGATGCTGTTAGAGCATGGAGCAGCCTTTGCCTGTTACACCTAATAATATGCTGCTCTAAATTTTGTTTTCCTTTTTAACTAGTCCAGTTGCAATTTCAGAGTTTCCCATTGTGATATGAAGACTGTCCAGTTGCTAAACACTTCCTCTTTCATGTCCATCTGCTCAGGGACAGGAATCTGGTATGCTGCCATCATTATTATTTTCAATAATCTTAGTTTCTGATTTCCCATACCTGCAGGAGCCGACTCACATCTGACAGTACATTCAGTGCTCAAGCATAAAAAGAGAGCGCAACATTTGGGTTTTCTTCCTTCTGCCACATACATTGTTCTCTCTCAACAAGCACTTCCTGAAAGTAGAGTTCTTTAAATTCCTATATATAACAACACTATAGCGTCCCCTGTTGGGAATAGTTTCTATCCTCTACATAAATGCTGGCTGCATTGCAGCAATGTGGTATGTGCAGCATATAGTTTACAAAGCGTTTGTGGGGATCCTTCAGAATTAAAGGCATTTCACACAAATGTTGATACATCTTGAACAGGACCAAACTAAGTAAAGATCCAGTCAATACAGAGTATTGCAGCTTAGGCCCAATGGGAGTGAGCCAGCATTTTTGCACTGTTCTAAATAAAGCTTACCAATGTGCAAAACTTTTTAAGCCTTGAGAAAAACTTCCATGTCATTCTGCAAAGGAATCTGGGGAAACTTTGATTTTTTTAAAAGCGATATTAAAGAAAACATTAAACTTGCACCTCTTTCTTTCTTTCAGTATTCGTAGCACTATGACACATCATTTGCCAGAGTAACTGCTGTTCAAGCGTAGGCAAGGTTTCTATCAAAGGGACAATTATTTTACTGTGACACATAAGGAGAAGAAAGTCAAAGCTACACATTGTGCGGGGAAAGACAAGTGCTCAAAGCTAAGTGAAAATTCTACAAAAGCCTTTACATCAGGAAGGATCACATCAGAAGCTGGCTGTGAATTCTAGTTTTTATCTGCTAGGAATAGTTCCCTCAAAGCTTTACCCCTACCCACATCTGAAAGGTCAGTGTACAGTGTGAGCTCTAACGGGCACAAGTGCAGAAAAGACTCCACTTTGAATGAGTCCAGTCCAGACAGCAAGCAGGGTTCTCTGTGCATGGCAGGACATATTAGACTGACCTTAACCTTTGAGGATAAGTTTAAACTGTTCAGAGTCTTTGGCTTTCATTGTAAATTATGTTTTAAAAAAAACTTTATTCTTTTGGACCCTCCCAGGTTGATAGAAGCATAATATACCTATGCACCTATTTGACAGCTGGGCTTGAACCAAAATTCAAGGTCCAAACAGCCCCCAAATTTGGGGAGTGAAGGATTCAGAGCCAAGTTTTACAGCTGGCCTCATCCATAACTCTGCACAGAATTCACATTATAGCAAGTACAAGGCTCTGGGTTTTCTTTTCCCCTTCAGTGTTCTCATTTAAATTTTTTTTTTGCTTTTTATTGGGTTTTCTGGATCAGTATTACAGTTCCAAAGCACTCTGAAATTCTTAGATAACAGGCACCAGATAAGAGCAAATTATTGTTTATTTCATGAAAGTTTGTGAACAGGACGCTAACATATAATTGAATGATCAAAATCACTTTCAAAGCTCAATACCTTTCTTAGGACAAATGACAGCAAAATTCTTATCCCAGACTTTAATCAAAATTAATCAACATTTTGGAACCTTAAAAAAAAAAAAATTCACAAAGCCACTAAATTACAGATAAAAATGAGCGCAAAAATCCACAAATCCATTATTGTCCTCCTTCAAGCTCTCCTCTGCATACATTTGTTGTGTCTCATCTTGTACTTAGGCCTTGTTTACACTAGAAAGGGTGTGCTGGTATAGCTAGTTAACAAATGGAGAGACAGCTGATACTAACAAAAGAATACTTTTGTTGGTATAGTTTATACCAGTTTCCCGAATGAAATAAGCTATACCAGCAAAGAACATCTTTGTCAGCATAAAATTGTCTATACAGTACTCAGACTTTTGCTGGCATAGCTATGTCAGTTGGGTGTGATGATGTTGGCAGCATAGCTATGCCAGCAAAACTTAAGTGCAGACCAGGCCTTAGATTTAAGCTCTTCAGGGCAGGTACTGTTCTCTTTATGTGTTTGCACAGTGCCTAGCACAATGAGGGGAGGCCCGTTGGTACTTCCACAGTATAAGTGATAATGATAAAGTAGACTAATCAATGGCTGCTGGAATACGTAACCCAAACCGAGATATAACCAACATCACAGCAGAGAAGAGAAAATAAATTAATCTCATTCCCTCTTAAATTAATATTTTTCTTTTTTTGACACAAAAAGGGAACATCTGTAGTCTGAGAAAGATTCACCCAACCTTACACAGTTGCCTGGGTCAGCAGTGCATCTTCTCTTCCATCCTTCAGCAATGATGCTGTTTATAAATGTGGCCAAAATACAATCCAGACCATCACATTGGGGCAGTGTTTTCATATAAATGCTGATGGGCACTATATAAAAACCTAAATAAGAATCATGAGCCAACTGAAAATAGCTTCTAATTGCTAACCCAAGGCTAGATACCATGGTGATGGTAGCACTAGCAGTGAATAGTGAACAGACAGATTCTGTTAAAAAACGAAAACAAAATGAGGCTTGGCTACTGTTCCCTTGTTAGAGACAAGGAGAACCCCCAGGAGTCATATGCTAGATAGGGTTGCTGCATCCTTTCCTTGCTGATCCTGATCCCCATGCATACTCCAGTAATCAGTTCTCTAAATAAAAATAATAATAAATAATTAATAATAATAATAATAATAATAAAAAACTTAAGGGACAGCAATTTTCTCAAGTGTCTCTCCCCCACCCACACACACTTTTTAGTTACACTGTCTTGCTCCCATTTTGCTCTCCTGCCCATTTATGGGCAAAGTTTACAGATGTGGGTGACCAAAGTTAAGCGTCAAAATCTAAATTTAGTGATCTAAAAAAGTGCCCTGATTTTCAATGGCGCTGAGCGTTTGTAGCATCCATTGACTTCACTATTGCTCAGCACCACTGAAAATTAGGCCACATATTTAAATATGGATTTAGATGTCTTGCTTTATCCATTCAAGTTTGAACACTGTAGCCTGTGCGGTTTTACCCTTATGCCAGCTCAAGGTCCTCCTGGTTCTATTTATGCTTTACTCTTAGTTTTCTGTTTCTCTTTTCCCTCACTAGGTCACTTCTGTCACTCCTTCACACTTCCAGGTCGTTTGTAAGAAATGGTTGCTTACCTGTACAGTAACTGTGTTTTGTCCAGATGTGTTGTGTGCACCCAGTGCCCTTGAGCCAGAGACTTTTAATCCGCAGTACCCGTTGGAGCAGCACATGCATCCTGAGCGTCTTTGTGCCTCCAACCGAGAGCAGAAAGGACAATGGCCACCCTGATCTCCCTTCTGTTCCTTTGCTCCAGAATCTTGGTGTCAAACTCCAAAGTAGCAGAGAAGGAGGGTGAGCGGTGGAATGTGTGTGCACCCAACACATTTAGAAGAACCAATTACTGTATTGGTAAGTATCCATTTCTTCTTTGAGTGCTTGTGCACGTATATATTCGACTTCAGAGGATTCCAAAAAGTACTCCTTTAGATGGTGGGAATTCAGAGTCTGCTCGAACAAAGACTGAAGTACAGATTTCCCAAAGTCTGCATCAGGTCTGGAAGCAAGTGTCATGGCATAAATATCTAGTGAAAGTCTGAATACATAACCATGTGCAGGGCCGGCTCCAGCATTTCTGCCGCCCCAAGCAAAAAAAAAAAAAAAAAAAAAGCCGTGATCGGAATCGCGACCAGCGGCGGCAATTGGGGGAAAAAAAAAAAAAAAAAAGCCGCGATCGGTGGCGGCAGTTCGGCGGCAGATCCTTCGCTCCTAGAGGGAGTGAGGGACCTGCCGCCCCCTCCCTTGGCCGCCCCAAGCACCTGCTTGTTAAGCTGGTGCCTGGAGCCGGCCCTGACCATGTGACTGCTTTACAAATGTCCATGATTGGGATGTTTCTCAGAAAATCTACAGAGATATCTTGGGCTCCAGTAGGACAAGCACTTCTTTCTGTAAGTGTTACACCTATTAATTCATAAGTCCTAAGACAAGAAGAGACTCAGTGTGAAATCTTCTGTGCAGAAATTGCTTGTCCTCTCATCCTTTTTATGACCTATAATCTATGAAGAGCCTTGGGGAAGATCTAAATTGCTTAGTCCAATCAATATAGAAGGAAAGGGTCCTGCATGCATCCAGTGAGTGCAGTCTCTTTTCATCATTATAGTTGTATGAATTCAGAGAAGATTAATAGATGAATTGTATGATTCAGATGGATTCAATATGAATTTTGGATGAGGCCATAACTTTATCTTTGTAGAAAACTGTATATGGAGGTCCCAGCACTTAGCCCCAAAGCTCTTTCCAGGCTTTTCTTAGGCCTGGGTTACAGGGGCTTGTTCTAGATGTGTCCTTGGCTTTCTGCTCCTTTCCTGTGGTGTTTCTCACTGCTCCTTCTCACGTGCACACACGTTGCTCCAACCCAACCAATCCTCTACCGGAGTTTATCAGATCACAGTGGAACCCGCTTCAAGCTGCACGGCTAACTCCTACTCTAGTATGGCATGTGGCTTTGTCTTGGGTGGAGGCCCCTATTGTTTCAGTTACCCGAAAGGAGCTTAATAGCTTCTTACAACTATCTTAAATGAAGGCAGCAGTTACATGCTTTTCAATGAGGTTTCACCCAATCATTAACAGAATATTATGAAGTTGAACACCTTCATTTCCCCAGGATGGTGCGGCACAGAGGATTTATACATGAAATGAGGAGGCTTTTGACAACACACAGAAGGGTTAAAGTGGCAGTACAATTTGTTTGTTTCCTGACGGGGACTCATTTTAAAGTTTGGGAAATGCTTACTTAAAGTGATATGCTTATAGTGCATATGCCTCAGCATTATAGTCAACTTGTACCTGTTAAGGGTGAAAAAGTTGTGAATATTTCTTTGTTAAAAGTTGCAGCCACAGTTTGTTAAAGTTGCAGTCACACCCAAACCACAACCACAACTCTTTCCCTTATCCAGCCACGCTCCCCCACTCCCCAGGAAGAAATTGCCATTGCAGCCTGGATCAGGCAGGACCACATGAACTGGCACCCCCTCCCCGGTGGTGGTGGTGGCACAGACTCCCCCACCCCCACCCCAAATATCTCTCCAGGCTAGGCTGTCGGGGGTCGTTTCAGCACCACCAGCCCTTGGATCTTGCTGCCAGCAGCAGGGACCAGCCTCTCCGCAGCCAGCTCCGTGCACCTGTGCTCTGTGCCTCCCCCCCACACAGCCAAGAACAGCCTGCTTGAAATGGCATCCCTGCACCAGGTGCAGTGCCACTTACTCAAATTTGGCCCATCTCCCCACCCCCTGTCTGACATAGGGGTGGCCAAGCCAAATTTGAATGAGTGCTGTGGAAACCTGGCACATGGGGCTGCCATTTCAAGCCCGGCTGTTCTCCTTGGCAGTAGGGAGTAGAGATATGTGGAGCTCATTGCAATGTGGATGGTCACTTCCTCTGGCAGCAGCATCCAAGGGCTGGCAGTGCTGAAGTTTGCAGCAACTATAAAAAGTCGCTATGGCTGCTAAAAGTTGCAGTTACCACAACAAAATGGTGGCCCCCAAACCTGTTACCACAACATGTATTATTTTTCTGTTTAATCTAGCTACTTTAAAGATGGAGTTTGATAAATTTATGACTGGGATTATATATGACAAGGTTGCCTGGGATAGCAGGGAACTGAACTACTTGACCCAGGACTGGAAGGGAACTTCTATGTGCTAATGCTCATATTTACAAGATGCACATTATGGTATGTACTTCTAGATAGGCCCATGGTGTGCTAAATTGTCATTTTTTCTTTTCATTTTCTACAACTTTATTAGATCTAAAGAGCAAATGAAATTTATTTCTGTTTTCTCTTCAGCTTGTAGTTTTTACTAGACAACATATTTTACTTATAACCTTTGTACCATGTAAGATGGCCTTACGTTCACATTAAGCCTTAAAAGTATTAGATTGCTTGACCCATCTGCTGCAAGCTCTTGATTTTACGTAATATGGTATTATCTGAGGAGTATAACCTGAGAAAATAAAAGGCAATCACACCTATCAGGAAACACCTAAAAATTTGTTCCATATCCAGGGATGGTGATATTTTAAAGAGGTAAATTTCTCTCTCAGAGATCCCCTTTTCATCTAAAAAATGGCCGTCTTACCTTTTCTCTTTAAATAACGTCATCCATGTGTGCTAGGTGCCTCAAAAGACAGTTTTTGCCACAAAGAGCTTACAGTCTAAATATAAACAAGATGTGACAAGTCAGAGTAGTAAAAGGAAGGAGGGATAATAAGAGGTTAATGGTTTTTTCCCCATACCTGTCAAGGATCCTGTTTTTGCCAGAAGTCTCAATATCTGAAAGCAGCATGGCACATGCTAAACCTCAGAAGAGCATCAACTCAGATAGAACTGATGAGTTCCGGTAAACATTTATTATTCACTTATTTACTCCCTGAACACCCAAGATTCAAAGCATCTAAATCCTTTATAGTCAGGCAGATCAAACACTGTATCACTCAAACATACACTGCCACAGTAAACTGATTCCACATGGGATCGGAGCCCACAAATCTTTTTCCGTCATGGTGCCCTGGCAGAAAGGGGTGCACAACCACAGAGGAATCTGTGAAATGCCACCTTCTAGAGTACTTCAAGCTTGACTTTCAATCTTCCACAGAAGCATCCTCCTCCATTAAAAAGCCCATGATTTAGGGCTTAAACCAATCCCTTAACTAGTAGAGACCAGGATGAAACAATGTAAGGGGCAGATTATCTCAAATCTGTCTCCATGGGGTATTTACATCTTCCTTTAAAGCATTTGGTACTGGCCACATTAGGAGGCAGGACACTGGACTATTTGCATCATGGAATTGATGGAGCATGGTAATTCCTATGTGTGTTAAAGATCAATTTGATTGTAGGGAAGGGGAATAATTTTTCTGTCCTACATCTCTCGCTTCCTCACTGCTTGTTATATCCCAAAAAGATTCAACTGGGGGAACGGTTTGAATCCAGAATTGAAACTGTTACTTGATGATTTTCTTTCTAGCAATGATTTCTCTCTTTGTCTGCCCCACTTAAGATCTTTGGCTGTCTTTACACTGGTTTCTTCAGGATCCATGTAACTAACAGAAATCTGCATAAATAAATATTTAATGTTTCCATACAACTGCTTACATTATTTGGAGGAAAACCAGTCAACCTGTGGAACTCTTCGCCAGAGGATGTTGTGAAGGCCAAGACTACAATAAGGTTAAAAAAAGAACTAGATAAATTCATGGAGGATAGGTCCATCCGATTAGCGAGGATGGGCAGGAATGGTGTCCCTAACCTCTGTTTGCCAGAAGTTGGGAATGAGAAACAGGGAATGGATCACTTGATTACCTGTTCTGTTCATTCCCTCTGGGGCACCTGCCATTGGCCACTGTCGGAAGACAGGATACTGGGCTAGATGGACCTTTGGTCTAACCCAGTATGGCAGTTTTTATATTCTTAAACAAGAAACAGACTGAATATTGGACTGTGAGAGGAAAGCCCCAGACAGTACATCATGAGGTAACAAAATTTTTTGCACCCTTGCATCTTGGCAAAATCCACAGATTACATTTTCCAATTCGAAGGATGTGAAACCAGTATCTGGTGTGAGATTTATTACCTTACCATACTTGGAGGTACATCTGAAGGAAAAGAAAGATCTTCTGTAGCTCAAGGAAAAACTATGTCCAACATGGAAGAGCTGCAGCGTATGGTTAAAACTCACATATAGCTCCTTTTTATGTTCCCCCCTCTTGCAACATATTAACAGTTGGAAACTCTCCACAGCTTGAAATTGGTATGTAAAACTAATAGTGTAGCTCTACCAGTGATTTAAGGGTACAGGCATACCAGTTTAAGACGAGATTTGTTAGGGCCCCTCCATGTAATCAAAAGGATAGCTGTGTAGGGCTCCCATTAACAGATGTAACAGGAAAAGTGTATTGGCAATTTGTTTGGGCAGCATGTTAATAGTGCAAGAGGCCATGAAGGCCCAGTGCTAAAGATATGGCTGAAATGCTCTCATATCTAAACTAACTAGAACACAAACAATTTAAGGGAGAGGAAAGAGAATGGGTGCAAGTTGGGCAATTATGATAATTTGGGTTATTGTCAGTTCTTACAAGGATAACATTTCATCCCCCACTACTAGCTTATCTGATATTGAACCTTTTAAAGACTAGACTCCTCTGTCATTCTTTCATGGCTGAAAGAAGAGGAAGGGAAGTAAAGGAGACAATCACTCAAAGGGTTCTTCAATAATTAAAAAAATGTAACTAAAAAAACCCCTCAAGTAACAGTCCTACCACAGTATGGTTCTGGATTTTAATTCTATATTCTTTTTTTTATATCGGTCTATCAAATGTGGCAGTAATGACAGATCATTTGCTACTATTCCTGACAGAGAACTTAAACACGTAAAAATATTTTGGATGTTAATGAACCCAGCACTTGCCTTGTGCATTGAGCTGCTACTATAAGCTTCTTCCAAAATTTCCAGAAAACATTGAGTATCACATAGTTAATCAAAACAAGATGTTTTAACAGCAAAGTACTGCAAGAGATCATTGCTATTGTGTGGTAGGACTCTCCAGATTTTTCTTTAAAAGTTAACCCAACAGAATGTCTAACAGCTGTGAAAGCACACTTACGCTAAATCTTTCCTCCTCCTGTGTAATGTAATCCATCATGTAGGGCTCCAGTAGATAAAAACATCCTCATTTACAAATGCAGTTGTACACTTTTAAACTTTGTGTTTGGCTAGATTTTCCTTTGTTCTCCTCCAAAAGCTTTTGGGTTTGTTTTTACATGGGTACACACAAGAAAAGTAATCTGAATGAATTTTTAAAGTAGATTAGTTAAACTGCATTAAACCCCATCTGGAAACTTACTCAGAATTAAAGTGGCCTTAATTGGATTTAGTTTAATTCACTTTGGAAGTGAATTAAACTAAATCCAATTAAATACACTTTAATGCTGAATAAGAGCACTTTAATCCGAATTAACTAAAGGTGTGAATTTAATTCCCCTGAGGCCAGGTCTACAGTACCCTTTGGTATAACTACATCGCTCAGAGTGTGAAAAATCCACACCCCTAAGCGACATAGTTATACCAAACTTAACCTTTGTAGACAGTGCTACGTCAGTGGAAGAGCTTCTCCCTACTGCCTCTCACGGAGGTGGAGTTATTAAGTCGTGAGAGCGCTCTCCTGTCTGCTAGCGTATCTTCACCGGAAGCGCAACAGCAGCTGCACTGAGGCAAGTTTGTGGTGTAGACCTGCGCTGAGTGTCCCTGTGTAGACAAGCCCTTATCCTGTAAGTTCTGGAAAGCATGTCTAGCAGAAAGAGTAAAAAAAATCTTCACTGTGTTCTTCCTTATTTAACATGTAAATAGTACTAGAGTTTACATGCAGCAGTGTAGAGCTCAAATGTTTTCACATTTTCTCAACACCCCCTACATTTGGATCAGTGTAGAGAGCATAAACACACATTTTTATTGCAGCCCATTAAAGTGTATTCAGAACTTATGTTTAAATAAACAGAAAATCACATACAGCAACGTGTAATTTATTTTCTCTAATTTTAATGTGCAATATTTTCAGCAAACTTCTTTAAATTTAAACATACATCTAAAATTATATTCCTTCCTTTTACTCTGAATACAGCTACTGTTGGTGTTGGGGCTCCAAGCCTTACCCATCATAGCCCTCAAACCATATGAGACAACATCATAGGACTGTATGGTATGCCGATTACCTTATCCTTCCTTTGTCAGCCTGGTCTAATTTGACATTATTTGTAGACAATGACTGATGTGAATGATGACAAGTCCACACACAACATGCATGTGACAAAGCGGTACACGCATCCCTAAACTGTGTTTCCACAGCATTCATGTCCAGCTAACTTTAATAACTTGACATACCATAGAAGCTCTCCGGGTAGGAATGTTAGTAGTTTTTTTGAAGTTATTTAATGGATACTTTAAGGTAACAGGCACAAACATTTCCATCTGAATTCTCAAAATGAGGTAAATTAGAACACTGGACTTCAGCACCCTTTCCAGATTCTTTGGTGCATTGTTTACCCTAACAGTAGGTAGGCATCTCAGTTTTACTACAGATAACTTTTTATTTAGAATAAGGGAATTACTTAAATACTTTCTTTGCTGTTTTATAACCTTAAAAATTGCCTTCTTTTTACTGTTACATACTGGTGCCAGTTTAAAAATATATCCTTGGTTATTCTCAGTTGGTTCCTGGTTTTAGTGCATAGTATTCTTGGGGTCTTTATAAGAAAACAAAACCTTATTTAACACAGTAACTCAGTTGCCCCCACAAAGAACCAATGTGTAAAACCCTGAATGACTAACCATCTCTTTAGACTGCTTATTGCTATATTTATTGCTCATTACACCTGAATGTTTCTTGCATTCAGGAGGCATGATACATGGATAGTGTTTAGTCATGACAGCTCTGAAATACCATATGAAGACTTAGAGTCTGCCCTTGAAGAATGCTCTTGGAGGAGTGCCTTTGCAGTGTTTTTGACACAACCTCCTTATTTGCTATACAAAGCCAACTGTAATTTAAAAGAGAATGACATGATGAAATGTTCTTAAAATAGAATTAAGAAATACTAGATTGGAATTCACTTTTAACCTGAAGGTTGACTATTCTTTTTCAAGTTTTACTGAAACCTGCTCATTAGGTATTCACAGTTTTAATCAATGTTCATGTCAATTAGTAAGTCTCAGATTTTATCCTTTCAGGCTGAGAAGGGATTTTCTGCAATGGGAAGTAATATAATGTAGAATTCATGAGTACCGGGTGTTTGTATTTATTTTTTTGAGTGAGGGAGACATCCCAAAGTGGGCACAAAGGACTAAAAAGAAGGATCTTTAATAAAACCTCAATTGACAGTCTTCAATTGCAAATAGAAATTATTTGCATTAATTCAACTTGTTTTAATATCAAGTATAAGGTATTTCAAATTTCTCCTCTGTTGAAAGGAATAAAATAAAACTTCACTGAAAAGGAAGGAAGTTACTTTAGCCAAACTTTACTGATCAAGTGATATCTGCCTGATACTTTTTAAAAATCCAGAGGCAAGTAAGAGAGTCTCAAAAGAGGCAGCACTTTATGAAAAAAGCAGGTCCTCTAGGTTAAACCTCATTTAGATTTCAATAAGTTATCAATTTGCTTGTTCACAGATGTGTTTTCTTAGCTATGCTACAAACTATTTCAAAAGCAACAGAGGGTCCTGTGGCACCTTTAAGACTAACAGAAGTATTGGGAGCATAAGCTTTCGTGGGTAAGAACCTCACTTCTTCAGATGCAAGTAATGGAAATCTCCAGAGGCAGGTATAAATCAGTATGGAGATAACGAGGTTAGTTCAGTCAGGGAGGGTGAGGTGCTCTGCTAGCAGTTGAGGTGTGAACACCAAGGGAGGAGAAACTGCTTCTGTAGTTGGATAGCCATTCACAGTCTTTGTTTAATCCTGATCTGATGGTGTCAAATTTGCAAATGAACTGGAGCTCAGCAGTTTCTCTTTGGAGTCTGGTCCTGAAGTTTTTTTTGCTGTAAGATGGCTACCTTTACATCTGCTATTGTGTGGCCAGGGAGGTTGAAGTGTTCTCCTACAGGTTTTTGTATATTGCCATTCCTGATATCTGACTTGTGTCCATTTATCCTCTTGCGTAGTGACTGTCCAGTTTGGCCAATGTACATAGCAGAGGGGCATTGCTGGCATATGATGGCATATATAACATTTGTGGACGTGCAGGTGAATGAGCCGGTGATGTTGTAGCTGATCTGATTAGGTCCTGTGATGGTGTTGCTGGTGTAGATATGTGGGCAGAGTTGGCATCGAGGTTTGTTGCATGGGTTGGTTCCTGAGTTAGAGTTGTTATGGTGCGGTGCGTGGTTGCTGGTGAGAATATGCTTAAGGTTGGTGGGTTGTCTGTGGGCGAGGACTGGCCTGCCTCCCAAGGTCTGTGAAAGTGAGGGATCATTGTCCAGGATGGGTTGTAGATCACTGATGATGCGTTGGAGAGGTTTAAGCTGAGGACTGTAGGTGATGGCCAGTGGAGTTCTGTTGGTTTCTTTTTGGGGCCTGTCTTGTAGCAGGAGGTTTCTGGGTACACGTCTGGCTCTGTTGATTTGTTTCTTTATTTCCTTGTGTGGGTATCGTAGTTTTGAGAATGCTTGGTGAAGACCAGTGGCACCGCTATGGGCACCCGCATGGCCCCACAATATGCCAACATTTTTATGGCTGACCTGGAACAACGCTTCCTCAGCTCTCGTCCACTCACGCCCCTTCTCTACCTACGCTACATTGATGACATCTTCATCATCTGGACCCATGGGAAGGAGACCCTGGTAGAATTCCACCATGATTTCAACAGCTTCCACCCCACCATCAACCTCAGCCTGGACCAATCTACACGGGAAGTCCACTTCCTAGACACCACCGTACAAATAAGCGATGGCCACGTTAACACCACCCTATACCGAAAACCCACCGACCGCTACGCCTACCTTCATGCCTCCAGCTTCCACCCCAGACACACCACACGATCCATCGTCTACAGCCAAGCACTGAGGTACAATCGCATCTGCTCCAACCCCTCAGACAGAGACCAACACCTACAAGATCTTCACCAAGCATTCTCAAAACTACGATACCCACACAAGGAAATAAAGAAACAAATCAACAGAGCCAGACGTGTACCCAGAAGCCTCCTGCTACAAGACAGGCCCCAAAAAGAAACCAACAGAACTCCACTGGCCATCACCTACAGTCCTCAGCTTAAACCTCCCCAACGCATCATCAGTGATCTACAACCCATCCTGGACAATGATCCCTCACTTTCACAGACCTTGGGAGGCAGGCCAGTCCTCGCCCACAGACAACCCACCAACCTTAAGCATATTCTCACCAGCAACCACGCACCGCACCATAACAACTCTAACTCAGGAACCAACCCATGCAACAAACCTCGATGCCAACTCTGCCCACATATCTACACCAGCAACACCATCACAGGACCTAACCAGATCAGCTACAACATCACCGGCTCATTCACCTGCACGTCCACCAATGTTATATATGCCATCATATGCCAGCAATGCCCCTCTGCTATGTACATTGGCCAAACTGGACAGTCACTACGCAAGAGGATAAATGGACACAAGTCAGATATCAGGAATGGCAATATACAAAAACCTGTAGGAGAACACTTCAACCTCCCTGGCCACACAATAGCAGATGTAAAGGTAGCCATCTTACAGCAAAAAAACTTCAGGACCAGACTCCAAAGAGAAACTGCTGAGCTCCAGTTCATTTGCAAATTTGACACCATCAGATCAGGATTAAACAAAGACTGTGAATGGCTATCCAACTACAGAAGCAGTTTCTCCTCCCTTGGTGTTCACACCTCAACTGCTAGCAGAGCACCTCACCCTCCCTGACTGAACTAACCTCGTTATCTCCATACTGATTTATACCTGCCTCTGGAGATTTCCATTACTTGCATCTGAAGAAGTGAGGTTCTTACCCACGAAAGCTTATGCTCCCAATACTTCTGTTAGTCTTAAAGGTGCCACAGGACCCTCTGTTGCTTTTTACAGATTCAGACTAACACAGCTCTGAAACTATTTCAAGACCCTCTAAATGAAAAATTTGATTTATCAATTCACATTATATGTATATAGAATATGTTAAATATTGCTTATTTTAGTTATTTGGGACACTGGATATACATCTAACTATTTATACCTCGGGTCTCAGTGAAAAACTCAGTTTAATTTCCAAAACCAATTTGATGTCAAGCATGGATCTGGTTTTATGCTACTGGTAGCATATTAAAAAGGGAAACAGTTAATCTTGGTCAAATATAACCAAATATAAAAAAACATAAACTGGAGCAACAGATCTTACAGATGGTAATTTTAAAAAAATCTAACCTTAAGATTTTTTTTAAATAGACACAGAAAACATGACCATGTGATATTCTGTTCTGCTGTAAGAGGCAGAAATTAAACCATAAAGCACAATGTAACTATTGATGGGTGTTACCAGAATTGTGTAGATATTAGTTATTATTTTTACAAATACAAAAATGATAATTTTCATCCCAAAAGAAACAAAGGACAAAAATGTACATCAAAAGAAAGAAATGTTAAATTTTAGCCTTATAAATGTGTAATTACAAACTATGGAGAATAACAAGCCATGTCCCCTTCAAGACATTCATACATCTGAAAATGAATGTGTATTTGTATTCAGTTAATTGTTCTGGGGAAGAAAAATCTAGAGACATTGAAGATCTACAGACAGCAAACCTGTTTTCTGTGTATGACAAATTGTCATGGAGATAAGACCGACACACACAACTATTCTGATTATCCTTGAATTTATCTGAAGTAAGACCTGGCTGCATCGCTTTTGGGTGATGGTCTGAAGTGGGAAACCTGAACATCCTATCAAATGCCAACAATAGTACTGACAAGAGGGAATTTATCACATGTTGAATAGAAATCCATTTCTGTCACATGTTGACTCCTTAGCTTAATATGCTCTTTTTATTGGCTGGAAAGTTTCTATGGCAAGTCTCAGCTGATTTGTTTGGAAAACTTCAGAAGTTGGGATGGCCAGCTGCCATCATCTGGAGGCATACTGACCAACCATGCAGTGGTTATTTATGAGGCTAAAAATATGTAAGATTTATCTGTTCGTGAAACAGAAAGTATAGTGATCTATGGTTAAGATGTGACTACCAAATGCTTCAAAAATATATTAAAATCTATTTTAAATTTTGGAAAATAGCTTATAAAAATATCTTCACTTACAATATATCATACAAAAACTGACTGGTTTGTGGGTTTATAGTAGAAAACTATTACTGGGGGTCACAAAAGGGACTAGTGATCTATATTACCCTTAATTGCAATCTGAGGGCACTATAGCTCACTTCCCTGGCAAGTGGTCTCTTACCAGAACTGTAAAATTTCCAGTATAACCAAAACATTTAATAATATCTATTTTTTTAAACCCTTTCTGAACTTCAGTTTCTTTTTTAAAAAAGTCACCACAGTGCTGTGGCCCAAGAAAGAAGAAGCAGCCAACTCAGAGGGCAGAAATAACTCTCTAGATAATAAACTCTGTCGAACAGCTAGATACAGCAAAGTCAACAGTAATTTCTGCTGCCCATATCATCAGTTTCGTACCTATCATAAGAGGAAGTGACATCATTGGGCAATTCCTTTATAATCAAGTTATGGGCAAAAGCAACCATTTTTGGTCTAAGAATTGGAATTAGTTTAAATCCATGGGTTTAATAAATACAAATATACACATTTGTATACAGTAAATGTAGTCACATGTGTATAATTACATATACATTATATACACAAATACATACAGTATATGCTCCTCTTGATAACACTATTTAGATATTCTGAGTGTTACCAACAGGTGTTAATGAGAAAATGTAATGAGGTTAAATATAGCAATGTAGCTCAGAACCAAGGCATTGCTTTTCTATATTGAAGAATTATATCAGATACAGTTATCAGAAAAATACTGCCCTAGATTTCCCCACGTGCAACCAACGGCTTGCATGAGGCGTAAGCAGAATCTGGCCCTGTGTAGAATTGGAGAATTTTGGAATTTGTGGATGTTTATGCTGTGTTTGTGTATAAACATAATGTTGTAGACAACTAATAAAAGAGGTTGTATAATCTAACACCTTAGCCAGCCCCAAAGTAGACCACATTAGACTTCTGATTCTTAACTGTCAGCATAAATTTGCTTAGAGTAAAGTGAGTGGTTTATATCCAAATGACTCCATGGTTTCCATTAGTATCAATGAAAAAGCCAGATAGTTATTGGCTACTCGGAACTTGCATCATTTTTCTCTCTCTAAAAAAAACAAAACAACAACAACAAAACCAAAAAAACAAAAACAAACAAAAAAACCCAACGCCTCTGTAGCAGGTGAGAGCAGCTTAGTATACAAAGTGCTAATCCAGGATATCTAGTCCCCTCTCCTTTACATCTCAAAATAAAGAAACTCAAAACAAGCTACAGTCAAATGGATCACAAAAATGCCTTCTTAACATAGCATCAACACAATCTAGCCTATATATTCCAGTTTTTAAAGTGTTAACCTACAAAAATGTGAAACATAGAACATAAAATGTAACCTGTACATTAAGATGGATTTTAAAAATGAACATGAACTTGAGCACACGATGAGAAAATGAGGACAATACAGATGTCAAGACATTCAGTAGAGTGGCTTTTTGTTCATTTCAAATTACAGCACATCTCATGCACCACACATTTTACAATTTTACATACTTTACATGATATAGAAATATTTAAGTTAAAATTTCTTTTACTGATATATTGTACTCAAATTTTAAATCCTGAGAAGAAAAAAAGAAAAAAAAGTGTGGTTATGTATGTGCACTACATGTCCCATGCCACCAACACATACACCACAGTCGATTAGAAAGTCCAGAGAGAGAAGAATTGCATGCTGGAAGTGTTACTCCTGAAAACTGGTTTCTCATTTCCTTGTTTGGGAGAGACATTAGGAAACAATTTCTGATCTATACTACCTCACAGTGTGTGTATATATATATATGTACATAAACTATAAAGATTTGTAATGACTGCAAACTTGCACTGAGAGAGTATTTCTGTCAGAGTTTCGATACCAGATGCAACACGGTGACTTAAGTTGAACATCAGGAAGAAGAGTAATACCTGGCTTTCCTGCATAAAGTATTTGCCCATATATTTTACAGTTAATAATTCAGCCTCAGGTTAGTCCCAAACATTACATAAAACATATACATATTTCCATTTAGCACAGCTACCCACTGCTAATAAGAATGTTCCTATTACACCTTTCATGTGATTCTCTGTGGTGCAGAGTGCTTCTCCATGCAAACAAGCATGAAGTATAAAACTGACAGATGCAGATTCATTGCAGAAGCAAATCCCAGCTGCTTTCTACATCTTTAAATTTCATACCAGATTCCAAATCAAGCCACCGAGTTTCATTAACCAACATCACGATGTTCAGCATGCTGTGATCTTGTGAACATTTTGCAAGCAAGTTAGTAGGCGATGATATGGGCTTCCTGGCGATGCTACCATCTCAAATACAGACTGGAAGGCCCTTCGATCTAGTTCCTCATCTATCTGGTGTCTGTAAAAGTCTATGGCCACCAAACAGAAGAGGTTAATGTCCACTTGCTCTGATTTTCCCATTCTGCTGATAATATGTGGAAGACTGAGAAAGTAGTTAAGGGCATAATAATGAGGTAAGAGACAAACTTTAAAGTTTTACACAAAAATATCACTGACTTAAAAAGCATTCCCAGATAAATTAAATATTTTTGCTTTACTACTGTGTAACTGTAAATGCAAGATATCTGCAGGTAGCAATTAAACTGCCATTGCAGAAGCTTTATTTCTTAGTTATATTTCTCTGAATAACTATGCAACTTCCCCATTATTGTTAGCTTAAAATGAGTTGGTAGGAATACTTTCCACTTGTTAGATTATAGATTAGGAGAAACAAACCCTCATCAGCAACACAGTTCTGCACTGCTTAAAGATAAACAGAACTGCCAATGCACAGAGCCACAAAAATAATCATCAAGGAAATGTAAAACATAATGGAGACATTTCCATTTTTAGACTGTTTATCAAATGTCATATTCAGGGCTGATTTTCCTGAGCAGCAGTTCTTTTTAAGGTGAGAAGCTTTTTTTTTTTTTTTTTTAAATTACACATTCATTGGGCAATGCCATTGCATCCTTCAATTCACTGTTCCAACTATTTTGGGGAATGTTATCCTATTGCCAGTTTAAAATTATTGTGATTTGCTGCCTTGCAGAGGAATGTTTGCCAAATACAATTTTTTTGGGAGAGGTGGGGGAAAGACAGAGCTGCAAGGAGGGGAAAGAAAGTAGATGAGGATGTTCTTTTGAGAGTGTTTTACCCTAGAGCAGGGGTGGGCAAACTTTTTGGCCCGAGGGCCACATCGGGGTTGCGAAACAGTATGGAGAGCCGGATAGGGAAGGCTGTGCCTCCCCAAACAGCCTGGCCCCTGCCCCCATCCGCCTCCTCGCACTTCCTGCCACCTGACTTCCCCCCTCGGAGCCCCCAACCCATCAGAGCCCCCGACCCATCCAACCCCCCCTGCTCCTTGTCCCCTGACCGCCCCCAGGGACCCCACCCCCTATCCGACCGCCCCCTCCCGGGACCCCCTGCCCCTAACTGCCCCCCACTCTCCCCAGCCTCTTTTGGAATGTGGCCCTGCGAACATGAGTGGAGGAGCAGGGGCAGCCGCGCAGCCGGAGAGAAGTGGCGGTTTCCCCTTCAAAGCGCCGCTTCTCTCTGGCCAGCTGCTCGGCCGCCCGGTGCACCTCCTGAGTCCTCCGCCCCCGTTCCCCATGCTCCTGCCACACGCACTGCCTGCCTGCTCCCCTGACCCCGCAGTGCACTGCAGCCCCTCCCCCCCCTGCAGGGGGGTGCGCCAGTGCTGAGCTGCCCGAGTGCCCGGCCCTGGGGCCCCCTGTTGTTGGGGGGCCCCGTGCCAGAGCATCCTGTGTTCACTTGTAAATCTGCCTCTGAGCCGCACCGCCCAGCTGGAGCCAGCCATGCCACTGCGCTGCCGGCACGGCAAGCTGAGGCTGTGGGGGAGGGAGGACAGCAGGGGAGGGGCCAGGGCCAACCGGGAGCTCAGGGGCCGGACAGGATGGCTCCACGGCCTGTAGTTTGCCCACCTCTGCCCTAGAGCATGGCACAATGCTTATGACTGATTTTTAAAAGGAAAATAATAAAAAGCCACCTTGAAAATATCTGGTAAAAAGTTCTAAACATTATAGGATCGTTAATCATTTGTTCCCTGCAATAAATCACTTCTCAATGTCTCACAATTTTTTACATTAAAAGCTTACACCACTAAAAGAAAGATTTTCCATAGTAATGTAGGGGTTGAGATGCAAGACTCCCCTTAAAATATATGTAAGCGATATGGCTGAACCTGACATACTGCTAAAAAATTCACCCCTATCTGATATTTAAATAATTCACAGTTTACATCTGATAGTAAAGTTATAAACCATTATGGTACCAGTGTTGAACTATTACAGCTTGTACCAACTGGCATCCACTCTTGGCAATTCAAACAACTGAGTTGTAGATTAAGACCAGAAGGGACCACCATGACCATCTAGTCCAGTGGTTCCCAAACTGGGGTTTGCGAAATGTTACAGGAGCCCCTAGACTACCAGCTAAGCAGATCAAAGCAAGCATATCTATCACACTGAAGAGATTTAAACTTCAAGGCTCCTTATAAGAAATGGAAAGGGAGGTGGATATTTTTTGCTGTTTTTAAAATTAAATAGGCAGCTAGTATTGTTTTTAAAATTATGAAGAACAAGTTTACGCTTTGTTGTAACGTGAGTTGTTTGCCTGGACTGCTCAAGACCTGAATGCTTGTGTAGGAAGAACGCTTTGAGTTGGCTTCTTAAATACAAGCTATGAAAGTGAGATCTTGGAAGAGTGGTGCCGTTTTCATAATGTAATAAAAATACTGTAATGATAAATAATTAATAACAGTGTGTAATAAGCATGTCATAAAAACAAATTTTATATTTCCAAGATCACTGCGTTTATAATTTATACTCAGGTAAAGGAGAAAATCCCTGGAAATATTCATTTTTAGAAGGAGGTTCACAAGACTTGACATTTTTAGGGAAAGGGGTTCACAGAGGTTGTTAAAGTTTGGGAACCACTGATCTAGTCTGATCTCCTGCATAATACAGGTAATACATTTTAACCCAGTAATTGTATATTAACTACTGAATAGACATGGAGAATGAACTATGTCATCACTTTTCGAAGTGGCCCCACTTGGTGAAATCTGATGCCCTGGCAGGGCATTGTGGAGAAGTACTGCTGCCCATGGTGTACTTGTTAGATATAGGAAGGGAGGATTTCAGTTTCCAGTGTTATCAATCCACTTTACAGAAGTGCTAAACCCACATAAAAATGGTTTAGGATACATTGCTGAAACCCACTGAGTGGTGGAAGCACTGACAAAAAAACAGGAAAGACTCCACATTGCCATTGCAACAGGCGTTCTCTGTGTGAAGTTGGAGAGAGAGAGCATCACCCAATCACGGACCATTGGTGACTGTCCAGTGGTATGTAGTGTCTGAAAAACCTGCAAAAATTATAATAAATATTTCATGTGGGAAAAGACGTTAGAACACTAATGGCCAGACATAAAACATACTGCAAACATGTAAGCCTAGATGAGTGTCCTGCTACTCCAAACCCTAGAGACATTTTACCCACTAAGATGGGTGATTCAAGTAAGCATAAGAATATTTATTAAATCTTTATGATATTAGATGTGGCAGTCAGATTTTAGGAGTCGGGCTGTCAGTCAAAAATGTTCATTACGTACATGAGATTGCCTACAAAATTCCATTTGGGTACATTGTGACAGATAGCTGTATCTAAATATAATTAAAATAGCACATTAAACATCTGAGCCTTCAAATAATTTGTGTGTGATTAATTTCTACTTCAGATGTTGGGGAAACAGATCTCAAGAGATTATGCCAAAACAGCATATCCAGACTAGTGTTACAACTGAGGGGGCTATTCTTCCCAACCCATCTCAAATGATCTGAGACACTTCAGGGTGCCCCACCCAGTTATACGTAGATTCATAACTGTCTACTTTCTGTTCACTGATTTGGTAAGTGCCAGTTTAGTCATGTAATACTATGACCATGGATTTTGCCCTCTTTGGAATGTCATAGTACATCTAAACCTTTAAATGGGAACTAGAACGAGACTTGCATAAAAACTACAGTAACTCCTCACTTAACGTTGTAGTTATGTTCCTGAAAAATGTGACTTTAAACGAAACAATGTTAAGTGACTCCAATTTCCCTATAAGAATTAATGTAAATGGGGGGGAGGGGGATGTTAGGTTCCAGGGAAATTTTTTTTTTACCAGACAAAAGGCATTATACACATTTTAAACAAGCAATTTAATACAGGTATAAGTTTTAAACAATTTTAAAGAAACAATTTAATACTACAATCATCATTGCTGAGTATGAAGCAATGGGGGGTGCCCCCACCTTACCCCACACAGGCACAGCCCACTGGCACTGCAGACAATGCGGCAGGCAAGGAGGCTGAAAGTGCTGTAGGTTAGGAGAAGCACGTTGCGCAGCAGCAGCTTCCCCTACTGTGCAAGCACCAGGGGCGGGGGGCTCAACCCTCAACCCCCCCACTCCACCCCTTCCCCCAAACCCTCACCCTTAACCCGCCTCTTCTCCCCCCACACCTCCTCCCCCTTTACTCCGAGTGTGCGTCCTCGCTCCTGCCTCCTGCGCGCAGGCCCCCCCCCCTCTCCCCTGTCTCCTGCCCACTGCGATCAGCTTGTTTGCGGCATTCAGGAGGCAGGGGAGGGAGGGGGAGCCTGCGCGCCGAGTCCTCGTTCCTCCCCCCTCCCTCCTGAACGCCGCAAACCAGCTGATTGCCACGGGCAGGAGCCGGGGGGAGCAGAGGGAAGGGGGGGGGCTGCGTAGGGGAGCTGATAGGGGGCCGCCAGCTATGAACAAAGCAGGCAGCCAAACGACTTTATAGCGGCGCATAGCACAACTTTAAACGAGCACGTTCTGTAATGGAGCAGGGATGTAAGATCGAAAGGACGTTAAGCGAGAGGACGTTAAGTGGGGAGTTACTGTAATTTTCTACCCTAAATTGACAAATTAGGTAAAGTTGATTCTCTATCATGAACAGGCCTCTTTCCCTCACTCCTCAACAGGGTATAACATGAATAAGAGTGTATAAACCTTTTCTTTGATTTCCTGGCTCTTAAAATAAAATTTCCCCTGCTTTCTGTTATGAATTCAGTATTGTAGGAATGTAGTCTTCTCTGAATTTTAGTATTTCAGAATTACAGGTTTTATTTATTTCAACTTGTGCAAGTAAATGTGAGAAAACAAAACATGTTCAGGTCTATCTTTGGAATTTCTAATTTCGCTCTTCAGTATAATAGCACAAGCATGTAGTTTGTTTACTAAAACAAAGCCACATGCAGGTTTATTTTGCTAGTCACTTTTATGAAGTTCTGCACCAGAATTATATGTATTGTGTCATGAAATTTAGCATGAACGGCATTAAAAAAAAAATCTGAAAAAATTTGCCATTTTCACATATTCAGGTCAATGTCACAAATGGAATTTTCAAATGTCAGTAATGGATATCTTCAGAAGTGAAAAGGTTTAAAATAATTTTTGCCAGATTATATGCTTGACATAATACCAGTAATAGTACATTTGCCAGGAGTCCTAGTTACTGACTTCAAAGAGTGAACAGCCTTGCACCAAAAGTATATTTATGAAAAATCAATTTAAAAAATACACTACCTTATAAACTACTGTGGCCATGAATTGTGGGTATGGCTGCTGGTTGGATAAAAATTCTCCAATAACTTTGTTCATTACATCCTGTGGAGGGAAAAAGTCATCTAGGAACTGAGGGAGGATCCGTGCCACTACTCTAGCTTCAAAAGGAAATCCTTTCCGGATCCTAAAACAAAAAAGAGAATGAATATATTTGACCATTTTAATTCAGTAGAACATTCATGCTGATTTAGTCCCTAGGAAATTTTCCCCACTGTTTTTCTAGAGTCAAGAGGAATAGGAAAGGAATTCTTTTCTTTTATATGTAGATAGACCTGCGGGCTCTTCAGCATTGAGATCTAACACTGACCCCACTGACAATCCAGTTCTTCAACAGCTGTATGACATTCAACTTTTGACTGCTAATGGGTTTATTTTTTTAAATGATAGGCTGTGACTAAGTGAAGCTCTAGAAAAAAAAACAAAGAACAAACTAACTCTACACCTGAGAGTACCACACTATGTCTGAGATGCATGCTAAAAAGATGGTGTGTCTGTGCATTTGGGGGAATGCATTAGCATTGTTGGCAATCTGAGAAAGAAAATTCACAAGTAAATTTTTTTCATTTTCATCCATACCATCTCTGCTGGTTGAACAAAAAGGAAATAGCAAGAAGAATGTTGTGTTAGGGATGGAGAGAAACAGAGCTAGACGGCAAGGAAATGAAGGTCATTTTCTTTAAGGATACTTTTAATGAGGAACCACCAACTGGAGAGTCTTCCGGTCAAAGGCTGCATCTGTTGATGCTTGCAGATCAAGCTCATGGTGTCCTTGGGAAAAGCAGATATTAACTACCACACCACTGATTTTCCCTGCAAAGGTACACTCTCTCTGCTTCATGAGGGTTGAGCTTGTGGAGTGCACCATAATGCCTTTCAGGACTGACCTATGAAATCTTAAAAGGCGGTATTGTCTAAAGCATTTAGCATTGGTGTAACTGTACCCACTGAAGTCAGAGGTATAACTCCCACTGAAGTTAAAATAAAATAAAAGTATACTTTTTAATAGTTCTTGCAGTTCACATACTCATAACCCTCAAAATGGGCATTCCAACCCTTCGGTGATTACTTTATGCAGCCAGAGTCAAAACTACGATTTTCATCATGACTGCGGAAATGATATTTTTCTGACTCCATTATAAGTGTCAATAAATAGGATTATAGTATTGTTAATGCTTACTTTGTTATGATCATTCAAATATTTTACACAAGTAATCACCGTATGTGCTGAGGCATGTATTTTAGGTAAGCAGAGGCATTTGTTTTGTATAACGTTTAATGTTTCCTATTTACATTCTTGTACGTCTGTGTTGGACCCAACCGCTGTAATGACATTGCTGTGTACATTATTGGTAAAGTATTTTTAATCAACAGCACAGTAACTATCAGCAATGACATTTTAAAATCATGAACAGAATAGTGACCAACAAATTGAGCCAATGCCAAAATGTGAGGCTTTTATTCCAGTTTATGCTGCAGGTTTTGTTTTCTTACCTATCAAAAAGAACAGACACCCGTTCCATAGCTACAATAACAGACTCACTGTCTGGAGCTGTGGGATTTGCATCTGTTGCACGACTTGGGCTGATTTTCTCTTTTCCTAAGCAGAAAAAAAGATATCTTATAATAAGTTCACTATGGGAATACAGGTATAACTGAAAAAAATTCATTTCCGTCAGTAAGCTGTAAACATTTGTTTAATTTTCTGGAAAGTGCTCTAGAGGAGCTAGATATTAGTCTACTAAAAAGATGTATTTAAAACACAGAGCATAAATAATTGACTAATAAATCCACACCTGTATACATGCAAGTCAGCATTAACCCCAAGGCTGCCATTGCTCTGTGGGGGCTGTGTATGTTCACTCTGTCAACACTTAGTTTAACTAAAGATTCACTATCCAGTCTAGAAAGTTGCTCTGAAAGAAGGAGTCGTTCTAATCCTCTGAGGACGCAATGGTAAATAATGGATGGAGTTGATTCATCACTTCCAGACACCATTACGCCACAGACCTGAAATAAGCAAGAAAGAAATCTAAGAAACAATTGATTGTATTTAACTAAACTCCGATACCAATATATCAGAAAACTACTAATGTACAATTGTAACAAGGAGAACTGATTTAATCTCTCATTCAAATCCCTTTTGGGGGGGGGGGGGAGAGAAGAGAGGGTACTCATCATACTGTAACTTGAGTTCTTTGAGATGTTTTCTTCCTATGGGTGCTCCACTATAGGATGCGTGGCTACCCTTGACTGGAGAATGCAAAGCAGTATTCGAGGGTCCATGCCTGCACAGAGCAGCACCCTGTGCCTACAAATGAGGGCACAAAAGATGGCCTGGACCCACCACCACTCAGTTCCTTCTTGACTGTGAAGCAGAGCCACCACAGACAAGAAAAAGGAGGGCGGGAAACAGAGGACCCAGAGGGACAAAACATCTTGAAGGACTCAAGTTACTGAAGGCAAGTAACCTCTCCTCCTCCTTCGAGTATATGTCCCTATGGATGCTCTGCTGTGGGAGGCGGGTGCTGAAGAGGCAAGTCCAAGAAGACTGCAACACCAAAGGTAGTATCATACCTGGAAACATACCATCCCTGGAGCGTATGTAGGCAGATCTCTTGGAGACATGAGGCTTTGGATAAAACATTGGTAGGTGGATCTCTTAATTAATATTATTCCAAAGAGACCTTAGGGAAGAAATGAGGATGGGGATACAGTGTAACCTTATCTCTACAGAAGGTAGTAAATGACAGGTCTGCCATACAAGCACTGAGTGAAATTATGGCTATAAGGAACAAAGTCCTGAGGGAGAGGTGGAGGAAAGAACATGTATGTAGGTTCAAAGGAGGGTTTCCTCAGCACAGGATCCAGGAAAGTAGATGCCCTCGTCCAAGATGTAAAATTGTTTCTTAGAGGGAGGAGCAGATGATGATATTGTAAAAAGGGGGTGGTCTCTTTTTGGAGATCTAGATCTCCTCTGAAAGTCCAAAGGTCTGAGAAAAGTTTGCTGAGAATGGTACTGACGCTGTATAGAGCACTGTGATGTTTGGGACTAAACTGTTTCTCTGTTGCAGGAATGTAAATTCCCAGAGACCTTAAATTTGACCTCAAGTCCCTCAGTGTGTGGAGGGACAAGTCTGTAAGCACTGAGGAGCTTGGACCTTCAAAGGGAAGGTCTTCAATCATATTCTGCACTTCTCTTGGGAGGCCAGAAGACTAGAGCTAGGATGGTCTCTGCATACCTAAAGCCATAGCTAAGGCTCTAGAAGCCATGTCTACGGCATCTAAGGCAGCTTGGAAAGAGGTTTTAGCAATTAACTGACCTTCCAAAATGATGGCCTGAAATTGTTCCCTCTGGTCCTGTGGCAGATGTTCAATAAAATGTGTGAACTTGGAATGTGTGTTAAAATCATTATTTGCCACCCGGGCTTGGTAGTTTGCCACTTGAAATTGGAGAGCTACTGCGGACTAGCTTTTTCAACCCAGGAGATCTAAACATTTGGACTCATCATAAGGAGAAGATCTGGAGCAGATTTGTCATTTTCTTTCATTAGCTGCGTTCACCACCAGGGAATTGGGAGTGGGGTGGGAAAACAAATGTTCCATTTGTTTGGTTATTATACTGTACCTTTTTATCTGTCCACTTAGCAGGTGGGCTGGATATTGGCAGATGTTCGTTAGATTGTGCAAGCAGACGATAACAGAGCCTCACTGATTGGGAGTGCAATTTTGCCCTGAGGAGTGATATTTAGAATGTGCATCAAGGAGCACAGACTCCTGAACCTCCTCTACTGGGATCTGGGGGAATTCTGCCAGGTATTTAATGAGGCCTTGGAAGGCTGGAAAGTAGTCAGCAAAAAAAGGTGTTGGGGGCATTACCACCTAATTGGTGGAGGAAGAGAACTTAGCTGATGGGGTGAGTTTCCCTCCATCTGTGGGTCCTGCTTTTCTTCAGTGCGTCCCAGGGCCAAAGGGGCATAAGGTACCAAAGGATGATCCTGCAGTACGGAAGGTAGGTCAGGTGGTGCCTGTGAGTGATGCGGTGCCAATGGATATTGGGATCTCTTTTTGGCTGGTCCCTATAAAATTGTTCACCAAGCTGACCCCAGGGATTCCAGTGAGCCCACTAAGGGGGTGGAGAGAGGAAGGTTTTCCCCAAGGATATTCATAACCCCTGGATGTACGGAATCTGGGGAGGTCCAGAAGATCCTCCTCAGAAAGGCAGCTCAGTGGGGTGTGATGGTATGGTGCCAAAAAAAGAGCCTATACTGAGACCTCGGATTCTGAAGAAGTGTCACCCCTGGGCTGAAATGGGGAGCATCAGATAAAGGTGCTGGTACCAGAGGCCTGACTGGAGTTCAATCCAGGATGATTGTGGTTGCAGGTGACTGAGCAGTACCAGGGAAAGGGTTTTCATAGAAGTCCATAACAGAGGGGACTCCACTTCCTCTGGTATGAAAAGGGTCTCCAAGAGAGAAATCTGAAGGGTGCTGGAGGGCTATGGTATCCTGAAGTCTGAGTTGGTAGAGGAGAGTGGTCAGTCCAGTGATGGTGAGCGTGGTACTAGAGAGGCTTGTAGAGGAACTTCTCTGACCTCAGAACTCCAGTGCAGAGAAGACGACAGTACCAGAGCATGAGTAGGAGCCTGTGTACCGAGAGGTAAATGGCTCCCTGTGCTATCTGTTAGAAGAATTCTCCACATGCTGCTTCTTATATGGTACTGACAGCTCAGTACTGGAATTGTATGGGAACCTCAACCATTCCCCTTGAGAGATGTGAGGTCTCAGAGTGGGATTTATGGGTGACCTACCCCTCTTCCTTATTTCCCTAGCAGGGGAAACAGTCTTCTATTTCTAAGCAGTCCTAGCCTCTGAAGGTGTGGCTGGAGCCGGGGCTAGTGAGTATTCCATTAGAAGGAGCTTCAGCCTAACCTACCTATCTTTCTGCAACCTGCCTCTAAATCCCATACAGACCATGCACTTTGATGGGACATGGGTGTCTCCCAGGCAGCAACGGTAGCTCAAATGCCTGTCAACTACAAGGAAAAGACCTTTGGGCAGGGCTTAATCCCCAGGGTCTTCGGCGTAACTCATAGGACAAAGAAAAAGGTGTGTGTGGGGGGAGGGGGCAAGCTCCTTCTACACCCATCTGTGTTAAAACTAAAAAGAGAAATAAAATAACTAAACAAATGAAAGACAAATTTAGAATAAGTCACTATATTAAGAAAGGCAGGAAGCCAAGAATCAGCGGATACACAATTGCTCTGTATCAAGTCGCGGGCAGCTGAGAAGGAACTGAGCGGCGGTGGGTAAGTATCTTATACGACCTCAATTGGAGGCACAAAGTGCTGCTCTGAGCAAGTGTGGGCCCTCAGGGAGCACACACAAACCCTAGGGTGGATCATCCATACAGATATATATGCAAAGAAGAAAACATTTTTTTCATAAAGCTGATCAATAATAATCCACGTAAAAGTTTTTTTTTTAAATCTGCACTGCTTCAAGACTGCATCAATCTTCTGTAATCTGGAGCATTGTGCAAAACATACCTGTATAATTCCTGCAGAGAATTCCGGCCCTACATCAAGTGGGTAATTCTCTATCAAGTAGAATGCCGCAGCACACATCACTAAAATATGCTGTTGGTTATGGACATGTACACAGCTGTAAATAAGCAAGAAAGCAAATGGTTATAGATCAGTAAAGAAGTGGTTACTTACTGTAAACTGTGGTTCTTTGAGATGTGATGCGGACGTGTATTCCATGTAGCTGTGCGCATGCCCAGCATGCCAGACCTGAAGAATTTTGCCTACAGTATCCATAGAGGGATGACACTTGCACCTTGTGGCCATAGCCCCTCCCTGGCTATACGAAGTAGTGCCACCTCAACCCGCCTCAGTTCCTTTGCACTGAACATCCAGAAACTAGACTCTAATGCAGAAAAGACAGCGGGTGGGTTGTGGAATAAACATCTGCATCACATCTCAAAGAACCAGTTGCAGTAAGTAACCATTTCTTTTTCTCGAGTAGATGCAGCTGTGCATTCCACTTAGGTGACCCACAAGCAGTACCCCCCACCCCCACCCAGAGAGGTGCTCGGAGTCTATTTAAACAAGGACTTCAGGACTGTGTTCCCAAAGTTGGTATCTGCTCTGGATGCTGTGGTAATGGCATAATGGTTCATAAATGTATGTACTGATGACCATGTAGCAGCCCTGCAAATATCCAATATTGAGACGTCACTTAAGAATGCTATTGACATACCTTGCACTCTTGTAGAATGAGCTTGCACCCATAAAGGGTGTGTAGCTGAAGCTTTTTTATATGCAGTCTTGATGGAGAAAATTATCCACTTAGAAATTATCTGTGAGGAGACTGTTTCTCCCTTCATACAGTCTGCATATGACACAGACAAGGCAAAGACCAAAAGGGTTTAGCCCTGTCCAGAGAAAAGGTCAGACATTGTCCGATGTTCAATGTGTGAAGACACTGCTCCTCTGGAGCTGAATGCAGCTTAGGGGGGAAAAAAACAACAAGAAGCAAATATGCCTCCTGGTTTTAATGAAACCGAGAGACCACTTTAGACACAAATTTCAGGTGCGGCTGCAATGTCACGGTCTTTGCAGAACTACATGTAAGGAGGCTCTGCCATCAAAGCCTGCAGCTCTCACGCTCCCCTTGCAGATGTTACCGCCACAAGGAAAAAAGTTTTTTTGACATAAAAGATGAAAAGGGCAGTATGCAAGAGGGTCAAATGGAGGTCCCAAGAAAGCCGCAAAGACCGTGGTAAGGTCCCAGAAGGAAACTGGTTTCCGCACTGCTGGATGGAGATGAAGGATTCCTTTCAAGAATCTCACCACTGTGGAATTGGAAAACACCAATCTTCTATGAATGGGTGGATGAAAGGAGGAGACTGCCACTAGATGCACTGTCAGCGAGCTAAGCATAAGCCCTGACAACTGAAGCTAAAGCAAATACTCCAAGATGTCCTGGATACCAGCCAGCATTGGGTGAACTCCACAGGCCAATGATCACAATGAAAAACGCTTTCACTTTGCTGACTAGGCTATCCTGATAGGCTTTCTACTACTGAGGAGGACCTGTTGAATAGCCCTTTCTCCTCATTCAACCTTAGAGCAGCCATGCCATGAGATGCAGGGAGCTGAGCCCAGGATAAAGAATGCAACCGATGCAACCGTGATTCTGCATGAGCAGGTCAGGATGGAGAGGAAGGAATATGGGAGGCTAAACTGACAGCACAAAAAGGTCAGAAAAGCAGCCCTGCCTCTGCCATGCCAGGGTAATGAGGATGAGCTTGGTCTGATCCACTTTCAGCTGGAGGATGACCTGTAGAACGACTGCGATCAGAGGAAAAGCATACAGGAGAGCCGACTGACAGCTGAGGTGGAAGGCATTGGTCAGGGAGCCTGTACTGAGGCCCCCTTGAGAACAGAACAGATGGCATTTTCTGTTGTTCCTTGTATCAAGCAGGTTGATCACCAGGATGCCCCACTCTGCAAAAATGACTCGCAGATCACTGAGCTTCAGAGACCACTCATGGCTCAAGGAAAAATTCCTGTTGAGATGATCCGTGAGAAGAGTCTGGATCCCGGGCAAGTGATTAACCATTGGAGTGATATTCTCGTCAATGCAGAACTGCCACAACCTGATTGCCTCTTGGCAGAGCACTCTGGAGTGTGCTCCCCCTTGCCTGTTCACATAATACATCATAGTGATATTGTCAGCATGTGAACTATCGAACCCTTGATGTGGTCTAGGAAAGTGAAAAAGGCATTGTAGATGGCCCAAAGCTCCAGGACACTGATAGGCAGTGGAACTTCCTGCTCTGACCACAGGCCCTCAACGACACCAGATGCATTATGTAACCTGTCGGTGACAATGGTCCTGGATGGTAAGGGCTTGACATACATTTCCGTGAAACATCCACCACTGCAAGGAATCCAGGATCAACGAAGGGAGACAGACCAACATGTCCAGGGATGAAGGGTTGGGTGGTAAACCATCCTGAGCCATATTTGCAGAGGGCAGAGGCATAATCTTGAGAACTGAATCACCAGTGCATGTGGACATGTTGCCTAAGAGCATCAGGCACATGCGCATTGTCATGGAAAGTTAAGACTGCAGACCGAAGCAAAGGCAGCAAATTGTCTGCAAACAGTTGATCAGCAGGAACTCTCTCAAACTCGTATTAGGGCCTCTATGAACTCGATTGTTTGAGTAGGGACCAATGTTGACTTTTCTATGTTTGGCATGAGACCCAGACGGTCGAGTAAGCGCAGAGTGATGCACACGTGAGAAGGGACTTCTTCCCTGGATTTGCCCCTGGGTAGCCAGTTGTCCAGAAACAGGAAGGCATGGATTCCCTTCTTTTGGAGGTATGCCATCACCATGACCATACATTTGGTAAGAACGCTGGTGGCAAAAGACAGTCCGAAGAGAAGGAGTGTGCACTGAAAATGGTGGTTTGTCATAACGAACCAGAAAAATCTTCTGTAGCTCAGAAGAATCGCCACATGGAAATAAGCACCGTGAAGAATGCAACCATGAAGGTCCAGAGCAGCAAACCAGTCAGAATCAGCGTGGGGAGGATAGTTGATAGGGTGACCTCCGGAACCTCATGTATCTTATATATTTGTTGAGGTTGAGAATAGGTCTTACCCCTCCCTTGGGTTTGGGAACCAGGAAGAATAGAAGTCTTGACCCCAGGGTTCTTGAGGAATTTCCTCCACCACTCCCAATGCAAATAAAGAATGGACCTGCTCAAGGAGCAATATCTCATGAGAGGGGTCCCTGAAGAGGGACGGGGAGGGAGGGTGGGTGGGCTGGAGGAGTGGAGAGGAAATGGATTGCATAGCTTTATCTGACAGTGCTTAGGACCCAGCTGTCAGTTGCCATTAAGCCCCAAACATCCAAAAGAGTGCCAGCCTGTCCCTGAATGGAGATGGGGTAAAGGAAGTGACAACTGGACCAGACCAAGGAATCAAAATGGGCACTTGGGTGGTGCAGGGGGAGGACGCCAACTGGCCGAACCCCCAGACCTGACTGCCCCCTTCTGGGGTAATCCCACTGTCTCGGGGAGGAAAAGGCTTCCCAAAGGTGTGTTGCAGATGGCATTGCTGCTGTTGGCCACCGAAGTGGTGCTTCTGCATCCCAAGAGACAAAGGCTGGCTCTAGAGTCCTTGAAGGAATGCAGTGTTTTGTCCATCCTGTCTAAAAATAACACTCAGCCATTGAAGGGCAAATCCTCTATGGCCTGTTGCACGTTAGGAGCGATGCCTGAATTCTGCAGTCAGGACACCCTGCTCATGTTCACAGCAGAGGCCATAACTCTGGCTGAAGTGTCTGAGACATCCAGCATGGACTGCAATGACATCTTGGCCACTAAGCAGCCTTCTCTGACAAATGTACAAAATTCCTCTCTGGAGGTTTTAGGCAGCTGGTCTGCAAACTTAAGACATAGCTGTCCAATTGTTTACAAAGTCGTACTTGGACAATGCCCGCTGGTTCGCAATCCACATTTCCAGGGAAGAGGTAGCTTCACTGAGGTGGGTCCACAGGTCTTGACACCGATCTGCCCGGTGACCTTGCCTTGCACCAAGCTGAGAAGTGCAACCTCCACGATTAAGGAGCATCCTATGGATTCCCTGGAGGCCACTGGTAAGGATAGGGAATTAGTGGCCAAAAGGTGTCAGGACAGGACTCCCCATCCGAATCACAAGAGGAGTGCCAATCCTGGTGCCCATAGTGCTCCATAAATTGTTCCTGATGTGGGTTGGGTGATGGAGAGCAAGAGAAAGATCCTGACCTTAACGCTGTGGAGTCCAACCTGATGGAATGAATAACTGATCTGACTCAGCCACAGCCCAGAATGAGGCAGGGACCAGTGCCGATGATGGAAGCAGTACTGCCGGCAACAAGTACACTGGTGCTGGAAGCGATGTTGACACCAAATTCAGCAGTGGTACCGAAACAGTGGTACTGATGGTGTCAAAGTGGAGGGTGGTGAAAGCCATCAAGGTAACATCTGCAGTGCTGACTGCAATGGTGCCAAGGTCCCTTGCACTGAGCCTGGCACCGGCCCTGCTTCCATTGACTGTGCAAGGGGAACATCAGAGCCCTGACAGAGCCAAGGGTTCAGTGGCCAATCAACACAGTCCTGGCCAAGTCCTGGACCAAAGGAGAGGTCGGAACAGAAAGGCATAGGAGGTCTGTAGCTGCCTGTTATGTCACCAACGTGGAAACAATCAGTGCCCTAGTCGGTACTGGACTCACCGGATGCCCCGGGCAAGAAACGGAGTCGACAGTACAGGGTCTCTACCTCCCTACTTGGTACCAGGGAACAATTAGAGATAGCCACACCATCCCACATCCCACACCTTGTGTCGGTCCATGCTCTTCCTGGAGCAGTCCAAAATCGGTCTTACGGGACCTTTTCCTCAGTGCCCTCGATGGGGAACAGCTCCTCTGTCTCTTCAGAGAGGTGCCTGCTCCAGAGCATGGAGCGGTAACACTTTTGGACCCTGAGGGTGACCTTGGCTCCAACGAGGGCCTTGGTGCAGAAGCTGGCTGCATGGCCTGTTTGAGCAAGTGCTATTTCAATCGAAGGTCCCTAGCCCCTTGAGTCTGTTTCGTGAACAATCTAGTGATAAATCACCGCTCCTTGACGTGGGCCTCAACCAAGCACAGCACGCCCAGCGTGTGGGAATCGTTGTTAGGGATCACTCCCCCCCTCGAATGGGGCCCCAGGATTGGGGGAAATACCCACGGGTTCCAAAAGGGCCATTGCATCGGCACAGGTCCCCAGTGACCACTAGGCGAAGCATTCAATGGCACGCCTGTGCCCGGATCCGCAGTGGACAAGAGTAGTATGACCCAATCTCTGACTCCGACAATGAGGAGTGTCTATCTGGTGACCACGGAGGAGTGGTTCCCACTGGTGCTGGAGAGCAGTGCCAAAATGGGGAAGCCTGTGTCGGAGCCAGCATGGTCAGTTTTCCCTTAGACAGTACCGGAGGGCTGGGTACAGAACGGTAACTGGTGGCCACCAACTCTCTCCTGCCCGCCGACACCAATACCACTGGCTCTCACACTGTTGATGACACCAGTACCACAGCAATAGCAGGTGCCTGGTGGCACTGAGTGAAGCCTGCATGGATGGCATCGCAATAGCACTGGTACCGCACTGTCCCTCCAGTGCTGACTATTCATCTGGTACTTGACTCAATGGCACCCATATAAGGGCCGGAGTCAATGACGCTGACTGCTGCGCTGCTGAAGCAGAGCAGTGGCCTGGCTTAGGTTGCACTCTGCTATGCTCCACGTGCCTGGCCTTAGGTGTCAGGCAACATCCCTTCTCGGCTGGCTGCTTCTTATGTCTCTTCCTCAGCACTGGGGATGGCGAACAGTGCTGGGACTCCCTCATGGTAGGCGGAGCGCACTGATGCCGAGGTGCTTGATACTGTACTGAGTCCGACTGCTCAACTCAGAGGAAGGTCTCGGTGCCACCTCCATAACCAGGAACTTCAACCTGACCTCCCAGTCTTTCTTTGTATGGGGCTTAAAATCCCTTCAAATCTGGCATTGGTCCCCGACGTGAGCCTCACCCAAGCACTTCTGGGTCACTCAGGGACATAGTCTTGTTGCAAGAGGCACAAAGCTTGAAGCCTGGTGACTGAGGCATGCCTAGATGAAACTCTGCTAACTAACCAAGATACACAAACTATACTAACTGACTAAAAACTATGCCAACTATATACAATAATCAGAGGAAACAAAGATCACTGAGAATGCTTGTCAAAGCAAGAGGAACAGTTCCAGCAACCATCACAGGCAGTAAGAAGGAACTGAGGGGGCACAGAGTCAGCTGGGCCCTTTATACCAGTGCTATGAGCACCCCAGAGGACGCTCGAGCCGCCCTGATGGGTACCACCGAGGGAAACTTTTCTGGCGATTGTGCTCAGAGGCAGCACACACCTACAGTGGAATGGACATGTACAAGCACTTGAAGAAAGTTTAAACCCTTTATGACAGTGGTTTTCAATCTTTTTAATTTGTGGATCCTTAAAAAATTTCAGATGGAGGTGCAGGCCCCCTTGGAAATCTTAGAGATACTCTGCGGACCCCCAGGGGTCTGCGGACCACAGGTTGAAAACCACTGCTTTTTGAAATTAAAACAAGGGAAGATTTTGTAATATACTCTACTGAACTATCAAACACTTATTTTTCTCTCTCCCTTCAAGCACGTCACTTCTGCAAATCAAAGCTGAAGATAGTGGCAAGGGACACTAGTATGTATCAACTACTATTATGATTTCTGATCTATGGATAGAAACCTTTAGTTTCCAGTCTGAGAGCCTGTTAAATTTCAAAATGGCTAGGGGACAGGCAAACAATGTACATATAAAAATAAAAACTGACTATTCACCTCAATCTTGAAACCAACTATCTTTTTGAGGTTCAAACCTGAAATGTAAAAGCTTTTTGCTCATGAGTATGCACTCTATTTTCAATTGGAATCAGAAGCAAAAATAGTAACACCGCAAGAAATGTAATTAGCATATTCTCAACCTGAAGTCTCCTCAGAATCTTCTCAAAAAGCTTGTTTTACAGGATCAAGAGATTTGGATAAACCAGGATACTTCTAGATGCTTATTCTACAGTTCAAATTGTTCTTTGCATTAGAACACTGCAAAATTTCAAATACAGAACACTTACTGGGCTATCCCTCTCAGATTGGAAAGCAAATACTCGCTGATAATTGGAATGAGTTGCTTTGCTGTTTCGTCAAGCAGGTCACACTCAAGGATGTAAAGAATTCCATGCAGAGCTCCAATCCGACTTGGCATATGGGTGCTGCGTAGTGTTGATTCCAACAGACGGCTTACTGGCTCGGCTACAGCTTTATCCTAATGCACATAAACAAAACCATGCACTAAAAGCATTACTGGACCAGTGCACCATTCTGATGATTCATTACAACTGGAAAAATGTTTGTTAGTGAACTAAAGAATAGAAGATGTACCATGAATCAGAGGTTTACACAAAACAAGTACTTAGATATCTGAATAATGTTCAAATCTCCCTTCGGACAAGTTGGAAAACTGGTATATTCTGGCTTGCAAATTTAGTTAAACTAAAAAGGTTGCATCTAATTCTCAGTGTAAAAGCATTCTCCTCAAAAAGATCATAACATTAAATCAGTGTAAGTACTTTATCAACTTTTTGCAAGTGAAATGGCAAACCATTGTACCAAGATGTTAACATAATGTTGTCATACTTGGAAAAGAAAAACTGTCATAATATATCATCAGTTTAGGGGAAGCACTAATAATACTGATAGGTAAGGGATGCCATGGATGCAGTTTAGTATATTTATATTCTAAGCATCCTTATATGTAGGCCTTTAGCTCCTAGAAGTTTCCAATCTGTCAATGGTCCTCCAAACTGGTGGACATGTGAAGAAGAATGCTAATATATGAAACAGACTGCTATATGCCCATGATTTGCATATAAGGATGCTTGGCACGTAAGCACTCTAAACGGCATCTATGGTAAACATTACCATGGAACCTCAGTCATTGGGACACACTGTTGATGGTCCAGTGAAACAACTATCTATCTGTTACCCATGGCCACTGACACTCAGACCTGGACACCGCTTCCTCCCCATCACCTGTATGTTTAGGGTGAACATTGTATTAGAGGATTGTAACCGAAGAAGCAGAAGCTGAGAAGGTTGGAATGCAGCTTATATATATTGCAGTAGCACCCAGGGGTCCCAATCAGGGCTCAAGGCCTCACTATGCTAGGTACTTATAAACATAACAAGACAGCCCTTGCCCCAAAGACAAGCAGGTGGACAGAAACAAACAGCTGGGGGAGGAGGGGCACCCGTTCAAGGACACAATGAGACAATAGTTAAGCACAGCACACTAGCTGCCTAACCATTGTCAAGCTTTTTGTATGCATCACAGCAAAGAAGATTTTAAGGAGGGATTTTAAAGGAGGGCAACCAAGTGGCTTTATGAAAGTTTACAGGGAGATGTTTATGGCAGCAGCTTTGCTTCCAATGAGCTTCATGAATGGAATGAGAATTTTTAGTGGAAGTGGTTGGGTGTAGGTGAAGGTGGTTTCTGCACCATATATTGGAGAATGTATTTCCATCTTTCACTACAATGACTTTCAGGTTTGGAGTCTTAGTGGATCTATCACTGCTCAGGCTCTCTCTGGTGACGGCAGCAGCTCAATGGTAACATTCACTATCTACAACTGATCATAGGATTATGGTCACTCACTCCTAGTGTGGACCTAGCAATGGGCCTCCATGCCTTTGCCTAGAATACTAAAATGCAGTCTTTTTAGGACTACAAAAAGTCCATCCTAATCTACAATCTTGCACGCACAGCAACTACCCAACTTTGGAGTGGCATGAACCATTACATAGACCGACCTGTGCTCAAGTCTCTACAAAGGTTTCCTGTTTGGTTTTGGGGGGGGGTAATTGAAGGGGCTGCTGGTTATCGTTAAAGCCCTGAATAATCTGGTACCTGGCTATCGGAGAGATGGCCTCTTACCGCATCCCTTGTCACAGCAGTTAAAAATCAAATGGGGGCTCTTGCTGGTCCAGAGGAAGGCTCTCAGTTTCACAGAGTTTAAGGCCAGAAGGCAACATTAGATCATCTAGGCTAACCTCTTGCATATCACAGGACATTAAATTTCATGCAGTTACCCCTGTATTGATCCCAATTACTTTTGTTTGACTACAGCATATCTTCCAGGAAGGCATCCGTTCTTGATTTGAAGACATCAAGAGATGGAGAATCCACCATTTTCCTTGGTTGTTTGTTCCAGTTTTTTTCCACCTTCAGTGCTAAATTTTTTTGGCCTATTTCCAATCTGAATATGCCCAGCTTCACTTTCCAAACATCTTGTTGTGCCTTTTTCCGCTACATTAAAGAGCCCTTTGGTACCCAGTCTCTTCTCCCCATGAAAGTACTTCAATACAGTAATCCAGTCACTTCTCAATTTTCTTTATGTTAAGCTACACAGTTTGAGTTCTTTAAATCTCTCACTGTAAGGCCTTTTCTCCAGCCCTTGAATAATTTTTGTGGCTCTTTTCTACACCCTCCCTAATTTTTCAACATTATTTTTAAAATAGGGACACCAGAATTGGACACAGAATTCCAAAGTCAGTCCCACCAATGCCACATAGAGAGTCAAAATCACATCCCTACTTCTCTGTTCATACATCTAAGGATAACATTAGTTCTATTTTCCACAGCATTGCTCTGGGAGCTCACGTTGACTTGCTTGTCCACCATAATCCCTAGATCTTTCCTAAAGTAATGGCTTTCCAGCATACATCCCCCATTCTATACATATAGCTTGCATTCCTCATTCCTAGAAGTATAACTTTGCATTTGGCTGTATTTAAATTCATTTTGTTTGAATGGGCCCAGCTTACCAAGTGATCCAAATCACTCCGTATGACTGCCCTGTCCTCATCTTTATTTACTACTCTGCCATTTAAGGGCCTCCCCTCTGGAATTCATTCCCCAGAACACTCCAAACCACAAATATAGCAGTCTTCAGGACACAATTAAAGACACTGGGTCTAGCTTTGATTATGTTAATCTAATTATTAAAATTATTAAAAAATGGATGGATGAGAGTAATTAAAAATGTATTAAAAATATGAAGCTGCCACCATGAGAGGTGCTCCCTAAAACCTCTGAAATATGCCAGTTCTTTGTGGTGGAAGTGCGGCAATTCCAGCATCAAATAGACCAAAATGGCAATACATTCACAGACTTGCCACAACTTTTAAGTGACAATTTCTTACCATTCCAAGAACAGCAGCTGCTTTACATGTGGCTGGTACCAAATATTGAATGAGAATCTCATCTTCTGATGGATGCACCTTCCGCAATTCTGTCAATGTGGTGTACATCATCTCAAATTGATTCCTTTCTGTAAACAAGTCAGACACTGCCAGAAGCTGTGAAAATGATAAAAATGGAGTAGAAAAATCTGTAATTATCAAGTCACAAACATTAGACTGTCCCCACTTAATGTAACTGCCAGCAAAAAAATAATTCAACTCCTTTTATTGTAACATGGGCTGTTAAAAGTTTTAATTTGAAAGCTACAGTAAAATCAGATATAGCCTAATCAGACACTGGTTTAAAAAGGAACAGTCAAACTTTAAAAGACAAAGAACCCAAAATGGTGGAAAGACATTTACACACATTTTAAAATAAAACATTTAAAGCCAGTTCTTCTTACATACCTTCTGAAAGCAGAGTTTAGGATTCTGTATCTCTTAAATAACAGTAACACAAAACATCGGAAAATGCTCCCTGGTTTCTTTTAGGAATTATGGCTGAATTGCTCACTACCTTATTCAATGTGTTAGCTAACTCAGTGTTGAATATGTATAGGGGTGGTGCCCCAAACATATCCCTCAACGCTCTATTCTACCACCCAGGTATTTTTTACTATCACATACCCATGATCAGGAGTCAAAAAAAAAGGGGGGGGGGGTGAGGTGGGAAGACTTACCTGTATAGTAACTTGGATTTGAGATGTGTTCTCAATATGTATTCCATGTCTGGGGCACTTATGCCCCAGGCCAAGATTGGAATCAGTAGTGCCCATTGGACCATGCCTGTGCCTTTCATGCCCTTAAGCCCCCTCGCTTGAGGGCATAAAGTGGGCGGAGTGACCAACCAACCCTCAGTCCCTTCACCAATATGGAATTCCAGTGTTGTTAGACCTTGCAATAGCTGTGAAAGGAGGGTGGGTTGTGGGCTACATATAGATAATATTTCTGGAAGAGCTCCAGTCACTGTACAAATTAAGTAACTTCCCTTTCTTCTTCAAGTGCTTGTCTATATGTATTCCTCATCTGGTGATTCACAAGCAGTAGACAAAATAACAGAGAAGGGTGCTTGGATTCTAACTAAAATAATGATTGCAGCACAGCTTTACCAAATCAAGCACCAGATAGAGATGCCTCGGCCATGGAATAAAGCTTAATAAAGGTATGTATCATCTTCCAACTAGCTGTCGTACATATCTCAGTTATGGGATTTTCTGAAACAAATTCCAGAGGCTGCTTGTGTTCTTGTGCCATACAACGTGCTAATCTGCCCTGGAGGTCCATATGTAGAGCAGGTTCTCTCTACAGCCACCAACAACACAGCTTCCATGTCATGAGACATAGAGATGCCAGGTCTGAAGGAAGTATTCTTCCCTTGTCCTGGCTGAGTAAGTCCCGAGGGAAAGAAAGAAAGAGTTATTGGGGGACTATATGGACAACCTCTTGAGCTCTACACCACCTGTCCAGGCAAGAGCTAAAAGAGAGATTAAGCAGGATTTGGGATTAATCATTCTCATTACTCATGGGATCAGATGGATGGATAGGCAGGCATAATATAGGCCTCATGTCCATGGAATCAGAAAAGCATCTGACTGTGAACTGGGACTCGGCCCTCAGTGGAGCAGAAATTTTTGCACTTCTTGTTCTTGACTGCAAACAAATCTGTGCAAGGAAAATCCCACTGGTCAAACACTGACCCAATGTCAGAGTCCTTCACAAAGCACTTGTAGTTCTGATAGAAATATCTGCTAGCAAGTTCTGAAGACATGGCAAGTGGATTATCAAAACCGTTATTTGGTGTTGGATATGCCTTTCCACAGGATAATGGCTTTCTTGCCTAGACAAATGGATCTGGCCCTTCTCTGCTTATTTACATAAAATATGGCAGTTATATTGTCTGTCATCATTTGGATGCTTTGTCCCCTGATGTGGCTGAGAAAAGCCATATAAGCAAGACACACTGCTCTGTATTCTAGAACACTTATATGTAACCGTCTTCTCTTTGGACCACCAACCCAGTGCTCTGAGATAGCTAGGATGGGGAGCTCATCTAGGCATCGAAACATCGGTCACTGTACACTTCACAGGAAGTGATGGGTAGAAAGCAACACCCTTGCATACTTGATGTGGTCCTTGTACCACAGTAGTTCTCAAACTTTTGTACTGGTGACCCCTTTCACATAGCAAACCTCTGAGTGCGACCCCCCCCCCCCTTATAAATTAAAAACACTTTTTAATATATTTAACACCATTATAAATGCTGGATGCAAAGCGGGGTTTAAGGTGGAGACTGACAACTCACGACCCCAAATGTAATAACCTCGCGACCCCCTGAGGGGTCCCAACCCCCAGTTTGAGACCCCTGTTCTACCAGTTTAACAACCTCAAGACTTGGGGATTTGAATCTTTATGTCTCTATTGTGAAGGTGTGGGCTGTAAGAGGACTACAACCATTCCTCTGACAACATAGATGGAGTCTGGCGATTGCCGTCACAAATGTGCATAAGACCACATGTCCTACCACAGACACATACTTACAGTTGTTTGAGGATTTTCTTGATGGTTGATCCATTAGTAGAGACATGTCCAATTTGGCTCAAGGTAGACAGACTACACCACAGCAAAGGTGTATCAGGGCTCTGATAAATTATATTTTCTGAGCAGGAGTTAAGGAGGAGTAGGCCTCGTTTATATTGAGCCATAAACCTGTAGAATATACTCAACCACATAAGGAGACAATATGCTGAATCCTGTCCATGACTTGCTAGGGAGAAGTTCCTTGAACCAGCCAGTCGTTGAGGTACATTAAATGAGCTGCTACTGCAACCAAACATTTCACAAAAGTTCTTGGGGCTTTTGACAAACCGAAAGACACATTTTGTACTGAACGTGTGTGTTGCTGACCACAAAAATGTAGAGATTTCCTATGTGCTGGATGGATGGAAACATGCATCCTGGAGCTCAAGAGCTGCAAATCAGTCTGGAGGATCAAAGGTGATGATTATTGAGGACAGGGTCACAATCCAGAACTTGAATTAGCAGATGAATGTGTTTAGATTTTTAGGTCTAGGATGGGGCAGCCTCTTGATTTTTGAGGGGACTAGAAAATAATGGAAATAAAAGCCCTTTCTTACAAACTGAGGAGGAACCTTCTCATATTGCTCCTAATTTCAGGAGGGATTGTGCCTCACAATATAATAGACTCTTATAAGAAGGAGTTCCAGAAAAGGGATGGTGAAGGCACGTGGATTGTAGGAAATTCTTGAAACTGAATGGAGTAACTTTTTTCTTATTATCTCCAGCACCCATTGGCCAATGGGAATATTGTTTCAAGCTTCCTGAAAACTAAATAAATGGTTCCCAAAAAGGGTGGGGAAAGGGTAAGGATCTCCTAAGACTGACTGACAACTCTCGAAGTGACAGTCAAATCAACTGCTTCGAGGAAGGTAACAGTATCATGGCAATGGTGAAAACATAATAAACTCATTTGGGAGGATAGGCAGACCTGTGATAGGAATATAGTTATGATGGATGGTGTTAATGGGTGCCAATAGCCAGCTTTGATCTATAGACAACTGGAAAGGTGCTTGAGGCTGGGGCTGTGCTAAAGAGATGGCAGGGCTTCTTCATGTGTCTTCCATATCCCCCAAAAATCAACAGGGCTCTGGCCACTGATGCCTTGATCAATTCCAGAATGTCAGGGAATGGTCTGTTGCAGCATTCAAAAGTTATGTTACATACATACACAGAAATCCCATCAAGTTGAGTGTAAACATGATGGCCGCCCTCTTGGCCAACAGACCAGGGATCTCTAGAACTAAAAGCGTGAGGTGCTACTGCTTGAGCTACAAGCCACAGGTTCTGTAAACTGGGGTTGTAACAACTCATATGCTCTGATGGCCAGCATAGAAGTGGACTGTAACACACTCAGCAGTGGGTTACATAAGGCCTTTGCAAAATCTTAGCCAAATAACTAACAGAAGAACAGGGATCGCAAGTGCAAGAGACCAGACACCACTAACTTTGCTCAATCTTACAGCCATGGGTGGTGAGAAGGAACTGAGGATCTCTTGGTCACTCCACACACCTTATTCTCTCACGTTCAGGGGGCGGGGGGCTCAAGGGCATGAAAGAGGTAGGTGCAGCCTAACAGACAGTGCTAGTCAAAAGACTTCAATTATGTTCATGGGGCAAATGTGCACCAGACATGGAGTACATACAGACAAGCACTCAAAAAATAACTTCTCTTTCCTTAACCTTTTGGCTTACAAAACCAACAACAAAAGTAAAATAAGCAGTTTTGGGGTCCAAATGAAGGTTACTGTTTAGCAACACTATGAACCCAGACTTCCAAAAATGCACAATACATTATTTTTGCAGCAAGAGTGTCCCATCCTAACATTTTCTAAGTCTATGAATAATTGCCTTTCAATTTATATTATCTTAAAAAAGTTTCAGTGGCAATCACTCCCCAGTTCTCCAGCCCTCAAGAATCCTAGATTTCATCAGATGCTTCAATAATAATCTTAGTGCCTACTTACATCATTTGTTCCTCTGCTTTTATATTTTCTCCCTCATTATATTACAGGGTAAATACAGAATCCTGAACTCTAGTCTTAGTAGGTAGGCAACTAAAAGAAGAATTTATTTTCAAGTATTCTTTTATAACATATTTATTTGTAACTCAAGTTTACACATATTCTACTATTAATGAATGCTTAAAACAGCTTAATATATTTTAATCAAAAGCTTTCCCATTGAACTTTAAGTTATCATTACAGATGAAGGATGTATCATTACATCAATGACGATGCCTACAGAAGTCCGTTTTTCTGTATATTAGGAAAAGCTACTTTATAAACTCTCTGTAAACTCAAACATACCATGAAAGTGCACTCAATTAAGGCACAGAATTTATTTTTTAGACTTACTGATCGCACCACTTCACTAATCAGAATGACTGGTGTTCTCTTGCTAGGATTTGATGGCAATATCCATTGACTGTACAGTTCAAGCAAGAACTGAGAACAAGAATGTATATCAACTCCAGCCCGGTGTTTCCTGCAACGTACAATGAGCAAAGATTACAATCACTATATTATTGTTTCTTTTCTAATTATTTGAAAAGCAATCCTTACACAGCATCCATTTTATACTCTTTTAATGACTTCAAAACACAAGAACTGAAGTCTGGTCAAGTGGCAAACAAAAAAAAAAACACAAGTGACCTGGAGTTAATAGGAGAGGTTGGTGGTGAAGAAGGAGCAGGCATATCATTCTCATCTTCTTCATCTTCATCCCACTCCTCTTCTCTCAATGGAGTGATGTTATTTCCTAGCCACACGGAGTGTATAGAAACCTTAAATATCAGAAAACATTAACTTGAAAAATATTTAGCTTTTTCATAATCAAATCAGAAGTTACTAGAACAAAAAAAAGCTATAACAAATTTTTCTATTTAAAAGAGGAGCAAAAATACTCTACAGCATATAAAGATATGTTTATAAAAGCTTTATACCATTATTTTTATAGTACTTTATGTTGCATATGTGTTGTGCGTATATGGCAGCAATAAGATTATGCTGTGCACCCTATCACTTCACTGAAAATAGTAAACTTGTTTCTAAAAACGTATGGCATATTGAGTTTACAGGCACAACAGTAAGTTTTACAGGCATCAATCATATCACTACACTTACAGTACATTAGCACAGTCCCATTAAGCTATAGCTATAACCAACTGTATCTTGTCTGGGAACCAGGGGCGGCTCTAGCTTTTTTGCTGCCCCAAGCACGGCAGGCAGGCTGCCTTCGGCGGCATGCCTGCGGGACGTCCCCAGTCCACGGTTTTGGCGTACCCGCCTCCAAACTGCTGCTGAATTTGCGGGACTGGCGGACCTCCCGCAGGCAAGCCGCCGAAGGCTGCCTGACTGCCGCCCTCGCAGGGACCGGCAGGGCGCCCCTGCGGCTTGCCGCCCCAGGCACGTGATTGTAGCGCAGATGCCTGGAGCCGCCGCTGCTGGGAACAAATATATGTAGGAGCAAGTCCTAACCCTGAATTCTCTAGCCAAAAATACTTTAAAAAAATGTTTACTTTATTTATATTCTAGTGTCAAACTAGAAACAATTCAGAAAATGCTACTACTGTGAAATTAAAGAGGACATGGGAAGGTTAGTGACTGCTGGTTCTATTGCCATTTGCAAAAGTTTCGAAACTTAACTGAGTTTAGCTAATCGCAACTCCTATGCTAATTTCGGAAAAATGCTTGTTAGGAAAGAGAATTGGAAGGTCAGAGTTTGAATAATCATGTTTAAAACAGCCAAGGCTCAAGTAATATGCAGTATTAAAGGACTTCTACTATGAGATATATGCAGTGACATTGCTGCCTTCCCTTAGTTGTGTCTGGAGGATTGAAAAAAAAATAGATCAGCACGAAACCCTGATATCATTCCACAGGGTTTTGTGGAAACATTTGAATATGTGTGAATCCCATCCAGTTCACATAAATGGATTTTGCACCCTAATTTTTGGGGCTAAATAAATCCCAAACTCAAAGTGCCAGTTAGCTGAAATGGCCTCACTGTAGATAATGTTGGGTTGAAACTATGAAAAAAATCAGACAAAACTGAAATCAATCTGGCCAATGATCATGAAAGTTGGGACAAGTTGGCTGAAAGGTTTATGAATCTTTGAAAACCTGATGAAAATGTTGGGCTTATAATGAAGTACAGAACCAGCCACATTTTCTTTTGTTGCAGGTTTCACTATGATAGTTTCACACAACTCTAGAAAAACACCACTTAATATAAAAGATTTTGAGTGCTCTCCTAAATTTTATATGTTATATCATTCCTGGTCATGTACAGGTTAATATTACAATTCTTATGTTTAACTTCTGACTGAAAATATTTTGCTTTAAATGTGACTTTTTAAAAATCTGGATCCAGAATTTGCCATCTTCTGCTCATCTATTACTGTAATTTACTAACATTTCAAATATTCCATTGTGAAACTGAAGTTGAAGCAAACGCAATCTACACTAAAACAATTATCCCTAGCAGTTTTGCTGCTTTCCATTGTGCTGTCAGTTTGCAGCATTGGGCAGAAAAATTAAGTATACATGATTTTCAGAATTGCAAGTGTGTGGGGGGGGGGGAGGGGGGGAAATCTCAGTCAGATTGAGTGCGCATTTCATTTCCATTACGAATTTTAAAACCTTTCATGCTCTACTGTTCTTTGAAAACTAAGCAAGAAAAGTAAACTCCTTAAAAACTGATGTTTTGGAGCATCTTTCAATATACTTCCCAGGGTAACTATAAGAACGTCAATAGTAGTTTTGTTCAAAAAAACATCACTGGGATTGTTCATTGTTTCTGAAAAAAATGGGCCTATTTCATTTGGGTGTCTAGATATGGTTTTAGAAGCCTAAATTTAGGCACTCATTGGAAATATTGGCCTCAGGTGTTAAATATTTACAGCACTGCTTATTTACACTTCTGTAAAGCATCACATTCATATCTGGCACACAATAAGAATGTTTGCATCAGTTTGCTCAATGCCAAGTCAAAATGATATTTTTCTGAGTACAGTAAGCTGAGGCCAGTTTCCAAAAAGCAAGTTGTGCCCTTGCTTATCTTATCACTGATAAGTTTATGAAATCAGAAATTAGATGAAATTTTGTTGTTGTTGCTGCATAAGCAGAGTACACTATAGCTTGAGGATTCAGATACATTGGTTCTGCAATGCAGACTGCAGTAAAAACTTGTGTTTGCAAGTAATCTGAGAAACCATGTCTTCACCACCACAGAGCAGCTCCAATTTTTCTAATTTAAGTTCAAAGCATCATTTCTTATGATAGCTTCTTACCTAAAATGTAGTTGAGTCATGATTCTGAATTTTAAAGCAAAATATAATACATTTAAAAAATATATTTAAGTGCTCTAAAGAAAGAGAGAGAGACTAAGGAGTTAAAAATCTTACATGGATCACAATTAGAGAGGGGATTTCTGGTCTCAACCTAGACTACAAAACATGATTTTACTCCAATTATCTATATAAAAAGTTGCTTTAATCAGGGAATGAAGTTATTTCTATGAATTCTAACTTGAAAACAAAATTTCTACACCAATAAATAGTCTAGCTAAACCAGCTTTATCTTTCCTAAGTGTATGTTTACATTCTTCCATCCCTTCCCAAAGTTTCTAAAATTATTCACAAAAAAAATACAGATTTGCTTCCTCAATTTAAAAATAAAATAGGCTTAAAATGTTGCATTCTTGTTTGCTCTATATCGTGCAAGCAGCAGCTGTAATGATGATGTGTACACTAGAACGTCCATCCAGGAAATTTAACTGTACTGAGGTTATAATCTTAGTTAAATTAGCTGGCATTATATAAAGCTAGACAGGACCACACACATACATACTTAGAAAGGTTTCCCTTAATCTAAACTTTTTAATATTTATAAATACTTTATATATATTATACACACAGTACCCACATATAGCATTATACTCACAACAATCAAGGTTATTTATGTCATGTTTCCACTGTGAACTCTGTTTTCAGGGGCTTGCAAATTGGAAATAAAATTCAATCCAGGCAGAAAAAGTGGTACAAGATCTCAGCCCGCAAGTTAAATAGCAAAATTTTTTGTCTGGGCTTCTGATTTAGAGTAAAGAGGCATAGGTGAGTGAGGAAATGAATAAAGACTGTGAAAAAAATCCATTTGGACATTTTAATTTTTACAAATGTAAAAAATAATTCTTTTCAATGATTAATCTCTAGATAAGGATTAAATGTTTTTGTTATTTTGAGAAAGAAACATAAGACTAATATGAAGTTATTTTAAAAATGATGTTACTCATCATGAGCAACAAATTCTAATTGCCAGAATATTCACAAATGTACATGGTGCATTTTGGCAGGGTCATATTTTAGACTTTAACTTAAACTTAATTTCACAGCTGCATATTAGTCTAATGATGGAGTCACTTCAATTAAAAAGATTGAAAGGAAATTCAACACACAAAAACCCTACTCCAGAAGATCATTTAGTTCAATGTGTGAAGCTAAATTGTCTATATTTGAAAAACTGCATCTCTGGTACGGTCCTAAACACCAGAAGTTTGTACAATGTGTTTATACAATGCAGAATATTGTAATGCTCAACTTTGTCAACAAAATGACTTGAAACATGTCAAAGGCATGTCATTAAGGAATGAGCCAATGACATATTTGAAGCTTTTAAAAATGAAATTAAATTGGAGTTCAAGAAAAAAAAATCAGGAAAGTTAACTTGTGAAGAAACTTAATTTTCACTCAATAGCGCGCACACACAAAAAAAGCTTTCCTGGCCAAATAAACTCACCTTTGGGCAGTATATTTTTGGACGTAAGCGTGACAGATAATACAGCATTTTTCAGCAGTATCCTTGATACACCTTATTGAATTAAGTTTATACATCTTTGGGGTCCATTATTTTAAATGAATGATTTATGTATTATCATGGGCCAGGAATGTATGTAACATCTGGAGTGGGGAGATCTGACAGATGTGAGACCTGGGGGTACAAAGGACTATGTTGCATAACGTGCCAGATAATAATGGACTTTTGGAACAAAAAGTGTTAAGTGGTTTTCCTGGAAAATATCTAGGGGAGGTGAATGCAAATTCCTGGTTATGCAAAACACAGCCAGGGCCGCCCAGAGGGGGGGACAAGTGGGGCAATTTGCCCCAGGCCCCGCAGGGGCCCCCACGAGAGTTTTTCGGGGGCCCTGGAGCGGGGTCCTTCACTCGCTCCGGGGGCCCGGAAAACTCTTGCGGGGCCCGGGCCCCCGGAGCTTCTTCTGCTCCGGATCTTCAGCGTCGGGGGGTCCTTCCGCTCCGGGACCCGCCGCCGAAGTGCCGGGTCTTCGGCGGCGGGGGCCCTCTGCCACCGAAGACCACAGGCCCCCTGAATCCTCTGGGCGGCCCTGAACCCAGCCACGCCCTACTGCTTGCTGATCACTTGTTACATGAGGCCAAGATCAGATGACCAAGCAGCATCAAGGAAAGACTGAACTATTCATGGTAGTTCTTATTCTGAATCTGAGACAGTTATGAACTTATAACGATGGGGTGAACCCAGTTGTGGGTTTTGAAGGACTGACTTCTATGAGAGCCTAAGGCTGGAGTTGGGGCAACCTCTTGTAAGCTTTTTAGAATGCATGCAGGTTCTTTTTTGTTTTTAATGTTCTTTATAATGGTTTCACCTTAAGTATAAAATGTGCTTACATAGAAAGAGCTGTGTGATAACTTGTAACTACAGAAATTATGCTGTTAGTAGCGTCTGGAGAGAAAGCAAAGCGCGGACACTGGCCACAATGGAGGCAGGGAACTGTGCAGCCTGGAAAAACCCTGGTCAGGAGGGAGGGACATGTGGGTCTCTTCCCAAGAGAGGTAATGGCTGTGGAGCTATGAGACTAGAGTGGGTGTCCTCAAGGGACCATGGAGGTGGAATACAGGTGCAGTTGCCCTGAACAGTGACAATAAGTACCTAAAAATGGTAGTTTGTAATGGAAGTTCCTTCTCAGTCAGAACTTTTGCACTGCTAGTCCTACAATAAAAATGTTGGAATTGTTGTCATATTATAGCTGTAATGATTTTCTTGTAGGAAATACAAATGCCTTGCTAATGGGCAGTAATATGACATCCAGCAAGTTAAAATATTCCCAACTAATAAAGGGGGAAGCAAGGGTCCTAGAGACAGACAACATAAATCTGATATTTTCCATAATCTTACTTGGAAATACTAACTTGGGCAATTTAGATCTTTTAGCAGTGATAGTAATGTTATTTAAATTAAGTATTTGAAATTAAGAAGTTTTTGCTAATGCATTTGTGCCTTTTTAAAATGGAATACTATTTTTCCAAAAGGAGTTTAAATTTAGTCAGGGAATGAAATATTTAAATTATGAATTTAAACATCAGAATTATTGATAAGGCATTATACTTGGTGCTAACAAGTATTTAATGAATCCTGGTGGAGGACTTGTGCTCCCTAGCTAGGAAATTTATTTACAACTCAAAAAAACCTCACTTGTTTTGTTTTCAGTCAGGATTTAAGATTGTCCTTAGTTTACTAAATCTAAATTGGATGTTAAGCAATGCTTCTTAAACTGGATTTTTGAGAATAAAGACAAAAAAGTTTTTAAAAGTTTGGGCTTGATGTATTAACTTGAACAAACCTGTCCTAGTTTATAGCCCATGTTTCCCATTTCTCGCTCAGTATTGATCTGCAGTAAAAGCTTTTCATGGCTGATAAGACCACCTAAAATAAAAAGACAAAGGACTTTTTAAACAAATGCCCAATAAACCTGAAAACTACTTTTTTTCTACATTATTTGTTCAGAATAGTGTATATGGTAATTCCTGTAAATGTTTTTCTATCACATATAAGAAAAGTTACTTTTTTCAGCAAGCAGCCATCATTTCATTCACTGCAGGACTGAAGAATTATTGGTATAAATGACCACCTGTGGTAGCACACACCTGTGGTAGCAGGAGAAAGTGATGGAACAGGGTCCCATGCTTGATAAAAATGGTGAGTGGCAATATTATCCCTCTTAGATATCATTGCTTGGATTTCTTGTTCCACAATTCCTCTGATAACACTTAACTTCCTCCCAAACCTGAAAGCGCAGAAGAAACCACATTAATGGTTTAAGATGTTTTTTCCAGCATTTGCCTGTAAAATTAAGTATGAAAATTACTAGTTTACTATTCTAGCTGCATATTCACTTAGTTGTTTTTAAACAAGTCTGAAATTTTGCCTGAGCTTAAGGTTTACTGTGATATTAGGGTTCCTTCCATATTTAGCTTAGAAAAACATGAAGAGCTTTCATCGGACAACTGCTCTGCCAACAAAAGAGATGTAGCTATAGTTAAAAGTAAATGTACTCATAGCGTAGTGTTTCATTTTGGGGTTTACAAAATATAACGTGTGTATGTATATATACAAACATATACATCTATATTATACACCACATGTCTATATTAGTGCTGTTAATAGAATAAGCTATCTTGTGCATAACTCTGCATCAAGCTATCAATATACTTTCATCTGCTTTCAGAACAGGTGAAATAATACCTTGTATCCAGAACTTTTAAAGCTTTATTGCGGGGCTGCTGTTCCAAGCAGCTAATTGCTGGATTGCCTGCAACTGGTATTGTCATTGCACTCAGCACCAAGGAGGTTATGGCTTGTACTGCAAGAACATTAATTTGGGTCCTCTCTGTGTCTTCCTGTAAAGTGAACATACAATTTTCCATTTTCACTTTCACATAGAGTAAGTTCCACCAAAACCAATGTAATATATCGCTTGATGCTACATATGCTCTCTCAATACTCCAGTGGAAAGCAACATCCCAAAGACTCTGGCAATGTTTCTGGTGAGAGTGTACATTTCTTCCTGATCAGAACTCTGGCCACCACATCAATCTCCTGATCTATGTTGTAGTTTGTATGAGGCTTCATACTCTTTGGGAACTAAATATAATTATAAGGATTTAACCTACAATCTCGTGATAGATATTTTTTAATATTTCCAGAATCATCCACTTACTTTCATGTTGTGTCTAAGTTCAGATGGATCCACTCCCAAGTTTTTGTGATCACTTTTTAGATACTGATTAAGTTGCAACAATATAATCCATCATAACCAAATGATATACATTTATGCTCGAGTCAATAACTACTGTGACAAATATGACAATTTCCTGCAATATCCTTGTCAAACCTTATTGAATTATGTGAAATCTTACTGTATTAAGTTTATATATCACAGTGGGCCAAGGATTGTATGCAATTTCGTGGGAGGAGACCACAGCCCTCCAGGAACTAAGAACAGTGTGTGTGTGTGTGTGTGTGGGGGGGGTGATTAAGCAAATTCACTCAGGCTATAACACTTGCTAAGAGGGACCACCACCTGGGGAGACTTGCATATACCAGTTACAACTGGATCCTCTAGAGACCAGTAGACCAGAAAAGGACTTGTATAAATGAGTTTAAATTGACTTAGGGCAGTCTTTCTGATCCTGCAAGTGGAAGGACCTTCTGGCCAAAGGGAGGGCCCCAATCCTTAGGGAAGGGTTGGAAGGACTGACAGCAACCAGAACCCTTGTTGGAGGGGAAGAGGGGTGATCTCTGGTAAGCTTATTAGCTAGCAATCGTATAGGTTCTTTTATTGTTTTTAACATTTCCTCTGTAATGCTTTCACCTTAAGAAAACTGTCAAGACATTAACAATTTTTCCAATTTTTGCTGTATTCAGCAATCTTTTCCATGCTATACATTTATCTTAGATACTCATTTCTTCAATTTAAAAAAAATTATATGACTCCCACTGCCATAGTATCAGAGCATCCCCAATCTTTAATGTATTTACCGTCTGAAGTAGGTAAACATGCCCCCATTTTATAAATGGGAACTGAGGCACAGAGAGACCACATGACTTGTCCGAGATCACGAAGGAAGTCTGTGGTGGGTAGCAAATTGAACCTAGATCACCCAAAGTCCCAGGCTAATGACCTAGCCACTGGCCCGTCCTTTCTCCCCATTCTGCCTACACCAACCTTTCCTAATTCATTCATATTTATTCTTTTTAGTTTACATTTATTTTCCATTAAGTTGTTTGCATTGCAGCACTTTGTAAATGTTCAATTTCAATAACCTTGTCTGTTAAATATGCTGCTATAAAACATATTTAAAGATCTTATTGATACAGTACTTTCAAGCTGCCTGCAAGTGCAGGGAGATGGACCACATAGCGGGTTTCTCCATCTATGACATCTATGGGTTAGTTCAGGATACAACAGCAACAGTGACTGGGCTACATTACACATCCTGCTCACTTTGTGATCTAAATCTTACAACAAACAGTATTGTAACAAGCTACTTTTTAACACTAAAACAGGAATAGAAAATATCATGTGTAATCTGACACAATTATTGTTGCTGTTGGAACCTTAATTAGTTCATTTCCTGAGTTTGATTATAAAGATGCAGCTTTTTTCTGATGCAATAATAGGTTTCTTGTAATCTTTTGGCAATTTCTGCCTGTGCTTAATAAAATTAAGCATCTGTATTATCACAATTAGGGTTTGAAGTGTATTTCTTTCATTTATCTGTAACTCAAAAATGGTTGAATTTTTTCTCAAACTTTCCAAAACCATTCACCTACAGGCAGAGACTTTAGCCCAGAAGGTAAATGTTAATTATAAAGGAAGTCATCTTGTGGTATTACAGTGGGCAAGGGTCTGCCTAACAGAGTTAAATTACCAATAAGGAAAAGCATTTATACTACATAAACATGTCACTGAATGTGCTTTACCTCTTGTTGACTTTCTTCTTGGTCCATTACAATTGGTTGAGTTACAAGCACACCAAGGAGAGTAGCCCAGGTCTCTTCAAACTGGGTACGGCTAGTCCACCCTGTGAACGTATTCAAAGGTATAAGGCTATTTACTACTTCAATGCAACTATAAACTAGCTTTTATTACAAATGTGGAACAGCATTTTAAAATGTAATTTCCACAGAAATAATTTCACACTGGTTCCCTTCCAATTTAAGTCATTTTTATAACTTTTGTAACCTAAGTTTCTCCAATTCTACTTTAAAAAATGTCAATCTCTTACCTAAACTGGATTCTGAACATGCGTACGTAAATGATCCTATTCTGATTTGTTTTTCAGACACAATTCTAGTTTTTGATTTTATAGTTTAAAAGCAATAAAACCTCAATAAACAAAAATTTGAGAACAGGGTTTTCATAATAAATACTACACTACAAAAGCATCCAAAATTACCCATTTTTGCAGGGTAGAAATGTGTAGAGGGTCCCAAATGACCCTAAAAATATATATAGCTCTCAGTGGAAGCTCATTCCCATAAGAAGAGGGTTTTTTTAAAAACACAATTCAATAATGCAAAGGTTTCCCAAATAGATCCCTGACTACTAAAGTTTACATATAAAATAAATAAAATATGAGAACATTCTTCCAACTCAGCGTACAGAGTGATCAAACAGGATACAGACTTAAATCATAAATTAGTCAAATACATCTTCTTCTGTGATGTGTTATCAAAACAATGGTCTTTTGTAAGTACACAGAGAGAATTCTATGTTGCAGCTTTGCAAATCTCATTTGGTGGGAAAGACCCATCCATTTTACTTATTGCCTCCATTGCTCTTTTTAATGAGCCTTGTATGATATTATCTGATTAAAATATGACTATGTAGATCATTGTAGCTACCACTGCTATATAATTTCAACACATCTTGTACAAAGTATGTCAAGTAAGGTGTCTATGGAAAGGTTATGATTTGCTGAATGTGATTATGCTATTTGTATGCATGTATCATTTTTGTATCTGAAGTTATGAATGTTAACTATGTACCTGTATTTCAAATGTTTGTTCCTGTGATAACACCCACAAGGTATTTAGGCTGCACATCTTGAAGGGACTATTCAAGTTAAATGGCCCATCAAGGAACACTTAACTCACAATGGACCATGGAAGACGCCCAGCGACACCTGATGGACTTTCATGTGAACATTCTAACTGGAGTATAGTAGCGACCATTACCCTGACTAACCAAGCATGCATGGACATGTGACTCCAAACACCATCTTGTTACCTGTAATTTTCCACAAACTAGAACAATAGGTTTTCCCTTCAGTTGGCAGAAGCTATAATAGGCCCTAGAAACAGCTCCATTTTGCCTCTTTCCTGCTCAAACCTCTGGACTATAGACTTACACTAATGGGAGCATTCTAACCAAAGGACTGAGGACCTTCCAATGATTTGGAAGCAACCAGAGACTTAACAAGCCCGCAGTTTATTCCATCACTGCTACAAGTCTGATCCAAGAACTTTGCAATTATTGTATGTATTTGATTCCTTTAACCAATTTTAACTCTGAACTTTCTTTCTTTCTTTCTTTTTATAAATAAAACTTTAGATTTTAGATACTAAAGGATTGGCAACAGCGTGATTCTTGGGTAAGATCTGAGTTATATATTGACCTGGGCCTTTGGGATCAGAATAACCCTTTTGTTTGATGAAATTGGTTTTAAATAACCGTTCATCATTAAGTCTAATGTCTGGTTGCTGAATCCAGGACTGGAATACCTAAGGAGGCTTCATTTCTGACTTCTTGTTAGCCAGTGTGGTGAGACAGAAGTTTACTATTTTTGCTGGGTTGGTGTATCTCATGGAAGAATAACCACTAGTTTTGGGGTGGGTCTGTCCTTTTTCCCAGCAGCTTGTCCTGACTTTGGTATTCTCAGTTGTGACCCATGAAGACATCTTGATATATCCACAAAGTTTGAAGTGGCACAGCCTGACAATGTCAGTGCCAAACATAAGAAACAACTTGATGGCACTGTGACAGTTATGCTAATTTTACTGCAATAACCTGGATCAAACCTTTTTGAATTAAGTTTAAGTATCTTAGGGGCTCATTGTATTAAAAATGCAAATGTTATGTATTATTGTGGGATTCTAAGTAACGAGTCTAGGGAGGAGACCTGACTAATGTAAACCCTGGGAACTGTTATGAGCTTCAAAGGAATATTTGAAATAATTTGAACTTTTCAAGTTAAGTGGGTTTCCTAGGAAATACCTGGGGAGGGAAGAGAGGGTTACTCCCCTTGTGCAGTAACTGAGGTTCTTCAAGATGTGTGTCCCTGTGGGTGCTCCACTGTAGGTGACGGTGCGTCCCGGCACCGCTGATCAGAGACTTTTGGTAGCACTGTCTGGTTGGGGCGAATGTGTGCAGTAGCCGCCTTGTGGTGCCATTAGTGCTCACGCATCCTAGCCCCCTCTGTTCCTTCTCTACTGTAACGCTCCTATTTAGAACTCCAGAATAGAGGGGAGAAGGGTGGGTAGTGGAGCACCACCGGGGGGGACATCTTGAAGAACCTCAGTCACTGCACAAGGTGAGTAACCCTCTCTTCTTCGAGTGCTGTCCCTGTGGGTGCTCCACTGTAGGGGACTGTAGAACAGTACCCCATTATGGCCGGTTGGGTTCCGGAGTAGGTTGGATAGTCGACGATAGTACCGTAAGACCTAGTATTGCATCTGCCTCAGAATCTTTTGTGACTGCATAGTGGTTTGTGAACATGTGTACTGAGACCCAGGTTGCAGCCTGGCATATTTCTTTGATTGGTACATTATGTAGAAATGCTGTTGAGGTAGAAACGGCTTTCGTTGAATAGGCCCTAATCCTCTGGGTAATGGGGGTTCTATCTTCTGTTGTTGGTAACATTTGTTAGCAATTTGAAATCCACTTAGACAATCTCCGTTTTGAGATGGCCGTGCCTTTTGATCATTCCGTGGTGGATATGAAGAGTCTTGATGTCTTACGGAAATGTTTTGTTCTATCTAGGTAGAGTGCTAGTGCTCATCTAACGTCTAGTGTGTGTAGTACAGATTCCTGAGTAGACCTAGGTGGTTTAGGGTAGAACGCAGGGAGATGTATAGGTTGATTGATGTGAAATGATGAGGTTACCTTAGGTGTGGTCTCAAAGTCACTTTGTCTTTAAAGAATAGAGTGTAAGGCAGATGGGCCATAAGGGCCCCGATCTCGTCCACTCTGTGCGCTGATATGATCGCTACAAGGAATGCTACCTTCATTGATAAATGTAGTAGCGAGCAGGTAGCCAGGGGTTCGAATGGGGCTTTGGTGAGGCTCTTAAGTACGAAGTTTAGATCCCATGCTGGTGTTGGTTTGCGGACTACAAAGTACATGTTTTGAATTCCTGTAAGGAATCGTTTGGTGATTGGATGCCTGAAGGCTATAAATCCTTCTATCTTGTGGTGAAATGTGGATACGGCTGCAATTCTTGGAATTGTTTTGGATCATCTATCACCGTGGTTGAAGGGGTCATGACTGCCTCATCTGGTGATGAAGAGAAGTTGTGTTCCAGTGGCAGTTCCTGTGTATCGTCCAACTCCTCTATAGTTTCCTCAGGTGCCTCCGATGGTTCTGTGGCTGTCTCTGTAGGTGGTCATATTTGCTTCCTTTGAGGGACGTGTCCCCCTTGCATTTGTGCTCTGTACACCACCCGTGGATCCCAGTGTGCCCATTGCATTGGGAATGGTAAGGGTGGGCACATTCATGGGTTGGTCAACCATGGTGGCATGTCTGTGCACAGGCGTGGTTTAGTATTTGTAAGTGATGGTTGAGGTTTGGCACTGGAGGCGGGAGGAGTGACCTGAGTAGAATACTCCCTCCTCCATATCATCTTCCTCCTCACTACAGAAGGTCTTGGTTTATCGGTGCCAACGGTACTGGGGAGTCGTCAGTGCCAAGTATAGGAGCCCCTGGTGTTGATGTTATTGGTCTGATCAGGGCTGGGGTCATTGGCACTGTATATATCTGTTTGGGCACTTGCTTCGGTACCGACCTCTTGTGTGTCGCTTTAGTCAGTGCCGATGTGGCTGGTCTCGTCTTTATTGATAACTGCTCCAATGGAATCTGTACTGGGGGGTTACATCACCGGTTTAGGTATCGTCGGCACCGGGTCCTTCCTTGGGGTTGACGGTGTTGTGGAGGAGGCGGCAGTCTTATGCCTTCCACTCGACTCCTTCTCTTTATCATTCGTGCTCGCGGTGCGGCCAGTGCCAGATGTGCCCAGAGCGTCGAGCGTGCTACCCCTGCTGGCCATCAGCTGGAAACAGTTCTCTTTAACAGCTCTTTCTGCAAGGGTGAGGCATCCCTTTTCCTTGATTTTCTGGAGGTTAGGGTGCTTTCCCTGTCCAGGGAGGAGGTTCCTGGAGAGTCTTCTCTCTGGTTCTTATTACTGTCCAAAGGAGGAGTAAGGGATTTTTCCATCAAAATCATTTTTAGTCTCAGATCCCGGTCTCTCCTCGCTCTGGCTTTGAGATTGCTGCAGTGTGTGCATTTCTGAAGGACGTGTCTCTCTCCTAAGCAACGAACGCACTGCGAGTGTCCATCTGAGATGGGCATCGCTTCCTTAAACAAGTGTCCATCTGAGACAGGCATCTTTTGAATCCTGGCGAGCCTGGCATTATTTTACTAATTTTTTTGTCTAACTATTTATAAAGAACAACAGGGGAGATGATCTCTTCGCATTTTTGGGGGGAGATAACTAGTTTGAAACTGATACTTAATACTAAATCTACGCTATCCACTACCTATAGCTACCTATTAACTCTACTATCTAATTTATTTTGTTTTGCTCTATTTCAGACACCGCTCATGGAGCTCCGTCTGCAGCTGAGGACGGTTGAGAAGGAAATGAGGGGGGCCAGCACCACATGGCCCCCAACCAGACACTGCTACCAAAAGTCTCCTATCAATGACGCCGGGACGCACCGACACCTACAGTGGAGCACCCACAGGGACAGCACTCGAAGAAGAATGCACGTTTCCCACTTCAAAACTCACACTTTGCAAGCTATGCCATGAGGAGGGGACCCTATATCTGCTGATCCCCTGTTACAGGAGGACAGATTAAAGACCCAAACAATATAAAGAAGACACTCTCAGATTCACGGGGGCCAGTAAGCTTATTAGCAGTGTGTAGCTTCTTTTATTGTTTTATTATGTTTTTCTGTAATACTTTCACCTTAAGAATAAATGTACTATCTTAGAAAGAGCTACGTAGTAACTGAAGCATGAGCACTACACTGTTTATAGTCCCTGAGGGAGGAAGGCAAAGACCTGCTGAGGCAGTCTGCCTTGCTGGAAATTCACAGTGTAAGTAGAATTTCAGCCTGGAAATAAATCAGTCAGGAAAGACAGAAGCATGTCTCCGCCCAAGAGAAGTAACAGCTAGGGAGCCAGAAGCCTAAGAGGGAGTTCCCTTGCTGGACCATAGAGAGAAAAGACAGGTGCAGCTGCCCTGAATTGTGACTGGTATATCTAACAGTAATGGTGTGATGCAAAAAAACCCAACGGATATTTCTATACAATACAAGGAATGTTACCGGCAATACCAAAGTTAAATCCCTGTATTACTAAAATTTCATATTGCAATTCTGAGCTGAATTTAGTGCTCACTGAATTACAGTGATTCTATCCTGCTCTGCAATATCCACTATTCCACTTCTACATAGAAAATGATAGTCAATGAAGTACCAAAATTGAATTTTTTGGGTGTTTTTTTCATAACACTGATATACATACAGACATATATACCCCCCGCTCTTCCGCCCCCAAATAGGAAGAGACCAGTGCATTCATTTTAGTTTGGGAATTAAGCAGTATTTGAACCCTGCTCTCTGAAAGGGAAAGACGAAATCATGATCACAGTATATTTTGGTTTAGTTTCAACCCAGAGTAAGGTTTTCCTATTTTAGTTTGAGAAGAAATCAAATATTGTACTTCATTTTTGCTTTTATAGTGAAACCTAGTTTATCTGAAGCTCATATACCCAAAACTTGTTTATCTGACACAAGATCAAGTGCTCCCATCACGTATCAAAGATGCTAAAAATGTCCCACCACCAATCCAAATTTCTTTCTGTCCTCCAACACATTTGGGTAAACAGTGATGGTCTAACTCAGGGGTCGGCAACCTTTCAGAAGTGGTGTGCCGAGTCTTCATTTATTCACTCTAATTTAAGGTTTTGCGTGCCAGTAATACATTTTAACATTTTTAGAAGGTCTCTTTCTATAAGTCTATAATATATAACTAAACTATTGTTGTATGTAAAGTAAATAAGGTTTTTTAAATGTTTAAGAAGCTTCATTTAAAATTAAATTAAAATGCAGAGCCCCCCGGACCGGTGGCCAGGACCCGGGCAGTGTGAGTGCCACTGAAAATCAGCTCGCGTGCCGCCTTCGGCACGCATGCCGTAGGTTGCCTACCCCTGGTCTATCTTTTATCATAAACATAGGTTGTTCCTGGATCTACATTCCAAACTATGAATTTACATACTTCTGAGAACTACTTCTAATAAGTATTCAAAAGAACCATAAACATGTTGTCTACCTACCCAATGTATTAATGCGATAGATGAACTCTTTAAAGATTTCTTTTTCTTGAAGAAATTCTACAGGAATTTCTGGAAAAGCTGTGCCAAAATCCCCTGCAGGTTTTGGTGACCAGCCTAGCTTCCAGACCTGTTGGAATATAAAAAGGATACTAATTATTTTAAAATAGTAAATATTATATTAATATTACAGCTATGATCATCACATTTGGAATTAAAAATAGCGAGATACCAATAGTAATGATAACCCATCCTAATGCACAAAGGATTTGTAAAAAGATTCTAAATTCAAACAGTACTTTTATGAGCCTACTATATATTTGACAGTCTTTTTCATGGTATTTTAAGCACGTGTTACATAACCTGCTAAAAACTCAATGAAAATTACTCAACTCTTCCAACAATAACAAAAACAAGTGGAAAATCTTGTTACTAAAAAGTGTTTAAACTTTTTTTTTTTTTTGACCGTTTCTAGTAGCAGACTTATTATACTTCTTCCTCTTTACTGAAAGTTGTCAGACAGGGAAACTTTTGGTAAATAAAAAAGCCAAGGTTTCTTTTCTACCCTCACATCATTTCAGAAATAGGTATCTGAATGTGATAAATCTCAAACTCTTCACTTAGAGACCACACAGCACATCTCTCTCTCTCTCCACACTGGACTGAGGTTCAGAAGTCCTTAGATCAGTTATGAATTTGGTCTACCTGAGTAATAGTGCATAGTACTGACACTAGGCCAGTAGAAAGAAAGAGGCAGTGCCTTGTAATAACCAATTAAATTACTTTGACATTTAAAGGATTCCATGTTCTCCTTAAAACCTGAACTGTGTAATTAAGATATTATGCACAAAACCTATATTTAATGGTTAGAAGCCCATCTAGTCTCGGAGGACCCAAAAATCAATGCAACCTTCCTCCCCAAAGGCAGCATTTCAAAATGAGATGTTAAATTTAATGGAAGTAAGCAAAACTTGGAAGTTCCATGTTTCACATACCAAACTGACATCAGACCAATCTCACATTATTAATCTGGATTATAGTGGTGCCAACAATGTGCAAGGTGCTTTCCAAATACAGGGAGTCCTTGGAATTACGACGCCCGACTTATGTCGGACGCCATTTACGATGCTTTTCAAATGACTGCCCGTTTCGCCCCAGGATGCTTGTTTCACCCTTATGATGCTCGATTTGCATAAAGTTTGCTTGAAATCACTTCTTGGTTGCACTATACTGGTATGGAGCTGGAATGGGTCACTTCTGATTGGCTTTGAGGCAGCAGGGTAGCTTGTTGCCAGGTAGGGTTGCTGTTTGTTTTTGATTGGCTCCTGACCCTGGGCTCAGCCAATCAGAAAGCGTGAATAGTGATTGGCTGAGGCTCAGCATGTGTGCCATTCTCCCAGGCTTTCTGAGCCTGTGTTGCCAGCATTCTGAGCAGCATATGTGAGTTTGTGTGTTTATTTGAATGCTGTTTACAAAATACAGTGTACAGTAAATATATTGATATTGCAACATTAGTCATCTATCATTCATTTAGTAAAAAAATCTGGGTTATTGTGGTGACAATAGTGTATCAAGTGTTGGTTCACAAACCAATCTCCCCTTCATACCATTGATTCCTATGGGAAAAGCGGTTTTGACTTACAACGCAACTCTGAGGAATGAATTGTGTCGTAAGTCCGAGGACTCCCTGTATAACTAACTCTTTGCACCAAAAGACTTATAATCTAAGTCAAACACCACCACTCTCCCCCAATCCTTCATATAAATCAGATACTTTTAAAATAAGCCCTCTACTGACCCACTTTTAGTTGACAGTACAATGTAAACACTTTTGAGGGAAGGATTTAAAGGAGAGGTTGTGGACTCTCAGACTAAATTAAGGGAAGGTATTCCACATGCAAAGGGTAGCATAAAGCACAAAGTGAACAAAAACTTTTGACTCAAGAGGAAAAAAAAAAAAGTGTTCTCTCAACACTTTGTGGCATCCAGGTTGTCAAACACTAGTATATGCAGATTCAGAAACACTTTCCCGCACAACAGCTAAAAATGCTTCTGATAATTCTGCTTTGTACTTTTAATCAGAGGATCTTAAAGTCCTTTAAAAATATTAAGAAATCTTGCAACAACTCTGAAGTATTTCTCTAGCCATTTTACAGGTACATTAACTAAGCACTAGAAGGGCTAAATACCTTGCCCAGTTCACAGTTAGCCAGCAGCAAATGTGAACAAAATCCAAGAGTCCTGATTTTTTCTAAATACTAGATGGAACAGTTTCAAACAGAATCTCAAGGAACTCTCAAACGATCCCATAATTCTAACCAAACTTCTCACTCTACAGAAGACATTCATATTTGAAAATATTTTTAAAGCTAGTATTGCCAGGCGCTATTTAAAAAAAAAAAAAAAAAAAAAAAAAAAGGACAAAAGGGGACAACCAAATCTGAGTGTAAAGACTGAAGATCTAGCAAATTATTATATTCATTTTATCCAAAAATGGCCAGTATTTTTCATCTACTATGGAAACAAACCATAATGCACGTACCAAGGGAGGTACTCTTGTGTAGCTGTTTACTAGAGGCAGTCTACCCAAGCTGATGATTATGTTCTTAAGGACAGGAGTGAGAAATGCTGGGATACTGTTGTTTCTCTTATGTCCCAATGCCAAGACAGTCTGTAAACACTCCACCATTTCAGCCACCATTTCACAAGCTGTTGTAATATATTTCGCTTCTGAGTTGAGAGAAAAACAAAGAAGTTCAGTGTAAAATATTGTAAATATATACAAAATGCATACAAATCTAAAGATGTAAGAGGACACAAAAACTCCAATAAGAATAAGCCTATTTCTAACCAACTAAAGTGGAGTCTCAATGTCAGATGAGCCATATCATCACAGTAGGTCCTAGTCCCACACCTAGAATTGTACTCATACCCAAGACAGTGCAATGCAGAAGATGAAATCGTAAAATGTTGAAGTTGGCACCCTTCAGATGACAAGTTAATAGTTTTTACACTATCGGTCCAGATGCAACTTAAGGTTCTCAAAACACTTTTCAAAGAGTGTTCCATTGACACAGTGTCGGTTAAATCTGCACAGAGCACACCCAATCAGTACAGTACTGCAAATGGCTGCTGTGGTCGGAGAACTGCTGTAGAGAGGTCCCAACTTTCTAACAGTAATGCAAGCTTAACCATTTGTTACCAACAGTGAGAATTTTTTGAAGTAATTCCTTAGTGCAGATAAGACTCAACCAACTTCCTCTTGCTTTTAACTGGAAATAAGGAGGAAAATCTGGCAATTTTTCTACAAACTATGTAAAATTGCATGCAAACTAGAACTTCATTGTTTACTTACTTTGAGCATTTGAATCAACTTCATCCTCATTGACCCCTTTTGAAGTATTCTTCTTCCTTTCTGGACTAAGAAGCTGGTTTCCAGGTTCAATTGCAACTAAATTAGATAAATACAGAGAAACATTTAAAAAACCTCTCAGTTTTAATCCTTCACAAAATTGTCAAAGCAGCACTTGTATTGGCAAGATATCTGGCAAGTTCAAAGGTAAATAAAAAATAAAAAGTCATTTTCCATGGTGGAAACACATTTGGCAAAGAAAAAATTCAAAGGACAGAAAATTCTGCATTTCTTCAGGATTCTTAGCATAGGATCAGTGAGGTTTGCTGGTTTATTCAGCAGCATCTCCCATATTTGTACAAATTTAACTCACCTGCTTCTATTATAAATCTGACACAATTAATTAGGGAGCAAGCCTGTGTCACATACACTGCAGAAGCCAGCAAATTCCAGAGACCAGGTTGCTGTAATGTCAGGCAGCAGCATTCCAAAGTAGCTTGAAGATCTATACTTAGTGGAATATGTTCATGTATTAAATGCCATGACAGTGCCTGTACAAGAAAAAGTTTTCCATTATATCAAATTGTCCCCATATGCAAAAATATGAGATCAAATTATTTTTATCCACATCATTACATATATTTGCAGCTACCAAAACTAGCAGGATTCATTTTTCTTGTTACAGTAAATTAGCATGTCACTAATTCAAAAAGTTCCAACTAGAAAAAAAGTTATAAGCACTATATTGAGTAAACTATCATGTTTATTCATCTTCTCAACAAGCCCCACAGTGCCACTTTCCAAACTGCCAAGACCTCCCTGTCCCGCAGCCAGACTTTCTCTCAGTTGCGGTGAAAAGTCTCCCTTAAAAAACAAAACAAAACAAAACAAAACAAAAAACAAAACAAAAAACCCCCCAAAACCACCAAAAAGATCCCAGTTTTTCTTGTCCCATATTCTCTGCTAAATTCCACCTGATGTGTAGAATATACTCTGACACAAAAGAGTAACCACTGAATGAACTAATACTGGAAATCGATGCTTATACATAAACCTAGAGCCCAGAAATGCTTCTAGACCTACAGAACTCCTATTGAAACTTCAAGGGAAACGGAACATATTTGTAAACATTCTGTTGCACCTTTTATTACACTCACTCTCTTACCTCTAATGACATTACTACAAACTTCAGGATGTCAGTCTCTTTGTCAGGTGGAATACAGAGAGATGCTGGTAATTTAGAGAGTAACAACAAATACTGAGCCAGTGCACGAGAGAGTTTCATCACAGTATGGTACAGCATTGTGTCTCCTATAAAATAAAATGTCAGGGTAAAATCTAGAGGCTTGAAATAAAAACCATCATGGTCAACATTTTCTTTAACAGACAAAACATTTTGGGCAAAATATTTTACTGCTGAAAATCTTTGATCCCATTAGAGAACTAACTTATTGTGATAACATTGTTATACAGTATGATGAAGAGAATAAGACCTTTATTTTGTATTACCAAAAATATCGCTTAGCTTGCTCCAATAGGCTGAAGTCTCAACTGGCTGCAATGGCTGAAAAACTTGATGGCTGGCAGGAAGTTTTTGAACTATGTTACACACATGGTCTAGGGTTACCCTACGGGCAGTTTCAAAGAGGCTGCTCTTTTGGTCTTCTGAGATTCCGTTCATGCCAAGACTTAAACAGGGAGCTAACAAGCTTAAGTTGAACTCCTGAAATCACAAATGGTACATAAAAGTTTAGAAAGAACACACTTCCAAGGAGAAAGGAAATTAAAGCATTTCGGTAATACCATGCAAATTAACAGAGCAACATTATGGAAGAGCCACTGTGATTGCCACAGTTAAGGTTGTGTTCTGGTTCACACTTAAAACTGGATTCCAACTTTATTTTGTGTGGAAAATGCCATCTGTCCCAAATTTTCAGCACCTAATCTGAATAAAACTAGAGTTTTCTGTGAGTTTTAAGTGATTAGAACTTGGAAACTAATCAGTTTACAGATGGGAAACTGAGACAGAGATTAAGGTCAAAAGCATACACTAATTTTGGATGCCTAATTTAAGATGCCAGGACCTGATTTTAAAAATTCCCAGTGGCCAGGGGAGAGCTCCACAGTATGCAGCTCAGGGCACACAGGGCACAGCCAGAGTGCAGTGAGCTGGGTGGTGACAGCTGGGATGGGTTCATGGAACTGGGCAGCCCCACAGAGCATGGGGTGTCTGACACAAATGATTCCATGTTGACTCCCAGGTGAGTGAAAGAGAGAGAGCGAGCACGCTTGGAGGAGAGGAGGGGAGAGATCAGGGAGAAAGATAATAATTAAGACTCAGATTTAGACGTGGGTATTTTTAGTAAAAGTCATGGCAATAAACAAAAGTTCACAGCCAGTGACCTGTCCATGACTTGTACTATAGATACCCCTGACTGGGGCGCCGCTGGTGCTCGGGGGGTGTGGGGGCAGTGGCCCCGGGCACCGCTGCTACGCTGCACCAGCTGCTGCCTAAGTCACGGAGGTCCTGGAAAATCACAGAATCCATGACGTCCGTGACAGACGCACAGCCTTAATAATAATTAATGTACTTGGCTATCTAGAGCACCTTTCAATTGGGAGCTCAAAGTGCCATTGTCCAAGCTCAGTAAAACACAAAAAGTCAACAAACAACTAAGTAAAATTTAAAGAATTTTTAATTTCTTTTTTAATAATCTAATTTGGTCATTAATAGTAATATGAATAGTAATATAAATTTTACAATTTTTAGCAAGTGTCATCTTAAATTCTGCTCTTCTCATTGTGAGAGAAATTACCTTACTGGTCATGAAGGAGTTTAGTTCAGGCTGAGGTATCCTATTCACCAGCTCTGCACCTTCCAGCAGTGCCGAGTCTGACCTGACCCAGCACTGTGATCTGACTAGTGATACATACCAGTCCTTTAAAAAAAAAAAAAAATGAAATTTACTACACATTTACTTTTGACAGAGTTAGAAAATAGTTCAATTTTGTTTTACCCACTAATTAGTCTTCTCAAAGACTGTCCCTTTGCCAATCCAGAATTACTGGATTAACCATGCCTACTTCTATCTGTGGAGACAGAGCTCTATATATTTCAATTTAAGCACTGAAACTGGGTCCTCTAAGAGACTATTAGATGTCATCTCATCTAGGCAAAACTTCCAAAGCATAAGGGGGCTAGTAAACAAGAATAAGAAAAAAAAAACAAAGCAAGAAAGAGCACACAGGATTGCTGAACAGACCCCATTATAATAGACCAGTAAGACAAAATTGATCTATTTTCTGGCAATTGTCCATTTGCCAATCCAGAACTGCTGGAAAATAGCAAGGAGAAGGAAAAGATGCTAACTGACAGCATGTAGCTCACTGAGACCCTAAGCAAGACGGGGTCATCTAGACACACTGTAATGCACATAAATGATAAAGACAAGCCATGGGAGTAAAAATTAGAATGAAATGCAAAATTATATGCAATTTTTTAACATAAAGAAAGAAAGCCTGCAGAATCAATCAGAAGATAGCGTTTATCTAGGAATGCTTGGTAAAGGAATGAGGACCAAGTCCTAGCACTTCAGATTTCCTCATTATAAAGTATCTATGGGTCTAGTGGAGACGGAGTGAGGCCTATGACCCGAGTAGAAAACTTGTGGAAACTAAAATTTGCAATGGCAGACTTAATACAAGATGGCCTTTAATATTTTCTCTCTCTTTCTGGTGTCGTTTTAATTGCAAATGGGTGCCAGTATTTACAGAAGGGAGCTGTCCTATCTAAATAGAATTTGATGGCCCTAGGGATATTAAGGAGTGAACAGTGACCTCCTTAGTGCAAAAAGGCTCAGGCAAAAGGAGGAAAAGCCAATTTCCTGGTTAATGAGAAGAGAGAACAATATTTTAAGGAGAAATTCAGGAAAAAAATTGAACAGCCACCTTGTTGGTGAAAATCTGAATATAGTATTTCTTGCAAGAATGTGCACTGATTTGGTGTACATATGCAACTGCAATAAGGAAGTTTACTTTTAGGGTGATAGGGGACTATGAGTTTTTGGTCAAGGGTATATCTGGAAGAGCCTAGAAACTCCAGACTGAGTCTCACTATACTGAATACCTGGTGGTCACACATCCAGTCAGTCTCTCAGGATAGTGAAGAAAACCAGGATACGCAGGGATATAAATTAAACCTCATTTTTAAAGTAATGTTCAAGGACAAAAGGGCCTACACTTGGCATTACAGAGTATTCACAAAGGTCTAGATTGAAAAAATCTGTGAAGATTTCCTGAATGGATGATAGAAACCTAAAGGGAATCATTCTTGCTGAAACACCAACAGAATAGTGTAGCTCAGATACTGATATGCTTAGAATTGTGAAATTTTTCTTTGGCTACAAGAGAAAGTTCACAGCAGCAGCAGAGTAGTCAAAGGTCTGCAGAATCAACCTGTTAGTTTTGATGCTGCTAAACTGAGGTTGCCAGGGGCTGGATTAAGTCCAGATCCTGTTGCAGAAAATCTTTGAAGTGGCCACTGCTCAGATAAACCACCTGAAGCAAACTGAGAAACAAGGTCTTCAGGTCCAATAGGGAGCTGTAGGAATAATTTTGGCCCAATTTCTCCAGAGCCTGCTGGCAATCCTCAGCAAATGCAGAAGTGGTGAGAAAGCGTATAGCCAAAGGGCACAACCAACTGAAAGATAAAAGCATCCACTAGCCAAGTTTAAGGGCTCCAATGTGTGCAACAAAAATACAAAAAGGTTTATCTGGTGGACATCTCATTTAACAAATACCAAAAATAGCACCTCCGAATTGTCATTCTATGGGAAGGAAGTTTCTGGGTTCAGTCAATTTGCTTGCACGTTCAGCTTGCCCTGCGTACTCGTTACTGAAATGGATAGGTGAGTGCTCTTAGACAAAATCTACGAGGTTCTGAACTAAAGAGAGAGGAAGGTACTCATGGTACCACCCTGCCAGTTTATGTAGGTGTTGCAGAATTAGCCACTGAGAAAACATGAATGGACATCTTGAAGTTTCTGTGCTTTGCATACAAAGCAGAACCAGACTCCTGGTGGAGGGGAAACATGTTCCAAAGATCTAAGAGATCCTTCATGGGAACAAGGGAACTTGTCCCAGTTTACTACAAAGCCATGTCTTAGAGAACTGACAGGGCTTAAAAGTTAAATCTGTCTATTTGAAAGGAACTGCCTTGATAAGTAGGTCCCCCAATTAATGAAAGCTCTGGATTCCTTCTTTACTCAGTATTGCAGTCACTATGACCATTCATCTTTGCAATAATCTGAGGAATGGATGGAAGATCAAAGGGAAGATCCACATTCTGGAAGTCGTTTTGTTCTGTGAAATATTGAGGGGTGTTGTCTGGGCAGGTTGGATGGGGATGTAGACGTATGTCTCAAAGGAATTTACTCTGAGATTATGGATTAAAAGAGCAAGTGTTTGAACTCTGAACCTGGTCTTCTCAAATGGATTGGCTGGGGTGGGGGGCGAGATCCAAGATGATTCAGAATACCTCTTTGCGGTCACCGTAAAACAACAGGAGCAAGCAGATTCCTCTCAGACAGGTTGAACAGCCATAGTGCTGGGTTTGTAACAGTTCGTTAACTATTTCAAGGAGCGTGTCTTTCAAGGACAACATGGGAGGGAGATGGCAATGTAGCATGGAGTGAAAGAAGAACTTTGAACAGACAAATTAAATTGGTTTCATAACCCATCTGAACTGGTCCAAACAAGGAAGGAAGAACCTCCATTTCCCCTACAATGAAAATGCTAAGGGTTTCACTGTGATTTAGGTTGCTGGGGGCAGAGTTGAAAGAGTTTCTAATTCGGACCTCTGACTCAAACTAAGCAATGAAAGGGATACAAGTATTCTCCCTGGACAATTAGATCTCGGACATGGGGAGTTTTTCCTTTTCCTGTTTTGGGAGCTGAAACATGCTAGATCAGTAAGTTCCTTGATAGCTGTATCAAAGGTCTCTCCAAATAGCTTGATCCCATCAAGGGAGCTTTGACTAAATGTTTTTGGAGGTGGAGTCTGTCCCAATTGCATATTGAGATATTATGCTTCATAATGGTGGAATGTAGAAGGGAACTGATATGAGAAATAGACTATGCAATACGAAATACTATGGACAAAGAATGGGAGAGAGAGCAGGTATTTAAGGAAAGTTTTAAGAGCCTTGGTACCAACAACCTTTTGTTTTGTCAAGGCTGAAACCTGTCAAATTTATGACAAAAACCATGAAGGTGGCCATCAGATCATAGCTGCTTTGAGCACTTTGGCACTTAGGCAGAAGTTTCATAAAACCTGCTGAGGGAATGTTCATTAAGCTTGTCTACAATGTCTACGAGTGGCTGCCCTTCGTAAGGGAATTGTTTCACTTCAGCAGAGGTAGACACAGTCACCTCAGATGATTGCAAATGTAGAGAAACTGTCCTTTTGGATTCTATAGAGCTTCTGACATATGTCTGGTGGATTCCTTTTTTGCAAGTGAAGTAGAGCTACTCAACCAACAATCTTTTTGTTGTACACTGGTAGAGCTGATCTAATTTCCCTCATTTTAATTATTTGGGGGATTCCTCAAAGATCTAGGATGGAGTGGATTTTTGCCAACTAAGCTTTCCAATGCAGAGTCAAAATTCCTGTCCTCAGCCTAAATGGACTCTGAAGAGCTGGAAGAAGTTAGAAGGAGAAAGCTCCCTATCTATGAAGGATGTGGTACTACTGTACTTCCAATGGTTCTCATGTTATTTGAGTTTTCTGGAGTGGTTTCTCAGATGTTCATTGGTGTAGGGTGGAAGGGAAAAAAAAAAAGTCAGGGTCAGAGGAGGAAAAGGAGTTTCTGAGAAATACACTCTAGAAAGGGCCATACTACCGTGTGAGGAGGAGCAGCCAGATGTGGAAGGGACAAAGCCTGAGACCATGTAGTGCAGGTCACCACTGTGGGGAAGCATGTCATCAATACACATTGAGCTAACTCTGGTCTAACTGAAACACAAGGAAGGTAGGGAAGGGAATCCTGGAAAAACCCAACTAAAGAGACTACCAGATCGATGGAAGTGGCTGGGGTGAGGGTCCCAAGACAGGGAAAAGTCGTTTAATTGGGAACCAAAGGAGTATAGGACTGAAGTGTTCAGGAGGTGCCTTGGCTGAGGGAACAAGGACCACTTCATTTCCCTCCCTTGCCCCTAGATTGGAGTGGTGTCCTAAACTACAGACATGAAAAAAGGTAGTAGGTAGACTGGCTGTGCCACACAGATGAGTGGAGCTGCACATATGCCCCACAGTGAATGGATCAGATCCTGTTCAGTAGGATGCAGTTTCAGATAAGACCGAGACATGCTAGCCTCAAGGCTGCTGGAGACTCTTGTAGGACATGAACACTGTAGGCCGACAGAGGACTGCAAAGAGTACCAGATGGTAGGCTAAAGCCTAAATAAGACATCAGCTGTTGGGAGCCAGGAACTGTGTGGATTTGCTGGCCCAATGGCTAAACTAGGGACTGCACTGAGGCAAAGAGGAGTCAATGAAGAAAATGAAGTCTTTGAAAGTAAACAAGACAGTAAGACAAAGAGCAAAAGCACAGCTGAGGTGGTCAGAGATGAGAAAGATGGTACCTATAAGTCTCTTAAGGAACCAGTGAAAGTTCTGAAGTAGCAAATGGACAAAAACAGTCTCTTGCAAACAGACATAACGTGTATCTCTTCATCAATATTACAGGCTAAAAAAGTTTAAATTAAAAGAACTGCACAAAACAGTAAGTTTATCACAATTAGATATAAATGTATGTGCTGCAGAATTTAAGAATAGGTAGCTGACGTTTATTTACCACATTATTCAGATTTGTACACAGACCACCATATGGGGATTAAAGAAAAGCTTCATTCGTAGATATATTTTACTAATAGAAAAAGCTTGTTATAGCACAGATAGCAAATGTGTTTTCCTATGAAATATTCTAAATATGGCCTTACTTTGTCTGGAATTACATTCTCTAAGGCTGGTTGGTTTTCCCCATCCAGTGGGTGTGAAGTAACCAAAGGTGAAGGGCTAGTTGTTTCTGGTGCTACTGTAAGGCGAAACCTGTCCAATAGCGAGTAAAGTCTTTGGTGTCTGAAAACAGATAAGCACACATCAGAAAAAAAATTTTTTTTATAAGGAATACCTATTTTACATTATGCTACAAACATTTAATATACCTGTGCTAATTATCTGGTACCTGCTAATTACCTGGTACTGATATTCCACTCTTATCACTAAAACTAAATTTTCCACTTTTCTACATTGTCCTCCAGCAGCTACCTATCACAAATTGAATTTGAAGGAAGACAAACAGTTACTCACCTTACAGTAACTGCGGTTCTTTGAGATGTATTGTCTATATATACATTTTCCACTGTTAGTGCGCATGCACCCAGTGAACTCAAGTTTACATTCTTTTGGCCATCATTTGTCTGTTGGGGTATGTGCCCTGAGCATCCACATGCCCTCAACCAAGGGCTTAAAGGGCAGGGCAACCTCAACTGCCCTTCAGTTCCTTTGCCAACAGGTTTTAATCTAGGTTTTAATTACGGTTGTCAAGCGATAAAAAAAATAAATCGCAATTAACCACACTGTTAAACAATAATAGAATACCGTTTATTTAAATATTTTTGGATGTTTTCCACATTTTCAAATATATTGATTTCAATTTCAACACAGAATACAAAGTGTACAGTGTGTTCACTTTATATATATTTTTTATTACAAATATTTGCACTATAAAAATAAAATAGTATTTTTCAATTCAAGTACTGTAGTGCAATCTCTTTCATGAAAGTAGAAATATGCACACAAAAATAACTGCAGTCAAAAATAAAACCATGTCAAACTTTAGAGCCTACAAGTCCACTCAGTCATACTTCTTATTCAGCCAATCGCTAAGACAAACAAGTTTGTTTACATTTTCGGGAGATAATGATGCCTCCTTCTTATTTACAATGTCACCTGAAAGTGAGAATAGGCATTCGCATGGCACTTTTGTAGCCCGCATTGCAAGATATTTACATGCCAGATGCGCTAAAGATTCATATGTCCCTTCATGCTTCAACCACCATTCCAGAGGACATGCGTCCATGCTGATGATGGGTTCTACTCAATAACGATCCAAAGCAGTGCAAACCGACTTATGTTCATTTTCATCATCTGAGTCAGATGCCACCAGAAGAAAACATTTTCCTTTTTGGTGGTTTGGGTTCTGTAGTTTCTGAATCAGAGTGTTGCTCTTTTAAGACTTCTGAAAGCATGCTGCACTCCTCGTCCCTCTCAAATTTTGGAAGGCATTTCAGATTCTTAAACGTTGGGTCGAGTGCTGTAGCTATCTTCAGAAACCTCACATTAATACCTTCTTTGCATTTTGTCAAATCTGCAGTGAAAGGTTCTTAAAGCAAACAACATGCTGGGTCATCATCTGAGACTATTATAACATGAAATATATGGCAGAATGCGGGTAAAACACAGATCAGGAGACATACAATTCTCCCTCAAGGAGTTCAGTCACAAATTTAATTAATGCATTATTTTTTAACGAGTGTCGTCAGCATGGAAGCATGTCCTCTGGAATGGTGGCCAAAGCACGAAGGGTCATACGAATGTTTATCTTATCTGGCATGTAAATACCTTGCAATGCCGGCTACAAAAGTGCCAGGCAAATGCCTGTTCTCACTTTCAGGTGACATTGTAAATAAGAAGCAGGCATCATTATCTCCCATAAATGTAAACAAACTTGCTTGTTCAGCCAATCGCCAAGACAAACAACTTCTGTAGATTCTTTTAAATATATTCCAGTACTAGAGATATGTAGGGAGCTATTTGGGTTCAGTGCATACTTTTATCCAGCATTACTCCATAGTGAAAGCATCAAGATCTGATGTTCATTTTGCTAGGGCTGTCTTACAGTCACTTAGATAGATTCCTGTCATCCATTTTCTGTGATCCTATGTCACTGTTCATGAGTTACCAACAGTGGAATATATATGGACAAACACTCAAAGGAGAAGAAGAAATCATTCACCTTACAGTAACTGGTTCATCAAGATGTATTGCCCAACTGACCCCACACCCCCGCAGTTCCTTCTTTCTGGAAACTCTGATGTAGAGGGACAGGTTACAGAAAGGACACATGAAACATCTCAAAGAACAATAGTTATGAAAGGTTAGTAACTATTTTTTCTTTGAGTGACTGCACATGTGCATTCCACTCTTGGTGATTCCCAAGCAGCTAAATAGGCGGAGGGAATCAGAGTTCATGTACAGACAGACCAGCTTGATAGTACAACTTGAACAAATTTGGCATTACCTCTTAGTGTTGGGCAATGGTTTAACGGAAGGAGAAAGTGTGAACTGAGGACCAGGTTGCTGCTTTATAAATGTGCAGGATAGGGATCTGCGCAAGGAATGACATTGAGGATGCTTGTGATCTTGTGGAGAGAGCACACAGCTAGTCAAGTGGTGAAATGCCTGCCAGATCAGAACATGCTTGCATACAAGTAGTAACCCAAGATGAAATTCTTTGAGATTGGAAGACCTTTCATTGTGTTTGCAATAGCCACAAACAGTTGGGTGGACCACCAAAATGGTTTGGTCCTGTCTATGGAAAATGCCAGTGCCCATCTAACGTCCAATGTCCGTAGCTGTTGCTCATCCCTATTTGCATGTGGTATTGGGTAAAATTCAGGAACTTAAATTAACTGATTGATATCTACAAAACAAAGGGGAAATTGTACAGTGAGCAAAGAGGCTTAAAAACTGTAAATTCCAACTCATATCCACAGATGGCGAGAAAGAAATGAGAGGTGGCTAGGGTCACCTTGCTTTTTATATCCTTTGTTGGAGGCATGAGGATACTCAGGGTGCATGCGTGGACCGCAACAGACACTGCTGGACAGAAAATCCAAACTCAAGTGCATTAGACATATGCACACCAACAGTGGAATACATATGGACAAACACTCATAAAAGAACTGTGTGTTTTGGTAGGAAAACAAAATCAATAAATTTGCTTCATTACCAACACATAGAAGACATTAATCTGCATTAGCACTAAAAGTTGTTTTCTTCACTGAGCTACTTATGTTGTTCAATCAAAAGTGAGTGAACCAAAACTGCTGATTTAAGTTCAGAGCCTGTCCTTATGACTGATTTCCACCAATTCTATGAAATCACGTTGACACTGACATTTTGCAGTGTTCTGTATGGAATTTGAAATCACAGCTCTTACAACTCAAATAGAGTTTCAAATTAGCAGAGCTTTTAAAAAAATAAATCTATTTTCTTCGTAAGAAGTTTAAATGCATAGTTCTTCTGATAGACATTCCACCTCCAAAATATGTAGGAACTAGTTTACCTTCTACTAGCTAATGCACTGAATGCTACAGAAGGCATGCTCAGCAATATGAAAAAAGAACAGCTTATGGTATGTTGCAATAACAGGTCTGACCTTTTTTTATCTGTCAAGCAGATAATTTTTCTGGCATACACTTTGTCCCCATAAGAAGAAATCCAAACGTACCCAAATAGAGACAATACTGGCAGAAATAACATCACTGACAATACTGGTCATGAGCCTCTTACAAACCTTTTCAAGATTCAACTTAGACATTTCTTGCTCTTACTATTGCTTTTGGACTTTTGTTACTATTATCAATAAAAAGTCTACACCACAAGTTATGTTGGGAGTTGTATGATGGAACAAGTCTTGTTAACTAAGCTTATCCCAATGCAGGCAACAGTATTATATTCTTTTTACCAAACCATTTTACAGTCTTAAGCCTTAAATTCTTTCCTCCCCACCACCTCTTTCCCACAGGATACAATAAACTCCTACTGAAGGCAACAGGGTTATTCTTAACCAGCATTTGTGAGGAGCCAGGTGAATCAGGCTCCTGACCTTTATAAGGCTGTATCAAAAGAAACAATAGTAACAGTTTGAATCCTTCTACACAAGCAAGATTAAACTGTGCTATAACATAGGTGGGAGACTACTGTGCTCATGTGATAACATGACCTGGACCTGGTCTGAACTATTCGTCTTCAAAATACTCTATGGAAATTAAAATCACTATTAAGAATGTAGAGTCTTTTCCAAGAATTTATAGTCTTATAGAGGGTTCCCTCCCCACCATTACAGCAGGCCAGCAGAAAATATCCTTGCAGATCTCCAGGTTGCATTGTTGTTTTAAAATTAATCTACTCTAAAAATTCTACTCTGTCAAGGCAAATAGTTATAACATAGTTGTTCCTGAGAGAGCTACAATATGGTTTCCATCTTGCAGTACAGAGAGGGCCTAATCATGTTTTAATTGGGTACTCAAGTAATGGCAAATCTTTGCATGCCTCCACTTTTATAGACATAACTTTAAAAAGCAGTATCACCTCATTAAAAAACATGCATGGTTTGCACTTATTACATACCATGTTATGTTGACAGTGACCTATTACTAATATTTTACCTTGGTGCTAATCCACTGTTTTGAAGATATTCCTGAATTCTATCCAGTTCTTCAACTGGTAACTGAGAAACGCTGTTCTGTAGAAAACAGTGACAAAACAATAGATATGAAGCACCAACATGAATAAAACCATTCATATGTATTTTAACAGACTAAGAAGAGCAAGTAAGAATTATTAAACAATCTGGAGACCATAACACAGGATGAAACTGAATCACTCAGACATGCATGCTAAACACAAAGTGACATTCTGTTTTTCCACTCGTCACTAAACATCACGGTCAAGTAATTAAAATGTGCTTTAACTTAAATCACATTCAATTATTTGCTAGTATTAGCAACTCTAATTTAGAGACAGGTATATTTACTTTTATCCCTACCTGGAAAGTTGCAGCCAAAAGCATTTCTACTCGACGACAAGCAAGTGTGTCAACCATGCGAGCCAGCACACGGAATGGAGTACACAAAAGCTTGTCCACATACAATATTAACACGGCACCAGACTGGCTGAGATGAATGCCCTCTAAGCATTGCAGGGTCTTCTTTAGTGTTGTTGGCTAAATATTAGAAAAAACAATTGTTACATTTATGTATTTATTTATTTATTTACATTTTTTCTCATCTTATTTATTTTGTACATACTGTAACACAGTTAAATATCGAAGGTGCTGGAACAACAGATGGACTGTGCTAAACAAGCAACTGGTTCCAACGCCTAAGAGCTTACAGACTAAAGGAACAGTGGTTACAAAGATAGTACAGCAGACGACTAATTGAATGTTGTTTAAATAGTACTTTTTACACAGGTTTGAGGGCAGGTGGGTTTTTAATTATTTTTTTAAATTTAAGGAACTGCAGAACTGGGGTTGGTGAACAGTAACTGGGGTGCTGTTCAATTGTACAAAGCAGCTAGAAAGAAGACATGAAGTCTGAAGTGATGAATGAACAAAACGTGTGATTAGAAGTGGCATAGAATTTAGGGAGCAAGAGTTAGTGTAGTAATAGGAGAAAGTGAAGACAGAGGGTCTGGGGTGGAATTAAAAAGCTCTGAAAGTGACAGCTTGAATTTAAGGCGAAAAGGAAATGAAGCAGACCTTAAAAGGAGCACTGAGAAAGGAAAATAGCATCTGCAGAGTTTTTCAGGATGGGAGACAACAAAAGGCATGTTTAACCATGGAAGGGATAATGCCAGTGCAGAGGTAGAGGAGAAGGGAGGTAAGAAAATGAGAATAATAGGAGTGAGAAGGAGCGCATAGTGGCAGATAATGTGGTTGATAAAGAACAGAAGGGATACTTCAGCACTAGAGATTTGAATGAGGGGATGCAGAGAAAGAGAAGGTAAGTGTTCACTGCTGTTTATTTTAATTTTCAAGCAGTTTGTGAAAAGTCTAGAAAACAGCTTGTAAATTAAAGTACGGCTGTCACCAACCTTCACTTTTAAAAGAGAAACTTGAGTGAATGAACCTATCCTTAAAATAAGTTTAGTACTGTTTAGTTCCCTCCACTCCCAAATACACCTCTACCCCAATATAACACGGTAAAGCAGCACTACAGGGGGGCGGGGCTGCGCACTCTGGCGGATCGAAGCAAGTTCGATATAACGCAGTTTCACCTATAACGCGGTAAGATTTTTTGGCTCCCGAGGACATCGGGGTAGAGGTGTATATGCACATTAACCTATTTTCTAGGAAATTTTCCCCTGCTTATGACTTGAAAGAGATGAATATCCAGACAAGAGAAACAGCAACAAGTTCACAAATCTTCATGGACAATGCACAGTCCATTAGTGTAGGATTAGGAAAGAGGGCACAAACCAGGATTGCTCTTTTATTACTCTTTAGTCTTGTTAGGGTCAACATGGAGGTGAACTGAATCCTACTTGTTCTTATGCATCAGCAGCAGAATCGTCTACTAATTTCCAAACATTTGTACACAGCCATTGAAGGCAAAGGTGCTGCAAAAATGTCACCAAGGACTTAATTTGCAGAACTTTATTACTTGTGATGATGCATAGGAAGGAAGGAATGTAGATTGACTGACCCCAGTTGAATTTATCCGACTGGCAGTTGGGCAAAAAAGTCTTAGTACTTTCCATATCAAATATGCTCAAATTATGAAACAAACATGGATGCTTTTTACAGGGTTACTTCTACACCTTTTAATTAGTGTGTTTTCAATTCAGGAATACAATTTGTAGCAAATATACAACATCAGTACAGGGGCTCCTAGAAGAAACAAGATTCATGTTGCATTTATGATTTGATTAATCTATAACACAGCAACTGACAAGGTATGTTTGCACTCTGTGGGGCAATAGAAAGGCTATGAAGATGAAAGATTGAGTTTGTGAATAAAGAGGCTTGGGATCATAAATTAATTTCTCTCCAACGGGTTGTAAGCATGTGGGGAAGTGGACACAAAGTTTTTAGTTATCCAATGTCTAGAGTTTCTTTTTATTTATTAGTTAGTATTAGCTTGTAGGCTCTTTGGGGAGAATCACATCTACCTACCTGTGTGTCTGAGCAGCACTAAGCACAATGTAGTTCAGATATCAAGAGTTGTCTTTTGGCACCAGTGTAATACATATAATAAGTTATGCACCAACAACACATTTGGTGCTGTAAAAGACCCAGAAAGGAAAAAGCACTCAAAGTGTTTCCAAATACAGTGAACAAGAAAGGCCTAAACTTCATTATTAAAAGGCTCAAGTCAAACTTACAGTTGCGAGGTTCTCACACCGAGACTGAATAGCCTGGATGAAGAGACCACTGGCTGCTGAATTCCTATGAACAGCACTAATAAAGTCTTGTACAGGAGGCTCATGAGACAGATTAATCAGATCTTGAACATGATTCACTATAAGCCATGTCAAGTGTTCTGAATCATGTAGGTTTTGACACTATGAGGAAAAAAGGTAAAATGGATTCCATAATTCTAAAATTACTATTACTACCCACATATGCATTTCATTACTAAAAGAATAGCAGAAACAATGCAATACCATTTATACACAATTAAAAGTAAGTAATTTTCATTGGAAAAACTGAACCACATTATGTTAAAAATATTCTGTTTACAAGTGTGCACATTTTATTTCCTTCTAAGTTTTATTACTGTGATCGTCTGCATAACAACCAGATCTTTTCTTTCAACTTCATTTGATCCTGTTGCAAATTCTCCTGAAGTCATAATCCTCTATTTGCAACAAATTGTTTCAACATCCATTATGTCGTAATCAGAAAGACGATGAATACTGGTAGAGAACAACTGGAAAGAACTAGTAAACTCAAAGACCCTGCTTTTATGCAACATTTTTAGTAATAATGAATGATAGATACACATTCAATATATATCAGAATTGTTTCTGCAAAGTCTCAATGTTTGTCTGTAGTTTTTGTTTCCTTTTAAAGTGAATACCCCATATCTTTCGTTGCAGCTGAACTATTTATGCCTTCAACAGTTAACGTTTGTCACTTGAGGCAGAATGACTCCTGTAACGCTGTGTTTGAGAGCCTACGAAGTCTGAAGCCATGAGAGTTGCCCTATTTCTTAGAGCCTGAACAGAACTGGGGAATGCAGTATCAGAGTTAATATATGTAGGAGGATTTAAGGTGAAGAGAGTTTATTCTAATTATGACATGCAGAAACACGCAGTCTCAGAGGAGGGTCTAAACTTTTATAAGCTTCTTAGTCTTCTCCTGAGATCACATATGTAAGAATACAACATTCAAGACATTATTGTTATTTACAAAGAATAACTCTGTAGACAACTAAGATTCAGTGTAGAGACAATGCTTAAGATAATGCATGAGTATCTAAAATAATCACACTAATAAGATATATGCATAGAAAGGAAAAAAGAGCATCCACTTTCAGAAGTGAAAATTGATATATAAAAATTCCATGTAGTTCCCCCCAGAAGTAAATATGACCAGAGCCGGCTCCAGCTTTTTTGCCACCCTAAGCAGCGAAGGGGGGGGGGGGAAAAAAAAAAAAAAAAGGCATGATCGCGCCACTTCATTCTTCAGCGGCAATTCGGTGGCCGGTCCTTCCCTCCAAGAGGGACTGAGGGACCCGCTGCCGAACTGCTGTCGAAGACCCTGGATGTGCCACCCCTTTCCATTGGCCGCCCTAAGCCCCTGCTTCCTGCGCTGGTGCCTGGAGCCCACCTTGAATATGACTCAGATCTCTCACATTTCCCTTATTATGATCTACATTTAAAATACTCTCACACTGTACCTCAAAGATAAAGCACCCAAGCAAAACCCCCAAAAAACACTTATAGATTTAAAATTCACAGTTCTAAACTTACAACATAGTCACAAAAAAGAATGAGTGCTCCTCTTCGTACTATCTCTCGATTGCACATGCCAAATTTGGATTCCGAATCAAATTCATCACTGTCTCCAGATATCTGAGGGCTCAGCAATTTAGTACTGGAAAGACTGTGCCTCCTGTAAGAAAAACATGTTTTATTGCTAATATTTCAGTTAAAGTAGATACTCAATTTCCATTTTAAAAGGAACCCATTTTAAGCATTCCTCAATATGAATTGCTTTGTCATTAGTTCTTTAGTCTCGTGTGGGGTGTTGTGGATTACATCTCATCACTAAGGCTAAGATTTTGTCATGGTTATTTTTAGTAAAAGTCACGGACAGGTCACGGGCAATAAACATAAATTCACACATGTCGTGACCTATCTGTGACATTTGCTGCTGTGGTGCCATGGTTTTCCCCACCACCATGATGGCGGGGAGCTGTGGGGTTCCCCCTCTGCCCACGGCAGCTGGAAGCTGTAGGGGGGCCACCCCTCCGCCCACGACGGCTGGAAGCTGCAGGGTGACCATATTTCCCAAAGAGAAAATGGGACACCCGAGGTGTCCCCCTCCCCCCCACTCCCAGTGGCCCCTCCACCACCCCTCCTGCACAAGGCTGTTGCCCGTCGCTGGAACCCTGAGGAGGGCCCCCTCAGGAGTCCATCACCTGTCACTGGAACCTTGCAGGGGACCCCCGGCGCTTGCCAGGGCCCCGCTAGCTGCCAGCTCCAGAGTCCCGCAACCACTGGGGCTGAATTAGAGAATGTCATAGAGGTCTCTGAAAGTCACAGATTCCTTGACTTCCGTGACCTCCATGACATAAACATAGTCTTACTCATCACCCCTCTTGTTCAATATGTATTACAATGTAGCTGACAGAGGCACCTGCAAGGAGACATGGCCTACAGAGCCTTCCATGTAATGATAAAACCCAGCACCTCTTTCCATCCAGCTACCGTGATTGAGCATCTAATCCAGTGTTGGGCTAAGAAAGACACCCAATCCAGATAAAAGGGAGCTGATGCTGGTAAACTGGGGGAAAACAACAGGAAGAACTGACAGAAGTTCTATTAGCCCTCTTAACTGATACTGTATGTCCCACAGCTTGATATTCAATTTTGTAATTTGGTTCTTTATTTAACAGCAGCTTTCAGACAATCAAGTTGCAGATAGGGCCAGGATCACTTTTTCTAATCTAGATCGGACTATGTTTGGGGTCTTTTCTTTCAGATACAGATCTCACAACTGTCATCCATTGTCACTCAGAATCTAGACAATGCAACGCTTGTACTCTACCTGTCTACCAGATACTATATTTTAAGACCCTTTGGAAGCAGACCATTTCAAAAGGATTTGTTATGCAACGGCTGCTTAGTGAACAGATCTTTCCATTAATATACTCCACCAGTGCTCCATGATCTGCACTCGTTGTGTAGCAGTTGGAGGGTGAAATAAGATGTTGATATTGACCTATAAAGCCATAAGCATCCTGGGATCTGACAAGACAGCTCTTTCCCCTACGTAGTATTTCCACAGTTGTAATCAGAGGCACTCAAGGTGGAATACCCTCCCTTTAAAAGGGGAGAGAACAACTGGCAGGGAGTTCTACCTGACATGCCATCAAGTGTGGAATACACTCTCTTTTGGTCTAAATTAGTCAGACTTTACTGACCTCATCGAACACTGCAAACATGGTACATACTCCTTTACAAGTACAGTAATTTCTTTAAGTGGTTCTAATGCATATAGTACTCAAATTCTTAACAGCTGAGAAATTCATATAAGCTACATTTTAAGAGTCTTAATTAACTGTAGAAATTAAAAATCAGTATGATAGACAGTCCTATTACATATTAAAAACAGCCTTACTTAGTTTATATTAAAAACAGCCTTACTTTGGTGTTTGATGCACCTCTGACCACCAGCTGTAGTTAGTGTAATTGACAAGAAGTAGGATTTGACACCAGAGGAGCACTAAAGAAGGGTGTGTGGGAATCATGAACTGAACAAGACCACTCAGACTCTCAAGGGTATAAAAACTACCATCAGATCCATCTCCTGTAAAAAGCCTGCTGGCAGCAGCTGTGATTCTTCTGAACATCCCTGAAAACAAACACACATACGTTAGGGGGAACCATATATGCTACCGCTTGTACTGAGAATTTTAAAAAAACCCTCATCAGTTACACAGCATTTGGAAAATTTAAACTGCTTCATTTACAACCAAGCAACCTAACCCTCAGCATTCCTGTGAGGTAGATAAATTAGATTTTCCCCATTTATAAATGGGGATATAGAAGCAGAAATGTTAAATGACTGTCCAGGGTCACAGGGCAAATCAATGACAAGAACTGGAATTAAACTGAGGACTTCTTGGCTCTCAGCCTCAGATTCAATCCTCTAGATCTCAGTCTAAAAACGTAACACTAAAGTAATTAAATCATACCACAGATGCACATCTTAGTTATAGTAAAGGTTATAAAAGTCACATGTATCAATATTTTATTCTTCCTGAAATTGTTGCATTATTAGCCAGGGTACATTATTTGTAGTGAGGTAGTGCGCAGAGGCCCCAATCAAAATCAGAACCTCACTGTGTTAGGTACTATACTTACAAAGGAAGATAGAATGTAGGCTCCTTTGGGTAGGGACTAAAGTGGGAGGTTGGTAGACTTCTCTGCCTAGATAGCTATTGAGGGTGTTCCGCAGGCTACACCTATCCTACAAGTGATTCAGCAGCACAGCTGAAGTGTCGCAGCTATGCCGCTGTACCATTGTAGCATAGACACTCCCTATAGCGAAGGAAGAGGGTTTTCCATTGCTGCAGTAAATTCAGCCCCTGGAGAGGTGACAGGCAGGTTGATAGAAGAATTCTTCCATTCTTTTGGTGTCAGTACCGGAGCTTAGGTCGGCTTAACTATATCTCTCAGGCGTTTGAATTTTTCATATCCTTGAGTGATGTAGCTACATCGACCTATGTTTCAGATGCAGACCAGGCCTCAGATAATTGTAATAATGCAGTGGCTACAGGACTTGGATGTAAAGTTTTGTGCAACAAGCAAAACTATTAAATGAGGGGGAAAAAATCTTTGCTCTGTATGCTGAGTGATGATCTGCAGGGTGGAAGCAGTTGTGGCAGAGCTCTCCTTCTGTGACCTCTTGTCCTTCAGCTTGCTCCTTTTATCCCTTTTGCCACAACCGGGGAAGGGGAATAAATAGATGGGAGGAGCTCAGAGAACAACTCTATTCATGTAACAAAGCCCCTTTGGTATTCTTAAACAGAGAAGAGTGGGGGGAGGGGAATAGATTTCTTACAGCTGCTGCAGAATCAACTATAAATTCTAGAATAGCAATGGATAACAAAGGAGCTCTGCAGTGCTGCTCTGTTTGCATGGTCAGAATCAGAGCATCAGAGTGAAGCCGTAAGGGCCATAGGCCAAGTCCCAGAGCCATGTGGACAAGACTGAACTGCCTCCGGTATTTGGAAGAAGAGAGGAACAGTGCAAATGTCTCACAAGGGGACGATATCAGAATCCAGAAATGCATGTTGTACTTACTTTCTATTAGTAATATCATCCCCGAACTACTACCAACCCGTTTTAGCTAGTTGCATGTGCAGTAAGTGTGACATCTAGTGACTGGACATGGTGATGCACATAGCTATTAAAGATATCTACCTTAGCTTTGTCCTCTATTTATCCTACCTGTTTAAAATAATCTACTGAAAGCTTGAAACTGTAATCTGCTAGTTTCAGTAGTACTCACAGTGTGTTAACAGCTATACACAAAAAAAAATACAGTTCTGCACTCCCGAAGAGCTCACATTCTGAACCAATATAGCACAGAGGCTATGGAAAAGGACTAAGGGCGATATCCGGCTACACCATAATACACAAGTTTGACAGTACATTTTTATATTCCCAGACATAAACAATATTAAAATGCAGCTAAGTTAAAAGTATATATGTCAGCAACTTAAGGGTAAAAAAAATTACAGGGTTGTGATAATTACAACAAAAACAAGCTTTACAAACCTGGGAAATTCAGGGTTAAGGTTAAACTCAGGATAATTCTAAATCTATTAAGTCATGAAAGTGCATAGTTAAGGCATACAAATAACCTTCATACCACCCTGTAGTGGCAACCTACAATAAACATACAGTTATTAGTGCAGAATAGTGTTTGTGGTCCTAGATGAAACTGATCCTTAATATTAGGTATTAGATTTTTTCATTTCTCTCTCATGGTGTCACTAAAGAGCAGAAAAGATTGCTTGCGGGCCTTAACAGCATTTCAACTGAGCGGCACTTCCATGTGCAATATGGCTATTAAGTAAAAGCTATATACATACACACTCCACACATTACATACACCCTAATACCATGTATAAATATTCATATATAACTCCACACAAAAAGTTTTGTTAACTCAAAGTTTAAAGTTAAGATTGCTAGACTTCACACCCCACCAATGCAATATGAGTATGGGTATTTCAGGGGTGGAGGATAGGGAGGAGTAGAAATTCACTCTGATGAAACTCACCAGAGTGGAGAACATATCTAGAAAACAGGAAGTACCAGAGAGGAGCTAGGGAAACAGGAAAGGAGGGGTAGTGACAGAAGAGATAAGGATAAAGGAGATAGCCCTTTCTGTGGTTTGCCAGAAGGGAGTCTGGACTGATGGACTAAAGTCAAATAAGGACTAGTCTCTTTCATATACCCAATGACCAAACAGGCAAAAGGAAAGACTAGCCACAAATAGGGGAGGATACAAATAAAAGAGAACTATAGGCATAGATTAGCAGTGGGGTCGGGAAACAGGTTTGAGCAGCAAATCTTCCAGTTGCCCCAGTTTCTGCTGCAGAGCCCAGTTCCCTCATTTCATGGGCCCCCACCTCTCCAACACCCACTTCCCAAATCCGTGTCACATATAGAACAATATTTTTTTATTTTTCCCGTTCTGTATATAATTGTTCAGTTTTATGAATGTTTGTTTCAATTATTATTTTACTGATGAAAATGAACCATCATTAAATATAAAGAATAAATAAAATTTTTAGTTGGAATAAGCAGTAAGTGAGGGGGTGGAGAGAATAAAATTGCCCCGTGGGGCCAGGGCATAGGTCTCTGCTATGGGACTAGGGAATGGGGGCCACTATTTTAAATAAATCTTGGAAGTGGTTGAAGTCATCCGCAGTGGTTGGGGGTGGAGGGCATAACTGTCTCGTCCAGTGAGAAGGATGAATTATTGTTGGCTGGTGAGGTGTCAGGAGCAGTGTCCTCTTCCTGCTCTGCCATGAGTTCATCCCTTGTCTCAGTAGCTACAGTCTCCAAGGGTGGAGGCGGGGATCCAGCATCTTCCCTCATGGGCTGGGCCGCCTGCTGTAGTGCCTTCTGTAAGACCTCCAGGGATCCTAGTATGGCCAGTACCCAGAGAAGGTCATGGGTGGTCCCATATGTGGACTGTGATATTAATGGTTCAGCTGCCATAGGTGTTCTAATTGGGGAGGAACGGTGAGGGGAGAATACCCCTTCAACCTCCTCATCTTCATCGCTCAAGAACGGTGGTGCTATTGGAGATAACTGTTGCTCCGGTACCGACGGCCCCAGTGAGACATCGGTGCCCAAAAGAGGGAACTCCACGGTCAAGGAGACCAACAGATCCTTCTGATGCAGAGAGCTTCGTTGCCGAAGAGTGAGGTGCCAATTGTATCGGGAGTGCAGTGTGCTGAGCCGGTGCTGGTGCAGTCTGTCGGCGCTGTTGCGCTAGCAGCATTCGGCTGCAGCATCGTAATCAGAGCAGTTGTTGGTGCCATCTCCTTTAGCACTGTAGATAGTGCAGTGGTGGAGACACACCCCAAAGTTTTAGTCAGGGGTATATAGTAAAAATCATGGACAGGTCACGGGCCGTGAATTTTTGTTTACTGCCCACAACCTGTCCATGACTTTTACTAAACATACCCGTGACTAAAACGTAGCCTTAGTCATAAATGCTGAACTGCGGTGCGGCCGGCACCGATGAGAGCGATTTGGCCAGGGACCATTTTCTGCTGGTCTGCTCTCTATGAGGCGAAGAGTATTTTCCTTTTTCGTCTGGCAAACACTAAAAACTCTCTGGCAGGGAAAGAATTGTATAAAGTTGTATGACAGTTATTATTTCTAAGATATTCGAATTAAAAAAATACAATATAAACGTTTTCTTTTCTGAACACCATCTTCAGAGACATTATTGGCCCGCTGGGAGGATTTGAGGACTGGCACTGGCCTTAAGATAAATTGAGTTTGAGACCCCTGGGGAAGGTGATTGGAAATCCAACCCAAGAGTAACGATGCGCACTGCATTTCTCAACTGGAGCTCTTTTGGACATTTAAAAGTACAATGTTTAATGAATGAAAGGTCACCAGTTATAGTCTGCTCTGCTAAAAGGGTAGAGTCTGAAAACAGGTCTTGAAGCTGTGTATACAATAAAAAGTCTAAAGGAAAAGAAGACTTTGGGTTCTGACATTGACACAAACTTGGGAGAAGAAAACATATTTTATATGCAGCCAATATTCTCAACCTAAACAGATTTTAAACTCATTAAACAACTGATTCAGAACTGAAAAGAACTCTTATTGTCATCATGGCATAACACAACTCATTTTGAGACTATTACCTGATTTGAAGATATGTATTAAACACATAAGCAATGTGCCCAACTCTTGGCAATAGAAAGTGTGCTGCTGTTCATTCATGTCCACTTTCAATTGTTTTGTAGCAATGTCTTCCAATAGAATGCCCACTAATTGTAACAAGAACCTAAAAAAAACCCCACACAACACAGTCAGGAAAATAAACACATCAGCTTATTTCCTATCTGTCCCAACCAAGGTTTTTACTACTGAGTTAACAGGTTTCAGCAGGTTGACCTGAACCAAATACAATCCTGCTTAACAGTGCCTCACTTTAAAATTTCCCCCTTAAAGTTCTTCTTGCTTCCTCTACCCACAAGGAAAAATCTCAGCTCCAGCTTTCAGACTCATTTTCTAGTGTAAAAATTGATTAAAGCAGAGTATTTGCAGTGTGTTTAAGGGTCCAGGTCTCAGTTATGCAAAACCTCATCTGCCATCAAATCACAGATGGTCACTGTTTCATTAATCACCATCCTTGCAATCAACATGAATCAAACACCTAGAACCCTACCCAATGTGCTATCCTTCCAAGAGACAACAGACAAAATGAGGGGCATCAAGACTAAGCCACTCACAACAGGTTTCCACCTTACACAAAATCTTTCCCATCCACCACCACAGACATGAAAGACCCCAAGTCTTCATAACCAAAGACTCCCCTTTCTCTATCACCTTACTCTAGGAATATGTATAGCTATCATTGTGCCACCTAAAGGTGGCCAAAGGAATATAGTCACCCAAATAAAGGCCACCAAGGAAAGCTAAAAAACCCACCCAACAACCGGAATCAGACTAACAATCCATTCCACAACCATTCCCCAATCCTTCTCTTAGCAAGTCTCAGATCCAGTAGGATTCCCAGTCCAAACGTTACGCCAAATCACAACTCCTTCCCGCTCCCCCGAATGAATTTGTGGATAAAAACCATCTTCTCATAAAGGTCTTAACCCTCACCTGGAGGGATAAAATCCTATCCTAATTCCTTCCCCTGCAGTAGTAGGGTATTTCCAACTCAAACACATCCAAAATCTCTCTTGAATTACTTTGCATAAATCTCTAGATTACAACCTATCCTTTTAAAAAGAAAGCTGATCTTCCCCTTCCATGTTTTTCACCCTTTCACATGCACAGGAGGGGAAGTCACCTAACTCATCACACCCATATGCCACTGAGGCAACAATGCAGAGTACAAGCTAAAGTAAGGGAGAAGGAAGAGTCAATTCCCAGGGTGAAATCCTGGTCCCACAGAAATCAGTGGTACTTTTCACCTCAGTATGGGGAAAGAAACCAAAACAGCCCAAAATTGTTAAACAAACATACACACCTCCATCCTATGTAATACACCCATCAGCACTGCGTTCTATTCTACCCCTCAACCTTGCATCCAACCTTAAATCCACCCCCCATGTCCATTTCAGGTAGCATCCAGGTAAATATAAATGTTATGTTTCCATATCACTTGTCACTCTTTTAATACTTAATACTTCACCAAAAGTTTTACAAAAAAACCCTATAGATTCAGAAGACAACATACCTCGAAAATGTCTCTTCAGGCAGATATTTAGCCTGTTTCAGCTCAATTTGTTCTTCAGGTGTGGGTACATTATTCTCCCCATCCCTTAGCCTATTAATTGTTTGACATGACAATAAGTAAGGGGAGAAAGAAAGCTCTTGAATACGAGATAGAACTATATCCTCTGTTGATTGTGAAATCAGAACTCTAAGGATAGCTAGGATACCAGATATCCATAACTGAACAGTGCTCACTGATGCCTAAAAACAAACAAACAAAAAAACAGAAAAATAAAGCAGATTAAGAGATTAACAACTGCAATAATGTAATAGAGAACTGACAACATATTAGATCTTATAAGAAGATCATTCATAAAGATGTTTATTCAAAGAAGTGAACATATATGAGGTAAAGTTTTCTACCTTCTCTTCTGCCACTATCATTGCTCCCAAGAGCTGAATGCCGATGATAGCTCCTGGAAATCAGTTTGGCTTTGAGAGCACTCAATGCTGTGTGATCTGGGGAATGCGTACTTCTGCAACACTTTTGTGAATAAAGTTCTCACAAAATACCTCCATACTTTCTCAAAAATGAAATACATGGGGGGAATCTTGCTTTGTTACACCTTAATATTTCAACTAAAAAAAGGGTTTAAAATTCTGCATGAGAAAAGCAGATTTACCTATTCATAAACAGGGCCCTACCAAACTCACAGTCCATTTTGGTCAATTTCATGGTCATTGGATTTTTCAGCTATTTACAATTACAACACCATGAAATTTCAGATTTCAAATTTCAGATTTCAAATTTCAGACGTCCTGACCCAAAAAGGAGTTGTGTGTGGGGGAGAGGGGGTCACAAGGTTATTGTAGGGGGGTTGTGGTACTACTACCTTTACTTCTGCACTGCTGCTGGCGGTGGCACTGCCTTCAGAACTGGGTGGCCAGAGAGCAAAAATAAGGACGGCATGGTATGGTATTGCCACCCTTATACCCTTATTTCTACGCTGCTGCCTGAAGAGCTGGGCCCTCAGTCAGCAGCCGCCCATCTCTGACAGCAGCAGTGCAGAAGTCAGGTGTCATGGTATGGCATTGCCACCCTTAATTTTGCACTGCTGCTGGCGGGGCGCTGCCTTCGGGCGCCCAGCCAACAGCCGCTGCTCTCCAGCCACCCAGCTATGAAGGCAGTGTAGAAGTAAGGGTGGCAATAAAACAATCCTCTCTGCAACACCCTTTTGGGTCACGACCCCCAATTTGAGAAATGCTGGTCTCCCCCATGAAATTGATATAGTATAGGGTAAAAGCACACAAGACCAGAGTTCATGGTCCGTGATGTGTTTTTCATAGCCGTGAATTTGGTAGGGCCCTATTCATAAACCAGGTTATGGAATTGCTCTTACATCAGGAGACTCCCCATTCTTCACCATCGAATTACAAGTAAAATGATCTATCCAAAGGCAAACTAGTCCTCCTAGTGAGTTCTTCCCTATTTCTGAACATGTTACCAAACTAACTTTAGCAGGATTTGGGAACAGAAATATACTCATTGCAGAGGATTAAGAGAACACTCACTACTGTTTTGCCATATACGAAAATGTTGAACGGTCTTGACAGAGACAGAGTGGAGGATAGTCAGAAATGTGTATGATATAGCCACAAATGCGTTAAAGGCTTCAACATCAAACAGGTAGTGTAATCTCCTTCACTGGTCACTTACCATTGTACAGGGAGTAACAAACATACTTCTTAAAAGCATGTCCACAGGACGGAGGGATGAGGGAGCCAAAATTTCAAATAAAGTGTTCAATACTCCCAGAGCTTCATGGGAATCTATATGCATCTGTTCAAAAGAAAGGAACAAATTTTATATTCACCATTGAACACAACAGCAAAAACAAAGAACACCTCTGTGCCTTGATTATTTTTAGTATGATACGTGTATGTTTCCTATCCAATAATGCTGCACTTCAATTTGATAACCAAGAGAGATTAGAAAACCCATAAGGGGTGAATGTTAAAAGCAGGTGCAGCCATTGTTATGCAGAACATGACAGCCCTCAAGAAAGCTTAAATTAAAAACTATAAAAAAGTTTAGAGTGTGTGTGTGTATATATACATATACACACACACTAAACTTTGTTATAGTTTTTAATTTAAGCTTTCTCGAGGTCTGTCATTCATACATGTATATGTATATGTATGTATCACACACAGAGTATTTGGTCAACAATTGCCCCAAAACTAATTATTTTGGTTTTGGCTCCATCTAAAAGCAATTGTGGTTACTGGGAAGGCATGCATTAAAAGGGTCATCAACTTGAAACCCGAGTTAGAAATCATTTCAGATAGTATGCCTGCCCCCCAAGTGCTAATTTTGTAGTTTTACTACCACATTTTCTTTTTTTTTTTTTAAAACACCTCTTCCATTTGCTATGAGAAAAAGGAGAAATAATGATACTGACTATAAACAAAGAGCTGCCAAATGCTTAAAATAAAATTAACTAGAAAAAATAGAAGGGATGAGGGGAGTTTTTTCCTACTCTCTCTGACATGGTGATCTCAGGTATTACAATAAGTAAAAATAGTTTTAGACAGAAGAGACATTTTTTCCGTTAATTGTGTCCCTTCACAATTCTAACATTCTGGGGAATAGATTGTCATAACCTCTATCCTCAATCTTACAAAATACTCTAAGGTGCACATTGAAGCTAATATTTAAGTGGTGATTCAGTACTCGGGGGTAACAGGGAAGCCTAACGAAGTGTGCAAGTTTTCAGTATGAACACAGTAAATGAAGTTGGTCTCTATCAGTATTCCATGCATGGGTATGCATGCGTGCCATGTGCCCAAATCTGAAAATTCTAACAAGCAGTGTCTGTTGGCCCACACATGCACAGTAGTTCTCCTCGTGCTCCAGACCAAGGGCATAAGAGGCAGTGCAGGCCAATGCCCTGCCAGTTCTTCTCCTTACCACGAATCCAACAGAAGATCAAATGGGAAACTCTTCAACCTGTCATGACTTAAGTCAAAGACTAAAGTCAAAAAGGTGCTAATCAGGGAACTTCTATTCACTGATGATGCTGCCCTCATAGCCCACAATGGCGATCTACTACAAGAACTCATGGACTGCCTTTTCAAGTGCTTGTCAGGCGTTTACTCTCACCATCAGCATTAAGAAAATAGTTGTGTTAGGGCAGAGGGTTCCACAAGCTCCTTCAATCACCTTAAACGCAAACCAGCTAAAAATAGTCCAGAAGTTCAGCTACTCACGTTCTACAGTGACTACCAACCTCTCACTGGATGAAGAACTAAGTGTTCGCATTGGAAAGGCTGCCACCACCTTTAGCAGACTAACTAAAAGAGCATGGAAAAACTCAAAGCTTAACATCAACATCAAAATGCTAGTGTACCAAGTTTGCATCCTCTGCACTTATGTATGGTGGGGAAACATGGACAGCTTATGCTCATCAGGACAAAAGGTTAAACAGTTTCCACCTACACTGTTTATGCCGCATACTCCACACCAAATGACAAGGTAAAGTCACCAATGCAAAGGGCAAATTTACCAAGTGTGACAGCCCTGGTCAAGCAAAGACAACTGCGCTGGTTGGGCCATCTGCTTGGATGGAAGATGGACGCTTACCCAAGGACATGCTATATGGGGAGCTATCATAGGGAACAAGAACAACAAGATGTCCCAAGCTTCACTATAAAGACACAGGAAAGCGAGATATGAAGGAATTGAGAATTGATCCTGACTGATGGGAAACCTTGGCAAGTGAGCGTAACAAGTGGTGCCATTGTCTCCCTCAGGGCATCAAAGTCCATGACAGGAGCTCGCTCCTATAGGAAGAGAAAAGAGCCCATAGGAAGCAAGCAGCTCCCATATATTTGCAACGTGACAAACATCATGCAAATCTCAGATTATACTATTCAGTCACATGAGACATTGCAATCCATCTACATCATAGGCTGCAATTCCCACCACCTCTTGCAGATGAAAGGATGCCAACAAATATGACCTGAAGCAGAAGGGATGGAAAGAGGGTAGCAAAATACAGATAGGGACCATACATCCTGAAGCACTTCCAGTTACACCTAAGTAATCTTCTTCCTCATTCCACACATGACAAGCAGTACTCAGACTGGAGAGAGATGTGATGATGCTGACAGCAAAGATGCTTGAAGTACTACAGTTCCCACTGCTGCATCTGCAGCAAAGGACTGAACTAGTGCATAATGTTTTGTGAATGGAACTCCAGGTAGCTGCTCTGCATATGTCCAGTATTAATGCTTCCTGCAGGGATCCTGTAGAAAAAGTTTGTGCTCTGGCTGAGTGTACCCTCTACCCTGCAGGTGGAGGGAGATGCGCTAATTGGTAGCACATGATGATGCATCCAGAAATCCATTTAGAGTTTCTGAGAGGATATAGTGTCCTCGCAACCTTTCTGTTATGGTGAGAAACAGGGCCGGCTCTGGCTTTCTGGCCGCCCCAAGCAAAAAAAAAAAAAAAAAAACCCAAAAAACCTGCGGCGCGGCCGGAGCCAGGGTGCCTCCCTGCGCTGCAGATGTGCCCCGGCTAGTGGGGGGTAGAGAGAGAAGGGGGGCGGCCAGGGCTTCAGCGGGGCGCTGCCATGCGGCCCCAACCGGTGTGCCGCCTGCCAGGAGGGCTCCGCACCGCTCCAGTCGGCTCCCGTCCTCTGCGCCACCACCCCCTACAGGGCGGCCAGAGCGTAACACCACACCAAAAAAAAAAAAAAAAAAGCGGCCGTGCCGCCCTAGGATTGGGCGGAATGCCTCCTCCTACAAGCTGCCACCCAAGCAACAACTTGCTCGACTGGTGCCTGGAGCTGGCCCTGGTGAGAAATAGTCTTGGTGATTTTCTTGTGTCTCTGGGCGGTCTACCTGCAAAGGACCAAACCTGTCTGACACCATGGGAATGAAGTCTTGGCTCTTCAGCAGTGGCATGGGGCTTTGGGAAAGAAACACTTAAGCAGATAGTTTGATTGACATGGAATTCAGAAATAACCTTTGGGAGGAACGTAAAACTGGAACATCTATCTACTGGAGACAGGAAGGCACTGATCATAGTGAGCTAAATGTAAAGATCTGAGTTTTTCTAAAGACAAGAGATAGTCTAAAACAACTAGAATATCTGCACTGCTTGGAGAAGGGAAATCATGCTGAGCCCAGGTAGAGAAATGTCTCCTTTTAGCTAGGTAGCAGGTCCTAGTTGAATCTTTCCTACTTTGAGAAGGATAGCTTGGACAGATGCTGAACAAGAACAGTCTAATTCTGATGCCCCTCCAAACATCAGCCAGGAGGAAGAATGGATCTGGATTGGGGTGTCTGATTCTTTCCCCTTCTTGATTTAGTAAAGCCAGGAAGGGGCAGACCCTGATAGGAGGGCAGACAGACATTCTCTGAAATTCCACAGGAACCAAAACTGTCTGGGTAAGTTGCCTTGTAGGAAAAAGATTCATCATAACAGAGGGAGAGTCATTTTCAAGACCTGTGGTAACAGGGGAATGGGAGGAAAGGCATATCTGAGTTTGTCCATCCATGACAACAAGAAAGCATTGCCCTATGTGCTGTGACCCATAGCTCATCTGGAGCAATATAGGGGAAGTTTTTTGTTCATTTGGAATGCGAAGAGATCCTCATGAGGTGTTCCCCAGAGTGAATATCTCTGGACAGAGCTGTGTATATTCCACTTGCGGTCTGCACAGAAGCTTCTACTCAGGTTGTGCGCTAAAGAGATTTGAGCATCCAGAAGGTATGCAGCTTGGATGGTGATGCAGTTTCTGATGCATCAGTCCCAAAGCCTTACTGCTTCTAGACAGAGGAGAAGAGATCTTGCTTCACCCTCTTTATGTAAAAGACAGTGGTGATGATGTATGACATTACTTGGATATACACTGAATGTATAAGTGGGAAATAAACTCCTGCTTGCTCTCAGTTCTAGTAGAATGAAAACCAGTCTGGCCTCTGATGGGGTCCAGGTACCTTGTCTGGTGTGGTTGTTCAGGTGAGCACCCCAAACCAGAAGGGATGTGTGTGTTACAATGGTGACATGGAGGAAGGGAGTGTTGCAGAGGATGCCTCCTCTCATTCATTCCAAATCCGACCACCAGGTAAGAGAGGCAATGACCCTGGTGGGAACTGTCACTCTGGTGTTGATGTGATCCTTGTCTTGTGAGTAGACTGACCGAAGCCAGGCCTGCAAGCATCACAGATGAAGCCTGGCGAACAGTGTCTACATAAGTGCACAAGGCCACATGGCCTAGAAGAGCAAGGCATACGTTGACCACAGCACAGATTACTCACAGACCAAAGACTAACAGATTACTTATTAAATGAAATCTTTCCATGGGGAGGAAAGCTCTTGCTGAAATGGAGTCCAGTATCACCCCAATCAAGTTTAGAGTCTGTGTGGATGTTAAAATGGACTTTCTTTGTTGCCAGTGCTGCTAGAAGATGGAACAGGAACAAAGTCGCCAACCTGACCTCTTGGCTGAAGTGACCCACCAGGAGTCAATCGTCTCATTTGGGCTGCCACCACAAAGAAAACCTTTGTGAAAACTCTGGGTCCTGTTGCTAGTCCAAAGGGAAGGACTCTGAACTGGAAGTGTTCCTGACCCACTCAAAACCAATTGCTGTTGAATGAATGAATATCTAACATGAAAATAAACATCCTTTGTATTGAGAGCTGTGAACCATGTCCCCTTCCGTAGGGAGGGGACTATCAATGCTAGAGTAACCATCTGACTGTAGGCTTTTGAATAAAGATGTTTAATTGTTGAAGGTCCAGACTGTCTCCACCCTATCTTTTTGGGGACTAAAATATGTGGAATAGAACATGCTCCCATGATACCAAGGTGACACTCATTCTATTGCCCCTCGTTGAAGAATCACCTAGTGAGAGTGGTTCCTGAAGATGGACCAGGAAGTGGGTTTGTGGGCAGGGAGGGTGAGAAACCTAGAAATTATCCATCAAGAATATTCCAAGACCCAACTGTACGCTGTGACTGAGTCCCAATTGTAGGCAAAAAGTGAGAGATGGTCCCCACAGAGAAGGGAGGTAGAAGTGGTGGCATCAATAGTGATAGGTGGATCTCGACTGAGGCATCAAAAGTAGCCCTTAGCGGGTGGCTAGGAATAGGCAGAGGTCATGGTAGCAGAGGGAGCTGAACATTGAGGCCTCTGAACCCTCTGATGTTTAAGCAGAACCTCATCTGGACCCTGGTGGTACCACATCTGTAGAGGGGGTGGCTTTGGCCTATACACCTGCGTCTGATGTTTTCTCCTGGGGATTAGGGTGTAAATTACCAGGGACCGTAGAGTCGACCTTGAGTCTTCCAACAAAGGGACTCATCCATATTCTTGTTAAACAAATCTGACTTGTCTAAAAAGAGAGGTTCTGTATGGTGTTCTAGACCTCTCTGAGTAGCCCCAAAGAGTGAAGCCAAGACTCACACCTCATAACTATGCCAGTGACCAAGCCACTGGATGCTGTGTCCGCTGCATCCCCTACAGCTTAAAGAGAAGTCTTAGCCACTAACTTGCGCTCCTCTACGAAGGACTAAAATTGGGCTTTGTCCTCAGAGGGAAGCTTGTCTTTAAAGTCAGCCAGCCTGGAGTAACTGTTAAAATCATATTTCACTAACAAGGTCTGACAGTTAGCGATACAAATTTGCAGACTTGTAGAGGAAGACCCTTCCCCCCCTCCTCCCCCCAAGAGGTCCAACCTCTTTGAGCCCTTGACAGCTGTGGTGGTCTTGGGAGGTTGTGATCATGCTCTCCCTATGGCTACCTGTACCATCAGGGAGTTCGGAGCTGGGTGGGGGAAAAGAAATTCAGCCCCTTTGGTGTGGATGAAATAGCATCTCTCAGCCTTCTTACACCTAGGGACACAGGAGCTGGGGTATGCCAGACCACTATGGCTGCCTCCATGATGGCCTCATTACAAGAGAGCACCACGTTGCTTGGACTTATAAGCAGCAGAATATTCAGGAGCCAGTGCTGGGAATCCTGGACCTTCACCATTGGTAACCCAATATGTGTCTCGCCCAAGCAATAGAGAGGTGTTGTTGATTGTTGCTCACAGAGAAAGAGCGAGGGCAGGAGACGTATTACTGAACCCCTGGGCACAATCCCAGGCCACAGGGAGGCAGTCCCCCAGTGCACAGAAAGAACAAGCTACACTATATTATAAAACTAACTATGCTAATATAAAACTATTTACAATAGCCATTTACAGGGCATCAAAGAGAAAATCTGGAGAAATCTGTGGACACAGATTCTGACTCAGGCCATGCGGTGGGTAAGGAGGAACAGGAGAGGTGTCGGCCCACACTGCCTCTTATGCCATAAGTCTGGAGCACAAGAACTACTGCGCATGAGCAGACCAAAAGACACTGCTTGTTAGAATTTCCAGACTCACACGCATAGCACACGTGCACCCACGTGTGGAATACAAACAGGGACCAGCATTCAAATAATAAAATGAGCTTCATATGTTGGCCACCTTCAGTTTGCACACAGATCTCAGGTTTGGCTACAAACTTATATGCAGCTCATGAGGTCTCCAACCCTGTAAATTACTCTGCACCAATGGACTTCAATGAGACTCCCCACAGCAGCTGGGATCTGCCTAAGTGGAGTAATGAGCAATAAGGTCTGGATAATGCCAGTTTTGCCTGTGATCCAGGTCCTGACAACACTTAACTTCTCCCATATTCAGCTATGTCATAAAATTTACATAAGTGCAATTTTGTCAGACTAAGTTATTTAATAGAGAAAATAAAGACATCTAAAAATGTACCTTAAAAACATTAAAAATAAAGTTAAACAGGCCATTACAGATGACCAAATCAGTTTCAAGTTAACAAATTTCATTACAGTTTTTATTTTGTTCATTAAAATAGGTTGTAAAATAAGGTCACTGAACAACTATTATATTGTCTGATTATAATGCCAAACAATGACGACATTCTGTACGTAAAGAAGAAAAAAGTCTTGATACCATATAGTAAGCATGGTGACCTGGATTAGCTATAGAACAGAACAGTGGTCATGACTCTTAAAGCAGTTATGGACTTAACTCTAAGCTGAGATATATTAGAAGACACTACAAATAGTTTATCTACAAAATTAGTCTCTTGTGATTTTAAAATTATTTAAAAATGACATTAATCTATAAGTACATATGAAATTATTCAGAAATTATTCTTCATTATCAGCCCCATTAAGAATGAATGGGATGCCTTATCTTGAACACTATATTTACAAAGTCTTTCATATATACAAACCTATTTTAGTAGAATAGTTTCCAGTATTTATATTTACTTGCAGACTGTAGGCAGAATATTGCTTTCATGTAATAAAAGCAAAATTGATACATAAGAATAAAATCAATAAAGTTAGATACTAACCTGTTGTTTTGCTAACATTGGGAGAATTATATCTGCTATCTGTCGGGACAATCTTTTCCATTTGTCTTCATTCTCTTTGTGGCACTGTTGCAGTACTAGGATGAACATCTCCAGCACCTGAAGAAAATATCCCAACACCCCCAAAAAAACCACACCTGCACTTTAGAAAATGGCATATTTAAATAGTACAGTTGAGGGAGGGAACAGTTAATAAAACTATCATTTTCCCCCAAAAAGTTATGCAAGGTGTTTCACAAAGATGATTTAAGATCTTAAAATATCATATATACTGTTCTCCTGCTTCACCTGACCTTTCATGTAACAGAGTAAGAGAGACAGTATTCCTATTCTGCTCCACTTAGATAACATTTTTACGCATACAAGAAATAAAACTACATAAATCCAGGAGAAGAAATGAAATATAGGTCTATGACAATAGCAAAAAATTCACTTCAGACTAGAATTTATAAAAAGAACAAGTTTCTCTCTCAGATATGGTCTTTTATGATGACCAAAATACCTGGTATTTCCCAGATCTTTTTTTTCTAAATAAATAAAAGCAAATTTTTTTGTGCTTTGTAAAGCCAAAATTTACAAGTGATTAGTCCAACATGGGAAGAATAGAGTATGAGATGAAATGCATGGGGAGTGGGAAGAAAAGCAAAACATTGGTAGTTGGCAAGTAAAAGTCTTCATATATTAGAAGGGTATCTGTATTTCCTCCTGTCTTAATAAAAGGAAGAATCGAAATGGGACATACATTAAAACTCTGATCTTGCAAGCTGTTCTGTCTGAGTGGAACTCTGAACTCATTAAAGTCAATGGAGTTCTGCACAGACATAGGGTCTGCTTGTGTAGAGCAGTTTGCAAGATCAGATCCTAATACTGGCTATTCCAGATCTCTGCTAGAAACTCCTGTACTCTAGATAACACTAAAGGTTAAAAATAACCTATATGTGAATACATAGTTAATATCAGATGTCAGAACACATTATGTGAATAACAGTTTAATGTCATGTCAAAAAATGTATCCAAATACTATTTTATGACTAATTATGTAAAACTATAAATTCACTATCAACCTATAAAATTTTTGTTGCAGAAATTAATTTCAGTCTGAACTTTGACACATATAACATCCAAATTTCTACACTAAATTTGGAAGAAAAAAAAAAAGTTGCCTCTTCAATTGTATTCAAAAAGGCACATTCCTTTCATTAATACACATGAGAGCAGCATTCCACAACTGGATGAGGTTCAATAAAAAAGTATTACACTTATGTTAAGTGTCTGGAATAAGGAAAGATTCAAGATCACTTCTTTCACAAGCACCTTTATGCCTTTTTCCTCTGTCTCCCAAATGCCTGGAAGGTCTTCTCTGTACTTCTCTATACAACCTCTACACTGTTCTCCAAAAAATTCTTCAAGACCCATCTTAACAGTGAGGCTATTGATAAAATGACATCTAACAACGGCTAGGTGAATAGTCATAAGTTACTGCTTGTTTTTTTACTTGTCTGTAGTTACATCTAAAAAGTAAATGACTAGCAATCATCTAGTTGTCTCCATAAAAAGCGTTGTAACTAAGCTTTCCTATGATTGTTACTAAGGATAAGATTATGTCATGGAGGCCATGGATTGCGTGACTTTCAGAGACCTCCATGACATTTTCTGCTTCAGCCCTGGGGTGGCAGGGCCAGAGCTGTTAGCAAGCAAGGGCCACCTGGAGCTCTGAGGCGCCACTGTGAGCAGCCTGAAGCTCTGAGCCACTGGAGCCCCAGAGCTGATGGCCGCTGCAGTGGCAGGTGCTGGACATTCCCCACCCCGCAGTGAGGCTCGGGCTCTCTTCCTCCCCCCATTGGGCTTCAGTCATTCCCCCGTGAACCCCTTTCTCCTGCCCCATTATTTTTAGTAAAAGCCACAGGCAGGTCACGTGAATTTTTGTTTATTGCCCATGACCTGTCTGTGACTTTTCCTAAAAATAACGGTGACAAAAACTTAGCCTTAATTACCTATGTACTCTCTCCCCCATTTTCTCCTATTGTTAGTTACACCCACTTATTGCATCTTGTCTTAAATAAGACTATCACCCAGGGAAACTACTGTCTCACTATGTGTTCATACAGCCTCTGGCGCAATGCAGGTCCTGAATCTGATTGGAGCCTTTCAGTGCTACTCTAATATAGATAATAAACAAAGGACAATACTTTGCACTATATATGAAATCTACCTTTCTGCCCTATTATATAAATGTATTTAACAATGAATGCTTTTATTGTTTGCTTTTGAACACTTGAGTTTGTACTCTTATGCCTACCAATTATGGGAAGGGCCAGAAAGCACCAAATTTTTATCCTGCGTACCAAGAAAGCTCCCAGAACGAAGTCTGACTAATCAGGTTTTGTTCAGAGAGGGATAAATGTCACCTGAAATGTTTTAAGTGTGGCCAGTCTAACAAATAATTCACATTATAAAACATACACAGGCACACTAATCTGTCAATTTTTCTTACCTGATGATACTGGATAAGTCTTAGTAGCATTGACACCACCACCTCTTTTTGTGTTTCCAGTTCTTTTCCAGCATCAGCTTTATTTGTTCCTCGTAATACAAAGAGATCATGGACAATGGGTTGCAGAGCTGGAATAGCTAAAATTAAGATGTTTCATATTTCAATATTAAATGCAGGTTATTTTTGAATAGTACAGAAAGGTTCTAACTCTCAGCAATTTTACTACTGAAAACTAGCACTTAAATTGTAATGTTTCTATGAATACTTGCAGAAAACTTAAGTAATTTCCACATCTCTTGTTCCTTCATCCCTACTAAAGCAGAGTCTAAGTCACAGTTAGAGACAGATGACCATTATCGCTTCAGGATTTTACACATTTTTCAAAAGACATGCCTTTCTCAGTACAACCTATGCATCTCTTATACCAACAGTTCTGGAATAAGGAAAGGCTTCCAATGTTCTTTTTCCAAAAGGAAGGTAAATAAAGCGAATATCAAAATAGATTAATCAAAACCTTTCAAAAATACAGCTGTGTTAACCTACTATTCAAATAACTAACAAGCCCTTAATAATATAATTATGTTGCTATTAAATATTGTTTAGCCACCATTTTTGTTATTATATTACTTTTAAAATGAGACAGAAAATTCCTAAAGATCCTCATTACACGCAGAAATTTTGTCATGGTTGTAGCATACAAGTAATTTTTTCTGATTTTACATACACACATGCAACATTCTGGAACATTTTAAAATTAGAAATCAGACATTTAGATCAAAATCTAAGTCTGCTTTTTTCTGTGCTAGCAATGTTTGTATAAAGGTAGCAGAAGAGTGTTATGTTGCCATGTTAAATATCAATTCAGCAATATCCTTGTAACAAACTGGTAACTGCAAATTTAAAGCAACAATTTTTTTTCATCATAGCAATTTTTAAGTCAAACATTTTATGAGAAAGCAAGGGACAGATATCACTGGATAGAACCAGGCAGACAGTATACAATCTTACCTAAACAGCTCAAACAACATACTTAATTTATAGCTTGTCTTCTACTCAAATTTTCCTAATTGCTCTGAACAAAAATAGCCAATAATGCATAATTGTGGAAATGGGATAAATAATATTTTCTGTCAGGAGTAGGTTCATACCTTTGAACTAGTTTAATATGTGAAAAATGTAGTTTGAAAAAATACAAGAAAACCATACAAGAGTTTTCTGGGCTGATCAGCATGAGCCCAGCATTACTTAGCACAGCACTGTATATTCTTTTTAGTATATTGCAAATTGTTAGTAGTTTCACTGTTTTGGTTTTTAAGTTACCATGTGTAACAGCTTTCCTTCCACTGGCCATGATACCATCACACAGCTGAATAATCTTAGGAATTCCAATTATCTGTTTGGAGTGATATCGCTCATAAGACAATAATACCAAGAAGAAAAAGATATTAGGGATAATTGCCTCTGATTCCCTGGAACAAAAGAAAAATGTCAATACACACTACCTTCCCTTTATTAAACATACAGTTCTATTCAGTAGAAAAATAATCTGCTTATGTTTCATGGAAAATTCATGAATATACTCTTCTGTTTCTGTATAGTATTTCAGTCATTTCTGTGCCCCATTTTTTACTACAAGACATTATTTAGAAGTTATGTTTATTGAATTTCTCAATATAAGCTTACTTAATAAAATTTTTGTTCATATGAACTAGAACTAATACAAATCAAGGATTACAATTCAAAAAAGAATAGTACCATCAGACTCATTATGAAGGATTTATTACATGAAAACAAGATCTGTTTAAATGGATGTAAAGATTAAACAGCAGAAACACTGAAACACCATTCAGATCATGTTTATATAAACATCAAAAGTGTGCAAGGTGCTTTACAAAGCAGCAGGAAGACCCTGCGCTGAGGAGCTTATAACCTGATAGCCAGCATATAGATGAAGACTGGAGGATGAGATATAATACAAAGCAAGCAAAGTAAAGTTTATACCATAATTCCACTTAGTTGTGATTTTTTTTTTTTAAAGACTGGTTAGTGTTTATTGCTTATTTTGTTAACAATTGACTCAGATTCAGACTTTAAGGCCAGAAGGGAGGGATTGGCAGGGGAACTGAATTTTGTAGGCTTAAAGAAAGAAATGTTTTAAGGAAAGATTTGAAGAAGACGGAGGCATCATAATTTTAGGTGGGGATTAAACTGACCAATTAAGAAACAGATGCTGCTTGCATGCAGTGTCCCTATTAAAAACAAGGGAAGGGGGAAAAATAGCTAAAAATTGTTTGCAACTAGAATGTGAAAATTGCAACATATCGTAATGCTAGATCTTCAAAACCAGTGAAACTAGTTACAAATGAGAGCAAGGTGCCATTTTTTAAAAAAGTTCTCTTAAATATAATTTAAAAATGTAAAAAGGGGAAGTTACAATCTTGATGGACAGTTTAACAAAATGGAATAAAACATTGATTACAAGCTACCATATGTATTCATGACAAAAGCTGATGGCTTGTCAGAGCTGTAGGGAAAAACTGCAGTACTTAAAAACAAACTAGTTACTATTAATTAACCACTCTGCTTAGAACAATGATGATCATCTGTTGTCTATTATCCACTTAGGAAGTAAGCAGCATTCCTAATCTACATCAAACTGGAACTCCTGCTGAACAATCACAATGGAATGGCAGTTCGGAAACAAAGCGTCATTTGGAGACAACAGTGATATTTTTAAAATTCGTTATGGAAAGCAATGTCAGTAAGCAATAAAACATGCATTAAGAGAAGGCCCTTTGGAGGCATCCTGTCTTCAGGCACCAAAACAGGGCATAAATAGCTAGTAATACATGCTCTGGAGTAGCTTAATGCTGTTACAGCATGTCCTATTTATTTTAACTGCTTTTTTTAAAATGAATTTAGGGGAGTTCATAGTACAAAAATAGTTCCTAATGTAATGATTCCTTGCTTATTTTCTTCTCTCTACTATTCTGAGTATATTTGTTAGTTTATATTTTTATTAAAATCCAACATTTTAAAGCTCCCTTATACTCGAGACATCCCCATCTCCCTTCCTTCCTACCTCCCCTTTCAAAAGTAGTATGTGGCTCAAGAACACACACAGCTCTCATTTCCCACTAAAACTCTAAACAACATTCCCAATGTTATTTTTTCAATATAAAATTAATGCTAAGAGACTGCTGAGCCAAAAACTGTCAAAAGAGTTTTCACTACCAGAATGCATGGATCCAGGGACTCCCGCAAATTACAGATTCCCTCTGAAATTTCTTGCACTTTACTCCCCAAACCCTCCCATTACATAGCGCCCAAACCCCTTGAAGAATGTACCATGGGATTAGGGGAATGGGAAACACATGACCTAGAATGGAACTCTCCTCCTTTGGTGGACAGACACTACTCTTTGGACGGATGTAAATGGAAATGTGTGGCCTTAAAGATGTCAGAACTAATCACTGCAGGTTTTTGGAAAAATAGACATAATAGAGGTAGTGGGACAAGGGGAAAGCTGCTAGTTATTTCCTCTAGATCCGTTTCCTCTCTTAAAACAGACATTCCAAAGAAACGGTAAAATTCAACAAGAGATATTAACCCAAACTCTTCAATTGACCTGTGTGATTATATCCCATAATCCTATCATCGAAAAGAGAGATTTTATATGTCTGATTTTACCTGAACTGTCCCACTTCAATGTATTCAAACTGCTTTAGCACAAATCCAATAAACACCTGCAAACAGGATAAAAATAAGTATTAAGAGGTGTACACATTAAGAGTGGCATAACATTGTCAATATTAATTTCTCATCTAAAACTAAATTGGCAGATGAAGATTTAAAAGTACATCTATGGGTAAACAGATGAAAAGCACTGATTCCCACAGTCTGCTACAAGATGTTCTGAAGTGTTTCCTATGTCTAGGGTCCTACCAAATTCATGGTCCATTTTGGTCAATTTCATGGCCATAGGATTTTAAAAATAATAAATTTCATGATTTCAGCTATTTATATCTGAAATTTCACAGTGCTGTAACTGTAGGGGTCCTGACCCAAAAAGGAGTTTGGAAAGTGGGGGAGGGGTCACAAGGTTATTGTAGGAGGGGTTGCGGTACTGCTACCCTTCTGCACTGCTGCTGGTGGGGTGCTGCCTTGAGAGTTGGGCAGCTGGAGAGCGGCAGCTGGCTGGGAGCCAAACTCTGAAGGCAGAGCCACTGCCAACAGCAGCACAGAAGTAAGGGTGGGATGGGATGGTATTGCCACCCTTACTTCTACACTGCTGCTGGCAAAGCGCTGCCTTCAGAGCTGGGCGCCTGGCTAACAGCTGCTGCTCTCTGGCTGCCCAGCTCTGAAGCATAGAAATAAGGGTGGCAATACCACGACCCCCCTAAAATAACCTTGCGACCCCCCTGCAACTCACTTTTAGGTCAAACCCCCCAATTTGAGAAACACTGTTCTCCCCCATGAAATCTGTATAGTGTAGGGTAAAAGCACACAAAAGACCAGATTTCACGGACGGAGACCAGATTTCACAGTCCATTACGCGTTTTTCATGGCCATGAATTTGGTAGGGCCCTACCTATGGCTAAGGCTGCAATTTAGGCACGGAGGTCACAGATTGTGCGACTTCAGCCAGCTCCGGCTGGGAGCTGCAGGTCCCCTGCTGCTGCCAGCAGACAGACCTCCTGCAGCTCCCAGCCGCCAGCAGCGGGGGGAGGGACCCCCGCAGCTCCCCGCCACCCGGGGCAGCACAGGGACCCCCCCACTTCCCGCCGCTCCGAGCAGCAGGAGGGACCCCAGAGTTCGGAGTCACCAGGGGAGGGGGACCCTGCAGCTCCCAGCTCACCCGCATCTGCCCAGGCTCCTCATTTTATCATGAATATTTTTAGTAAAAGTCAGGGACAGGTCACAGGCTTCCGTGAATTTTTCATTATTGCCTGTGACCTGTCCGTGACTTTTACTAAAAATATCCATGACAAAGTCTTAGCCTTACCTATGGCAATACATGAACGCTTAGAAGAGAATTTGAGTCTGTGTTGCAACTTTACAGTTTACATACATTTACATGACAGCATTATATATTTCATACAAAAATCTAGCATTTATGAAGTGTTATGGGTGAGAAATCATAAGCTTAAATTAGGAAATGCAGATTTAATATTGAAACTTCAAATTTAACTCTGATCCCTTGTATTGATGCCTCAAAATAAGGTTTTTCTTTCATATATAAATTTTACTCCTGGATGAATTCTGCGACAAAAAATTAAGAATTCTGCAAAACTCTGCATATTTTATTCGTCAAAATAACACAATATAATCACGCCAGTTTCAATTATTTTGGGTAATTTATTTCAAAATACCTGTCAGCAAGTATGTCTGTAACAATACAGACCCAAGTTTGAGAACCCCTGATCTAACTTGTACACTGAATAAGTTGGGATCCTCTGGAAATAAAATTACTCTGAATTCTCATTGGTGTAAAAGTGCAGAATTTGCCCCTTTCAGTGTTATAAGGATATTTTCAGTTTTCAAAGGATACTTCATGCTTTCTGATGTCTCTGGGGTGCCTCGTATGAGAAGTAGGGCAAGGTAGAGCACTGTCTACCTCCACCCCAAACCCTGCTCTGCCTCCAGCATTTATAATAGTGTTAAATATATTAAAGTGTTTTTAAATTTATAAGGAGGGGGGGTCACATGCAGAGGCTTGGGGTCACCAAGTACAAAAGTTTCAGAACCACTGAGTTAGATAGTGATTAATAATTGCTAGTGGGTATAAAACTTGCAGATTCATGCCCACAGATCCCCATTAAGTATGCTTCGGAGAAAATTCTCAAGTTGATAATGTATGCAAATGGCAGCCAGCCAGATAATCTACAATTTAATCTGTTCTCGCAATGTCACATATTGGGAATATAAATTAAGATCTCTATCTTTGTCTACTTTGATTAAGTAGTAATCAAAATGATTCTGACAACCAAACCATCTTTTCACTACTTGTAATTATAACATATTCCTGTTTAATAATCTTCATTGTAATAAAATTGTTTGGCAGTGAGATAGGCTGTTACATTTCCAAATGAAGTTTTGATAATTTAGAAACTATTATTTCTAAATGAATGGTTTTGTGGATTTAAACATTCACCCATATGCTACATAGTGCATGACAACCAAATAGAAATATATCATGATCTTCATAGCCCTGCAGAGTGAAATACAATTTCTGTAATTTCAATTTTAAATCACAGTTCTCATTTATGGTGCTATTAGTAGGACAAGGAAGGTAATTATTTTTACAATAAAATATTTTAGCTTGGCAGTGTCCCTCTAAGAACTAGAGTTATCTAATCTGCTATAAACTGACCAAAATGAGAATACAGTGTGACTAACCTGATCCGAATCTAGAAGACAGTAGTTAACCCGTAGCTGAACCAGCTGTGCTAGTAGATCTAAAACCTGCCTCTGTAGTTGTACCGACGTTGTTGTAGTATATTGCTTTAAAGCTTTTATAACAAGGGGTTCAAACAAGCGAATGTGATTGTGAATAGCATTCTATAAGAAAGAAAAAACAGTTTAAAGCCACATATTGTCTACATGAGATTCCAGTTCAAAACCAAACTGTTAAAAATACAACTTCATGTGGATAAAGGATAAATCTTGCCCCTCCTTTTATTGTACTCTTTCTTTAAGTACGTATTTTAAATACCTTGTCGGCACGATGTTTTGTTACATTTGTAAGGCTAGTTTTCAGTTGCGTAGAAACTTTCTGCAGCACATCAAACCATCTATCAAAATAAAAAAATTAAAACACAGGGATACATTTGAGAAAATTCTTACATGCACACTCCCTACTAATATTTTATTTACCTAACATTAGCTTTGTAATAGGGCTTGATTGCTTCAAGTATTTTAGTAAGCTAAGAGAAAATTAGAAAGTAAAAATTCACTTTGCTTCAAGTATTTTAGTAACCAGATAATTGGAGAGTACAAATTCACTGGAACATCTACTGTACAGCAAGGGTAGAAGCAATGCAAACTTCTGCACACTGTCCTACTAATATATTTGTAGCCTGACTACTTGCAGGCTTGAGAGGAGAATTTAGTCTCCATTCCTTTGCCTCTCTTAAGACTCTCAACATGAATGCCAATTAGTGAAAAATAAAGAGAGTTTAAAACAGTAGTATTAATATTCATAAATATTAACATTTTCTTCTAAATATAGATACACCTCTACCCCAATATAACGCAACCCGATATAAACACGAATTCGGATATAACGCGGTAAAGCAGTGCTCGGGGGGAGGGGGGTCTACGCACTCCGGTGGATCAAAGCAAGTTCGATACAATGCGGTTTCACCTATAACGCGGTAAGATTTTTGGGCTCCCGAGGACAGCGTTATATCGAGGTAGAGGTGTATATACAATGGCTATATTTTTGCATGAAATTTATTTTCCACTTTGCTTTGTGAAGCACTTTTGTTCTATCCAGAATACAGTATTGTACCAGAGATCAAATTAGTAAAGGCAAGATAAATTATGTTATTTCAAAAGACTATAAAAGAAAAATTCCTGCTATTGACAATTGAACAATATATTAAAATTTCAATATGTAAGAGACTTCAATAATTTTAAACTTCACAACAGCCCTGTTCAGTACTTTTAATGAAGTTATGATTTATTGTTTTCAGCTAGAATGTTTTGATTAGTTTTATGAAAGTCAACACACCATACCACATACAGGGGGAAAAAAATAACAGTTACCCTGAAGCATCATGTTCCTGCTCTGCCTGTACCATGTTCCTTAGACTCGCATCAGCAAGTGCCTGTGTAAAGTGTGTATAAGGGGCCATGAAGCAGTAATGATAAAGACCAGGCCTCAAATTAGAAGAGCCTAAACGCTGGGCTTTGCCTTGAGATTTGCTGGGGTTTGAAGATAAGCCATCATATTGAGATGCCAAGTTCGTTCCAAATAAAGTCTTCAGCAACTAAGGAAAGATGTGGAAAAAATGAACATTTCTGGAACAACGCGACTTGAATCCCCACCCTCCCAAAAAGCATTCTATGAATGAGGCTGTCACACGGTAGTCTAACATGTGCCAACTGTGGGTCATGGACTCTCAAACTATTTCTGGTTCTTTTTCCTTCATAAACTCAGGAGCCTTAAAAATAAAGAAAAAATACACTAAACACTTTTAGTTCCTACAGACACGGATATAAATTACAAAAATTCCCACGGCATCTTCAAAACAATACAGTGACCTGCTAAAGCAAGCCCCACCCTTGGAATTAAAGCAATATTTTGCCCAGGCTAAATAAAATCTTTTCAGGCTGGTACAGACCTCTGACAGGCTTCCAAGCTAAGCTCAGTCTTCCAAGGCTGGAACAGGCAATTGCTTAAGCTAAGATCCCAGACTGACTCAATCTTTCATTACTAGAGAAAACTTTATAGGGCCAGAGTAGCATGGAAAAAGGGTTGGTGCAGCTTACCTTCCCCATTCAGCAAAGGGGGAAGAGGAGAGACTGAACTGTGAGACTCTGTGGCAGACTCAGTCCCAGCCTTGCTCCTGGGACAGTGCAGCTACATACTGTACCTTACCCTGGCTGGATTACAAGGTACCAACACAAAATACTCAACTATGCGAGTCCACCCCAAATATCTATATGTAATCAGGTACCCCATCCTATGAAAAGTGGATTTTGTTTCTACATTTTTAAAATACCTTTTAATAAGCCTTTACTTAAAAATGAATGGAATCTTATGGCTTATTGTTTACCTTGAACAAGAAGATTCTTTATTTGCTGTTGGAACTAAGCCAACCATGAAAGCAAGCAAAATTCAGAAGAAACTTGATCACTTGCACTGAATTTGGTTCTGATGATGAAGACTACTGGTTATAATTTTTTTTTAATATATATATATGTTGTTTTTTGTGTTTTTCACCAGTAGTCATCTTTCAATCCTGTCACTGGTTCCTATATGGCCCAGATCATCTAAGACTAAAGTCATAAAAGACGGTTACTCACCGTTGTAACTGTTGTTCTTCGAGATGTGTTGCTCATATCCATTCCAGTCAGGTGTGCGCGCGCCGCGTGCACGATCGTCGGAAAACTTTTACCCTAGCAACACCCGGTGGGTCGGCTGTGGAGCCCCCTGGAGTGGCGCCCTCATGGCGCCGGATATATACCGCAGCCGACCCAGCGCCCCCTCAGTTCCTTCTTGCCGGCTACTCCGACAGTGGGGAAGGGGGGCGGGTTTGGAATGGATATGAGCAACACATCTCGAAGAACAACAGTTACAACGGTGAGTAACCGTCTTTTCTTCTTCGAGTGCTTGCTCATATCCATTCCAGTCAGGTGACTCCCAAGCCCCACCTAGGTGGCGGGGTCGGAGTGAGACATTGCTGTGTGCAGAACCGCTGACCCGAAAGCAGCATCGTCTCTGGATTGTTGCACCAGCGCATAGTGCGCTGCGAACGTGTGCACCGAAGACCACACTGCAGCTCTACAAATGTCCTGGATCGGGACTTGAGCCAGGAAGGCAGTCGAGGAGGCCTGGGCCCTCGTGGAGTGAGCGGTGAGGCGTGGCGTCGGGACACCGGCCAGGTCGTAACAAGCACGAATGCAGGACGTGATCCAAGAGGACAGGCACTGTGAGGAGACCGGTGAGCCCTTCATCCGGTCGGCCACCGCAACGAAGAGTTGCGTCGTCTTTCTAAACGGCTTTGTACGGTCAATGTAGAAAGCCAGGGCCCTGCGTACGTCCAAAGAATGCAGACGCTGGTCTTGACGAGTAGCGTGTGGCTTTGGATGGAAGACCGGGAGAAAGATGTCCTGGTTTACGTGGAAAGGTGAAACCACCTTCGGAAGAAAGGCAGGGTGGGGGCGAAGCTGCACCTTGTCCTTGTGGAACACCGTGTATGGGGGCTCGGACGTCAGCGCTCTGAGTTCAGAAACACGCCGTGCTGAGGTAATGGCTACGAGGAAGGCCGTCTTCCAGGATAAGTACAGGAGCGAACAGGTCGCTAATGGTTCAAACGGGGGCCCTGTGAGCCTGGAGAGAACAAGGTTGAGGTCCCACGTTGGAACCGGCTGGCGTATTTGTGGGTACAGCCGGTCCAAGCCCTTGAGGAATCTAACGACCATCGGGTTAGAGAAGACCGATGACGAGAGTTCTCCTGGGTGGAATGCCGAAATGGCGGCGAGGTGAACCCTGATTGAAGATACCGCCAAGCCTTGCTGTCTTAGTGACAGGAGATAGTCCAGTATGAGAGGGATAGGTGCCTGCAAGGGGGACGTAGCCCGTTGCTGACACCAACAGGAGAACCGCTTCCACTTGGCTAAGTAAGTGGACCGTGTAGAGGGCTTCCTACTTCCCAGCAGGATCTGCTGGACGGACTGCGAACATTGTTGCTCCGTCTGACTCAGCCATGGAGCATCCACGCTGTGAGGTGGAGCGATTGTAGGTCGGGGTGACACAGACGGCCGTGGTCCTGAGAGATGAGATCCGGACTCAAGGGGAGCGTGATCGGCGCTTGAACCGACAGCTCTAGCAGTGTGGTGTACCAGTGCTGCCTCGGCCAAGCGGGAGCCACTAGAATTACTCGTGCCTGGTCGGTGCGGATCTTGAGCAGCACCCTGTGGACAAGCGGAAATGGGGGAAAGGCGTAGAACAGGTGACCCTTCCACGTTAGAAGGAATGCGTCCGACAGAGAGCCTGGAGCTCGTCCGTAAAGGGAGCAGAATGCGTGGCACTTCCTGTTGGCCCGGGATGCGAATAGGTCGATCTGGGGAAATCCCCACCTCCGGAAGACGGAATAGATGACATCCGGGCGAATCGACCACTCGTGCGTCTGGAAGGACCTGCTGAGACGGTCCGCCAGCGTATTCTGGACTCCAGGCAGGAATGATGCGGTGAGATAGATCGAGTGGGCGATGCAGAAGTCCCACAAGCGAACGGCCTCTTGGCATAGGAGCGATGAGTGGGCTCCGCCTTGCTTGTTGATGTAAAACATGGCCGTGGTGTTGTCGGTGAGGACCAGCACGCAACGGCCCTGTAGGAAGTTGAGGAATGCCTGGCAGGCTAGGCGCACCGCCATCAGTTCCCGGACGTTGATGTGTAGGGCTAATTCGGAAGCGGACCACAGACCCTGGGTATGACGCTCCCCGAGGTGAGCGCCCCATCCTAGAGATGAAGCGTCCGTGACTAGGTGGAGGGAAGGTTGTGGGGCGTGAAAAGGCACTCCTGCACAGACCACTGCGCGATCCAACCACCAGGTGAGGGAGGTCAAGACCGAGGGCGGGACCGTGACCAGCATGTTCAGGTCGTCCCGGTGAGGACGGTACACCGATGACACCCAAGCCTGCAGTGGGCGAAGCCGCAGTCTGGCGTGGCTGGTTACGTAGGTGCACGAGGCCATGTGACCCAACAGGGTAAGGCATGTTCTTATGATGGTGAACGGAGATGCCCGCAGTCCATGAATGACGCGTGCGATGGACTGAAAGCGACCTTCTGGCAGAATGGCTCGTGCGCTTCTGGAGTCCAGGATCGCTCCAATGAACTCTATTCTCTGTGTTGGCACCAGAGTGGACTTCTCCCTGTTGAGTAGAATGCCCAGTTCGTGGAAAGTCTGTGTCACCATGTGGACGTGAGCTTGAACTTGGTCCCTGGTGCGGCCGCGCACCAGCCAGTCGTCCAAATACGGGAACAGCTGTACCCCTCGTCGGCGAAGGTATGCCGCGACGACTGCCAGACATTTCGTGAACACTCTGGGAGCCGAGGACAAGCCGAAGGGAAGGACTGCGAATTGGTAGTGCACCTTGTTCACTACAAATCGCAGGAAGCGCCTGTGAGGCGGATAAATAGCTATATGGAAGTAAGCGTCCTTCATGTCGAGGGCGGCGAACCAGTCTCCAGGATCCAGCGAGGGAATAATGGTCCCCAATGATACCATGCGGAACTTCAACTTTACTATGAATTTGTTGAGTCCGCGCAGGTCTAAGATGGGACGTAGACCCCCTTTCGATTTGGGGATCAGGAAGTAGCGGGAATAAAACCCCCTGCCCCTTAACTCCTGCTGAACCTCCTCTATGGCTCCCATAGAGAGGAGCCCAAAAACCTCCTGTGAAAGGAGTTGCTCGTGAGAAGGGTCCCTGAAGAGGGACGGGGAGGGGGAGTGGGAGGGGGGGGGCGAGGAAAATTGGAGGGCGTATCCCTTCTCCACCGTGCGAAGGACCCAACGGTCTGATGTTATAAGGGACCAAGCACGGTGGAAACGGGAAAGGCGATCCCGGAAGGGGGGAGATGAATCCTGGGTGCTGGTTCTGGTGCCGTCCTCGACCGCACCTTCAAAAGGCTTGTCTAGGCCCTGAAGGTGGTCTCGGCTGGCCCTGGTTCTGACCGGGTTGAGGGCCGGTCGACCGTCGCCTACCGCCTCGACCCCGCCTCCTGGCAAAGTCCTGTCTCGGGCGAGGCGGGGGAGGGTAGAACCTCTGAGGCTGGGGCCTGAAGGGTCTGCGTTGTGGACCCGGGACGTGCATCCCCAGAGAGCGCATCATTGTTCGAGAGTCCTTAAGGTTTTGGAGCCTCGAGTCTGTCTTTTCCGAAAACAGGCCCTGACCCTCAAAGGGCAAGTCCTGGAGGGTCTGCTGCAGGTCAGGTGGCAGGCCCGACACCTGGAGCCAGGAGGTTCGCCTCATAGCTATACCCGACGCTAGGGTCCTAGCGGCCGAGTCGGCTATATCCAGTGAGGTCTGTAGGGAGGTGCGTGCCACCCGCTTACCCTCCTCTACCAAAGTTCCGAACTCTTCCCTAGATTCCTGGGGAACCAGTTCCTTGAACTTCTCCATGGAGGACCAGGTGTTAAAACTATATCGGCTTAGGAGCGCCTGCTGGTTGGCCGCCCTAAGCTGAAGCCCCCCCGCGGAATAGACCTTGCGCCCGAACAAATCGAAGCGCTTAGCGTCCTTCGATTTCGGCGCTGCCGCCTGCTGACCATGGCGCTCCCGTGCATTTACTGATGAGACCACCAGCGAGCACGGTTGAGGGTGAGTGTACAAGTACTCATGGTCCTTGGAGGGTACAAAGTACTTCCTCTCCACGCCCTTGGCCGTGGGGGGAATAGAGGCCGGGGTTTGCCAGATGGAGGTGGCATTGGTCTGAATGGAGCGAATCAGCGGTAACGCGACCCTGGATGGGGTGTCCGCTGAAAGGATGTTCACGATCGGGTCGTGAACCTCCACGATCTCCTCCATCTGAAGGTCCATATTGCGCGCCACCCGGCGCAACAGGTCCTGGTGGGCCCGGAGGTCTATGGGGGGCGGACCCATGGTGGATGTCCCCGCTACCGCCTCATCAGGCGAGGAGGAGGAGGATACGCCCGGTGGCAAGGGGTCCAAAGGCAAGTCTTGCTCCAGGTGCTCCTGGAGCTGGGCCTCGCTCGTCCCAGTGTCTATGGCCTGCGCCGGCGTGGGCACTGGAGCCTCCATGCCCCCTGGCGGGGGGCGGGAGATGGTGGCCTCCGGGGCTCTGGGCTCAGAGCGTGCCGAGCGGGAGGCAGACGGTGGGGCCCCTTGGGCTTGGTGATAGGCCCATGGGGTCCAAAAGGACCAGTGAGCAGGTCCCTGCGTAGGGTCCTCTGCCATGTCCTGCGAGTGCCCGAAGTCCGCCGAAGCCGCCTGTCCCTGTGGAGGGTAGGCCGATCTAGAGGCCCCTTCAGAGGAGTGGGACGCGGATCTTGACGGCCATGGCGGTGCCGAACGCGAAGCATCCGTCCCCGGCTGGTGCGGTGCCGGTCGGTGCCGGTCGTAGGACGATCTGTCCCAGCGTGCCGGAGAATGGTGCCTGGATCGGGATCGGTGCCGGTAGCCCCGCCGGTGCCGCGATCCGGATCTGGAGCGGGACGACGATCGCGACGACACCCGGTGCCGGGAGCGGTCCCTCGATCGGCGCTCATACCGGTACCGGGAGGTGCGCCTCGAGTCCGATCGGCGCCGGCGGTCGCGACGGTGCCGAGATGTAGAGCGGCGTCGCGAAGAGGATCTCGACCGCGAGTACGACCGGCGCCGAGGTGATAGTCGGCGCCGGGACTCCGAGCGGCGTCGGGACCTGCTCCGAGACCTGGAGCGGTGCCGAGAGTCCACGGTTGGAGACGGTGGGCGCACCAGTGCAGGCTTGCCTCTCGACTGCACAATGCGCGGAGCCACCGGTGCCGGGAGCTGCGACGGTGCCGGCTCCGTGAGTGCGATCAGGTCCCTCGCGGTATTAAACGTCTCCGGAGTCGAGGGGAGACAAGGTTCCACCACCAGCCTAGGTGGGGAAGCAGTCCGTACCGGACTCAACGGCCTCGGTGCCGGAGTCGACGGTGTGGCCGCCTGCTTTTGGCGGTCCAAAGGCGGACGCGGCTCTACCCCCGGCACAGGGGGAGCCGGCGTCTTCAGGGCAGCAGTGTCCTGAGCCTTGCGGGCCTTCTTATGGCCTGGAGAGAGGGATCGGCGCCGAGTCCCCTGAGGTGGGCGCGGTGCCGAAGTCTGCCGGTGCCGGGAGGACTTGTCCACGGCGCCGGTCGGAGCCGCTGGGGCGCTGCGCACCGACGCGCTCGGTGCCGGGGTCGGGCGCGCCGAGGGAGGATCCGGGCTGAGCGCCGCCTCCATGAGGAGCTGCCGAAGCCGAAAGTCCCGCTCCTTCCTCGTTCGAGGCTTGAAGGCCTTGCAGATTGGGCACTTATCTGCGTGATGGGCTTCCCCGAGGCACTTCAAGCAGGAGGCGTGCGGGTCACTTGTTGGCATCGGCTTCGCGCAGGACGCGCACGGCTTAAAGCCAGGAGCCTTGGGCATGAGCCCGGTATGCTCCGGGGGGAAAAAAAGGGGGGAGAACAACCCCCTTAACCCCCGCTCACAATTTATAACAGCTACCAGCTAAATAACAACTATCTAAAGACTCTAACTACTATACAACTATCTAAACTATCTACAGAAATAAGCTAGACGCTAGGGAGTGTGGAGACCAGCTAAGCTGTGCTCCGTAGTTCCAACGACCGTCAGGGGCGGTAAGAAGGAACTGAGGGGGCGCTGGGTCGGCTGCGGTATATATCCGGCGCCATGAGGGCGCCACTCCAGGGGGCTCCACAGCCGACCCACCGGGTGTTGCTAGGGTAAAAGTTTTCCGACGATCGTGCACGCGGCGCGCGCACACCTGACTGGAAGGGATATGAGCAAGCACTCGAAGAAGAACTAGAGGTTTCCTTGCGGTAGCCTTTACAAAGAAATGTTATAGGGAGTATGTATATTTGACTTGTGCCTACCTACTAGGTCATGCTAGGACATCATAGACATCACTATTGAACCCATGCAGAGTGGGTATAGTTGGAAGTCTTTGTGTTTAGTAGGGTACTCTAAAAATTTACTAATTTTGTATCTGAGTATTTGATTAACTTAACTATTTTACTGTAAGTTAACTTCTGTATTTTTTTTAAGTTAGAGCCTAAAATAGGTGCTAGATAAACCTCAACAATACACTGCCAGAAACTCATTATGCTAAGGGATAAAAGAAACCCATAAAATTAAGAATTATACAAAAATAATACTGAGAGATTCTACTGCACCTTTAATTCAAGAATCAAATAATTTATGAACCTCAATGAATTAAGCCTCACAACGTCATTGTAAGTAGAGCATCATCATCTTACAGATGAGGAAATTGAAGGAGAGAGAAGTTAAGAACCTGATTTCCAGAAGTGCTGAGCACTCACTTTCAACTGAAGTCAATGGGAGGCTCAGCAGGTCGGGGGTGGGGGTGGGGGTGAGGGTGAGAACAGGCATACGAAGTATCCCAAAGGCCACATAAGAAATCTACGGGAAAGTCAAGAATAGTACCCAGATCTCTCAACTCCCTACCAGTCCTTTAAACTGTGCTTCCTACCCTCTCTTAAATGCACTCTGTAACCAGGCAACTGGAATAATTTGTCTCCTGCCACTTAATAATAAAGCTCCTTTAATAAGGTTACTGTGTCAAGAGAAATTATTCAGATGGCACAAGGGGTTCCAGAACAAATCACACAAGTGATTTAAAGTGACCTAAAAGGTTATCTATTCTATCCTCCCTGGCCACTACAAGGTTGTTTCTTAGATGAAGCTCCCCTACACTCCCTGCCTTCAGAATGAGAATGGTTGTTCATGTTCAAATTGCTGGGGCAGAGGGGACCCAACACTACCGCCCCCCAAATGCAAACAAAAGTTACTTCCTTACCTGCTGTACACAAACTGTTGCCATCATTGGTTCTCTGTTGAAACAGGATTTCAGATACCCCAAAATCTCTTCAACGCACTAGACACAAGTTTAACAGTCATTTAATCAAAATTTCTTCATGAAGTAAAAGAGAAGCTACTATTGCATATTCTCAAACAAAAAAAATGCAAAACTCCAGGCTTTAAAACCAGAAATATGGACCAGAAAGAAACCCAGGAAGTTACAATTTAAATCTACACTTTGACATACCTTACAAAGTTTGTATGAAAGACTACCGTATTTAACAGCCCAGTTAAATTAAGAACTGAAAATATCAAACTCAGGAAAAAGAGCAAAACCCGATTATTTTCTTTGTTTAATATAAATATAGTATAATTATGTGATTATAATAAGAGTACGACTCAAAAGATCTCTAACTTTCTTGGGAAATGAAGCACTGTATCTTAAATTATGCAAAATTATTCAGCTTTTCAGTAGTTGACTTTACACAGTAAACCTACTGATGATGTTTTAATTAGTTAAGTGTGGATATTTCCTCCACAAATGGAAAATGAAAGAATTACCAAATTGTGACTGTGGTGAGGTGCAAATCACACAACTCATCACGAACAACTGCCCCATTCATGCTTACAGTGGTTGCACAAGGTGGGGATCCACCTAGCTACACCAGAAGGATTAGAATGGCTTTCATATCTTAAAATTCAATTATTATTCCAGCCCATTGTTTTTCAAATGCCGTATGAAAAAAGAAGATATGAAACCCATGCTTTAAAGTTCACTTACTATGCAACCCAATATTTTGTCATTGTCTCCAAGATCTGTCAGCCTTTCCAAGCACTAATACTGGAAGGATGAACTAAAAGTTTGTTAAATACTTGCTTCCCTATGAACATTATAAATATGGCTAATTTCACATTATATTAAATAAAGCAAAACACCTTTCCAATGTCTTGAAGAGTTGCAAGTTCCAAAATTTGAGAGAGGACATCCAGGGCAGATCGCAGGAAACCTCCAAATTTTTCGATGTTGTTCTGAAGATCCAATGTAACCTTGTCAAAATAGTTAGAAGAGTAAATGTTTTAACCCAGCAAAGTTATTAGACAGTCAGGTGGAAATTAGAGAAAGAAAAAATGGGTGCTGGGATAGAATAGACCTCCCCCTCTAAGTCCTCATCAGAGGCCTGATTGTTGTTGTTGAAAGAGCTGCAGTTTGAGTTGACTATAATGTCCCTTTCTGGACTGGGCTGCAGACCTGGTCTTCTGTCCTGATGTAATTCCCATGGTGCCTATATGATGTAGAGGGTCATGGGGGCAGATACCAAGGAGTAGCTCTCAGAGCTCTGTGTCTTGGGTAATAAAAATGAGCCCTCAACCCCCTCTCTAAGGTGTATGGATCTGAATACTTAGACCTCAGGGAAAGCACCAGTGACACCTCCCTGCTATTATCTGAGCCAGAAGAGGAGTATTCCTCTTGCAAAGAGAGAGAAGTCCCAAATAGAATAAAGGGAACACACTCATGCCTTGTATATACAACCAGTTAGTAAGCAGCAAGCTTCAATATTAACCTACAGTGCTGCAGTGTGCTGCACAGTAACTGTGTGTGGACCCTGCTGCTGCACACCAGAAGTTCCCTACTGTGTCAAACTTATTACAGAAAGTCAAAGCACACTCAGGAATTTTTAGGGCACAGCAAAAGGCTCTGTATGGACAGTTAGTGAGCGGCACACTGGATCACTGCAGATTTGCACCCCAGCTTGCTGCTCACTAACTCGCTGTAGACACAAGCCCTCAGACCATGTCCCGATTGGTACTGCTAATGCGCTCAGAACTGGTAAAGGTACTTTCACTACAAATAGCGTTGAGAGTCCAGTACCACAGGAATCCTTTACGCCAGGTAGGGGTTCCGTACTGAGGGTTCCAGTGCTGGAGGGCATCAGAATCATAGTCGTCGTTACTGGCCATATTGGTACCAAGGTGTCTGTACTGAGCAATTTCCAAGGTACCAAAGAGGCCAGTCCTTGAACACAGTGTCTGGTGACTTAGTGAGTGCCAGAGGGACCCTTTTGGGGCATTGAACAACCCTTCTCAAAGGCAATTCGAGAGGATTTCTGGCTTCTTGGAGTAGGACCTGGTGAAGGAGACCTAGATCTCTTTCCCTTAGAGGCTCTGTACTCTTTTCTTCCCCTAACCCCAGAGGTTTTGCCAGTTGAGGAGGATGAATTTTTAGAGGTGCCCATTTCAGATCTGTGAGCACAGGAGCCAGTGGAGGCACTGAGGACGATTGCTCGGGATTTTCAGCCCTAGCCACTGCAGGATCTGAAGGAGGATGCCTCAACATCTATTTAGAAGCTATTTCAGGTGGGATTCTTGCCTTTTGAGTTCTCTGAAAACGATTTACAATAGCACATAGTATTCAGAGTAGCAGCCGTGTTAGTCTGTATCCGCAAAAAGAACAGGAGTACTTGTGGCACCTTAGAGACTAACAAATTTATTTGAGCATAAGCTTTCATGGGCTACAGCCCACTTCTTCGGATGCATAGAATGGAACATATATTGAGGGGAGATATATACACATACAGAGAGTATGAAAAGGTGGGAGTTGTCTTACCAACTCTGAGAGGCCAATTAAGTAAGCGAAAAAAACTTTTGAAGTGATAATCAAGATAGCCCAGTACAGACAGTTTGATAAGAAGTGTGAGAATACTTACAAGGGGGAAAAGTTTTTTTCTCTGTATGTGTATATATCTCCCCTCAATATATGTTCCATTCTATGCATCCGAAGAAGTGGGCTGTAGCCCACGAAAGCTTATGCTCAAATAAATTTGTTAGTCTCTAAGGTGCCACAAGTACTCCTGTTCTTTTAGCACATAGTATGTGCCCCTTACCAAGGGGCATTAAGCACCATATGTGCCCATCATTAGGCGGAAACTACCGCCCTCACATGCAAGGCAACTTTTAAAGCCTAGAAATTTGTGTTCAATCATAATGACTGGACCAGGTACTGGGAAAGTCCTACAGGCAAAGGAGAAAGTTTTGTCTCCTCAAATGAGGAAAGGAAACACTATCAAAAATGACTAACCTAATCTAATGACTAACTGCTAAATGCCCATCTATTTACAGCACAATGGACAGGCCACACAGTGAGCAAGAAGTGTAGACACTGCAAATTCCAACTCCTAGCCATGGACTGAGAAGGAACTGAGGGATGGTTGGGGTTAGCCCGCCCTTTATATGCCTTCGGGCTGGAGGGACAAAGACACTGAGCATGCAGGTATGGCCACAAAGGATACTGCTGGCCAAAAGAATATGAATTTCAGTGCATAGGGCAAATTCACACCACCAGTGGAATGAATAGACAAGCACTCAAAGAAGAATGAAACTTGTAACATGGGGCAGTGTAACACTAGCAGAAAAGAGTTCTCCTGTATTTCACCTAAAGGACATGTACCTTATAGTTAGCATGGGTAGCTTTCAAGACATCATATAACTTGAGATACGATGGAAGATGATAAAAACTGCCCAGTGACGATGATTTGCTTGTTGGAGCAGGCCCTGAAGTATCGGTTTGCCTAGTAGCTTATTAAAAGAGAAAAATAATCCTGAACAAATCAATTAGCACATTAACTATATTCCCTAGTGTTCGTCAACATTTAATTTAACCACTTTGAAATGCATTGTAAAATGAGTCAACATATATATTTGAATGATTAGAATAAGAACGGTGTTTAAGCTCCTAGAATGACGCAGAGGATCTGCATTTATAGTATTATAAAACAATACATTCTGTGAGAATCAGCTACAAAATAAGACAACTAAACCATACAGAACTCATTACTGAAGTTTCCAAAAATTATTTTAAAGCAGAATTAACTTTTTCTCCTTTTACTCCTGCCTATTTCTGCACTAGCTACAGAAAAACCTGCAAGCTCTTATATTTTCAGTATTTAGATTTTTGCTTTCCAGGATCACCCACTCTGTGCTCTGAATAGGAGCAGAGCTTCCATTTGCAAAGCATATGTACAAACTATTTTTGGTTTTAGTCAAAAGTTTATGGGATTTGAAAGCGTGATTGTAACAGCAAGAGACACAAATCCATACTGCTACCAAAGAGTTCATGGATTCTTTATGAAAAAGAATTGCCACTCAAGATTTAGTACTAAAAATAATTTGACCTTCTTCTGACTGTATGCAACCCTCTTCAGAATTAACATTGGAACTTCACAGTAAAGTGAATTATGCAAATCAGTGTTTCTTCCCAATATACCACGTGTACACACACACACACACACACACACAATCTCTTACCTGGATTAGTTTCACTACCCTTTTTAGGGCTCATTGGTACAGATGTTTGTTCCACAGGTTCTTTCTCTTTCCCTTTCCGACGAATTGGACTTAGAGAAGGTGGGTTTGAGAGAGAAGGTAATGTTGCCTAAAATAACAACATTTGAAACAGTGTGACAACTTAAATATCAGCACTTTTTCCTTCATCTAAACATAGAATACATTTATAGGGTTACATACGTTTAATTACACCTGCCTTTTTCAACAATGGTTGCACCTAATCTTATTAGTTTGGGGGTGTGACGCTGTATGATTAAAATATGACCATGTAGATTATTGTTACTACGACTGTTATATAATTGCAACAAATCTTATACAAAGTACCATATATACTCGTTCATAAGCCGAATATTTTTGGTAAAAAAGTGATGCATCAAAGAGCAGGGGTTGGCTTATAAATGGGTCTACACCAAAATTTGATGATTTTAAACTCTATGGCAGGGGTCAGCAACCTGCGGAACGCGAGCTGATTTACTGTGGCACGCTGCTGCCAGCCTGGGGTCCCTGCTGCCGGCCCCGCTCAGCCCGCTGCCGGCCTGGATGGACGGAACCCCGGGCTGGCAGCGGGCTGAGTGGGGCTGGCGGTCGAGACCTGGGCTGACAGGGGCCCGCGGCCGGAACCCCAGACCAACAGCGGGCTGAGCCGCTCAGCCTGCTGCCGGTCTGGGGTTCCGGCTACCGGCCCCTATAAATGTAAAATGTATTACTGGCACACGAAATCTTAAAATTACCGCAAATAAATGAAGACTTGGCACACCACTTCTGAAAGGTTGCCATTGGCTGGGAACGGCGAACCGTGGCCACAGGGAGCTGAGGGGCTCCATGCCTGCAGACGCTCCAAGTAAACAAAATGTCCCAACCTGCCACCGGCTTACCCTGGCAGGCCAGGCGCCAAAGTTTTCCAACCCCTGAAATATAGGGTTGGCTTATGAAAGGGTCATACAGTTTTTGCTATTTTTACCTATCCATTTTGGGGGGGATCGGCTTATAAACGAACAGGCTAATGAATGACCATATATATATATATACGAAGATGATACATGCATACAAACAGGATAATTGTATTTGGTAGACTGTAACTTTTCCATTGATGCCTTACATGACATACCATATATTACATACCATCGGCTTATAAACGAACAGGCTAATGAATGACCATATATATATGTTACAGTCTACCAAATAGAATTATCCTGTTTGTATGCATGTATCATCTTCATATTTAAAGTTATGAATATTAACTATACACCTGTATTTCAAATGTGTTTGCTTCTGGATTAACACCCATCAGGTAGTTTACATCCGATCTAGCCAGCACACTGAATGGACCATTCAAGTTGATGGCCCATCAACGAACACAATGGGTCATAAAAGTTTATCCCCGATTGGCTTGTCTGAGGACCTTTTAGCCAGAATATGCATAATGGCTACTTCTATGACTCATCAAAGCATGCAAGGGCATGTGATTAGCTCATGTGACCCTGGACTCTATCTTGTGCCTGTACTTTTCCACAAATTAAGACAGAGCATCCGCTCCACATGGGAGGATGTATTAAAAACCCTGGAAGCATCTCCATTTTGCCTCTTTCCTGCTCTGATCTCTGGACTATGAACTTACACTAACAGAAGCATTACAACCAATGGACTGGAGACCTTCCAATCCTTTGGAAGCTACCAGGACTTTACAAACCAGCAGTTTATTCCATCACTGCTTCAAACCTGATACAAAAACTTTGCAATGGTTGTATGTATTTGATTCCTTTGACCATTTTAACTCTCTCATCCTTTTCGCTTATAAATAAACCTTTAGATATTAGATACTAAAGGATTGCAACAGTGTGATTATTGGGTAAGACCTGAGTTATACATTTAACCTCGCTATGTGGCTGATCTCTTGGGATTAGAAGAACCCTTTGTTTGATTAAATTGGCTTTAAATAACCACTCTTCATATAGTCTAGTGTCTGGGTGGTGAAATAAGTGCTGGAATGCCTAAGGACACTGCATTTCTGACTTCTTATGAACTGATGTGGTGAGACAGAAGTTTGCTTTTGTTACTGGCTTGGTATATCTTATGGAAGAATAATCACGAGTTTGGGGTGGGTCTGCCTCATTTCTCAGCAGTTTGTCCTGAATCTGGTATTCTCAGCTGTGACCCACTGAGGCACGGTGACAGGATGCAATTGTGTTGGAGAGGAGAGGAGAGGAGAATACAAGAATATTTTAAGTCTCAATTTAGGCATAAGAACTACAAAGACCAAGGAAACAAATTAAGTTTTATTACTAAGTTTCTCTGGGTTCCAGACAGGTAAAAGAATATCAAAAGCATTTTACTATATCCTTAGCAGCCTAACACCCTTAATGGACATGATGTAGTTAAGTCTCAAAATTTAGCCTACATTAAAAAAATGTGGTGAGCAATACCTTTCAAGCTACATTCTATAAAACAAACCTTTCATTGTATAACCGAACACAAAAACAGCCTCTTTCAATTTAAAGTGCATTTGGGGCTGCATAACAAGCCAGCCAACCAGACTGAAAGAAGCACTTGGCAACAGTTTAACATGAGTGCATCACCCCAGTGCTTTGACCTCTGTACTGGCTCCTCAATAATACAGATTATAGGTCAAGGTCTCTGCTCCGATGTTCAAAGTCTTTCATGGGATTAACCTTGGTGACTTGAGAGATCACCTCTCCTTCCATGACCATGACCTAGCTCCATGAGAGCTAAATTCTACCAGAAAAATGAAACTGTCCGCCAGTAAGGGGGAGGCTCACGAATGCAGTAGACAGAAAATAAGCTTGCTCCCCCAGAGGCAGGAATGACCAGGTACTTCAATATTTTCAAAACTAAATGCAAAACTTGTTTCTTTGCCTTCACATTCTCAGTCAGTTCTTCCAATAAGCAAATAAAAATAATTTTAAAACCTTGTGAACTAATCAAATTATTTCTTACGCAGGAAGAAAGAAGATTGTTATTTCTATATTCTTGGGAGGCATTAAAATGTTATGGTCATTGATAAATAAGACAGAAGGGATAAATATTAATAAACCCTCCCGAGAGCTGCAAAACAGCAACAATGATGTTGCCACTCAGGATACATCCATCCTGCACAGGAGGTCTGGTGGCAGCATGGGATGGCATATCCATGCTAGCTACCATGGCTAAAAATAGGAGTGAAGACATGGCAGCACGAGACACTGGGCATTTATTTGTATTGCTAACCCTCGCTGAGGCCCACGCTGCCACGTCTTCACTGCTATTTTTAGCTGTGCTAGCTAGATTAATGCTAGTGTAGGTATGCTAGCCCATGCTGCAATTGCACATCTGATCACAGTGCAAACAAACTCTCAGTGACTGAAGTAGACCAACACATTCCTAACCCTATGAAACAAAGGCTAGAGCTGACGGGATATTTGCTATAAGGAAAAAATCTGAGAGACAGAAAGATATCTTCTTAAAAGGTTGGAACTATTGAGCACAATGGAGTTCAACAAAAAACTGTAAATCAGAAGACAACTGTTCGTGCCTCTTTAACATGACTAGTTTTCCTCATATATATATACACACACACACACACACACACACACACACCCCGAACACCCCACCAAAATAAAATGTGGCTGTCTAAATGGTCTCCAACAAGGTGCATAACTCAACAGCTCTTTATATCACAAGCATTTTGGAGTCATAAAACGTAATAAGAATCATACCTTTATTGCTGGGCCAGGAGCCACATCATCCACCACATGAGCACAAATATTAATGGTTTTCAGCAAATGAGAAAAGAGTTGTTCTACCAAAGTAACAAGCGTTCGGTCAGCCAAAGCTGGCCATGGCTCCTCTTGTTTAGCAGCCCCTGGATTCATATCTTCTTCAGTAGTCCAGGGGGTTTTCAAAGATTTGGGGGCACTTGCTGAAATAACAAGCCCATTGCTTAAGAGAACTGGTATTTCAGAAATGTTAGCAGAAACTATTTTAAAAGTTGCATCTTTAAGTCAATTATATTCTCCATATGAGCAGAGATTACAAGACAAGGAAAAATAAAATCTTAAACAGTTTAGAGATAAGATGCTTGCACACACTTTCTCCACACTACTTTTAAGTAAAATTTCATTTTATTTGAATTGTAAATATATATACCCACACATTATGTCTTATGTCTATACAGACAATAGTATATAGCTACGTGCACACAGTATGCATTAGTAAGTCAAGTATCAAAACCAAGTTGTTTCAGGCATGAAGTCTGAGGCTAAAGAAATGTAAACAAAGTTATAACTTGAGAAATATGTTCTGCTACCTACAGATCCTATAATGGGCCATTCCACATACAGATCCCTTCTCCTCGCTGTTGTTTAAAAATGGAGAGATCTCAAAGGTCCAGAAAGCACAGACCAGGTGGAAACCTGGGCTTTATGAGTCTATTCCAGCCTTAAAATTACAGTTATTATTAAAACATGAAAGGCCTTGGTTTAGGTTTTGGCTAAAGTCATGTGTTGGCTAGTGACTTATTGGTCTATTGTCAAGAGACATGATTATGCTTTGTGTTAACAGTGACTCCTTTAGCCAATTAAAATCCAGCAGGACCAACTCCAAAAGGGATCTGGTAGCCATCCTGTAAAATGTTGTAAAGTGGTATTGGGAAGAAGGACAATATCCTTACCAGATTTATTTGGACATGAGGTTTTTCGCGGGTAAAAAACCCCAATTCTGCATGGAGTGAAAATTACAAATACAGGCATAAATTTACTGGCACATGAAGAGAAGGGAGTTACCTTCCAAGTGGAGAACCAGTGTTGACAAGGGCCAATTCAGTCAGAGTGGATGTGGTCCACTCCCAATAATTGATGCGGAGGTGTCAATACCAAGAGAGGGAAAATTGATTTTGTAGTGAGCCAGCCACTCGCAGTCCCTATTCAAGCCCAAATTAATGGTGTTAAGTTTGCAATGAATTGTAGGTCTGCAGTTTCTCTTTGAAGTCTGTTTTTGAAGTTTTTTTGTTGACGGATGGCTATTTTTAAATCTGTTATTGAATGTCCAGGGAGATTGAAGTGTTCTCTTACTGGCTTTTGTATGTTATCATTCCTGATGTCTGATTTGTGTCCATTTATTCTTTTATGTAGAGACTGTCCGGTTTGGCCAATATGAACAGGAGGCTGCCAGGCAACTCTCCAACACCACATTCTACAGGCCACTATCCTCCGATCCCACTGAGGAGTACCAAAAGAAACGACACCATCTGCTCAAGAAACTCCCCACTATAGCATGGGAACAAATCTACACAGACACACACACCCCCTAGAGCCCCAGCTAGGGGTATTCTATCTGCTACCCAAGATCCATAAACCTGGAAATCCTAGACGCTCCATCATCTCAGGCATTGGCACTCTTACAGCAGGATTATCTGGCTATTTGGACTCTCTCCTCAGACCCTACACTACCAGCACTCCTACCTATCTTCGAGACACCACCGACTTCCTGAAGAAACTACAATGCATTGGTGATCTTCCTGAAAACACCATCCAGGCCACCATGGATGTAGAAGCTCTTTACACCAATATGCCACACGAGGATGGACTACAAACTGTCAGGAACAGTATCCCTGATGAGGCCACGGCACACCTGGCGGCTGAGCTTTGTGACTTTGTCCTCACCTGCAACCATTTCAGATTTGGGGACAACTTATACCTTCAAGTCAGCGGCACTGCTATGGTTACCTGCATGGCCCCACAGTATGCCAACATTTTTATGGCTGACTTAGAACAACCCTTCCTCAGCTCTCGTCCCCTAGCGCCCCTCCTCTACTTGCGCTACGTTGATGACACCATCATATGGACCCACGGGAAGGAGGCCCTTGAAGAATTCCATCTGGATTTCAACAATTTCCACCCCACCATCAACCTCAGCCTGGACCAGTCCACACAAGAGATCCACTTCCTGGACACTACAGTGCAAATAAGTGATGGTCACATAAACACCACCCTATACCAGAAACCTACTGACTGCTATACTTACCTACATGCCTCCAGCTTCCATCCAGAACATATCACACGATCCATTGTCTACATCCAAGCCCTAAAATACAACTGAATTTGCTCCAATCCCTCAGACAGAGACAAACACCTACAAGATCTTTATCAAGCATTCTTAAAACTACAATACCCACCTGGAGAAGTTAGGAAACAGATTGACAAAGCGAGACGGATACCCAGAAGTCACCTACTACAGGACAGGCCCGACAAGGAAAATAACAGAACACCAGACCTACTCAGACCCTACGCCACCAGCACTCCCAGCTATCTCCGTGACACCACAGATTTCCTGAGAAAACTACAATGCATTGGTGACCTCCCAGAAAACACCATCCTAGCCACCATGGATGTAGAGGCTCTCTACACAAACATCCCACACACAGATGGAATACAAGCTGTCAGGAACAGTATCCCTGATGATGACACAGCACAACTTATTGCCGAGCTCTGCGACTTTATCCTCACGCACAATTATTTCAAATTTGGTGACAATATATACCTCCAGACCAGTGGCACCGCTATGGGCACCCGCATGGCCCCACAATATGCCAACATCTTTATGGCTGACCTGGAACAACGCTTCCTCAGCTCTCGTCCACTCACGCCCCTTCTCTACCTACGCTACATTGATGACATCTTCATCATCTGGACCCATGGGAAGGAGACCCTGGAAGAATTCCACCATGATTTCAACAGCTTCCACCCCACCATCAACCTCAGCCTGGACCAGTCTACACGGGAGGTCCACTTCCTGGACACCACAGTACAAATAAGCAATGGCCACGTTAACACCACCCTATACCGAAAACCCACCGACCGCTATGCCTACCTTCATGCCTCCAGCTTCCACCCCGGACACACCACACGATCCATCGTTTACAGCCAAGCACTGAGGTACAACCGCATCTGCTCCAACCCCTCAGACAGAGACCAACACCTACAAGATCTTCACCAAGCATTCTCAAAACTACGATACCCACACAAGGAAATAAAGGAACAAATCAACAGAGCCAGACGTGTACCCAGAAGCCTCCTGCTACAAGACAGGCCCAAAAAAGAAACCAACAGAACTCCACTGGCCATCACCTACAGCCCTCAGCTTAAACCTCTCCAACGCATCATCAGTGATCTACAACCCATCCTGGACAATGACCCCTCACTTTCACAGACCTTGGGAGGCAGGCCTGTCCTCGCCCACAGACAACCTGCCAACCTTAAGCATATTCTCACCAGCAACCACGCACCGCACCATAACAACTCTAACTCAGGAACCAACCCATGCAACAAACCTCGATGCCAACTCTGCCCACATATCTACACCAGCAGCACTATCACAGGACCTAACCAGATCAGCTACAACATCACCGGCTCATTCACCTGCACGTCCACCAATGTTATATATGCCATCATGTGCCAGCAATGCCCCTCTGCTATGTACATTGGCCAAACTGGACAGTCACTACGCAAGAGGATAAATGGACACAAGTCAGATATCAGGAATGGCAATATACAAAAACCTGTAGGAGAACACTTTAACCTCCCTGGCCACACAATAGCAGATGTTAAGGTAGCCATCTTACAGCAAAAAACTTCAGGACCAGACTCCAAAGAGAAACTGCTGAGCTCCAGTTCATTTGCAAATTTGACACCATCAGATCAGGATTAAACAAAGACTGTGAATGGCTATCCCACTACAGAAGCAGTTTCTCCTCCCTTGGGCCTGGTCTACACTAGGCTTTTATGTCGAATTTAGCGCCGTTACATCGAATTAACCCTGCACCCGTCCACACCACGAAGCTATTTAGTTCGACATAGAGCTCTCTTAAATTCGACTTCTGTACTCCTCCAAAACGAGAGGAGTAGCGCTAAATTCGAAATGGCCATATCGAATTAGGCTAGGTGTGGATGGAAATCGACGGTAATAGCTCCGGGAGCTATCCCACAGTGCACCACTCTGTTGACGCTCTGGACAGCAGTCCGAGCTTGGATGCTCTGATCAGCCACACAGGAAAAGCCCCGGGAAAATTTGAATTCCTTTTCCTGTCTGAGCACTTTGAATCTCATTCCCTGTTTGGACAGCGTGGCGAGCTCAGCAGCACTGGCAACGATGCAGAGCTCTCCAGCAGAGATGGCCATGCAATCTAATAGAAGGAGGGCCCCAGCATGGACTGATCGGGAAGTCTTGGATCTCATCGCTGTGTGGGGCGATGAGTCCGTGCTTTCAGAGCTGCGCTCCAAAAGACGGAATGCAAAGATCTACGAGAAGATCTCTAAAGCCATGGCAGAGAGAGGATACAGCCGGGATGCAACGCAGTGCCGCGTGAAAATCAAGGAGCTGAGACAAGGCTACCAAAAAACCAAAGAGGCAAACGGACGCTCCGGATCCCATCCCCACACATCCCGTTTCTACGAGGCACTGCATTCCATCCTAGGTGCGGCCGCCACCACTACCCCACCACTGACCGTGGACTCTGAGGATGGGATATTGTCCGCGGCAGGTTCCTCGTCGGACATGTTAGCGGACGGGGAAGATGAAGAAGGAGATGAGGAGGACGAGGCAGTCGACAGCGCTGGCACCGCTGATTTCCCCGACAGCCAGGAGCTCTTCATCACCCTTACCGAGATCCCCTACCAACCGTCCCCATCCCTTACCCCGGAGACAGAATCAGGGGAAGGATCAAGCAGTGAGTGCTTTAAATATCTAAACATTTATTTTTACAAGAACTGGAATATTTATAATATTAACAATGGCTGTTTATTCAAGTGCTTAAACATGTAAACAATTATCTGCAAAAAAACTGGAATATTTACAATCGTAACAAAGGGTTTTTCATGATTTGTCTGCCTTAGGCTCTTCACAATTTAGTCCCAAGTATTTAAAATTTTTTTTACAATGTCCGGTAAGTCATGATTATGCTGCCCAAGACGCTCCACTCTTTAGTCCCAGTGCACCTACGCGAAAATCCGGTCAATATGGCCGGGGATGGAGGCGAAATCCTCATAGGAGAACTCCTCGTAGGTCTCAAGAAGGTACATTTCCAGCCTGTTCATCAGGTTCCTGGGTAGGGCGATCTTAGTGGGCCCTCCGTGGTAGGACACGTTACCGCGCCACGACACCATCAGATAGTCTGGTATCATCGCCCTGCAGAGCATAGCGGCAAACGGCCCTGGTTTCTGAAGGCTTTCTCGAAACATCCTTTCCCTCTGGGACTCCGAGATCCTCAGCAGGGTGATGTCGCTCATTACGCCCTGCTTTGAATTAGGGAGGGGAATGTTAGTATTGGGACTGCTTTACAGCCACGCGGTGGAGGGAGAGGGGCAGCATACAGGGATCTTTCCCTGGAACAGCCGCGAGGGGGTGGGACAGGGGCATAGTTCATGCTGTCCTGATTGCTGGCAGCAGAGACTGGCATTGCTTTCAATGTGAAAGGAGGCCAGTGCTACTAGTACAGTTTTAAGCAGCCAGAAGTCTACGGCTTACCATGATTGCACGCTACAGAAGTTCAGGTGTCCTGCCACGCTTCTCAGATAACTGCAAGACCACTGCAGGACCCCAGGTACTGAAGGCGATGGCCGAAAATTCGACCTTGTCCTGAGTGCGCATGTGAGAGGTGCAGTGCATGGTCTTGTTCACAGAGAAAGACTAGGTTCTTTGTACACAACTTCATTTATCTGTCTCAGGAATTCACTCCATTTTTCCCATTCACACAGACACATCTGCGACTGTCTCCCAACCCAGCCTGTCAGCACACTCCCAGAGGCTAGCGCAGATTAGGAGGAGGAAGAAGAAGACGCGGGAGGACATGTTCTCAGAACTAATGAGCTGTTCCCGAGCCCAGGCAGCCCAGCAGACACAGTGGAGGGAGAACTTGTCCCAAATGCACCGAGCAGTCATGGAACGGGAGGAGAGGTGGCGTCAGGAGGACCAGCAGGCTACTGAAAAGCTGCTTGGACTTCTGAGGGAGCAAACGGACACGCTCCGGCGCCTTGTGGATGTTCTGCAAGACCGGAGGCAGGAGGACAGAGCCCCGCTGCAGTCTATCTCTAACCGCCCTCCCCCGCCACCAAGTCCCACACCCCCCTCACCCAAAGTACAAAGAAGGAGGGGCGGCAAGGGCCGTTAAAACTTTCAGTCAACCCCTGCAGACTGCTCTAGCACTAGAAGGCTCTCATTCCCCAAAATTTTAAAAGTCCTTTCCTACACACCTCACAGAAGCCCCCGTGCAAGTTTCAACCCCCACGTTTCATGTCTGGTTCATAATAAAATATTCGTTGCTGTTAATTACTGTTTCCATGATTTTATTTTGGAGGAGAGTATGTCTGAACGAGGGGAAGGGGCATGGTAATTGGACAGGACAGTCACCTTTACCAGGGTACAGAGGCGGGGTCAGGTCCAGGATCAGGACACATACCCAGTGCAGTGACTAGTGACCCTGTTCAATCTGGGAGGTGGTTTTCGTGTTCTGGGGGGGGGGGGGGGGGGTTGCTCTGTGACTTTGTGGCGGGGGAGGGCAGTTACAGATCTAATGCATCACAGAGCCCCGCAGCAGGGGAGCTGTAACCCTCCTCCCCCTGCCAGACAGTCACATAGCCGACACATACACGCTGTCCCGCCCAGGAGGGCTGGCAGGCTCTGTTGAAACAACCAGTCCACCGCTGCGGAACCCGTCATTCCTGGAGTTTAGAAGCATCATTTGCATCACAACAGTAAACCCGCACCCCGCCACAGTCTGCGTCCCAGGTTTAAAACATTCCCGCAAAAACAGTAATAAAGACAACGGTGTTCATTAACAAAACAGAACAGATTTTATTTTTTGGGAAGGGGGTGAAGGGGGTATGTAACTGGAGAGGATAGTCAACGGTAACTGGGTAAAGAAACGGTGGCAAGTTCAGGTTCTGAGTCCACAAACTTAAAATTCACTGGTGACCCTGCTCAGTCTGGAAACTGTCTTTCAAAGCCTCCCGGATGCACAGTGCGTCCCGCTGGGCTCTTCTAATCTCCCGGCTGTCTGGCTGGGAGTAATCAGCAGCCAGGCGATTTGCCTCAACCTCCCACCCCACCATAAAGGTCTCCCCCTTGCTCTCACAGAGATTGTGGAGCACACAGCAAGCTGCAATAACAATGGGGATATTGGTTTCGCTGAGATCACAGCGAGTCAGTAAGCTTCTCCATCTCCCCTTGAGACGGCCAAAAGCACACTCCACCACCATTCTGCACTTGCTGAGCCGGTAGTTGAACAGTTCTTTTTCTGTGTCCAGGGCGCCAGTATAGGGCTTCATGAGCCAGGGCATTAGCGGGTATGCTGGGTCCCCGAGGATCACTGTAGGCATCTCCACATCCCCAAGAGTTATTTTGTGGTCCGGGAAGTAAATACCTTCCTGCAGCCTTCTAAACAGACCAGAGTTCCTGAACACGCGAGCGTCATGAACCTTGCCCGGCCATCCAACGTTGATGTTAGTAAAACGTCCCTTATGGTCCACCAGTGCTTGCAGCACCATTGAAAAGTAGCCCTTTCGGTTGATGTACTGGCTGGCCTGGTGGTCCGGTCCCAGGATAGGGATGTGAGTCCCATCTATAGCCCCACCGCAGTTTGGGAATCCCATCGCGGCGAAGCCATCTATGATGGCCTGCGCGTTTCCCAGGGTCACTACCTTTGACAGCAGTACCTTCACGATTGCCTTGGCTACTTGCATGACAACAACCCCCACGGTAGACTTGCCCACGCCAAACTGGTTCGCGACTGACCGGTAGCTGTCCGGCGTTGCAAGCTTCCAGAGGGCTATGGCCACTCGCTTCTGGACAGTCAGGGCTGCTCGCATCCGGGTGTCCTTGCGCTTCAGGGCAGGGGACAGCAACTCACAAAGTTCGAGGAAAGTCCCCTTCCGCATGCGAAAGTTTCGCAGCCACTGGGATTCATCCCAGACCTGAAGCACTATGCGGTCCCACCAGTCCGTGCTTGTTTCACGGGCCCAGAATCGCCGTTCCACAGTATCCACAAGACCCATTGCCACCGTGATGTCCTCGGCACTGGGTGTCGTGGTTTCAGACAGGCGTGTGCTACTCTCGGAGTTCAGGTCCTGACCCCGGTGCCGTAGCCTCCTCGCCTGATTTCTCTCTATCTGCCTCAGTGAAAGGTCGATGATGAGCTGCGATGCGTTGACAACGGCCACAACTGCAGCGATGGTCACAGCGGGATCCATGCTCGCAGTGCTGTGGCGTCCGCGCTGTCACTGACCAGAAAAGTGCGCGAACTGATTTCCCGCCGGCGCTTTCAGGGAGGGAGGGCGGGAGTGACGGTTGGATGACGACAGTTACCCAAAAGCACCCTCGACACATTTTTTTACCCAGAAGGCAATGGCGGCTCGACCCAGAATTCCAATGGGCAGCGGGGACTGCGGGAACTGTGGGATAGCTGCCCACAGTGCACCGCTTCCAATGTCGACGCTTGCCCCGTTAGTGTGGACTGACAAAGTCGAATTACTGTCCTTAGTGTGGACACACACGTTCGACTTTGTAATATCGATTCCACATATTCGATTTAACTAAAATCGAACTACTCTCGTAGTGTAGACATACCCTTGGTGTTCACACCTCTACTGCTAGCAGAGCACCTCACCCTCCCTGATTGAACTAACCTCGTTATCTCCACACTGATTTATACCTGCCTCTGGAGATTTCCATTACTTGCATCTGAAGAAGTGAGGTTCTTACCCACGAAAGCTTATGCTCCCAATACTTCTGTTAGTCTTAAAGGTGCCACAGGACCCTCTGTTGCTTTTTACAGATTCAGACTAACACGGCTACCCCTCTGATACTTAACAGAACACCACTGGCCATCATGTACATCACCCAGCTAAAACCTCTCCAGCACCTCATCAATGATCTACAACCTATCCTGGAAAATGATCCCTCACTCTCACAGACCTTGGGAGGCAGGCCAGTCCTCGCTTACAGACAGCCCCCCAACCTGAAGCAAATACTCACCAGCAACTACACACCACACCACAGAAACACTAACCCAAGAACCAATCCCTGTAACAAACCCTGTTGCCTACTCTGTCCCTATGTCTACTCTAGCAACAACATCACAGGACCCAACCACATCAGCCACACCATCAGGGGCTCATTCACCTGCACATCTACTAATGGGATATATGCCATCATGTGCTAGCAATGCCCCTCTGCCATGTACATTGGCCAAACCGGACAGTCTCTACGTAAAAGAATAAATGGACACAAATCAGACATCAGGAATGGTAACATACAAAAGCCAGTAGGAGAACAATATCCAGGGAGATAGACGTGAATAACAGATTTAAAAGTAGCCATCCTTCAACAAAAAAACTTCAGAAACAGACTTCAAAGAGAAACTGCAGAGTTACAATTCATTTGCAAGCTTAACATCATTAATTTGGGCTTGAATAGGGACTGCGAGAGGCTGGCTCACTACAAAAGCAATCTTCCCTCTCTTGGTATTGACACCTCCATCAATTATTGGGAGTGGACCACATCCACTCTGACTGAATTGGCCTTGTCAGCACTGGTTCTCCACTTGTAAGGTAACTCCCTTCTCTTCATGTGCCAGTATATTTATGCCTGTGTCTGTAATTTTCACTCCATGCATCTGAAGAAGTGGGTTTTTTACCCACGAAACCTTATGCCCAAATAAATCTGTTAGTCTTTAAGGTGCCACTGGACTCCTTGTTATTTTTGTGGATACAGACTCACACGGCTACCCCTCTGATACTTATTATGGTTAGGATATTATCAGGTCATACATAGGGAAAGCCAATTGTACAAATATTATTAAAATTTGAGAAGGCCCACAGATCAGATAACTGCCATGCACGAGCATCAGATGCCCAGCCCAACAAGGAGAAACCATTAGACTTGAAAGATAATCCAAAAGGGGCTATAACAACTTTTTTTTTTTTTGCCCTGCATTTCTTCAGCTCTGAAGCTTGCAAGTATTTTATTGTTTAGAGTGAAATGGAGATGGGGCATTCTGACTACATAATGGAGATTATGACACTGAGCACACACTGACACAGCCCAACAATTTTTGTCTACCTGCAAGCAAGTTTCCAGCCAAAATCAAAGCATCTTGATGTGCAGAAAGATCCAGTGGGAACCAGGCCGTTGAAAGAAGGGACAAAACCATTCCAGCCATTCCAATGGTACAGCTCTTCTGAGATTCCTCCGAAGGACTCAGCTGGGAAGCACTGAAAGTTTCATAATGAAATTGTCATACATGTCTTCGTAGGCAAATTTTCAGTCTTATGGAAACTAAGAACAGTGTGGTACATGGTTTTAACATTATATTTCTTATTAATTTGAAACTATTAATCTATCTGTATGGCTGAACTATCTTTAGTATCTTGAATTAAGTACACACAAAAAGTTTCAGCAAAGATTCACATGGAAGCTGTTGTGCATCCAATGAAGAACTAGAGTGCTTTGCTACTGCAGTGATCATCACAGCTACTTAGGAAACCTACTGCTAATTTGCATATTTCAATATTAAGGCATGATGTAACACAAAACAATGGTTTGTTATAATGAACTATCAAATTAAAATGCTTGCAAATACATAATGTATGTTTGGATGCTCTGTTAAAGATGTTTAGAAATAGGCACATACTAAGAATAGCAATGGAAAAGGATGTGGATTTAAATGTTTCAAAAGTTAAGCTCAAACACAGCATAGAAACTGTTTGTCTTAGTTTTAGACTTACTGAGGAACACCAGTTAAGATTAGGGGGTAGCCAGGTGTCCAGTTTTCGACCAGAAAAGTTTTTTGACCAGGCCGTTAAAAGTCTGGTTGGCATGGGGCTGGCAGGCTCCCTACCAGACTCCGCGCAGCTCCCAGGAAGTGGCGACATGTCCCTCCAGCTCCTAGGCGGAGGGACGGCTAGGGGGCCTCTATGTGCTGCCCCCACTCTGAGCGCCGGCTTAGCAGCTCCCATTGGTCAGGAACCGCGGCCAATGGGAGCTGCGGGGGAGGCTCCTGCAGCGCGCAGAGCTGCCTCGCCTCGCCTCCGCCTAAGAGTGGGAGGGAGGACATGCCACCGCTTCTCAGGAGCCGACTGATGTAAGTGCCACCCAGAGCCCTCTCCCCTCACCCCCTAATACACCCCAATCCCCTGCCCAGCCGAAGCCCCCTCCCACACCCCAATACCCTGCCCCAATCCAGAGCCCCCTCAAGCACCCAAAACCCCTCAGCTCCAGTCCGAAGTCCCCTCCTGCACCCCAATCCTCTCATCCCTGGTCCCAACCTGGAGCACAGACCCCAGCCGGAGCCCTCAACCCCTCCCACGCCTCAACTCCCTGCCTGGAGCCCCCTCCCACCATCAATGCACACAACACGTTACCAAAATGAGTTTCTACTCCACAGAATTTACAATCTAAATTAATACAAGAATGAGAGGAAACAACCAATTGGAGGGCTTTGGAAAAGAGAAAGCCAAAAAAACAATAACATGACCATGCAATCATGTAGGAGTACTGCATGCCTTTTGAGGATGGTTTTTATTTGAACTTGTTATTTGTACATTTTATATGCACAAATTGGCAAGCCACCCTGAAGGGAGTGGAGCAGAAATTTAATGGAAAGAGTGGAGGCATAGTGGACAGGTAATTTCAAATTTATGGACAGAATGAAAAACAACAGAGATAGGAATGGGAGGGAGCAATCAGACAAACAGTATGGGCAGAGTAAAGAAAACATTGAGAGAGACTAAAAGAAGACAAAGCTGAGAGAAGTACGAGGGGCTAAACAACGGAGGGCCTGGAAAATGAGAATAAGCAGCTTCATTTTGGACTTACATATGGGACTTTTAACAAGACTGAGCCCCATGAAGAGACACTGATTTTGTGTTGACTCAGAGAAGGGCATGAGTTATTTATTAAATCATCAACCCCACTTTCTGCAGTACTCTACTTTTTCTTTGTGATCTCCCAACACAGGGATTGATTTAAATCATGATTTTATTCACCTAGTGGAAAGCCTGAATTTAAATGATCAATTTTAATCAGCATTTCCATTTGTACTTCAGTTATTTTCTAAAGAAAGGTGCATTCTTGTTGGTTGATATAACCATTCAAACATGTTGATTTCCAACTAAATAAAGCCTTTGCCCTAGATTTGGTAAATCTTTTTGCTACATAGGAAGATATAGTATAACTATATACATTTATTGAAGCAATTATATAGTTTAATATTTTCAAATTCTTATTAGCTGTATATTTTTAGTATTCTAGAAAATGGTGAATGATATATTGCTTATTTACTAGATAATTAACGTTTGGCTCATTTGCGTCAAGCTGCATTAGGATGGTAACTAATTTAATTAGACACAAAACAGCATATAAATTTATTTTTATTAAACAAAGCAACTTTAAATGCTTTGGGTACATAAACTTCTCTTATAAATGTGTTTCACATTTATATCTAAACTATAACAAGTTTAGGCCTTAACATATTTTGTATTAAATTCAGATTTCAATTTAAACAGGTTTATTTTTAAAAAGAAAAAAATATAACAAACAAAATTAAAAAATCCAATAAAAAAAAAACAATCTTTTTTTATTTTTAAAAAAAAACTATAGATTTTTATCCATCCTTCCTGCCGGTCAAATATTGATCAGGTCTGAACCTATTTCACCTGTAAAATGAGAAGATTATAGCTCAAAAAGACAGGCTTTCAGCACACAGATGTCGCACATAGTATACTGAATGGATGGACTGCTAATTGCAACAGTATTGCAAAATTGAGCCTGGTATAGAAAGATAGGGCAAGACGATGAACAAAAAAGATACACTTGTCTTTAAAGAGATTATACTTCACAACACAACTTCAGGCAACCAGAGAAGCAGCAAGATTTTGTAATTTTACCACAAGTAATGAAATTAAGGCACAGATTCCCCTTGCGATTCAGTCACCAGAAAGGGAGAAAAACCACTGAAGTAGAAAACATGAGAAAGCATGTGAGAGACTAATTCTGTATATGTGGAAATAGGGAGAGAAACCAGCACCCAAGCAAACATCTGAACTTAAAGGACTTGAACAGAAGCCTAATGTAAGGGAGGAGGGGCACCAACACTAGCAAAAGCAGCACAGTCGGCATGGGAAGTGCAGACAGATGATAGCAGTAGTTTATTACTGTATATTCGGTTAACTGAAAATAGTAGATGCAGCAGAAACACACACACACACACAAATAAATAAGAACACTTGGAACAACAAGTTTTGACCAAAACAAAACAAAAAAATCGCACAAACCAAGCAGATGCACAGCCACACAACATGTAAAATCAGCTACAATATTTACACCTGTGCAGTAACTGATTTTAGTGGACATGCAGCAATACACACAGGATCAAACCCTAATATTAACAAGGCTACAGTTACTTTAAGTAACAAATCTCTTTGGAAGAAAGACAGTATCCTAGGGCTTTCAAAATCACTTTAACCACATAAGTGGAAGTATGCACTTCAACTAGTGCTTTCCATTTCTCACAGACTTCCCAGTAAAAGCAACTGGAAAGCATCTGCCAGTCCCCTTTATACAAACAGCTATACACTACTTTCCATTGCCAAACACCTACAACACAGACATAAGGAATGGGTCACGTGAAAAATTCAGACTTTCAAAAAAAAAAAAAGGCTGATTTTTTTTCTCTCTACGTTTTTATTTACCACTCCAGAGTTTAGAACATTCCTTCAGAAGCTCCCTCTCTGCCACCACAATGTTTTGTCCATTTCCATTTGACAAACAAACACTGATTTTTTTCTAACAGTTACAACCAATACCACAGAATTTGGACTGTATTATTTAAGATTGTGGAAAGTGCTGTTTGGTTCAATGCCAGCCTGTTATGAGCCTAATATGTTAAAACCTGTCCGTATGAAATCTTTAAACTGCTAAGTGAGGCTTAACAGCAAATAATTAAAGCAGAGCTTCTGATACCTGAATGAGTGTCCTCTGTTTTTGTAAACATGAATTCTAGAAGCTTGTATACTGGATGAAGAAACATACCCACAGTGCCATCCTACAGTCCATGTGCAGACTGGAAACGTTGTGGAGAGAAGACACAAAGCTTCACAGCAGCCAAACTGAAAAAATTAAGCAAGATGGTACAATGTTAACAGTATAGGGAGTAGGAGCACAATACATTGTATTTCCATCATTAACATTTCTTCATTACCTGCTATATGACACTTGGGGCACATGCATACAGCAAGAAAGTATTGAATTTTTTTTTTTATAGATAGAATAAAAAATATTAAAATTATTTATGTTATTTATAGATTATAAAAATACTCACTGTAAGTGCTCTTGTAGTTGATGTTGTCAATGCCTGGGAAACGGCTGAGATAACCCTAGAAAGGTTGTTTTCCATAGTGACATCTGTTGGACTTTGCACCATGTTGTAACCCCTGTATGTTCTGAATCAAACATAATTAACTAATTAAAACACAAGTATATAAAAGTCAAACAGTATCTTGTTAAAAATAGTTAAAATTAAACATGAATGATGGTTGAGGAGATAAATTTCACAAAATGTCCACCAGATATTAAACAAGATGTAACAATGAAATGCAACTCAATCGTACTCACATTCTAAATCCCAATTAACTTTATCTTTGTAGAATTACATTTTAAGCTGCAAGCTCTTATGGTATTACTGCTGGATCGACTAAAGCAGGTTTTTTATTTTTTTAATTGCTCATCTCATCGCACTGCCAGTGCATAGCAACAGACTGATTTTCCAATACCTAACTAAGCTCTTTGTAAGTTATCACTCTTCTAGCATTGGCTCTTAGTTTCTGCTTAAACATATCTAACTGTTTCAGACCACAAAGGCCTGTTCTACACTACGAGTTTAGGTCGAATTTAGCAGAGTTAAATCGAATTAAACCTGGACACGTCCACACGACGAAGCCCTTTTTTTCGACTTAAAGGGCCCTTTAAACCTGTTTCTTTACTCCACCTCCGACGAGGGGATTAGCGCTAAAATCGGCCTTTGCGAGTCGGATTTGGGGTAGTGTGGACGGAATTCGACATTATTGGCGTCTGGGAGCTATCCCACGGTGCTTCATTGTGACCACTCTGGACAGGACTCTCAACTCAGATGCACTGACCAGGTAGACAGGAAAAGCCCCGCAAACTTTTGAATTTCATTTCCTGTTTGCCCAGTGTGGAGAGCACAGGTGACCACGCAGAGCTCATCAGCACAGGTAACCATGATGGAGTCCCAGGATCGCAAAAGAGCTCCAGCATGGATAGAACGGGAGGTACGGGATCTGCTCGCCATATGGGGAGACGAATCAGTGCTAGCTGAACTCCGTAGCAGTAAACGAAATGGCAAAATATTAGAAAAAGGTCTCAAAGGCCATGAAGGACTGAGGCCATAACAGGGACGCACAGCAGTGCCGCGTGAAAATTAAGGAGCTAAGGCAAGCCTACCACAAAGCCAGAGAGGCAAACGGAAGGTCCGGGGCAGAGCCGCATACATGCCGCTTCTACGCAGAGCTGCATGCCATGCTAGGGGGTGCAGCCACCACTACCCCAACCATGTGCTTTGACTCCATCAATGGAGAATCACGCAACAGGGAAGCGGGTTTGGGGTACGAGGAAAATGATGATGAAGACAATGAAGATAGCTCAGAGCAAGCAAGCGGAGAAACCGGTTTCCCCAACAGCCAGGATATGTTTATCACCCTGGACCTGGAACCAGTAACCCCCGAACTCACCCAAGGCACCTCTGGTGAGTGTACCTTTGTAAATATTACACATGGTTTAAAAGTGCGTTTAATGATTAATGATTAATTTGCCCTGGCAATCGCGGCCAGTACAGCTACTGGAAAAGTCTGTTAACGTGTATGGGGATGGAGCGGAAATCCTCCAGGGACATCTCCAGAAAACTCTCCTTCATGTACTCCCAAAGCCTTTGCAAAAGGTTTCTGGGGAGGGCTGCCTTATCCCGTCCGCCATGGTAGGACACTTTACCACGCCAGGCCAGTAGCACGTAGTCTGGAATCATTGCATAACAAAGCACGGCAGCGTATGGTCCCAGTGTTTGCTGGCATGCAGACAACATCCATTCCTTATCTCTCTGTTATCCTCAGGAGAGTGATATCATTCACGGTCACCTGGTTGAAATGGGGTGATTTTATTAAGGGGACATTCAGAGAAGCCCGTTCCTGCTCGGCGGAACAGAAATGTTCCCCCCTGTTAGCCACGCGGTGGGGGGAGGGGTGAAGTGATCATCCCAGAGAATTGGGTGTGTGTGTGGGGGGGGGGTAGTTGGGTTTGTGCTGCATGTTAACCCGGAAACCGCAGCCCCTCCTTTTACATTGCAAACCCATTTTAAATGGCCAACCCAACGGGTGCTTGGTATGGGAAATGAGGGCGCTACTGTTTGAAACCATTCCCACATGTTAAGAAGGTTAAAAAAGCCAAAAGACTGTGACTTTCCATGGCTGCCTGCAAACCGAAATCTGTTGCCTGGCACTGCGTGAGTGATCTCTCACACCAAACCGGCAGGCCCTCAATATAAGAGGAAAAATGCAACCTTGTAACGAAAGCACATGTGCTGTGTAATGTGAACAGCAAAATTTAACATGAAAGAGTGTACCCATTGTTCTCTAAAATGTGTCTTTTTTAACCACCTCTCCCTTCTCCTCCACCAGCTGCAAATGTTTCTCCTTCACAGAGGCTAGTGAAGATTAGAAGGAGAAAACGGCGGACTCGGGATGATATGTTCTCGGAGCTCCAGATGTCCTCCCATGCTGACAGAGCACAGCAGAATGCATGGAGGCAGTCAATGTCAGAGTGCAAAAAAAAGCACAATAGGAACGAGAGAAGAGGTGGCGGGCTGAATCGCGGGCTGAAGAGAGCAAGTGGCGGGCTGAAGAGGATGGGTAGCGTCAGCTTGCTGGCAGAAGGCAAGAGTCGATGCTCTGGCTGCTGGAGCATCAAACTGATATGCTCCAGCATATGGTTGAGCTGCAGGAAAGGCAGCAGGAGCAGAGACCGCCGCTACAGCCCCTGTGTAACCAACAGCCCTCCTCCCCAAGCTCCATAGCCTCCTCATCCAGACGCCCAAGAACGCGGTGGGGGGGCCTCCGGCCACCCAGTCACTCCATCCCCGATGATTGCCCGAGCATCAGAAGGCTGGCCTTCAATAAGTGTTAAAGTTTTAAAGTTTTAAACTGCAGTGTGTCCTTTTCCTTCCCTCCTCCCCCACCCCTCCCGGGCTATCTTGGCAGTTATCCCCCTAGTTGTGTGATGAATTAATAAAGAATGCATGAATGTGAAGTAACAATGACTTTATTGCCTCTGCAAGCGATGCTCGAAGGGGGGAGGGGAGGGTGGTTAGTTTACAGGGAAGTAGAGTGAACCGGGGGGGGAAGGTTCATCAAGGAGAAACAAACAGAAGTTTCACACCGTAGCCTGGCCAGTCACAAAACTCGTTTTCAAAGCTTCTCTGATGCACACCGTGCCCTGCTGTTCTCTTCTAACCGCCCTGGTGTCTGGCTGCACGTAATCAGCGGCCAGGCGATTTGCCTCAACCTCCCACCCCGCCATAAATGTCTCCCCCTTACTCTCACAGATATTGTGGAGCGCACAGCAAGCAGCAATAACAATTGGAATATTGGCTTCGCTGAGGTCTATCCGAGTCAGTAAACTGTGCCAGCGCGCTTTTAAACGTCCAAATGCACATTCCACCACCATTCTGCACTTGCTCAGCCTATAGTTGAACAGGTCCTGACTACTGTCCAGGCTGCCTGTGTACGGCTTCATGAGCCATGGCATTAAGGGGTAGGCTGGGTCCCCAAGGATAACCACAGGCATTTCAACATCCCCAACGGTTATTTTCTGGTCCGGGAAGAAAGTCCCTTCCTCCAGCTTTTGAAACAGACCAGAGTTCCTGAATACGCGAGCATCATGTACCTTTCCCGGCCATCCCACGTTGATGTTAGTGAAACGTCCCTTGTGATCCACCAGGGCTTGCAGCAGCATTGAAAAGTACCCCTTGCGGTTTATGTACTCGGTGGCTTGGTGCTCCGGTGACAAGACAGGGATATGGGTTCCGTCTATCGCCCCACCACAGTTTGGGAATCCCATTGCAGAAAAGCCATCCACTATGACCTGCACGTTTCCCAGAGTCACTACCCTTGATATCAGCAGGTCTTTGATTGCGTTGGCTACTTGGATCACAGCAGCCCCCACAGTAGATTTGCCCACTCCAAATTGATTCCCGACTGACCGGTAGCTGTCTGGCGTTGCAAGCTTCCACAGGGCTATCGCCACTCGCTTCTCAACTGTGAGGGCTGCTCTCATCCTGGCATTCTGGCGCTTCAGGGCAGGGGAAAGCAAGTCACGAAGTTCCATGAAAGTGCCCTTACGCATGCGAAAGTTTCGCAGCCACTGGGAATCGTCCCACACCTGCAACACGATGCGGTCCCACCAGTCTGTGCTTGTTTCCCGGGCCCAGAATCGGCGTTCCACGCCATGAACCTGCCCCAGTAACACCATGATTTGCACATTGCTGGGGCCTGTACTTTGTGAGAGGTCTATGTCCATGTCAATTTCCTCATCACTCTCGTCGCCGCGCTGCAATCGCCTCCTTGCCTGGTTTTGCTTTGGCATGTTCTGGCTCTGCATATACTCCAGGACAACGCGCGTGGTGTTCATAGTGCTCATAATTGCCACGGTGATCTGAGCGGGCTCCATGATCCCAGTGCTACGGCGTCTGGGCTGAAAAAAGGCGCGAAACTATTGTCTGACGGAGGGAGGGGCGAGTGATGACATGGCTTGCAGGTACAGGGAATTAAAATCAACAAAGGTGGCTGTGCATCAGGGAGAAACACAAACAACTGTCACACAGAATGGCCCCCCCAAAGATTGAACTCAAAACCCTGGGTTTAGCAGGCCGTTGATTTCACGGCGGAAGGGGGAAGCAAATGAATACAGAACAAATCTGGTCCATCTATTTTTTACATCTTAAGCTGGCAGCAGACGGTGCAGCATGACTGATAGCCATCGGCATCTTCTGGGTGCTTGGCAAAAGATGCTGTACTACGACTGCTAGCCATCATCGTCAAGACGGTTCAATAGGACTGCCGGCAGGACTGAGTCTCCAGGAGACAAAACATGTCTGCCCAGGTGCCTCTGACCGAACTCACTGAGGAATACGACGACAATGGATACCAGTCGTAATACATCATCTACTGCCAAAAGGCAAGGAGCTGCTGCTGTAAAGCAATGCAGCCCCACGTCTGCCAGCACCCAGATAGCCGATGACGGCTACCAGTCATACTGCACCGTCTACTGCCAAAAGGCAATTAGCTGCTGCTGTGTAGCAATGCAGTACCACGTCTGCCGGCACCCAGATGACATATGGTGACGGTGAGCTGAGCGGGCTCCATGCTTGCCGTGGTATGTTGTCTGCACAGGTAACCCAGGTAAAAAGGCGCGAATCGATTGTCTGCCGTTGCTCTGACGGAGGGGGAGGGGCCTGACGACGTACCCAGAACCCCCCGCGACACTGTTTTTGCATCATCAGGTATTGGTGCAACTGAAAACACAAATTATTTTAATAATACTGACCAAAAAAAAAAGGGACTGACTTGGTAGATATGAACAGATCATATACACACACAAAAAGACAGAAATTCATGTTAACTTACCAAATGAGATCAGTGACTATATAATTCAGTGTTTTGTCAGAGACTGACGCTTCAGAAAAGTTCCCGGAAAACCTACTGTGGCAATTATGGAATTATCCTCCTCTCAAAACAGAAAGTTTCTTCCTAATCTCATCAGTTGATGGTTGAATTATGTCTTTAAGCATGACGTTTATATCCCTCTTTAAAAATGTATGCTAATTTACTTATGGGTGGTTTCATTAATATAAAATGCCACTACAATGGAGAAATGAGTTTCACAGACTAGTTGAATTTTGTGTTAAAATGTATTCCCTTTTATCAGTTTTAAATTTATTGCCTTTCACTTTGAGTGTCCAATGGCAGTAAGGTTAAATGGAAGACAGATGTGACATTGGGTGCTCCTGATTATCTTATTGCATTCCTTATTTTAATACCTCTGCCACACTGCCTCTTATTTGTCTCTTTTGAGAGCTAAACGTTCCCAGCCTTTTCACTCTCTTCGTATCTAAGTTTATTCATTCTTCTAACCATTTTCATCATCCATCTCTGGATCCCTTCTATGATCCCCATGTTTTTTGAGATAGGGTGACCTGTACATTTGGGCCACAAAAACAGATTTTTTGTGAAACCTACAATAATATGAGTAGAATTAAGAATTATTTTTAATGTTAATGTAAAACAATTTACTTAACAATTTCCTTGTAGTGTTAGCATTCCAGGCACAACAGCATTATGCTTGTGGATGAAAACTAAAGGTTCAATTGACTAAATAGACTGGTCTAATTTCACAGCCTAAGCTAAATGAAGTGCAAAATGTAAACAGACAGCACAAATGACTGAAGGGTAATTAGATTTCGAGTATTAACTTTTAATAATTCTAATGGATATGAAGCCAAGGCAAGATTTTTTTTAAATCATCACTGCAGTGGATAAAAACGTTTAAGTTTTGATGCTAATTTTAGGCTCCTATATATAAAAGGCTTAATTTTCAAAGTGTTGAGGATTCGCAGCTCTGATTGACTCTAAAGGGGCTGCACCTTTGAAAAAAATCAAGCCTAAAACTTCAACCCTGAAAAGATGTTGAAGTAAATGAAGATACTCACAGTACATAAAATTAAGCATGCACTTAAGTCTTTGTGGTAACAACAGCGCACTTAACAGAATTTAGGCACTTAACCGTGGCCAGTGTTTCTTTTAACTAGAGCAAGGCAAATGCAATACTGCAAATACTGTACCTGGTGATAGTGCTCACTGCAAAGTGAGATGGAGGCTGAGTCTCATGCATTAGGAGTTTCAAGTAGACACTGCTTTGGTCTCTTGCCACTGCCACTACTGGATCAGCCTGTCCTTGGTCACAATTATAAAACAGCTTTGGAACAAGCCTTAAATAAAGCAGAAAACGTAAAATAGTAAGCAAATCCCTTTTTTAAGAGATAGGTATCACAAAAACTGATCTAATGTACAATTTAGGGAGAAGTGTGGGTAAATCTGTGCTGATTTTTAAAATTAAAAGTGTTACTCTAAACTCAAACTCACACTTTCTCCTCAAACATTTAACTCAAAGGAACCATTTACATCCTTACTGGAGACTTTAAGACCACCCACTTTTCCAATTTTACCTTTACTCTCACCGTCCTCTATTGTGGCCACTAGCGTTCCAGTAAGGAATACAATAGATTCACTCTGGAAACAAAGTAATTTAAAAATATCTGCAGCAGTGATTGGTGCTGAGTAACAAACAACAATTTTCTTCCCCTGCCTCTTTCCCTCTCTAAGACTGATGCCACTTACAGAGTGAGGACATATGTCGAGATCTTTAGCTTCTGACTCCAAATAATTCATAGAGCGACACATGCACACACTCTGGCGAGTCAACTGACTAATTTTACAATGCTAGAAAAGTTGTAGTGCACTGAAAACTAAATGTTGAGCCAGATTTCGTGTGTAAATTATAGTGTGATGTTACAATTCATTTTTGTCAACATAGACGGAATTTAATAGCCCTAGAAAATATAGTTTAGTGACAGGATAACCCATTGACCAATACTTCCAGATTGTTCACCCTGGATTTTGAGGATTAATCTTTTGCAGGCTTGTATAAAACCACTTCGACTTCGGACAACAATTCTTTCCCAATCCCTGCCCTCTCCATTGTCACTTACTATTCTGGCAACTTTCCCATTGAAGACAAAAGCAGAAGAACAGTCTTTTGTGACACTAACTTATGTGCTACACCACTGAATCAGATGTGAACATGGGAGATACTGAAGAGTGGCACCCCAAGGATTCAAATATCAGGGGGTAGCCGTGTTAGTCTACAAAAACAACAAGGAGTCTGGTGGCACCTTAAAGACTAACAGATTTATTTGGGCATAAGCTTTCGTGGGTAAAAACCTCACTTCTTCAGATGCATAGAGTGAAAGTTACAGATGCAGGCATTATATACTGACACATGGAGAGAAGGAAGTTACTTCGCAAGTGGAGAACCAGTGTTGTGTTACTCCTTCATTCCCAAATGCCGTTCTTGAATATGGTAGCCATACATGACCTGCTACAGGATTGGCTGCTATGATCCCTTACACAAGACTGAAAAATAAGTACAGTTCCTGAACTCTAGTCCAAGCTTAACCACCAACTCCCTCCATGTCACTGAATAAATCACTTAACCTCCTGGAGTCACAGTTTCCTCATCTGTGTAGTGAAGATAATACACCTTACTTCTGGGGGAATTCTGCATCACTGCGCAATGTAGAATTTGTGCAGAATTAATGTTCTGCGCAAAATTTCCTTTTTTCCCCCCTCACAGAAATGGGCTGCTGGCTGCCGCTGAACTGGCAGAGCCCAGCTTCCCAGCTCCAAATAGAAGACACTGCAGCGGGGAGGGGGAGGGAGCTGGAGGGTCCGGCAGTTGCAGTTCCCTGCACGCCCTGAAGGAAGGAAGCAACGTGCAGGAAACACCATACAAGTCCGGGACCCAGGATCAGGCTGTTTCTCCCTCTGGATCCCCGGGCTCTGGGGGAGGATGGGGTGCAAGTGTCTGGGCTGGGGAGGCACCCCACGGCTGGGCTCGGTGTGGAAGAGGGGGTGCGGGAGTCTGGCCCCAAAGCTGGGATCTGGAGGGGATGGGACAGAGAGACAGGAACTGGGTTGTCGTAGCAATTTCTTTAACACTCTACTCCTGGGGGAATTTTTTTGGGTCTGTAACAATACAGACATACCTATTGACAGGTATTTTCAAATAAATTACCAAAATAATTGAAACTGGTGCGATTATATAGTGTTATTTTGACTAATAAAATGTGCAGAATTTTTTGGCACAGAATTAACACCTCAGGAGTAATACCTCAAAGGGGTATTGTGAAGATTAAATGTTTATGCAATGCTTTGAAAAATGGAAATCACTGTGTGATAATTCAAAACAATAGGTGATTCAGAACTAATGTATTCTTTCCATCACAAGTTGCGTGTGTGTGTGTGTGTGTGTGTGTGTGTGTGTGTGTGTAGCTATAGATATACATAAAAACAAGATTTAAAATGTAGAGTGTTAAATAAGTGCTAAGTATTATTTAGTTGCAGGTACAGGAAGTATTAGGCTAGCATATTATTAAAATCCTTTGTTTTAGCTTATACCTCATCAAAGAAGCTGCAGCTATGTGTCTCACTCTGGGGTCTTCATCACCAAGAAGGTAGATAACAACATTGTTGAGTACTCTGTCCTGAAGTTTTAATAGCTATGGGAATAGATTAGTATAAGCAAAGATGAAACATAGCACGTTTTCATTGCTCTGACCAACTTCACAGATTATTAAAGATGTATTTTGTAGGGTCAACATGTAAAAGTATGATTCCTTTGTAGACAGAAGTACCTAATATAACTGTTTTACTTCTACATTGCTGAACAAACTGTTTATTTACATATGGAAATAATCTAAACATTATAACTTTTTAAAATCATACTATAAAGTTCTATATTTCAGTAGAAAAGCAACTTTACACCCAGTACTAAGAATTAGGCAATGATTCAGCAAAGCACGTGTGTAAATCCTATTGGCTTCTGTAGGTCTTAAGCACCTGATTAAAATTAATCATATACTTAAAGTGTTTTACTGGATCAGTGCCTTAAACGCCAATCATACTGCTTTGATAGAATATGCAAAAGATAGGCTTCTTACCTAAGTTCCCTGTAAACTCCGTGGCCGCATGGCCATTCAGCAACCTATTTAGCACCGCACAGGCGCTCAGTGAACAAGCCTGGGGACCTGCCACAGCTAGGGGAGGGGCGCCCCTACCCTGGCCCAAATGTGCCCCAGCCCCTCTGCCCCAGCCCCAATTCTGCCACGGCCAGGGGAGAGGTGCCTATCCTGCGGCCCCAGCCCTGGAGCTGCCGCAGCAGGGAGAGGCACCTCTCCCCCCAAGCCCAAGTGCTGCTGCGAGGAGAGAGAGCTGGAGGGAATCCTCTCTCCCCACCACAGCCCTCCTGCACCCCAAACCCCTCATCCCCAGCCCCACCCCAGAGCCCGCACCCCCAGCTGAAGCCCTCACCCCCTGCACCCAACCCTCTGCAGCAGCCCTGAGCCCCTCATTCCCAGCCCCACGCCAGAGCCCGCACTCCAACGGTGTGCCCCAGCCCTGAGCCACTCATCCCCAGCTCCACCCCAGAGCCCGCATCCCAACCCTCTGCCCCAACCCTGAGCCCCCTCCCACACTCCGAACCCTTCCACACCACCCCCACCACATTAATTTTTTTATGTGCACCAATATGAAGGTGATGTGTCACACATCCCCTCCATATTGGTGCACATAAAATTCATTCCGCACACGGGTGGGAAAAATTAGAGGGAACAATGCTTCTTACCCCAGTATAATGATGAACACCTCTGTGCAAATTGTCTGCTTTTCCTTCCAAAAAGCTGACTAACCTTAATAGGTAAAATGGATAAAGACAAACCACGTTACTAACCATCATTAAAGTCACAAGAATTTTTCCTAAGTATTACACAGTGTAATTAATTTTTAAAAGAATTAAAATGTACTTTTATTAATTATTTAGGCAAAAAGGTCAGAATTAGCACATTTTTGTTAATATGTTTCAAAAGACAATATATTGAAACAACATTCTAAAGCTTCCGACATGCTCAACTAGGATCTGGCTGGGGCAATTTTGTATTAATTTATTTTTTAAAATAAGACTTCTATCTCAAAAAGCCTTTGGAGAGTAAGGGAATGTAAAAGCAAGGGCATAAGTGCAGTATTATTTACCCAAACAGTTTTTTGGAATAAGGGAAAAGTGGAAAATAGCTGACAAAAACTAACAGAAGGAGCTTAAAAATTGTGCTGCATCTAGGACTCCAATAGATTTCACAGGAGTCCCCAGTTATTTTGAACACTGGGCTATATCTATCTGTTCACAGTTTCTTAGACGACAGATTCAAGCAGATTAAAAGAACACACAGAAGTTGCTAATGTGCCCAATCCTGTAAACACTGGTGTTAATGGCAGCTTTCTAGTCAGTCTTGAGGATTTGTTTTATAAGAGGTTCATTAATTTTTCAAACTATTCAAACTTAAATTCACAAGCTAGGTTTCCCATACAAGGTACTGTATGCACAGCTACAACACAACTTAATGAAATATGCACACTTACCGGAAATCTATCTCAGCAAGAGTTTCCAGAAGCTCTGTCCTTACTAGCCAATAAGAACTATTCTTCAGAGTAAGAAGGTCGATGATTAACTGTAAACCTAGTTCACTATAACTGCTACTGCACAAGCTCATGATGCAATGCTAAAAAGGTAGAGAGACAAGTTTTTAATTATTATGCTACCTTTTATTGATTTAGAGAGCGTCTCTTCTTGCACCAACTCCGTGCTTACACATATAAAAACCTAAAACCAACCCATTGCAGGGGCCAAAGCAGAGAAACTCTAGAGCACCTCTACAGGGGCTCGGCACTGAACTTAGTGAGCTGCTAGGAAAGTCTGAAGGCTCCAAACTCTGGCAAGAGACCTCAAGACTCAAAGACAGCACCTGAGGGGCCACGGTCTACAGGGCTTGAGGGATACCTCTAACTACTCAAAAACCTCTTCCCTAGTGAAGTGACTCCTACCGGGGGGGAAGGAGCAATATTAAATTTAAATGTCAAAGCAAGAGACTGAGTCATACCTCCTTGGTTTTATCCCCAATTCTGTGCTGACTCACTATGTGTTCTTGGGCAAGTCATGTAACCTTTCTGGATTCTTCTACCTCTATGCCTCATTTTACCTGTCTACAAAAGTAATATACTTCTCTCTGAGAATGAATAGCTGTAAAGTGCTTTGAATTACTTATGCTGAAGGGGACTAAGTGTTATAATCGTAGAATATGCTTAATTGAGGACTAGCCAAATTTAAGTGTCCAAAGTCACATCCAGCCACCCCTACACCTCCCTAAATTTTCCAAAGTTTTAAAAGACTCTACACCACACTTTGAGCAACAATTGCCTAAATTTAAAATGGGGAATGCCACTAAAAAATGGAATGAATTTTAAGTGCAACCACCTCATACATACACACATAAAATCATCATGGATTACAGGGTAAAGAGCCCAGCTTCCATAAAATGTGAACTTTTTCACACATTTAAAGGACTACATTTCATTGACCGGAGTTCCTCTCCTCCAATTCCATTCCAGACCCTCTCCAATTCGGCTTCTTGTGTTCCAATTAAACTGCTCTCGCCAAAGTCTAATGACCTCTGCTTAGCCAAAGCTCCGAATCAGTATTCCAACCTCATCTTCCTTGACCTGTCAGCCACCTTCAACACAGGGAGCCATATTCCTATTCTAGAAATCTTGTCCTCCCTTGGCTTCTGTGATTCTGCCCTCTCCCGATTCTCCTACCTCTCAAATCATTCCATCAGTGCCCTACTCAACTTTCTGTGAGGGTTCCACGGACTCTTTGGTCTCCTCCTCTTCTCCCTCCCCATCTTATCTCTAGGTAATGAGACCCACAAACACAAATTCAACTACCATCTCTATGCTGACAACTTAGAAATCTACCACTACTCCAGACCTGTCTCCTTCTATCTAACCTAAAAATTTCTGCTTGTCTCTGATGTTTCTTCATGGGTGTGTAGCCATCAACTCAAGCTCAACATGGTTTAAACAGAGCTCTTAATCTTTCCCCACAAGCTTGGGCATTATCTTTGACTCAGACCTCTCTCTCGCTAGGTCCCCACATCCAGGGTATGTATAAATCTTGCAGAATCTTCTACATAACATCTTTAAGATGGGACCTGTCCTATCCAACACAGCTAAAACTCTGCTCGCATCTCGCATCTCAATTACTGCAATTTCACTGGCCCTGACAAATGCAATCTTGTGCCACTTATATTCATTCAGAATGCTGCTGCAAAGTTCATTCTTCTGACTTGCCACTTTAACCATATTACCCCTCTCTTTTAATCCCTAAAATGGCTTCCCCCTTTTTAGTGTATCAAATATAAGTTGTTTGTCTTCCAAGGCTCTCCACAATCCTTCTTTCACTACCAAAATGTTAACTCCCACCTATTATCAACCAACCAATGTCAGCCTCCACTGCCCACTTACTAAAAACTTTTCTCATGCTAGGGAGCAGCTCCCAGTGAACCCCTACAAAGTGCTCTTGTTATCCTCCGAATTCTCCTTGACTATGATGTTTATAAAAAATTGGAGAATGGTTAGGCCACTAGGTGCATTAATAACTACTGCCCATCATGCTAATCAAAATGATCTAATTTCCTTGAATTCTTCCATCAGTTGGTATTTGTCTCCTCTCATACTTCGACTGTATGCTCTTTGGGGCTGGGACCATCTTTTTATTCTGTGATTTTTCAGCACCTAGCACAATAGAGCCCTAGTCCATGACAAGGGCTCTATGGTAATATAAGCAAAAAACAATAGAAATTTTGCTTACCCTCACAGCTGCGCAAGCCAGTTTGCATGTAACGGAGGATTCATCTTTCAGAGTTTTCTGTAAGAGAGGTATACAGTCTACCAGAGAAAAGAGATTTCCTGAAAGAAAGAATAATGAAACAATAAGGGCAAAGTTTTCACTACATGCACCAAAACAACCCCCTCAAAATAACGCAACTGTTACCTGTTGAACTTCTGACATTTGCTAGCCAGTTTTCCACATCAAAACGTGATTTATTGAGAATGGAGTAGACAATGGTTCCACAAAGAATGGCAGTAGCTCCTCTAATCTGGGGATCTCCATGATCAATATAGTTCAAAACATCCGATACATACTGCTCTTCTGAGAAAATAAGTTACAACTACTTTATTTTAAAAATACTAATTCTAGGATTTAACAAGTCTTCTATTGACATTTCATTCCTTACAACAAATGTAAATCAGACTGCAGTAAATCAGCTATAATAAACGAGGCACAAAGCTTCATCAAAAACAAATAAAATGAAAGCATGTTACTATTTTCTATCATCCAAGCATTCACTAAATTCATAATGAAGCAGCACTTTTGGAATGATACTTGCGGCCCAATTAATATCTAACATAGTATAGAACAGGTAATGTGTTAGAAGACCACTCGAACAATTTATTCCATTACTGGGAATCTTTAAATCAAGATTGGGTGGTTTTTTTAAAGAAAAAATTATACACCTCTACCCCGATATAACGCGATCCGATATAACACGAATTCTGATATAACCCGGTAAAGCAGCGCTCGGGGGGGGGGGGGGGGGGTTGGGCTGGGCACTCCGGTGGATCAAAGCAAGTTTGATATAACAAGTTTTGGCTCCCGAGGACAGCGTTATATCGGGGTAGAGATGTATATATAAAATATATAAAAATCTAGTTCAACTAGAAGTTATTGGATTTGATAAAAAATTATTTGGTGAAGTTCTATGCTCTGCATTATGCAGGAGGTCAGACTAAATGGTCATAATGGGCCCCTCAGACCTTTAAATCTATGAATATTTTGTCCTTGCAGGATCCAATAAGTCTTCTCCGTCTCTAAGCCCAATCCTATAATATTCTAGCATAGCTGCAAAAATTACAACCACCAATCCTTCAAAGGACTGCATTAACAACAGGCTACATTAACAACAACGTGTTAACCCTCCGAGTGCTAGTACATCATTTAGCAGCAAGGTATTCCCTGGGAAATATCCCTCCCTCTTCCACCCTCTAACTTCACCACCTCAACCAAGCTGCTATTTAGAAATCCACTACCCAACTACAAGATACCTAAAAAGCACCAATCTGTATTTTTTTAAGATGATAAAAATCTGAAAGAGAATCTCTACACTATTTGTATTCAACTTTTAAAAAAAAAATCATGTCCGTAAGTTTCAGGTCATTGTGATTTAAAGATAAATTATAAAGCCCTTTAGTGAGCAAATGAAGATATTTGGTTAGATTATTGCTAATACCATAAATTAAAGAAACCAAGGAGGGTTCAAAGCCCTTTTTGAGAGCAGCATCCATTTTTCTATCTGTGGGCTTTTCAGGGAAGAACTCACCTTCTGAGGGAATAACCTTATCCCTGGAGAGGGACACAACAGCGACATCAACCTACAGCCCTTTGGTTCCTGAATGTTATAGAGTAAGGTTGTTCTTGTTAACACGCTCGCCCTTATCAGGCTTGTTCCATTCATCCCTAATCACTTCCTCAAAGGAGGAGCAAAGAGGTACTGCAGCATCAGGGGAGGATTTTGAAATAGAGAAATTTACTCTGAGGCTTACTCACTGGAGCCTACTCAGATTTCAGAGCCAGACAGCTCATCTTCCTCAGTCGAGGAGAGGGAGGGGAGAAGGAAGACTCCCCTCTCCTGCATATTTGGTGCTTTGTCTTTCCCACTTTAGCTTTTCATTTTTTTTATTTTTTTTTTTAACCTTTTTGCACACTTTGAGAGTGTAGAAGTTCTACTGCAGCTTTGGTGAGGCCTTTTGCGGCTTGCCTTTCTTAGGGCCTGGAACCCTCTTCAGCGGTCTGTCTCAGAACCCTCGGCCACAGGGTCCCAGGGGGAGGGAAGGAATTCATTGTCAGAGTCTTCCTGGTTGGAAGGAGGGAAGGGGCTGATTAGAAACCCAGCTTCTTTCCTCAGGGTGCTCAGGACCCACTTTAAGACTTGGAAAGGGGGGGATTTATGGCCCCACGGGCTTCCCTTCTTTCTTCTGCAGAGGTCCCCTAGGACTTAACCCCTGAGTCAAGTGGTCAGGGTCCTTGCTTTTGGAACCTCTTCCTGCTCTGCACTGGGGTTCCTGATCCATTTTTCTCCAGTTGGAGTTACAGCTGCCTCAGTGGGCATGGACCTATCCGACTCATTGCCCCAAGACCTAACAGAGTTAGGGGTGGAAGGCTGGGTGCAGGCTGAGCACAACTCTCCATCTGCTGAGCCTGGGAAGGCTACCTCACATATAGAGCACTGCCTGGATTTGCTCCAGTGCTTTCTTTGCTGCGTTACCATGCCTGTAAGGGGCAGAGGAACCTTAACAGAGATGCTGCAGTGGAGGCTCAAGGAGGACTGAACCCCTAAGGGGTTAACCAACCCAAGGAGGAGGAGGAATAGCTCTCCACTACCCAAAAAACTGGGCAGTAAAGTTAAAATAGAAGGAATAAGGGAGGCAGCAAAATAAACACCATTGTCGCTGCTGCAGAGACAATCTAGCAGTAAGCAGGAGCAGAGGCAGTGTGACCAGACCACACAGCACCAGAACACTGACCCGCGTCCGTTAGCTACAGATAGAGGAGCGCAGTCCAGATACCCAGACCTGTGAGAGACAGTAGGCTGCAGAAACAAACTTTTCAAAAAATACAAATACCACAATTATGATCTAGTCTGACCTTCTACATAACAGAGGCCATAGCATTTCACCAACTCCTGCATCAACCCCCTGACTTCTGGCTGGCTAGAGTACCTCTAGAAAGACATCCTATCATGGTTTAAAACTTCAAGTGGAGCAGAATCCACGACGTCCCTAGGTAAGTCATTCCACTGATTAAGTACACCATTAAAAATTTGTATCCTATATTCTGTCTGAATTTGTGTAGCCTCAACTTTCAGCCATTGGCTCTGGTTATGCTTTTGTCTCCCAGATTAAAAAGTCCAAAATCATCATCAGAAATCTTTTCCCCCATGTAGGTACTTAGACTATGATCATATCACCTAACCCTTAAACTCCTCTTTGATAAACTAAAGAGATTGAGCTTAAGTCTTTCACTATAAGGCACGTTTTCCAGATCTCACATATTTCTTGTAGGTCTTTTCTGATCCCTTTCTAATTTTTCAGCATCCTTTCTTGAAGTGTAGGTACCAAAACTGGAGATAGCATTTTAAGTAATGGTCTCATTAACGCTGCATACAGAGGTAATGCCATTTGATATTCACATTTAAACATCAAAGGGTAGCATCAGCCCTCTTAGCCACTGCATCTTACTGGGAGCTCATTTTAAACTGGTTATCAACCAAGACCCCTAACTTCTTTGCAGAGTCACTATTTTTGCAGGATACAGTCCCCCATCCTAAGTCTGATCTATATTCTTTCTTCCTAGACATATAATTTTGCATTGGGTGTAGTAAAGGTGAGATCTAAAACAGGATTCCTGAAGTGTAACACTCAGGCTTGGTTGACGCTTAGAAAAATTAAAACCTGTTAAAAACCCTAGAACATTTGTAGAACACTCTGCATCCACACAGACACACCAAATGGTTTACAAACAGTTGTGAAAGGGGCTAATCATTTAGAATAGATTACCATTAGCATATTTGAAACTGGTTAAACTAATTGGCTCAGTCCCAGCATAGCTGCAGACAAGCAAAAATGATTTCATTAGTTCTCCTGCTACTATCCCATAGTGCACTGGTACTGCTGCAAATTCTCGGTGTCCATTGCTTCTCATAGCCAAGTGGGAAATGTGGGCATTGTAACTGAAATAGTTTAAGACAGCACTAGTGTGCACTTAATAGAGTAATACTTAAACTGATGTGACATGGCTAGTATACGTGAGCTCTGTGTACACAAAAGAACTGAACTGGACATTGAATTATGTATTCAAAAGGCAACAAGTTAAAATGTTTCACAAAAGAGTAGGGAACTATAATGTAAACCTCAACATACCATACTCTTCTCCCATGGTTTCAAGAGGTGTCTTATACAGTTTGCTGAAGAAAGATTCAGGATGAAGGGCAACAGCTGCTCCAACACAACTTACTGCCAATGCTTTTACACTGACCCTCACATCCCTATCAGGAACTAAAGCTGTAAAAAATAAAAAAAAATAAAAATGCTGAACATAAGTAACTACTTTCAATTGTTAAAGAGCAAAAGCATACAAAATTAATATCCTGTTACAACTTAACCTGGATAAATATTTTGACAAGGTATTAATGCAGACCCAATAATTGCATCTAGTTGATTAATCATTTATATAGCACCTTCCTCCTAAAAAATTTCCAATTGCTAAACATTGGCTTTCTCCATCCACTGAGAATGTGGTAGCTACATTAGCAGTGCACAATATTACATAGTTTAGGACAGGAAAGAATATATCAAATCCTAGTGTGACATGCTTATCTAAGTTTTAAAACTACAGCTATCCCCACTGCAGAAGCAGACAAAATCCACGTAAAAAGAAGGGATGGGCATACTGAGCCAGAAAGTGTTTTTGAAAATAGCTCCCTGACATTTTATTGCAGCACGGTGATTCGAAAGGCAAAATAATTGCTGTTTCAAAATACAGTATTCTAGATTATCTAAACTGTGTTAATTTGTACAGGAAATTAAGAAACCCGTAAGAATTTTTACTAAAGGCATAAAAATGAAAGAATGTCTGCTTGTCACCCAAGCCTGTAATATTGGCACCATCTCTCTTTAGGTGCTCCCATCCAGTCTATATCTAAATACTGCTGATTCTTTCTGCGCAACTTCTCTAAAATATGGCCTCTCTTATCCAGCCATGCAACTAAAACGCTAGTCAAAGCTCTCATCTCGCCTCTGGCCTTGACAAATGCAATCTTACTCCACTCATATCCATTCAGAATGCTGCTGCAAAGATCATTTTCCTAGACCAGGGGTAGGCAACCTTTCAGAAGTGGTGTGCCAAGTCTTCATTTATTCACTCTAATTTAAGGTTTCGCGTGCCAGTAATTTTAACATTTTTAGAAGGTCTCTTTCTATAAGTCTATAATATATAACTAAACTATTGTTGTATGTAAAGTAAATAAGGGTTTTTAAATGTTTAAGAAGCTTCATTTAAAATTAACTTAAAATGAGAGCCCCCCAGATCGGTGGCCAGGACCCGGGCAGTGTGAGTGCCACTGAAATTCAGCTCACGTGCCGCCTTCAGCACACGTGCCATAGGTTGCCTACCCCTGTCCTAGACTGTTCGCTTTGATCACGTCACCCCTCTTTGAATCCCTTCATTAGCTCTCTTCTCCATCTCCTCAAACATTAACTGTTTTAATTCACTTTCAAGGCCTTCCACTATCAATATACACACTACCTATCATCTCTCACTTGCTGTCGATGCTCACTTTCAATCAGCTCATGATGCCAGCCTGTACTGTTCACTTGTTAAATTTTCGAACAACCACTGCTGTGCTTTCTCCCATGCTGCTCTACACACTTGGGAGTTGCTTCCCATAAGCATCTGCAAAGCTACCTCATTACCCACCTCAAAACTCTCCTTTCCTGTGATGTCTACAAAAAACTTGACAACCGTTAGGTTTGTTACCAGGGACCACTTGTGTGCAGGGACCACTACATGTCATGCTGACAAGTTTTATCTCAACTTTTCCTGGTACTTCCACGTCAGTCTGTATCCATCTGGTATCTCTTGTCATATATTTAGTCTGTAAGCTCATTGGGGCAGGGACTGCCATTTTGTTCTGAGTTAGTGCAGCGCCCAATGAAGTCCTGCTCCATGACTAGGGCTCCTAAGTGCTATGGTAATAAGCAAATGTGGGTGAGGAAAGATTCCTTTTGCCTTTGTTAGTATTCTTACATTTCAAGTTCAAGCTGACAAGAGCTCAAGAATGAGGAAAAACAAGTCAGTCACTCAGGTCTAACACAGCCACATCCAACTGAAACTGTAAGGAAAATTTCCACTGAGCAGAAATTATTTACCCAAATTGGAATGTGAGTGGGACAGTGAGGTTGAGAAACTCTCCTACCCTTGCAGAAGTGCTATGGAGGTTTTACTATCCATAAATAATCAGTAATTGTGTGTTACATTTCATCTGAAAGTGGGCACCTCTAAAAACATCCCTCATATAATGTCGGGGTATTGGTTTAGGTTCTGACAGAGAGCAGAGTGGCACTAGTGATTATTAATAAGGCTAAGATTTTATCACAGATACTTTTAGTAAAAGTCACGGTCAGGTCACGGACAATAAAGAAAAATCCACGGAAGTCCGTGACCTGTCCCTGACTTTTACTAAAAATATCCATGATAAAATGGGAAGGGGCTGGGCAGATGCTGGGTGGCTGGGAGCTTCAGGCTCCCACACCACCACCAGCTGCAGGGTTCCCTTACCCCCCGCGGTGGCAGAGAGCCGCTAGGGTCCACCTATGACCAGCAGCAGCAGCCGCCAGCGGCTGGGGAGCCGCAGAGGTCCCCCATTCTGCCACTGGCAGACGCGGAGCTGCTGGTCCCCCATGCTGCCGCCAGGGAACTGCGGGGTCCACTGCCTGCCCACGGCAGCTGGGAGCTTGGGGGCCCCGCTGCCTTAGGTGGCGGGGTACCTCACAGCTCCCTGTCACTGCGAGAGGCTGCTGGACCCTGTAGCTCCCAGCCACCAGGGCTGAAGTCACGGAGGTCTTTGGAAGTCACGGATTCTGTGACTCCCATGACTAAATTGTAGCCTAAATTATTAACGTTTATAGCCACAACTAGATTATAAGCTTTTCAGGGCAGGAGCTAGGTCTTATTTCTGGAGTCCATAGGATGCTCAAGAACAAAATGAAAATAAGGTATCCCTCATGAACCAGCTCCTCCCAGGGAGAGCATAGGAGGAAGGTCTGGGTTTAGTTTTTTAAGTGCAAAGGTATGGAAATCAAGAGCCTGGGAAATAGTACTTAGATTTGCCAAAGACAGTGTGAGACTTTGGGTGAATAACTTCAGCCTCATATCACTCTTTTGAGGTAAGTATGCTGATTTCACAGATGCATAAACTGTTTGTTTATTTGTAAAGTGCTTTGATATCTTGAGAGGAAATTTACTATAAATCAGGGGTAGGCAACCTATGGCACGTGTGCCAAAGGCAGCACACAAGCTGATTTTCAGAGGCACTCACACTGTCCGGGTCCTGGCCACTGGTTCCGGGGGGCTCTGCATTTTAATTTAATTTTAAATGAAGCTTCTTAAACATTTTAAAAACCTTATTTACTTTACATACAACAATAGTTTAGTTATATATTATAGGCTTATAGAAAGAGACCTTCTAAAAATGTTAAAATGTATTACTGGGATGAGAAACCGTCACTGCTCTACAGCCAAAATGCTTCTGAAATAAATGTAGTCAAACTTTACTAATTCTGGGTCACAGAGAATGAAAATGATGCTTAAAATTGTTGATTGGCTCTAGTTTTCAAGATATGCTATTGGGTCAGTATATACGACCCTTGACTTGGGAATGGCGGAGGATAAGTGAGTTATAAAGGGAATTTAAACCAGAAATGACTAAAATACATCTTTGACTGGATCTATGAATAAATCTATGACTGGGTTTGGACAGTACTTGCTTTTTAGGCAAAACAATGAATGATGCAATCTGAAGCTGGTATTGCGTCATACATGATATGAATTGCATCATGTTATTCCTAGAAGTCATGGATGATGCAATCATAACGAAGCTTACATCACTCTGCTGAACAAATTGCCCTACATCAGCTCTAGAAATCATACAGTGTCGTGCTCTCTTATTTGTCAGTGTTTGATTTTGCAAAGGGACACGTCTGTTTAGCCAAAGTGAGCAGAGATGCCTCGTACTTGTGTGAACAGTGCAGATAACTTCTGCTATGTTTGTAGTGAAGTGACTTTTGCATCACAAAAGCGCAGTATAACCACTATGGTTAAGAAAGCCTATCACCTTTATTTTGGCTGCAAAATTGGAGATCAGGACAAGAGGTGGGCCCCACACATATGCTGCAACACTTGTGCAACAAATCTTCGCCAGTGGTTGAACAGGAAAAGGAAATCTATGCCTTTTGCAGTGCCAATGATTTGGAGAGAGCCAACAGATCATACCAGCAATTGTTACTTCTGCATGGTGCCTCCAGTTGGGAAAGATGTGTCAAAGAAGAAAAAGTGGACTGTGCATCATCCAAACATTCCATCAGCTATACGCCCAGTACCCCATGGAGGAGGACTGCCGGTTCCTGATGCACCAGAATCATTCTCACTTGAGTCAGACGAGGAAGAGGAAGAGGATGAAACTTCTGGTCCTGAACCATCAATGTCACAGGACCCACATTTTCTCCCATCCTCCTCCTCTGAACCACACCTCATAACACAAGGTGAACTGAATGACCTTGTCAGGGATTTGGAACTACCCAAGAGTAAGGCAGAGCTGTTGGGCTCCAGACTACAGCAGTGGTATCTCCTGGCAGGTGATGTTAGGGTTTCCATGTTCCGTGACCGTCAAAAGGATCTTGTCCCATTCTTCTTCATGGAAGGTGATCTTGTAGCCTGCAACAACATCGATGGTGTGATGACAGCCCTCAACATTGTTCACGATCCAGATGAGTGGAGACTGTTCATTGATTCATCGAAGATGAGTCTTAAAGCTGTTTTACTGCATAATGGCAATGTTTTGCCCTCAATTCCAGTTGGTCATGCAGTCCATATGAAGGAAACCTATGACAACATGAAACAACTTTTGAGGTGCATAAACTATGACCAACATCAGTGGCAGCTTTGAGGCGATTTGAAGGTTGTTGCTCTCTTGCTTGGTCTGCAGACTGGATACACAAAGTACTGCTGTTTTCTCTGCGAATGGGATAGTCGTGCAAGAGATTCCCACTACATCAAGAATGATTGGCCACTCCGACAGTCATTGGAGCCTGGGAGGAAAAGTGTTCAGCATGCACCACTTGTTGAATCAAGGAAGATTTTGTTACCACCCTTACACATCAAGCTGGGTCTGATGAAGAACTTTGTCAAGGCCATTGACAAAACACAAGCAGCTTTCAAGTACCTCCGTGTAAAATTTCCAAGGTTAAGTGAAGCTAAGATAAAGGAAGGTGTCTTTGTTGGTCCTCAGATTCGTGAACTTCTTCGAGATGATGCATGAGACCATGCACTGCGTGGCAAGGAAAAGACGGCATGGAAAGCCTTCCAGTTAGTGGCAATAAATTTTCTCGGAAACAACAAGGCAGACAACTACAGGTTGTTGGTGGAAAACCTCCTCAAGGCATACAAAAGCCTTGGTTGCAACATGTCACTAAAGATACATTTTTTGCACTCTCATCTAGATTTTTTTCCACCGAACTGCGGAGCAGTGAGCAATGAGCACGGCGAGCGATTTCACCAGGACATTGCAACAATGGAGAAACGCTATCAGGGCAAATGGAGCCCATCAATGCTTGCAGACTATGGCTGGACAGTGACAAGAGATGCTCCATTTAATGAATACAAGAGACAAGCCAAGAAGCGCCGAGTAGACACTGAATAGGACTAAACTATGTACATAATAGTTTTTTGCCTTTTGTTTCATAATAAATTTTATTTATATAACCCTTTTGCTGATTTTTAAAGTGTTACATAAACAGGACAGGTGAAATATTATCATGTAAAGCAACCATAAACACATGAAAAGACCTAGGTTTACAATTTATGATTAAAACTCTACTATCTACACAATATACATAGACATAAAATGTAAAAACTTAAATATCTTAGAAACAGTAGCCAATCAGTTGTTTTAATTGTCATATTTGAATTCAGCACATCAAAATACATAATAAATAGCACATTTTATCTCTGAAGCAGACGACTTCTCAAAAATTGTAGACCAGTGTTATGAGTGAATAAATGAAGACTCGGCACACCATTTTCTGAAAGGTTGCCGACCCCTGCTATAAATTATAAATACCACCTCCAAGAGCACCCTAGGTTTTCCTTGAAGACTTCCCCTTCCAGTCTCCCCACTAAGCTTATAAGAGAGCTTATGAGAATACAGCTGACAGTAGTATGGCTGTATGGCATGTAACAAAGGTGTGGTGGGGGAGGCAGGGAGGAATATCTCCTTTTAGTATGTGTGCTCGACTTCAGTTAAGTCAGTAGGAATTACACACTCATACCTGGGGGGGTGAGGGGGGGGGGGGGGCGGAGAGAAACCCACCACAATGGCCACTGTTGCTGTGAGACTTTATAAGAGAGATTCCTTGGCAGCAACCATTCAACCCCAATTATGGTGTTAATTTAAACAGTAAGGATAGGCCAGTGCTTAGGGCATCAGTCTAAGACTTTGAAAACGTGGGTTCAATTCCCTACTCTGCCACAGGCTTCCTATGGGACCTTGACAAGTCACTTAAGGCTGAATGCATAAAAGGAGTCTGGGCTCTTAAGAAAAAAATCACAGAAACCACAATGTGATCCACAAAGCCTGAGTTAGGTGCCCAGGCTCCCTATACAATGAATGGCAAGATATAGCTCCTAAGACTGCAATTCATAAAAGCGAGCATGCTAGGTGGCTCCCCGCCTAAGCTACCCAATAGGAGATGCTGAGGAAAGGGGACTGTGCTTAACTCCATTCCTCTCTCAGAGATGGGCGCCTGACTGCAGAGGCGCACCTGTTTCTGCTTCGTAATTCACAGCCAGGAACCTTCTTTAAAATTAGATGCCTATGCCATTTTACATTGTGATGGTGCCCACACACCTGGTAACTTTCCCCCCAGTGGTTAGTACTCACTTGTGATGTGGGAGACCCAGGCTTAAGTCTCTCCTCAGGCAAAGAAGGGAGAAAGCATTTGAACCGGGGTCTCCCACACCTTTCAGAACTAGTGCTCTAACCCAGCGTTTCTCAAATGTGGCCACCAAGGGCTTCTCTTGCGGCTACAGCCTCCTGGGCAGTGATTGGGAGGGGAGCTAAGCACCCTCTCCCTTGGGGCCGCCCAGAGGTGTTGGGTCATCACCCCTCTGGAAACACAAATGCCGGAGGAGCAGACAGCTGGTGTGAGTTCCCCACCTTCCTGGGGGTGGTGGAGCTCAGGGCTTCAGCGCTGGGGTGGCGGGAGGCAGGCTCCAGCCATTCAGCGGCGGGCTCTGGACATGGGCACTGGCTGTGTGGCGGCAGGTTCCGGCCGCGGGCTCCATCCCTCAGCCGTAGGACCCAGCAGGCTCCATCCCCCGGTCCCTCACCCATCCACCCTAGGCCCCCGCTGTCTCCCTACCCATCCGACCAAGACTTAATTTGTCTCGTGGCTTGCCAGGCCTGAGTAAGTCTGCTGTGAAAAGTGATATTTGTATGTTTGTTAATATCATTTTTCATTGACTCCCAGCTAGCTAGCAAGTCTGCTGCTGTGAAAAGTGATATCAACAAACATCATTGTTCACAGAAGCAGGCTTACTAGCTAGCAAATCTAAAAAAATACAAAACCAAACAAGCAAAAGAAACAACAACAAAAGACAAGAACATGCAAAGCACCTTATTTGTGTCTCTTTTCTGTTTAGGTCCAGTAAAGAATAGACACAACTGTCCATTATTTTTACTACTGAATCTGCAAAAAAACCCTACATAAATAAATTACTATGATTTGGACATGGACATGTGCATATTTATTTGTTTTTCCTAAAGTTAAGTATTTTAGGGAAAAGTGTCATAGCGGCCACCAGCAAGAGTTGGTGGCCACACTCTGAGGCCACCAAAAAATTTGTTGTGAGAACCCCTACTCTAAGCAGTGCTCTACCTATGGGATATTCTGATGTGGAACTCCCTCTGTCTCTCCTGTTGAAGCTGTTCCACTCTGCATAATGAAAGAGTGACTGGAGTAAGGGGACTGGACCCAGGGTCTCCCACTTCCCCAGTGCCCTAACCTTTGGACTAGAGTGTCACTCTCTCCTTCAACAACTGTTCCACTTTGGATAAATAGTCACTGGGCCAGAGAGATAGAGAGACTCCGTACACCCTAAAAATTCCTTATGTTCTTTGACCTACTGCAGCAGAGTGCACTAAGGCACTTTATTGCATGGTAGCAGGATCCACATGGCTAGTGAGCCTGTAAGAGGCTATAGCACCATAGATTTACCTCTGACTTATCAACACTGGACAAGCCCAGAGAACAACTGATGAAAAGTACTCAAAGAGTTAGGTATTATTATATAAACATGCTGGTATGCAACAAGATGTTATCTAGAATTTGAACCAAAGACACACGTTTCAAAACAGAAATATCTATATTTGCTAAAAGGAAAATGACAATCCCTTAAATGGGCAATGTCAGCTTAAAACCTAATCCATTTTAAAAATGGAGTTAAAATTAATTTCATGTATTACACCTGCCTAAGTCCCCACTTCAATTTTTGCAGAAATTACATTTAGTGTTTTTAAAAATGTTTCTCCCCCCACTGCAGCATGGAAGATCCACACAGAGAAAACAGCCAAGCTAATTATACACAAAATGCTGTCAACTGCACAAATGAAGGAAGGATAGTCTAAGGCTGGGATGCTAGCCTGGGACTTAAGAGACCCCTCTTCAGTTCCCTGCATAACCTTGGGCAAGTCATTTAATCTCTCTGTACCCAAGTTTCTCATCTGTAAATGGAGATAATAGTACTTTCTTACCTCAAAAGGGCGTGGAGAGGACCAAAAAAAAGTTTCTGAGACACTCAGATGCTATATGGTAATGGGGGACCACATAAGTATCCAAAATAGAGAAAAGTGGGGAAAAAAAGAAAATAAAAAGGAAAATCTCATATTTCAATTATTATAAACTTGGGTATCCGAGCACGCCATTGCCGCTCCACTTCTCCCGTCTCCCAGGCTTGCGGCGCCAATCAGCTGTTTGGCGCCGCAAGCCTGGGAGGGAGAGAAATCCCTATGTAACATTCATTGACAAAGAATTTTCAGAGAAAAGTGTGTTCTATTTAAGTTGTAACCCTTTAAGATAGGGTTTTTACAAGCTTCATATAATGTGGACCACATCTTGAGAGATTTCCCTCCCATGCAGTCACACAGCTTCCCTGTGACAACAGCAGCAATTGCTTAAATGGAAAATTTCAAGTATTTGTATTTTTAACTGTAAAATACAGTGTCTGGTCCTTTTCAAAAGACATATACTGTTCCTTTTAGCGCCTTACAGACAGGAAGGAAAGGGAACTAACAGTCGTCCATCTCCCTGTTCCCCTGCACATGCTATTTCCTCCCCCCCACCCCCACCCCCCACTATCTGGTCCCCTAACACTCCTCAGGCTGTCTGGTCCTTCTTTCTCCCTGAATTTGCTTCCTGGTTCTCTTCTGTGTAGGATATGCTACCGAACCACCTAGTCTCTTCTCCATTTGCTCCTATGGACACACTGCCTGGCTAGTGGCTCTGATCTTGTAAGTAGTCCTTCCCTCCTTCCTGCTGGTGGCTTCACTGATAGGCAGTTCCACTCCTGCTGATGGCTCTGGTACAAGACAGAAAAACCCATTTCCTCCACTTATGCAGCACCAGTCTAAGCAAGCTCCACCTCCTTGTTTCTAGCTGCTTTTACTGGTATCCCAGGCTTAACTATGCTATACAAAACCTAGACACTCATGTAAACCACTGGTAAAATGGAGGAGCTGCTGGCATTATCATGTGATCTGCCGGCTCCCCACGGATTAGAATTAGAGAATTGCCATCTTAAGGAGTTAAAAAAAGTTATCTGGTTATTTTACCATTTCAAACATCCTTTAAATAACTTTTTTTAATAACTTAATATTTGACTAGCAAGTTTACAGTAATATAATAATTTCATCAGGAACGAGCAGGTCAAAACTAAGTTCAGCAATTATGAAAGAGACTATAAATCCTTTTAAAGCTCTTTAGAAGCTGTTGTCATACTTTAAAGTCCTGTCATGAAAAAACAATACGCTCAGTCAATGAAGAGCTGTCACACAACTAGATAAAGTGATCACACTTTGTTTTGTATATTGAGGCAGACAATAAGCCATCACTGTTTTTGACAGCAACTTACCTCCTTTCTCCCCAGTAAGCAGAAAAGAAGCAGATAGGAGACGAACACAGTGAACCAGAGGAGCAGAATTTCCATCTGTGTAGTGACCTATATCTCCCTTTATTCTGGAAGGCTGTTACAAAAAGCAAATCACAGGTCTTATGTATGCTTTTAAGATTAAGTTTAAATTAAAAAAATCATAAGAGGGAACACAATTTAGAAACATTAAGTAATAAACAAGGATCCTAGAAATCTATTTGCCATGGAAAAACACAGAATCTGCATTTGCAGAGAATCTTTAGTTTTTATATTTTTTGAAAAAAATAGAATCATGTACAGTAGCATAACAGGGGAAATGGGCGGGGCTTGGGCTGCCAGCTTAAAAATTGTGAATATATCAATTAAACAGTGTGTTCAAGTGATACCTATTTATATTGTGGCTATGGAAATTAAAGATCATCATTTTATTTTAAATGTGGAAAAACAGATTTTATGGGGGGAGGGAGTTAATCTGAGAATTTTGTTTTTTTTTTAATCACGAAAAACTAGGATCCCTGGTAATAAATCAGAGGCACATTAAATACATCTTCTGTGAGAATGCCCTAAAACCAAATATTTTTGCAAAGATGCCACCACCAGCACTATAATTGTTCTAATTTCACCATAAAAACTATAATATGACAGTTCTGGTAGATTGTTATTTATCTAGACTTGCTGTTTGACAAAAGACTGTCCATGAGGCTCCTTCGGTTACAAAGTTATGCTCTCTGGAAACAGAATATGGAAAGCTCAAGAGTAACATCCTTCTGGAAGTTGCCAAATTTATTAGCTTAAACTGTATGATAGAGAATCTGGCATACCTTTTCAGTGTTGGGGATTAAAAAAAAAAATTTTTTTTCCATATAAAACTCATTGCATTCAACTTGAACTCCTTGGAAGTTCTTTGCTGTATTTGTTCATCGCAGATGGTGGTCAGTTCAATGATATTTGAGCAGCAGATGAAAAATTCATTACATGTCCCTTTGCTACTCTTCATGCACACAGCAAGGGGGAGTTCTTTTTCTCTCTGCAGTTCTGACACCCTTAATTGCATGACTTGTCTATTTATGTTTGCCTAATAGTATACCGTCTTTTGTTTATGTAAGTTTTCAAGATACTGTATTTATGTGATCTAGGAAGTTTTAATTACAAGTTAGAATGTTGATGACTGGAATGCACTTTTTTCAAGCTGGAACATATACTGTAAAGTATACCTACTATTGTACAGATTACCAAATTATCTGCTTATAAAGCAGAATTCCATTAGTTGTTTCAGGTATGCTGGTTTTGAAAATTTAACAAACACCTAACTTAAAAACCCACCTCGAGTGAGAGAATGTCTTACCTTAATCTCATGATCAACAGATTCTACTGCTTCTTCTTTTGCCATGAATCTATCTACACTGCTGTCAGAAGGCTGCCTGCTATGGCCCATGGTTTTCAATAAGTGTGGTTGCTGAAGGGCTTCAGAAAAAAGCAATACATAGCACATTATTTAAGATGTAAATTAAGCTAAATGCAGATCACACACTTTTAACTGAAGTTTATTACCAGACAGTTAAAAAAAGTAGCCTAGAACTAACAAGTAAAATGATTTGTTAAAGAAATGAAAATAGGAAAGATTCATCTTATACATTCATCTTATTCATCTGAAAGTTGTTATATTTGTTTCTGGTAGACATAAAATAGATAATCAGTCTTGCTGGAAATCAGATTCATAGATTCTAGGACTGGAAGGGACCTCGAGAGGTCATCGAGTCCAGTCCCCTGCCCGCATGGCAGGACCAAATACTGTCTAAACCATCCCTGATAGACATTTATCTAACCTACTCTTAAATATCTCCAGAGATGGAGATTCCACAACCTCCCTAGGCAATTTATTCTAGTGTTTAACCACCCTGAGAGTTAGGAACTTTTTCCTAATATCCCTTGCTGCAGTTTAAGCCCATTGCTTCTTGTTCTATCCTTAGAGGCTAAGGTGAACAAGTTTTCTCCCTCCTCCTTATGACACCCTTTTAGATACCTGAAAACTGCAATCATGTCCCCTCTCAGTCTTCTCTTTTCCAAACTAAACAAACCCAATTCTTTCAGCCTTCCTTCATAGGTCATGTTCTCAAGACCTTTAATCATTCTTGTTCTTCTCTGGACCCTCTCCAATTTCTCCATATTTTTCTTGAAATGCGGTGCCCAGAACTGGACACAATACTCCAGCTGAGGCCTAACCAGAGCAGAGTAGAGCGGAAGAATGACTTCTCGTGTCTTGCTCACAACACACCTGTTAATACATCCCAGAATCACGTTTGCTTTTTTTGCAACAGCATCATACTGTTGACTCATATTTAGCTTGTGGTCCACTATAACCCCTAGATCCCTTTCTGCCATACTCCTTCCTAGACAGTCTCTTCCCATTCTGTATGTGTGAAACTGATTTTTCCTTCCTAAGTGGAGCACTTTGCATTTGCAGATGAAAGATGCTACTATTTTTGTAATTGATTTTTCCTATTTATCAACATACCAAGGGAAGAATTTCTGAAAGGATCTGAGGATTCATCATGGAGAACATTTGCAGTTTCATCTTCCTCATCTTGCAGCTGTCCAATCTGCATTCCAGAATACTGGCTTTCAGTACCCTCTAGAACCTAAGATATACAAGGAGTGGACTTTTAGAGTAGACTAACTTTGAGTGCACAAGTCAGAGCACAAACATGCAATGTTAGTAATTCACAAACCAAAGTCAGTCTGATGCATGTTAGCATAAGCGTGCAGCTATGTGCTGGCCCCACACTTCTCAGACTCCTCATTTTTCCAAGATGCAAAATTGTGATCTGGATAGCTCACAGGCCTGACTTAGATTAGAGCCTGCCTCTGTACTACAGCTTGGGCCTTTCTCATTGGTGTGAGGCAAACTGATCCTCCATCCCAGCTGCTATCAACCTCCACCACCCCCTTTTAAGGCCCCAGCTTGACCTAAACTGTCCAGCTGCCAAACCCTCCGATGACCTCAGATGCAGCATGTGGGTAATGGAAGTCTAGCAGTGATCCCACTGGGCACCACAAAACATAGGGCTGGACCTCTTCAAGATACTCTCATTTTATCCCTTAATTCTAACTCAAAGTCTAATGGAAATGAGTTGTTTTTTTTAAAAATCCAATCCCTGATACTAATGTTATGAACCTGCTGCTTATTTAATTAATGCAAAGAGACCACCACCAAAAGGTAGCAAAAAACATTTCACAGCTATACTATCAGAAGGTAACTTAATTTTCTGGCTGCAAAATGCCATGTAAATCGTTAAAGTGAAAGATAAGAATTAAGCTGTCAAGAAATTTTAGCTGCTTAGACTATAATATGAAAATAAATACACAAACAATATGCTGATTGAGTAAGTTACCTTTAACATTCCTATCCTGCACTGGCCAGGAAATGACTCTTCTTTAATTTATAAAAGTCTAAGATCCAACCATATAATTATGAAACAAATCTTTATCATCATTTAATATTTCTCTTTAAAATATTAAAAGGACCTGAAAAGGTCCTCTTCTACTTACAGCAAATCCCAGACTTACAAAAATTAAATAAGCATGCAGAAAGACGAAGTGACACCTCAATTCCCATCCCAACAACAAACTAGCTAGAAACACCCCTCACGATTTTTATGACATCAACCCTCTATACAATGCAAATAAAAAGCAGCCTATAAATTAAAAAAAACACGGAAGTCTGAAAGCAGTTAAAATGTCTAACAAAATACCAAATTAAAATGACACATCTTCAAGAAAACAAGAGATAGCGTTCTTGGATTTCATATGGCAGGAAACTCCATAAACAAAGACAACAGGAAGAAAAAGCCCACAGCCCAAAGATAACAAATTTAACACAAAAAAGGCAAGCCCGGCTCATCTGATCATTTAGGATATGACCACTTTCAGAATTGTCAGTCCATCACTTATTTGGATTTCAAAATCCTATTGTGTATATGTTTAGTCTAACTTCTCTCCTTACTTGTCTAAACCTATAACAGATTTAGATTTATACACTAATACTCTGCTTTATTATTGCAATGGTATCAAATTTTCATTAGATTTGTTAAAAAAAAATATTTGAATGTGTTTATAAAGGCCAAATCATTACATTAATGTGTGTGTTTAAAATAAATATTTTTAAACAATACTTGTGAAGCAGTCTCTCTTTTGCTTACCTGCCAAAACCCAAGTTCAGTGTTCCGCACTTCCGGGGGAAAGCTTATGACAATGTAGGAAGTACAATTTTAGATAACTGTGTTTTGACTAGCTGTTGCAGAGAAGATTCCAAACCCTGAACTCAGGTTTTGGCAGATAAATAAAAACTTTTTCAAACACTGGTTTTTAAAATGCATTTGTATTTTACACTATGGTTTTACAATAAAAAGTGACTAGAAATGGCATTGCAGGGTTCCATGATGACTGAACATGATTTCCACAGCAAATGGAATCAGCAATAAGATTCAGCAGGACAAATTCTAACTTCAGTTACACTTGGTGCAATACCATCATAAAATTCTGTTCTGAATGAACAGGTCTAAGGAGAGATTGCATCTAAAATGGTTAATTCTTAACCTGTTTGCTAAATACCAGGTGGCCTCTGGGTATTTCCACGTTCATTGTTTACATAATTATCAACTTACAGTATAATATGCCTTTCAGAGGCACTTTATATATGCATTAAGCATCACTAAACCTCACTGAAGATATATGTACTGGATTTCCAAAGCAGGTACAGTAACTCCTCACTTAACTTTGTCCTGGTTAACGTTGTTTCGTTGCTGATCAATTAGAGAACATGCTCGTTTTAAGTTGCACAATACTCCCTTATAACGTTGTTTGGTAGCTGCCTGCTTTGTCCACTGCTTCCAGAAACAGCAGCCAGTTGGAGCTAGTGGGTGGGGGCTTGGAACGAGGGTGAACCAGAAGCCCACCCATCAGCTCCCCGCTCCCCTAAGTTCCCTGTGCGGCAGCCGAGCAGGCTACCAATTGCAGGGCAGTGGGCTGTCCCTCCCACCACTGTGTGTGCTGCTCCTGTCCTCGGCCTTGGAGCTGCTCCTGGGAGCCAGGGCTCAGGATGGAGGGAGCTTGCTGGCAGCAGCTGCTATCTCAACTTGATGATCTACTTAAAAAGGCAATGTACTTAGAGTGGGGTCAGGGTACTTAAGGGTGCAATGCTCGTCTCTCTCACACAGGCTGTGTGTCTCTGTCTCTCTCTGCCATGCTGTCTCCCCTCCCTCCTTTCGGGCTGCCTTGTAGAGTGTGAGGCTACATTAATAACAATGTGTTAACCCTTGAGGGCTCAGCCGAGTACTAGTTCATCATTTAGCATCATTTATCCCTGGGAAATATCCCACCCTCTTACTTCACCTCCTCAACCAAGCGTCACAATCATCATTGCTGTGTACAGTAATAAATTGTTTGTTTAAAACTTATACTGTGTGTGGGGGGGCAGTATACATATAAAATATAGTCTTTTTACATTAATTCTTATGGGGAAATTGGATTTGCTTAACATCGTTTCACTTAAAAAGTAGCATTTTTCAGGAACATAACTACAATGTTAAGCAAGGAGTTACTGTACCAAGAAAATATGAAAGCCTTTGACAATTTCAGATTGCAACTCATGTTGAAAAGAACTCTGTACGACCTTAACTGTCCAAACTTAACTGTTCATTTCCAGAGTTCACAATCAGAGTACATCAGAGCTATGGTTATGTGCTAAGAGAGCATACTGAACACTGAAAGGAGGAAATAAAAGATATGTAAGAGTTAAAAACTATCAGTGAAGGACGTATCTATTTGGCATATCTGCATCTGTAAAGTGGGATAAGTGTGATCATCCAGCTCAGCAGCTTACCAAATTGGTACTTTTCCCTGAAGGCGGAATCTTGGGCTTTAGGATTTAAATTTTATTTAATTACTTATGGATATCTTGTATTCATCATCTCTTAAAGTTGTAAATCAAGATTGACTATCTTTCTAAAAGATATGCTATAGCTCAAACATAAATTACAGACACTCCCCGGGTTACACAAGACCCGATTTACGCAAATCCACACTTACGGAAAAAGCTCTGTAAGTTCCGTAAGCTTTTTTTTTTTTTTGGTGGTGTAATTGTCAGGTATACATTCCTGACTTACGCAAAATTCAACTTACACAAGGTGCTCCGGAATGGAACGCTTGCATAAGTCGGGGAGCATCTGTAGAGGCTTGATGCAGAAATTATTGGGTGAGAGTCTATGGCCTGGGTAATGCAGAAGGTCAGACTATGATACTAATAGTCCTTTCTGGTCTTAATATCTATGAATTTAAAAAAAGCTTAAGACTCCAGTCTTTATGATTGCAAAGATGACTGTCAAAAACTGAACAAGTCTAAACCAATGCAGTAATATCAGCCCAAACATGCAGACAGCCTGAAGCAACAGCTTTAAGGGAAATGGGAACTCTCCAATTCTTCTGAATATAGCATTCACTCTGAAGCTTGATGATGACCACTTAGACATCAACAATCTTAGCTATATCACTATTGGGAGCTTGCAAGAAAGGAGAAGGTCAATCCTATTACGAAGATCTGTACTATCTACTGTGAACACCAGTTCATTTTTGCATCATGAGCATTTAAGTGCTGGTCAGAGTTTGAGAAAATATTACTACTTCTCTTCTGCACAATCTGACCCCACTTTTGTGCAAGAGTACCTGTTTGTCACATTTGTAAAGAAACCATTTTTAAAAACTCCACAGGTCATTTATTCTTCCCAACTCATCTTCAATGAGTTCACAGAGCTGTTTTTAGGTCAAGCACCGACAACACATTTGGAAGCCTGAATTGAGGGTTGATATGCTACATATCTGCATTTGATTGTGTCATTTGCCAAATTCCTTAAAAAAGCTTTTTTTAAAACAAAAACCAAACAAAAAAAAAGGCATTATTATCTGTTGAATTGTCCTTTTTCAACTACATGACATCTTCACTGAAAAGAGATGGGCATACTGAAATATCTGTAAATATCTGTAGAGTACACTACTGAATAAATGCTTGAAGTAAGCATAAAAGCATCAATGTGTGGTACATATAAAGTTACGCAATGTTCAAACAATATAACAGACATTCCAAGAGGGTATAACAAGAGGTAGTAAAACTTAATTTCCAAGTGAGAAAGCACAGGCAATAAGCCACAGAATATGCAACATGAAAGCATGAGGTTGAAACACTCAGACTTGAGGGGTATTTATCTATTATTCCAAATGGAAGGTTCACCCTTTAACACTTTCACTAGCCCTTTTAAACTGAAGGTTTACAATTTAGTTAGCTTTAAGGGCTAACGTGCTATTAAAACAGAAGCATGTAATATTTAGAACATTTTTCATGAAAACCCATTAATATTTTCATTCTTTCAGTGAAAAGAGTAATTTTATAGTGTGTTTAATACATAGAGGTCAAGTTTAAAGCCTTGTGTTCAAACTAATGTTTATAAACAGAAATTCATTTTTTTAAAGCTGCAGTGAAAGTGTTAAAATGAGGTCAAGCTCTCAGTTAAAGCTATGAGCTGCTGACCTTTTCAGTGTTACTAGCTGAGGACGGGAAAGTAGAAGATGAATAAGTAGATGTGTCCAAGTCTGGGCCCTCCATGGAGGAGCTCTGAGATATGTCGGGCCCCTCAGTAGAAGACTGGGATACCCGCTCTGCCCGTTGCACACTTACAATTTCAGAACTGTCCGAAGGGGTCACAGCTGAATCTGGACCTTCTGTGGTAGTCTGAGAGCTATCACTAACTGGTGAAGAAGCCTGCGTGCCATCATTCAAGTCCATAGTGGGGTCTGACTGGACAGTGCTGATCTGGCTGGAGCTCCGACTAAGCATGTCATCCTCTTCCCCTTCAGTAGTTGTGCTGGCCAAATCACAACTGGTCAGGTCTACAGAGTCTGATTGCAAAGTATGTTGTGAACGTGGCTGCTCAGTGATGATGTCATGTCCTGTGGGATCAGCTGCAGAACTTACTATTGATCCAGCTGTTGATACTCCTGATGAAGAAGCTAATTCACTGGTTATCTCACTCTTCATAGAGGCTTAAACAAAAAGAAATTAGTGATCCAAAGTCATCTATCAAGAAAATATCTGTATACACTTTAAGGAAAAGATTTAAACACCAAAGGAAAATAAAATAGTCAAATTCAGCTTTGCACCCCTGATATAAAACTGGATTAAGCTTAGAAGGGAGCAGTGAATGAAGCAATACAATATTGCTAGGGAGGTAAATGCCTGTAAGCCATTTAGGTATAGTACAGCCTTTTCAGCTTTTCATTGCTTCTTCTATAAAGGCTGTAACCAGCACCTTAAGGCCCATATTTAGTCCTTTTGGATCTGAATACAGCAGTACAAGAACCATCTTTTTTAATTATGGGTTAAGATGCCAGAAGCAGGGTTTTAAAGTTCAATAAAGAAAATGTATGCAAATTTGGATACGAGTCTGAGGGAGCTATGTTTCTAAATAGTATGCATCTTCTACTTTAAAAAATTATTATTTGATCGTCTTCTGTTACTATGATTGCTAACAGCACTTTAAAAACATTTTAAAATAACAGCAAGAAACAGCTGCAAGCGACTAGAATGAGGGAGATGAGAAGGTAGGCAGATATTTTAAAGGGAAATTGTGTGATAATAAAAACACTTTGTGAAAGTTTATTTACTTACTGTCACAAGAAACACCAAGATTACTATGACAGAAAGATTAGAAAAAAATTCTATAGAATTAAATTTGTTTACTTAGTGCATTTGACAGCACATTGTGTCTTTTCCCCCTGTTTTCAGGTCTTTCAACATAGCAATAATGAATAGAAACATTTTTTTTAAAATAAGAAAATATAATTGTAAAGAGAAAGATTGGCAGGACTACTCAGGAACAGGTGTAGTACTTAAAACTACTTTCAACTCTTTCTAGATTTTAAATTAATTTTTATCCCTTTAAGTTAAGTTTTTAAATAATGATTCTTTTAAATACATGATGCCGCATTAAACAGCATTTATGCTGTTTCCCCTTTAATCCTCAACTAAGCAAATTCCATAATCACAGTTGAATTAGACTTTTAACAATCGCCACACTTCGTAAACAAACAAAGGATAAATGGTAAAGGTAAAGGAGATGGTAAAATATAACTGTATATAGCCTTGGGCTATTCCATTTTTAGTCAATCATACTTTATGGACAGACACTTATTTACTATTCAGGGTGGACTTGCTGAACAGCTTACAGAAACACAGAAATTACACTAAAAAACTCTGTGTTAAAAAGAATGCAGTCCTACCTGCAAAAGTTGCAGTGCTGACTTCTGACCGTGTTTCAGGGTCATCCTCCAAGCCTTCTTCTTCTCCTAAAAGTACTTTACCTGGTAAATGATGCAGCAATAATATTTTTAAGTTTGCTAAAAATGCTATCCTACACTCTGGAAACAGTCTCAATTCTTTTTAAAAAAGAGAGAAGGTAAGTAAGTGAGGTAATATCTTTTATTGGACCAATTTCTGATGGTGAGAGAGACAAGCTTCCAAGCTACACAAAGCTCTTCTTCAGGGCTGGGAAATGTACTCTAGAGTATCACAGCTAAATACAAGCTGGAACAGAGATAAACAATTTGTTCCACCTTGTATTTAGCTGTGACACTCTTGAGTACATTTTCCAGCCCCGAAAAAGAGGTCCTTTAAGTTCAAAAGCTTGTGTCTCACCAGCAGAAGTTGGTCCAATAAAAGAGATTATCTCACTCACCTTGTTTAATATCCTGGGACCAACATGGCTACAACATTGCATACATGAAAAAAGTCAGATGTAAAATGTCTACCCTCTTTGAAGTAAATTATCTATCCTTACACTGAAAAAATATCCAGGTTATTATAAAATAATGGACATGGGGAAAATGAATAACTAAGAGAAAGAGCAGACAGCATTTTACTATGTAGTCGGGGAGAAGTGGACAATGACAAATGGACAATGAAGGCTGATTGCTTTGTGTGACAGTCTGGGACTCTGTTTATGTGAACTTATGAATGCCAATCTTTTATGAATTCTCTGTATGCTTATACCCTTACTCATAGCTTTCATTGTATCCTTGCATCAATCCTCTTGTTTAAAGGGAGAAGGTCTGGGTGTCTCCCCTGAACAGAGCAGACATTAAGGACCATCAGCATTGCAATAACCTTCCCTTATCAGGGTATTAGATTCTACCAGCCAAAAATGTTTGGCTTGCAAATGTCTCTTATCCCCAGTAACAAAGACTGAGGGTTGGAGACCGCAGTCCATAAAGAATTACAGAGTGAAAATATTCCAAGGAAAGGAAGAGTACTGGAATCTGCTGTTAAAAGGGAAACTCTCTAACAAGGAGGCAGCATATCAAAACTAGAAGACAAGACTTGGCAGGAGTAGAAGGGCTGCAGAAGAATTCTGGACTCGCTGGAAGATGCTGATTAAGACTCAAAGAGCTCTCAGAAGGGGTGAGAAAAACTGAGGAGGGTCTCACATGCAAGTGTTTGATATTTTTCCATAGATCTGAATATCTTGTGTACTTTGTTTATGGCCAGGTCTACACTACAGAGTTTTGCCAGCATAGCTCTGTCAGTCAGGTGTGTAAAGAAGTGTGATCCCTGACTGACAGCTGTGTCCCAAAAGCCCCTCACGTAGATGCAGTTATTCCAGTAAAAGCACAGTTTTGCTGGTACAACCTGCATCCACACTAGGAGCCTTTTGCCAGCATACACGTACCAATATAGATATACTAGCAAAGCACTCAAAGTATAGACCTGGCCAAGAAGTAAAGTGTGTGTGGTTTAGAAGTGCCTTTACAAACTCTGTGTGTTACTGGTTTAATTGTCACAAAATCCCCAAAAGGTGAAACAGTAAACCAGAGTATCCACGAGGATGGAGCTCTGGAGAAGGCATGCATGAGCTACTGGTGAGACTTGGGAGGTCCACATTGGTCTTGGGATCAAGGGTAACTCAGCTGCAAGGCTTCACATCCCGAGAAGGTACCAGCATTGCACCAGTCTGCACCCCAGGAGTGAGCCTGAAAGGGCAGAGCAAGTACATGTACGGATGCTGCTCACACTCAGTAAATTCAAAAGCATGTGGGGGATGCAAAGTTTGAGTCCAATACAGCAGCCTAATAAATTCCATAATGGGGTACTCAGCCAGGGCTATAATACTTCCTTTTTTTTTTTAAATGTGTATGGGTTACATGAAGATGCAACCCCCCACCTAATGCAATAAGATAATACATTTTAAAAGACCCAGGAAACAAAAGAGTTATTATGATAATAGTATTAGCAGCTTATGTGACACATACTACTAAACTACATATTTAGAAAGACTAACCGGTAATCCAAAATGTGTGGCAGAGAATTCTGTTTTGCATTTCCACTTTTGTTTTCTTTTATGATGCAACCACAAGGCTACATTAACACAGACATCTGCATTTAATATTCTTGGTTTTGTATTTTTCATGTGAAGAAAAAAAATGAAACACAGCTCTGATAATACAGAGTTGCAGAATTGTGTTTATCCACAGCACCATAAGTTTTAGAGTACCCAAGTCTACAGATAAGGAAAAATGTAGTTGTGGCATTTGGAATTGTGCAACTCCACAGTATTCCGGAAAATAATGCAACTAAAAATCTATTCTACAACAAATGTTTAGGCTTCTCTTTTTTGCACTATAAACGCATGAGAACATATTTTTAAAATAATTAATCATGCTGAAAATGGCTGAGTATACTTAAGGTCATACTGTGTTCTGAACCTCAAGCACAGAAGACTCAGTATGTGATCACTGAATCATAGAATATCAGGGTTGGAAGGGACCTCAGGAGGTCATCTAGTCCAGGGGTCGGCAACCTTTCAGAAGTGGTGTGCGGAGTCTTCATTTATACACTCTAATTTAAGGCTTCGCGTGCTAGTAATACATTTTAACGTTTTTTAGAAAGTCTCTCTATAAGTCTATATATTATATAACCAAACTACTGTTATATGTAAAGTAAATAAGGTTTTCAAAATGTTTCAGAAGCTTTATTTAAAATTAAATTAAAATGCAGATCTTATCAGTTTAGTGTGATCCTTGCCCCTGCTTTTCCTTGCTGAGTTTTCCAACATCTGGCACGTATTTGGATACTTTAAGCTGCACACAGGCTTCTGAGTGATCAGTTGTTAACCGGCTCCGAGAGGGACAGAGGACAGATTTCATGTGTGAAAATACCTGTTCACACAGGTATGTGGATCCAAATGCTGAAAGCATTGCAAACGCAATTTTCTTCAAACAGTTACATTTCACTGGCAGGGACGTCCAGCAGGTCAAAATAGAGGCCCCATGATCTCTCTCGGTAGCTTCAAGTGAGCTCCGCAGCTCCACAAACTTTGATGTCCACAATTCTGAGCTTTTTAACTGAATGAGTTGCATTTCGAAATCTTCAACACCCATCCACTGAAATACAGACAAATCCAAGTTGCTTTCGTTGAACTTTTCAGGTTTAATTAGAAAAGAAAGCATTGGGCCAAATCTCTGGAAATCTTGAAATCTGTCAGAAAATAATGATTCCAGTTCTTTCATGTACTTTCGAATCTCAGCAACACTGACAGTGCAACGTGTCGATAGCTCTTATATGAGTTGGAAGCAGTGGAAAGTAGAAGTTTGAATATCCCTGGAAAAAACTGCTCGTTTCACAACAAATGCTTTCCAGGCTTCATAAAGATCCAGACCTGTTTGCCCTGCACCCTGGAGAAAGAGGTTGAGTTCATTTATGTGAGCGGTGATATCAGTTAGAAACACGAGCGTACATAGCCATTTGTCATCATCCAGTTCAGGGTAGTTTTGTTCTTTTTCCGACAAACAGGCCTTGATTGCATCAAAACAGTTTACAAAGCGCACCAAAATTTTGCCATGACTTAGCCACCGAATGTTGCTGTGAAGTGGGATGTCGTTATAAGCACTGTCCATCTCTTCTAGCAGTGCTTGAATTTGTCTGTGAGTCAAAGGAGATCGAGCAACAAGGAAATTCACAATTCGCACCACTATATTCATCACATTATTAAGCTCTGAATTAGAAATTTTAGCACACAGGTTTTCTTGATGGATGATACAGTGAAATTTGACTGTCGGACAGCCAATTTGATCTTCAGTCTTCAACCTTCTGTTTTCCGACCATGGCAGGAGCACCATCTGTTGTCACACAAAATATTTTTCTGATGTCAACTCCTCGTTCTTCAAAATGGTTTACAAAACTTTCCAGTATATCTTCCCCCTTTGTTGTGCCATGCAGGGGTTTTAGGCAACAAAGTTCCTCTTGGATTTCATCGGAAGCACAATATCTTGCAACAACTGCCAAACGTGGAACGTCGTTTATATCCACGCTCTCAACTGCAACACTAAACACTGCTGTGTCTTTCAATGCAGTTGTCCACTTTTCCTTAATGTTTTCTGCCATTTCACTTATGCGTCTCTCAACTGTTCTGGCAGAGATGGGCAGTTCTTTTATTCTAGATATGATTGTATCTTTATTTGGCAAATCATTGAACAAAATCTCTGAACCGCTGAGAAAAACTTATTTTATATATTCCCCATCTGTAAATGGCTTTCCGGTTTTTTGCAACGCACTGTGCAATCTTGTAACTTCCTTCTGTAGCTTGATTTTTACTTACACTTAAGCTTTTAAAAACAATGCTTTGCTTCTCATATGCTGCTACTGCCTTTTTGATCGATTCAGTCTTGTCTGCTTCGTCAAGAAAGGTTTTCTCGTGCTTCGTTTCAAAATGTCGAACACTTGATGTGCGACAAACAACACTTGCATAACAGAAAGCACAAATAGCACGGTCCTTCTTTTCAATAAATCCAAATGTGTCTGTCCAAGCACGCTGAAATGATCGGACACCTAGCTTCGCTTTCTTAGGAGCTGCCATTTTGTCAAATGTTCCCTTCAACTCTCAGTGGAGAAAAAAATGGCGATAGAAGGCAGGCACAAGGTCAAAACGCAGCATGGCCTGATATAAGCAATTTTAAGATGGGGGTGCTGAGCTGCACCCCCTCTTGCCTCGTGTGCAACCCTCACTGTCCCAGGCTGGGGACAGAGGGCCACGGTAGGGAGGCTGCAGAGCACTGATCCAAGGCCAGAAGCAGAGCCCAGGGTGGCCTGCTGGGACTCCAGGCCGGAAAGCAAGCTGAGCAAGGCAGGAGATCCAGACCCTGGCTGGTAGGTCGTCAGCGGCTGGAACCCCAGATCGGCAGCTGAGGTGAGTGGAGCTGGTGGCTGGTAGGGCTGAGCAGGGCCGGAGGCCTGGACCCTGTCTGGCAGGGTGCCTGCCCTGGAACTCCAACCGGAAGCAAGGTGAGTGGGGCTGCGGCGGGGACCCCGGCTGGCAAGAGGCTAGCAGCAGGAACCCCAGAGCGGCGGCAGGCTGAGCCACTCAGCCCGCCGCCGCGCGCCATCAAAAATCGGCTCGCGTGCCACCTTTGGCACGTGTGCCGTAGGTTGCCGACCCCTGACCTAGTCCAACCCCCTGCGCAAAGCAGGACCAATCCACAACTAAATCATCCCAGCCAGGGCTTTGTCAAGCCTGACCTTAAAAACCTTTAAGGAAGGAGATTCCACCACCTCCCTAGGTAACCCATTCCAGTGCTTCACCACCCTCCTAGTGAAAAAGTTTTTCCTAATATCCAACCTAAACATCCCCCACTGCAACTTGAGCCCATTAATCTTTGTTCTGACATCTGGTACCACTCAGAACAGGCTAGATCCATCCTCTTTGGAACCCCCTTTCAGGTAGTTGGAAGCAGCTATCAAATCCCCCCTCATTCTTCTCTTATACGGCCTAAAATGCAGTTAGCCTTCTTGGCAACAAGGGCACACTGTTGACTCCTATCCAGCTTCTCGTCCACTGTAACCCCTAGGTCCTTTTCTGCAGAACTGCTGCCTAGCCATTCGGTCCCTAGTCTGTAGCAGTGCATGGGATTCTTCCGTCCTAAGTGCAGGACTCTGCACTTGTCCTTGTTGAACCTCATCAGATTTCTTTTGGCCCAATCCGCTAATTTGTCTAGGTCTCTCTATATCCTATCCCTACCCTCCAGCGTTTTTACCACTCCTCCCAGTTTAGTGTCATCGGCAAACTTACTGAGGGTGCAGTCCATGCCATCCTCCAGATCATCAATGAAGATATTGAACAAAACCGGCCCCAGGACCTACCCTTGGGGCACTCCGCTTGATACCGGCTGTCAACTAGACATGCAGCCATTGAGCACTACCCGTTGAGCCCGATGATCTAGCCAGCTTTCTATCCACCTTATAGTCCATTCATCCAGCCCATACTTCTTTAACTTGCCGGCAAGAATACTGTGGGAGACCGTATCAAAAGCTTTGCTGAAGTCAAGGAATAACATGTCCACTGCTTTCCCCTCATCCACAGAGCCAGTTATCTCATCATAGAAGGCAATTAGGTTAGTCAGGCATGACTTGCCCTTGGTGAATCCATGCTGACTGTTCCTGATCACTTTTCTCTCATCTAAGTGCTTTAGAATTGATTCCTTGAGGACCTGCTCCATGATTTTTCCAGGGGGGGGGTTGCCAGTCACCATCATTAAAGGTGACCAGCAAAGGGAAAAGAAGTGGGGTTTTGCCCTTATTTGTCCTTGATGCATAAAGGAACGGCAATTTTTGTCTTGTTTTTTACATTTGAAGCGTCAAGTCTTGAATTCTCCACTCCTCTAGCAAAAAATGGAATACTGGGATGACATCAAAACTGATAAGAAAGTGAAGACTACCAAGAGAGTGGGTTTTTCTGGAAAAAAAAAATTTAAATCCCAAATTGTAACACCTATTTAATTCAAACCTGGACACACTTGGAAAATAAACACTTTCCTTGAAAGATTCAATACTTTCTCCTCATTCAAAACCTTCCTAAAAGCCACTACTTCTCTGATACTACAAGTAATATGCTACTAATTTGCCCACTGCTCCAAGCTTCCTCACATTTTTTATAATCCACATATTCTGGATTTTCAAGGTCCTCCAGGCAGACACTGTACTTTGTGTACAGGCCAGACACACTATCAGCAATAAATCATACATGCATACACCTATACCCATGAAAGGATGAGAAAACTCCTACTAGGATTTCCTCCACCAAAACAAGGGAAGACGATATTTCATTTTCCAATCTTTCATGCATTTAGACATTTTAAAGAAACTAAAAAGGACAGTTTTTAGTTTCCCAAGCAGGTAACCTTTAAGATTAATTGCAAAGTAGGTTATGAATGAAAGCTGATGTCAACTTTAGCTCTGTTCAGGCCCCTTTGTAGAATATAATTATGTGGCCATGCAAACGACCAGATAATTGCTCTTTTGTTTTTAAGATTCCATACAGTTGTGGTCCAAAATGTAAGCATTCATTTAGAAAATATGTAGCCTTTCATTCTTATGGTTGACAAGACAGCCTTCAAAATATGGCCCAAACATAAACCAAAGCCTAAACTAAAACCACAGATTCTTGGTGCTGTTGCTTCAGGGTAAGTACAGGATATTACAGAGTGCTGGGGGTGGAATCAAATGCTGCTGTGTTTCTCCCTCCCTTTCCTCACCTCTCCACCCACTGACCCATGGGGAGCATATTAAAAGTCCAATAGCCTCAATCTTAGCAAAAAGAGCAGAACCCCAATGCTCTGTATGCCAGTAAACTGCAAAATTAGAAATCCACTTCAATTCAACTAGCTACTTCTGCTAATTTTTAAAGTCTTCTCTAAAAGGGAATATCATCTTTGAAATTCATGGTAAGAACTGTGATAATTAGACTGAATATTCTGATCATCTATACCGAAGACTACAGGAATAAACATGAAGTATGGGATTAAAACATGCACAAGTAAAGAAATTCAGTTAGGATACTACAATAACCGTAGTTCAAGCCTTGGCTTGTTTAGCCTAACCAAAAGAAGGCTGAGGGGAGATATTATTGCTCTCTATAAACAGGGAGGGAGAGGAGTTATTTAAGTTAAGCCTCAAGGTGGACACAAGAACAAATGGTCATCAAAAAGTTTAGGCTCAAAATTAGGAGAAGGTTTCTAACCGTCAGAGGAGTGAAGTTCTGGAATAGCCTTCCAAGGCCTGGTCTACACTACACCTTTAATTCGGATTTAGTGGCTTTAATTCGAATTAACTCTGGAACCGTCCACACAACGAAGCCATTTAATTCGAATTAAAGGGCCCTTTAATTCGATTTCTGTACTCCACCCCGACGAGCGGAGTAGCGCCAAAATCGAATTTGTCAATTCGAATTAGCGTTAGTGTGGCCGCAATTCGATGTTATTGGCCTCCAGGAGCTATCCCACAGTGCACCATTGTGACCGCTCTGGCCAGCAATCTGAACTCGCATGCACTGGCCAGGTGGACAGGAAAAGCCCCGGGAACATTTGAATTTCATTTCCTGTTTGCACAGCGTGGAGAGCACAGGTGACCACAGAGAGCTCATCAGCACAGGTAACCATGCAGGCTGATAATCGAAAAAGAGCACCAGCATGGACCGTACAGGAGGTACTGGATTTGATCTCTATATGGGGAGAGGATTCAGTGCTAGCTGAACTGCGTTCGAAAAGACGAAATGCCAAAACTTATGAAAAAATTTCCAAGGGCATGATGGAGAGAGGCCACAATAGGGACACAGATCAGTGCCGCGTGAAAGTCAAGGAGCTCAGACAAGCCTATCAAAAAGCAAAGGAGGCAAACGGTCGCTCCGGGTCAGAGCCGCGGACATGCCGCTTCTACGCTGAGCTAAATGCATTTCTAGGGGGGGCCGCCACCACTACCCCACCTCTGACTGTGGATTCCGAGCTGGGGATAATCTCATCAGGGACACCTGATGATTCCGCGGAAGGGGAAGAGGAGGAGGAGGAGGAGGACGAGCTGGCAGAGAGCACCCAGCTCTCCGTTCTCCCCAACAGCCAGGAACTGTTTCTCACCCTGACTGAAGTACCCTCCCAAGCCTCCCAAGCCAGCACCCAAGACCATGACCTCATGGAAGGGACCTCAGGTGAGTTTACCTTTTAAAATATAAAACATGGTTTAAAAGCAAGCATTTTTAATGATTAATTTGCCCTGAGCACTTGGGATGCATTCGCAGCCAGTACAGCTACTGGAAAAGTCTGTTAACATGTCTGGGGATGGAGCGGAAATCCTCCAGGGACATCTCCATGAAGCTCTCCTGGAGGTACTCCAAAAGCCTTGCCACAAGGTTTCTGGGCAGTGCAGCCTTATTCCGTCCTCCATGGTAGGACACTTGACCACGCCATGCTAGTAGCAAGTAATCTGGTATCATTGCCTGACAGAGCCTGGCAGCGTATGGTCCCGGTGTTTGCTGGCATTCAAGCAACATCCGTTCTTTATCTTGCTGTGTAATCCTCAGGAGAGTGATATCGCTTAGGGTAACCTGGTTGAAATAAGGGAATTTAATTAAGGGGACTGAGGTGGCCGTTCCTACTGGGCTGTTTGCCTGTGGCTGAAAAGAAATCCTTCCCTGCATTTAGCCAAGTGCAAGGGGGGGGGGAGGATTGGCCCAGAGCTTTTCGCGTTTTGCTAGCAGGGATCTTCCCTGATACCAGCCAGGCGGTGGGGGGAGGGATAAAGCACTCATCCCAGAGAATTCATGGCGGGTGGGGGGGGGGGGGTGTTAGTTTGGTTCCTGCAGGGATCTTCCCTGATACCAGCCACGCGGTGGGGGGAGGGATAAAGCACTCATCCCAGAGAATTCATGGCGGGTGGGGTGGTGGTGTTAGTTTGGTTCCTGCAGGGATCTTCCCTGATACCAGCCACGCGGTGGGGGGAGGGATAAAGCACTCATCCCAGAGAATTCATGGCGGGTGGGGGGGGGGGGTGTTAGTTTGGTTCCTGCAGGGATCTTCCCTGATACCAGCCACGCGGTGGGGGGAGGGATAAAGCACTCATCCCAGAGAATTCATGGCGGGTGGGGTGGTGGTGTTAGTTTGGTTCCTGCAGGGATCTTCCCTGATACCAGCCACGCGGTGGGGGGAGGGATAAAGCACTCATCCCAGAGAATTCATGGCGGGTGGGGGGGGGGGGTGTTAGTTTGGTTCCTGCAGGGATCTTCCCTGATACCAGCCACGCGGTGGGGGGAGGGATAAAGCACTCATCCCAGAGAATTGGATGGGGGGGGGGTGTTAACCTTCAGCAGCAGAAAACAAGCTAACAGGAAAACTGCAGCACAACGGGCTTTGCTTGGTATGTGGGAAAGCAGGGCGCAGAAGCCTAAAGACAGTGGCTTACCATGGCAGCATGCAAGGTGAATTCTGTTTCCCCGACCTGCGTCTGTGATCTCTAGCAGCAAAGCCACAGGCACTCAATATTAAGAGGCAAAATGCGACCTTGCACAGAAATCACATGTGCTATGTAATGTGAATAGTATACACCGTGAAAGAGTATAAGCATTGTTCTGAAAAATGTATCTTTTAAAAAAATTCTCTCCTTTTTTCACTCCCTCCAGCAGGTGCAAATGTTTCAAGCCTCCCTCCTCCTTCCCGAAGGCTATCCCAGATAAGGCGTCGTAAAAAAAAAATGAGAGAAGAGATGTTTTCCGAAATCATGCAATCCACCAGGAATGAAAGAGCTCATCTGAATGAGTGGAAGGAGACGGTTTGCAAGTATAGGAAAGAAGCCAGTGACCGTGAGGACAGGAGGGACCAACGTGAGGACATGAGGGACCAACGTGAGGACAGGAGGGACCAACGTGAGGAGAGGAGAGACGCTCGAGATGAGAGGTGGCGGCAGGAAGATCAGAGGAGTCGGGAAGCAACGCTGGGGCTGCTGCGTGAGCAAACAGACATGCTCCGGCGTCTGGTGGAGCTTCAGGAACGGCTGCTGGAGAACCGAGTGCCGCTACAGCCCCTGTATAACCCCCCTACCTCCTCACCATGTTCCATAGCCTCCACACCCAGACGTGTAAGAACACGGGGGGGGAGGCTCCGTACACCCTCCCATTCCACCCCAGTGGACAGCCCAAGCAAAAGGCTGCCATTTTTTTAACCTTTTTTTACTGGGCTTTTCCTTCCCGCAGATCCTCCTCCCAAACCCCACTCAGGTTCTGTGCCGCTACAGCCCCTGTATAACCCCCCTACCTCCTCACCATTTTCCATAGCCTCCACACCCAGATGTGTAAGAACACGGGGGGGGGGGAGGCTCCGTACACCCTCCCATTCCACCCCAGTGGACAGCCCAAGCAAAAGGCTGCCATTTTCTTAACCTTTTTTTACTGGGCTTTTCCTTCCCGCTGATCCTCCTCCCAAACCCCACTCAGGTTCTCTCCCTCTTTTTATAATCAATTCATAAAGAATAAATGATTTTTAAACAATGGTGACTTTATTTCCTTTGAAAGCAAGCTGGGGGAAGGGGGAGGGTGGGTTCCTTACAGAGAATGAGTCAATAAAGGGGGCGGGTTTTCAGGAAGGATAAACAAACATAAATTTCACACTGTAGCCTGGCCAGTCATGAAACTGGTTTTCAAAGCTTCCCTAATGCGCAGCGCTTCATCGTGTGCTCTTCTAATCGCCCTGGTGTCTGGCTGCGAGTAATCAGCAGCCAGGCGATTTGCCTCAGCCTCCCACCCTGCCATAAAGGTCTCCCCCTTGCTCTCACAGAGATTGTGAAGCACACAGCAAGCAGTAATAACAATGGGGATATTGGTTTGGCTGAGGTCTGAGCGAGTCAATAAGGATCGCCAGCGACCTTTTAAACGGCCAAATGCACATTCTACCACCATTCTGCACTTGCTCAGCCTGTAGTTGAACAACTCCTGACTCCTGTCCAGGCTGCCTGTGTATGGCTTCATGAGCCATGGCATTAAGGGGTAGGCTGGGTCCCCAAGAATAACAATTGGCATTTCAACATCCCCCACGGTTATTTTCTGGTCCGGAAAGTAAGTCCCTTGCTGCAGCCGTTTAAACAGATTGGTGTTCCTGAAGACGCGAGCGTCATGAACCCTTCCCGGCCAGCCCACATGGATGTTGGTGAAACGTCCCTTGTGATCCACAAGTGCTTGCAGCACCATTGAGAAGTACCCCTTGCGGTTTATGTACTGGGTACCCTGGTGCTCCGGTGCCAAGATAGGAATATGGGTTCCATCTATTGCCCCACCACAGTTAGGGAATCCCATTGCAGCAAAGCCATCCACTATGACCTGCACATTTCCCAGAGTCACTACCTTTCGTAGCAGCACCTCCGTGATTGCTTTGGCTACTTGCATCACAGCAGCCCCCACAGTAGATTTGCCCACTCCAAATTGATTCCCGACTGACCGGTAGCTGTCTGGCGTTGCAAGCTTCCACAGGGCTATCGCCACTCGCTTCTCAACTGTGAGGGCTGCTCTCATCTTGGTATTCTGGCGCTTCAGGGCAGGGGAAAGCAAGTCACAAAGTTCCATGAAAGTGCCCTTACGCATGCGAAAGTTTCTCAGCCACTGGGAATCGTCCCACACCTGCAACACTATGCGGTCCCACCAGTCTGTGCTTGTTTCCCGGGCCCAGAATCGGCGTTCAAAGCCTATAACCTGGCCCATTAACATCATAATCTCCAAAGCACCGGGGCCCGCGGTCTCAGAGAATTCTGTGTCCGTGTCCATGTCCTCATCACGCTGGTCGCTGCGCTGCAATCGCCGCCTCCTCCTCCTCCTCGCCTCTTGTTTCTGGTCCTGTGTAAGCATAAACTCCACGAGAAAGCGCGAGGTGTTTATAATGTTCAAGACTGCGTTCTGGAGCACAACGGGATCCATGCTTGATGCAGAATGGAGTCTGCAGAGTTCACTCAGGAAAAAAGGCGCGAAATGGTTGTCTGCCGTTGCTTTCAGGGAGGGAGGGGGAGGCTGTACCCAGAACTACCTGCGACAATGTTTTTTGCCCCATCATGCACTGGGGTCTCAACCCAGAATTCCAAGGGGGGTGGAGACTGCGGGAACTATGGGATAGCTATGTAAAAGCTACCCACAATGCAACGCTCTGGAAATCGATGCTACTATGGTAGCTTGGACGCAAACCACCGAATTAATGGTGCCTAGTGTGGCCGAATACATTCGAATTTACAAAATCGGTTTCCTAAATTCGAATTATATAAATTCGAATTAATCCTGTAGTGTAGACATACCCCAAGGGAAACAGTGGGGGCAAAAAACCTAATTGGCTTCAAGAATGAGCTTGATAAGCTTATGGAGGGGAAGGTGTGATGGGACTGCCTACAATGGCATGTGACCCATTGGCAACTGCCAGTAGCAAAATTTCCCAATGGCTGGAGTTGGGACACTAGATGGGGAGATCTGTGAGTTACTACAGAGAATTCTTTCCCAGGTACCTGCCTGGTGGGTCTTGCCCATATGCTCAGGGTCATATCTGGGGTCAGGAAGGAATTTTCCCCCAGGACAGATTGGCAGAGACCCTGGGGGGAGGGGGGGGGTTCCCTTCCTCTGCAGTATGGGGCATGGGTCACTTGCAGGTTTAAACTAGAGTAAATGGTGAAATCTCTGTAAATTGAAGTCTTTAAGCATGATTTGAGGACTTTAGTAACTTAGCCAGAGGTCAGGGGTCTATTTCAGGAGTGGGTGGGTAAGGTTCTGATGTCCTGCACATTGCAGGCCCCAGACTAGATGATCACGATGGTCCCTTCTGACCTCAAAGTCTGCTACATGCAGCTACATGTAAATTATAATATCAGCTCTCATTTCATGAACATCTAACAGGCAGGACCATGACATTAAGCAATGACTCAAGATGTGCAAAACGTATTTTATCAAATGAAGATTATATTCATTAACTGTAGACAGTTTAATGTTTTTTAATTTAAGGACTGTTTAATGTATAATCATTATTAGTAAAATATAAACTTATTTTACTGAAGACCTACTGCTATATTCAAGATATTTAAACCAAACATGAAAAAGAGATTACACCTTTCTTAGTATATAGTGTAACGTGGTGTTCACTTATTTTGTTGCATAGTAAGCTGGCTTCCAGATTCATATAGAAATAGATTCTACTTTCTCAATACACCTCTACCCAGATATAACGCTGTCTTCGGGAGCCAAAAAAATCTTACCGCGTTATAGGTAAAACTGCGTTATATCGAACTTGCTTTGATCCGCCAGAGTGCGCAGCCCCGCCCCCTCGGAGCACTGCTTTACCGCGGTATATCCGAATTCATGTTATATCGGGTTGCGTTATATCAGGGTAGAGGTGTACCATCTCTTCCTTTATCTTTCCTAAAAAGAATCTTATACAGACCTATCACTGTAGCTCCCAAGCATCCATCCCATTCAGCAACATCACAGTTTATCACATTAAGCTACTTTCTTATCACACTGAGATCAAGAATAGTTTATTTTTTATTTTCACACACAAAAAATAACCAATTAGAGGGGGGAAAAAAGCATATTTGAAACAGTGTAAATTAGATGCTGTAGTGGCCCTAATTGCTGTAGTGGCAACACATGCTTGTTGAATCCCCGTTCTACTTCTAAACTGTTTATCCCAGGAAAGGTATTTTTCTCCCTTATACCTCTTCTCTACCCCAAATCCTATACTGGAATTCGCTAGCACAGACCTCTGTTCCCACACAGAGTACCACAGAAGCCAATGGGATTTTGCAGTGGCACAGCAAGAGTCAGAACTAGTGAATCCTGACGAAGGGTGGGGTTTATAATGGCTCCATTACTGCTGTCAAGCTTCTTTAGAAAACTACACGAGTATGACTGAACATGAAGTACGTTATTATGGTCAAACTGTGCACAGAATGTCTAAGGGTGATAGCTCAAACTAAGATTTCAACATAAACCTCCAGTGGTGGAGAAAAAAATCAAAATGATAGGTAACAGTCATAAGTGAGCTGTGTTAGTCATCACAGGACAGACAGACCAGATCAGAGCACAAGTGGCATTTTAAAACATGCAAGACATACACATGCATTAGTGAAGGAATGCAACAGTGAGAAAGATCAAAAAGCATAATTTTCCAATTTAATGGTCTGTTAACTGTTGTGCTTGTTTCATTCCAGGTCAAATATTGTTGTAAAAAAAGGTAACCGGGCCCTGTTCAGTGAAAGCTGCATCAACAATGATCAGAATAATTCTGCCAGCAAAGCAAAGAAAAAAAATAGCAATAATATTTCTGCTTTTTGAATTACTTCACTATATCTTGGTTGTAACGTCAAACTCTGACAAAAATTAGATTTATGCTCTTCAATCCCAATTGCAAAGAGGAACACATTAGTGAATAGAAATCAAAATTTAGCAAGACAAACCAAGTGAAAAAATCAGAAAAGCATGTGATTAAGCAATTGTGATTCTGAAGATAGTCACCTTTTAGTTTTCTTGACAGACAAGGGCTGCATGAAGACCCCCCTCTAGCTGCAAATCACAAAGTAACAAATCAGGGAAAAGAACAGAGCTGCTGAAATTAAGAAGGAATTCTAATAGCCTCATAAGGCCATTAGATAAAGTTTAGAAATTAAACAGAAAATGTGTTTCCTTTAAGGTTTCAAATCCTTGTCAGGTAGAGTATCTCTAAAACATTGTACTCTGACACTTCTTTGCACTCCAGGAAAAACAAACTCAACTGAAGTTTTTTACTTTTAAAAATATACAATTAATTTGTCATAGCAGTGTCGTATTTTTTTTTTTTTTTTTTGCCTGGCTAATGAATTACCATCTATTACCAGCAAACTTGTAAATCAGAGAGATTGGAATGTTCATTCTTCCCTCTAATATAGAAAATGAGTTCACCATAAAATTGAAGTTTTTTAAAAAATTCAATCGGGGACTAAGATTTTCATTTCAGGAAATTAAAGAGTTAAGACAATATTTTATTTACAAGAACTTGCACCTCATAGACAAGAGCATCAAAACCTAAAGAAACAATTATAAACAAGCTTAATAGTTACACTGAGAATTTGTGCTTATTGTTGGTAGTAAACTAGACAATTGGCAATGAGCTTTCATAGTTAATGTACTTTTTGATTAGATCAGCTTTCCATGCATCACATCAGCCTGGTCAAAAGATTGGTAAGAAGGGTATTAATTTTCTCATAAAGTTATCAATTAGAATGATGGTCTTACAACTTTTGGTTAAACAAAAGGAGAAAAAGTACAAAACATAAGACTGTACTAAGATATGTATATTAAGAACATTGTCCCAAACGCCAATCTTTACCAATTTTCTCTATATGCATAAAGAATCTGCACACCTGCTTCTGAAAAATCCGTAAGTTTCCACACACAGGTTTTTAACACTATTTTTTTTTTTTATCATTTTGGCCATCTAAGGAATTTAAAGAGCCTGCAATGTGTGTTGATCTCTCAGCTAAAACACCAAAAATATTGCTTACCTATAAGCTCCACTATGCTTCCACTGCGGCTTCTGCTGATAGACTCGTCTTTGGATACACTGACCTGTGTAATGCCTCCTGAAGTGGTCAGGGCATGAAGAAGATCAGGCGGTGGTGTTCTAAAAAGTTGCTGTAATAGTTCTAAAGCTCCAGTCACAACATTGTGGTCCTGGTGCTGAGTGTAATGCAAAGTCAATTCATAGACCTATAAATCAAAGAAACCTTAGTAGTAAATATTTATAACTAACTATCTCCTTTTCTAAATAGGCTCTTGCACCACTCCGGCAGCCAGAGGTTCCAAGCAACTTCCAGTACTGTATTAAGTGACGTGACTAACATCTGTCACATGCGGTTTGTTTTCTCTCATCCTCTTCCCACAGAGAAAATTGTGTGTGCAATGTGTTTTGTTTTGGTAGGATTTTTATTTTTTTTAAAAGGTACACACTGCTGTATTAGAGAAGGTAAATCAAATAAGTGTGCTTTGCACTTGAAGCAGAAGGTGGCAAGGTTTGTGATGGTCCTTAGCTCCTTAGGACTACTAATTCATAATACTGCCATTGCGCTTTGCTTTGTAGGGATATTTATATTTTGCCAGTCACTGGGCAAACATATAATCAAATAATAGAATAATATTGACAAAAATAAACTGTAAATGGCTCCCAACTCAGAACTACAATAGTTGACAACAAATATGAGAAATACATTATACTGTACATTACAAAGATGTTTGTTGGCTCATAAGCCAATTAGTACTTTGAAAGAGTTACCATTCAACTCTCACCTGTATAAGCTGATCTGGAGAAGGTGAAATCTCTGTTTCTTTTCGTGTTACACCAAAACTGCCTTTCAGACTGGTATCCTTTACTTGCTGCTGCAGTAATGGTATTAGATACCTTAGTGTGAGCAGTACTCCAAGAATTAAAAGAGTAGGATGTTCATCTTCCACAGGAACCAACAAACCTGCAAAAAAGCTATGACTCTTATCTTACTGGTAGTACAAGTACTATGCATTAACTGAAGACATTATCATCAGTTCTTTTACTTATCCAAAAAAAAAAAAAAAAAAACAGATAAGGAGAATCAGCTCCCAACACTCATAACTCCATCACTCTTCTCACTGAAGTAATAGCTATCAAAAATGCTACTTTCTTAGAGAGATACAGCAAAGAGCAGGCAGCAACCAGTTCAAAGGGCAATCCCATCTCGCTTTCTGTCACCAGATTTAAGACCCAGAGAGGAAAGGGATCTATGACATGGGGATATAACCTGTCCAGACCCTTTTAAGAATCTGACATTGGACCAGAAAATACCAAGCAGCCCACAATTGGAGGGTGGAAAGCAAAGATGGTTCCATCAGGGTTTACCTGGCAGCTAACTGATCGGCCTTGTTGTTTTCGGTGCAACAAGTAATCCAAAATATGTTGGAGAGAGGCTAGCATTGGTGAAACACCCTTCTGTTTTGACCATAAGGAGAATCGTTTTCACTTTAACAGGTAAGTATATCTAGTAGGTAGCTTTCTGATATTCCGGAGAATTTTTTGTACATTTCCTCAAACACTCTGCTTCCTGAGGCGTTAAACATGAAGCATCCAGGCCGGGTGATGGAGAGCAGCCAGGTTGGGATGTACCAGGTCGCGGTCTTGCGAGATCAGGTCCAGTTCTGGAGGTAGTGCCAAAGAAGCCCTGCCAAGAGACTCAGCAAACTGGAGAACCACACCAGGGCTATGAGGATCATACGAGCATGATCCTGCTTGAGCAACACCCTGGGAAGAAGCGGAATGGGAGGGTAGGTATATATCACATTGCCGTTCCAAGACTGTAGGAAAGCATCTATCAGAGATCCCTGATTGTGTGCTACCCTGCAACAACAAACCTACTACATTCTGTTAGGAAGAGTAGCAAATAGGTCTATGTGAGAGACCCCCCAGGTTTGAAAAATTAATCTCACCATATCCAGCTTGAGAGACTGCTTGTGATCTCTGTTGAACAATCTACTTACTGAACTCCCAGGAGGCTTTGAGGTGTATTGCATTGGCAATACAAAACTCTTAGATATATCGCTTCTTCACAGAGGCAATCTGATCTGAACCCTACTTGCCCATTCACATAGAATACTACCACAGCATTGTCTGTGAGGACTTGTAGATCCTCTCCCTTCATGTGAAGGAGAAAAGATCAACAAGCCAGATGAATACCCCACAATTCCTTCATGTTTATGTCGAGGGTCAAATCTTGTTGAGAACACACAGCTTGAGTTGTTAGGTTTACTAGGTGAGCTCCACAACCTACAGAGGAAGTATCTGTAACCAGAGTCAATATGGGTAAGGGAAGGTGAAGGAAATTCCCATTACATACGTTGGCCAGATCCATCCACCACCAGTCCAAGGCGGCTAGTACTTGAATCAGCATGTCCAACGGGTGACGAGGGAGGAGTAAACCAACTTGAACCAGCCCTGCAACTTTTTGAAACAAAGTCTGGCATGCCGAATCACATACACGGAGGAGACCATGCGTCCCAGCAGTCTGAGGAAATTTCTTACTATTGTAAGTGGATGGGCTTTCAGATCTATGGAAATGTTTAACATTGTCTGGAATCTGGCTTCAGGCAGAAATGCCCTGGCTATTATATAATTCAGAATCACCCCTATAAATTCTATTCTCTGAGCTGGGGAGAGTACTGATTTGTCCTCACTGATCAACAGACCCAGAAAACTGAAAAGGGACAGATCCAGGATAGAATGACTTCTGCTTGGAGCTTGGATAGACCTCATATCAGCCAATCGTCCAGGGATGGAAATATTTGCATCCCTGCTTTAATTAGGAATGCAGCTACAGCCACCATGCGTTTTGCAGACAGACAGACACGCTGAAGGATAGGCCCATAAACTGATCATGGGTGTTGCTGACCAGAATTCTTAGGAATCTTCTATGGCTTTGATGAATAGCAACATGAAAATATGCATCCTTCATGTCAAGAGCAGTGTACCAGTTGCCCAGATCCTCGGAGGGGATGACAGAGGCCAGAGTGATGATGTGAAACCTTATTTTCTTTATATATTTATTCAAATGTTGCAAGTCTAGGAAGGGTCTGAGACCTCATTTTCTCTTTGGAATCAGATAGTAACATGAACAGAAACCCTTCACTCGGTGGAGAGGGTGAACCTCTTCTATAGTTCCCAAATGGAGAAGAGACTGCACTTCTTGGAGAAGGACATCCTCATGAGAGCGGTCCCTGAAGACGGATGGGAAAGGGGATTAAAAGAGGGGGACAGACAAACTGCAGTGTGTGTCCTGTTCCACAGTACTTCGGACCCATTGGTCTGTAGTAAGATGGGACCAAGCATACAGGAAGTGAGATAACCTATTGGGAAAAAATGGGGAGGGAGAAAACTGGTACATTGTGATCTGGTACACTATCCTTGACAAGACAGTCCAACAGACATCTATGGATTTCCCAACTGTCTTGAAGAACCTGCCAAAGAAGAAAACTGAGGAGGAAGTGGTCTTCTCCTGTGCTTTTTCCTCTGTTTTCTAGATTGGTCAGGCTGCCTCAATGGGAAAGGAAGGGATCTCTGCTGGCGGAATTGTTTTCTTTTAGGAAAAAGCATGAAAATTTCCAATGACTTCAACATGGCCCTCGAATCTTTGAGATTGTGGAGTGTCTCATTAGTCTTCTGCAAGAAGAGCATAAGGACCCTCAAAAGGGAGATCCTAGATCACCTGCTGGGCCTCCTGTGGTAGACCCAAGGACTGAAGCCACCAACATTTGTGCATAGATACTGCAGATCCCAGGGCTCTGGCCACCAAATCTGCCCCACCTAAGGATGCTTGCAGAGAGGTGTGAGCCAACAGCTTGCCCTTGTTGAGCAGTGTATGGCATCCTCTGGCAACTTGTCTGAGATCTTTAGCTTACTGTCCCAGAGGAAGAGGTCATATCTGGCCAATACGGTTTGTTGGTTAACTATACAAAATTGTAGACCAGATGTGGAATAAATTTTTCTACCAAAAAGCCTAATTTCTTTGTATTCTTGTCCTTTGGGGTAGAAAAGGGTTGACCCTGATGGCACTCTTTCATTTGCTGCCATGACAACTAAGGAATCTGGTGAAGGATAGTTACAAAAACTTTCATAGCCTTGAGAAGGGTCATCTTCTCTTGGTTCTCTTGGCTGTTGGAGGCAGAGGGTGACAGTTGCCACAAGGATTTTGCAGATTTAGTCTGGCCTTGCTGATAGGTAGAAGGCTCTGCCGAACTCAGAATGTCTACCAGCCTGTGAGAATTATCTTGGACCACCTCAACAGGAATATCAAGAGGTAGCTAAAAAGATCTTGGTAAGTCCTGCAGTCATTTTGGACAGGTAAGGAATCCCAGAGAACAACAGTCTCACTTGGTGATGAGGAGGATGAGTGCAAAGGAGACTGAGGCTGATCCTCCTGTAGTGCAGTGGGTGGAGGTTCCAATGCCTGCAGGCCTGAGGGTCTTCCGTGGTACCAACAATAACCTCCTGGACCTCCTCATGCGCTCTCCCATGTCCTCTGCTAGGAGATCTGGTGATGAACCTGGGAGGATCCGGAAGTGGGAGGCATGCCCCACGGGTTCCAGGAGCCATGACAGCAGCAAGAGTCTTTGTCTCTGAACATTTGGTGGATAGTAACTGAACTCCCTTGATGAAGGAGCATAAGAGCCTATCTCACACTCCAAGGAGGACCCCAAAGTGCTCAATCATGGTGGTATTATGCCAGATGGTGCTGAGGTTCAAGAGCTTCTCTCCAAAGATATACCACTACAAGGGATGATATGCTAGGTTTACCCCTAGAGTGCACAGGTCAAGCAAGTGCTGGATGCTCTGATGATCTAGCCCTGCCCCATACCAAGAGCTCATCACAACTCTGAGTTAAGTCCGTAGCCATGACCTAAGGATCCACACTGGTATCGGCCGGCTTCACTCTGATACCATCAGTGAGTCCAGTACCAAGAGTATGTCTTGTGGCACGGCACAGGCCTCCAACATCATTGCTGCCAAGATTTTCCTGGTGCTTCTGTTGCTGAATGAAGTAGTCAGTATCCTAGCAGACATCAGTCTCAACGCCTGGGCACTGGTGCCGGAACTGATGACCCCAATTAGAAAAGGTCAGTACTGCGGAGGGACTCTTCCTGGAGCAGACCCTGACCTGCCCTCCTCAATGCTTACTGGTGGACAGTACCAGGAACCTCAAAGTCTCTGCTCAAAGTACCCCTTCTAAAGTAACTACACAATGTCATGTGGGGGCAGCCACAGAATGCCTTCTAATTTTTAGAAGAGAGTGCAAACTCCTCCCATCTAAAATTGTGGAAGCATTCTATTAACTCAAGACTTAGTTCTTCAAGTACAGAAAGGTAAAGAAGCGACTTTAAAGCAGGGATGGCCAGCAGGATCTTCAAGGTTGGCTTTTAAAGAAAGAAAAATGCACATGAAGGATACTCCAGAAAATGTAGGTATCCACTAAAGAGAAGCAATTAGAAAGTCAAACAGAATGTTGGTGTGGAGGGGTACAGCTTGCTCAGGAAGGATAGACAGGGGAAAAAGGGAGGCGGTGTTGCCTTATATATTAAAAATGTACACACTTGGACTGAGGTGGAGATGGACATAGGAGACGGAAGTGTTGAGAGTCTCTGGGTTAGGCTAAAAGGGGTAAAAAACAAGGGTGATGTCATGCTAGGAGTCTACTACAGGCCACCTAACCAGGTGGAAGAGGTGGATGAGGCTTTTTTTAAACAACTAACAAAATCATCCAAAGCCCAAGATTTGGTGGCGATGGGGGACTTCAACTATCCGGATATATGTTGGGAAAATAACACAGCAGGGCACAGACTATCCAACAAATTCTTGGACTGCATTGAAGACAACTTTTTATTTCAGAAGGTTGAAAAAGATACTGGGGGGAAGCTGTTCTAGACTTGATTTTAACAAATAGGGAGGAACTCGTTGAGAATTTGAAAGTAGAAGGCAGCTTGGGTGAAAGTGATCATGAAATCATAGAGTTTGCAATTCTAAGGAAGGGTAGAAGGGAGAACAGCAAAATAGAGAGAATGGATTTCAGGGAGGCGGATTTTGGTAAGCTCAGAGAGCTGATAGGTAAGGTCCCATGGGAATCAAGACTGAGGGGAAAAACAACTGAGGAGAGTTGGCAGTTTTTCAAAGGGACACTATTAAGGGCCCAAAAGCAAGCTATTCCGCTGGTTAGGAAAGATAGAAAATGTGGCAAAAGACCGCCTTGGCTTAACCACGAGATCTTGCATGATCTAAAAAATAAAAAGGAGTCATATAAAAAAATGGAAACTAGGACGGATTACAAAGGATGAATATAGGCAAACAACACAGGAATGCAGGGGCAAGATTAGAAAGGCAAAGGCACAAAATGAGCTCAAACTAGCTACGGGAATAAAGGGAAACAAGACGACTTTTTATCAATACATTAGAAGCAAGAGGAAGACCAAAGACAGGGTAGGCCCACTGCTCAGTGAAGAGGGAGAAACAGTAACAGGAAACTTGGAAATGGCAGAGATGCTTAATGACTTCTTTGTTTCGGTCTTCACCGAGAAGTCTGAAGGAATGCCTAACCTAGTGAATGCTAATGGGAAGGGGGTAGGTTTAGCAGATAAAATAAAAAAAGAACAAGTTAAAAATCACTTAGAAAAGTTAGATGCCTGCAAGTCACCAGGGCCTGATGAAATGCATCCTAGAATACTCAAGGAGCTAATAGAGGAGGTATCTGAGCCTCTGGCTATTATCTTTGGAAAAGCATGGGAGACGGGAGAGATTCCAGAAGACTGGAAAAGGGCAAATATAGTGCCCATCTATAAAAAGGGAAATAAAAACAACCCAGGAAACTACAGACCAGTTAGTTTAACTTCTGTGCCAGGGAAGATAATGGAGCAAGTAATTAAGGAAATCATCTGCAAACACTTGGAAGGTGGTAAGGTGATAGGGAATAGCCAGCATGGATTTGTAAAGAACAAATCGTGTCAAACCAATCTGATAGCTTTCTTTGATAGGATAATGAGTCTTGTGGATAAGGGAGAAGCTGTGGATGTGGTATACCTAGACTTTAGTAAGGCATTTGACACGGTCTCGCATGATATTCTTATCGATAAACTAGGCAAATACAATTTAGATGGGGCTACTATAAGGTGGGTGCATAACTGGCTGGATAACCGTACTCAGAGAGTTGTTATTAATGGTTCCCAATCCTGCTGGAAAGGCATAACAAGAGGGGTTCCGCAGGGGTCTGTTTTGGGACCGGCTCTGTTCAAAATCTTTATTAACGACTTAGATATTGGCATAGAAAGTACGCTTATTAAGTTTGCGGATACCACCAAACTGGGAGGGATTGCAACTGCTTTGGAGGACAGGGTCATAATTCAAAATGATCTGGACAAATTGGAGAAATGGTCTGAGGTAAACAGGATGAAGTTTAACAAAGACAAATGCAAAGTGCTCCACTTAGGAAGGAAAAATCAGTTTCACACATACAGAATGGGAAGAGACTGTCTAGGAAGGAGTACAGCAGAAAGGGATCTAGGGGTTATAGTGGACCACAAGCTAAATATGAGTCAACAGTGTGATGCTGTTGCAAAAAAAGCAAACGTGATTCTGGGATGTATTAACAGGTGTGTTGTGAGCAAGACCCGAGAAGTCATTCTTCCGCTCTACTCTGCTCTGGGTAGGCCTCAGATGGAGTATTGTGTCCAGTTCTGGGCACCGCATTTCAAGAAAGATGTGGAGAAACTGGAGAGGGTCCAGAGAAGAACAACAAGAATGATTAAAGGTCTTGAGAACATGACCTATGAAGGAAGGCTGAAAGAATTGGGTTTGTTTAGTTTGGAAAAGAGAAGACTGAGAGGTGACATGATAGCAGTTTTCAGGTATCTAAAAGGGTGTCATAAGGAGGAGGGAGAAAACTTGTTCACCTTAGCCTCTAAGGATAGAACAAGAAGCAATGGGCTTAAACTGCAGCAAGGGAGGTTTAGGTTGGACATTAGGAAAAAGTTCCTGTCAGGGTGGTTAAACACTGGAATAAATTGCCTAGGGAGGTTGTGGAATCTCCATCTCTGGAGATATTTAAGAGTAGGTTAGATAAATGTCTATCAGGGATGGTCTAGACAGTATTTGGTCCTGCCATGCGGGCAGGGGACTGGACTCGATGACCTCTCGAGGTCCCTTCCAGTCCTAGAATCTATGAATCTATGATTCCCTCCGGGGAAAGAGCCAAGACCCCTTACACCAAAGACAAAACCCTGCTGCACACAACCGTGGTTTCACAAATGTTTTGTAAGCCTTCCTAGATCCCAGAACGACCCCTCCCAATGCCCCAACTGAATGCTCCCCTTCTTTGACTATTATCTTTCAACATTAGAGAATAGTCACTTGACACCTGCCCTGGGCAGTGTCCATCTTGCCAAGCCTAAACACTAAAATAATCATAACATTGATTTGATTTCAGTTTTTTCTAACTCTTTTGATAAAAGTTTAAGAGTTGGCAATGAAATAATTGTATTTTTTTTCTTTTAGCATTAATCCACATGCTTATTCCATTAACAGAACTAGAATTAGAAGGACATTTTCACAGTTGACCGACTAATGAAACTGTTGATCCTTCAAGCACACTGGGAGTTCTGATGTATTGGATTATTCCAACTTTTCTTTTTTCATTATATACATGTTTTAAGTCACAATGCTCTATCATTTTATTTTGTGGACTATGCTTTTTCATTAAGCTATACTTCTAAATTATCTATCCATAGTTTTGATATAGCATTTATCTGATTTGGGAAGAGGTGATGAGTATCACAGAAATACGGCATTATATATCTGTAAAAGTCCCCCTGACAAAAGGCAAAAATGTGACATACCTAATTTTTTCATGATGTTGATTAAATGTGCCACAATACCATAAAGCAGTGGTTCTCAACCTTTCCAGATTACTGTACCCCTTTCAGGAGTCTGATTTGTCTTGCATACTCCCCAAGTTTCACCTCACTTAAAAACTACTTGCTTACAAAATCAGACAGAGAAATACAAAAAGTGTCAAAGCATACTAGTTCTGAAAAATTGCTTACTTTCTCATTTTTACCACATAATTATAAAGTAAATTGATTAGAATATATATATTGTACTTGCATTTCAGTGCATAGTATATAGAGCACAGTATAAACAAGTCATTGTCTGTATGAAATTTTAGTTTGTATTGACTTCATTAGTGCTTTATAGGTAGCCTGTTGTAAAACTAGGTAACTGTCTACATGAGTTGATGTACCCCCTAGAAGACATGTGTACCCCAGGTTACACATACCCCTGGTTGAGAACCACTACCATAGAGCAAGCATTGGTGACACCTAACATACATGTTAGAAGTTGGCAAGCAAAGCTACCTAACATAGGAATTACTATAATAATTTAATCTTATATTTGCCAATTCTGTTTTTTCCAATATTACTCATGCCTTGAGGAAGTAGGAGCAGTTTCCTGAATCTTACCTAAAAGCACATTCAGTAACCAGGTATAAAAATATTGTGTTCTTCGTGAGTGTTGACAGATGCTCACTGCTGATCCAGCTGCTGTTCGACGGATGGTAGGAGAACTGGATTTAAGATTAGCAATGAAAGCCTTCAATAAAACCTAAAAGTTACAAAAATTTAAAAAAAAAATTCATCAAAGTTACTTAATGACAGGCAGAAGTCAGTAAGCAAGTAAACAAGAAAATTCTTCCCCTCCATCCACCCAAAAAGTTATTTTGATTTAAAATTTACTATCAACAATCCAAGGGGTAGAGCAGAATATAAATAATACACGTTTTAATAATTCAAATCTGGTAGCTGTTACACTGCCGTCTGTAACATCTGATTAATGGTTGATTAACTGTGTTCTCATGTGTAATATAAATGTTTCTTAATAGTTTAAAACAGCTGTACCTTGATTTCATTGTCATTTGCAAAGTTGCCAAATGCTGCCATGATTTTTGGTATTGCTGCAGCCAGTGTCTCTTGTACCGATTCTTCAGGCCGCTTACTTATTCGTGTTAGACAGGGCAATAGGTTGACTAAGTATGGCCTAGTTGTAGCATAGGAACAAGAATTATTTCGGTCAATAATATTTTATCTATTATCTAATTGTAAGCATTTGATACATTCTTTCTAATGCACTTCTTCCCCCCCCCCCCCCCCCAATCAAAGCTCGGAGTGCTGTACAACAGTATTATATACACATGCATAAAGATATAATATCAGCAATACAGCATATACACCATTATGGTGATTAGAAGTGGAAGGAGTTAAAAAGAGTACACAACACTGAACTAAAATTTTGGGGCAGGGACCATTGTCTTCATGAGGGTTTGTATATAGCAAAACACATGCTCTATACATATGCCTGTTGTATTAATTTCAATGGACTATGTACGATCAAAGTGTTAAAGGTGTTAACATAACTGTCACTGTCCAGCATTAAATAGTTTCAAACAAGCTTCAGTTTTTGGTATACAGAAACCTCTGCCTGCTTAGTACCATGGCAAACACTTCATTAATTTTTTTTTTTTTTTTACATTTCATTAAAGATACAGAAAAGAAAGAAAAACAGTTAAAGCATTTGAAATGTAAAGTGTTAAATAAGGCTTTCATTTTAACCATAGCCTTTGTTCCCTCTTTAGCTATACAGAGTTTTTATAAGGAACAAACCTTTTTTAACAGTCTTTCGATAGTATTAAAGATGGTAATAACTGCCCTTTCTGGAATAAAGAGACTAAGATAGTTGCAATGGGCTGGAGCTGTTATTAAAGTCCAATCCTGTTTTTGTTTGTTTGTTTTTAAGACAAAACAAGACAAATGCACACAAAAGGGAAGAGGAAAACCCCCGAGCAGAGATAGAAAAATACTACTGCTTCCATCTCTGGTGTTCACTTTTACTAGCTACCTCACTGCTGGAGAAACAAATGCACAAACACACCATTTTATTAGCTACTTTGAGACCTGGCAAACTTTTACCAGCATTGGGCTATTTAGGCATTGCTTGTCTTTTTGGTCACAGGCTTACAACAGTGTTGTAAACTATGCAGTCTTAGCTGGCTAAGCCAGATTCTTATACAGAAGGCAAAAGAAGAGGGATAGGGAAGAGAAAGAAATACGGTTGGGAAGAAAAAGACACACAAGAGGGGTGACAAAGTCTCAGATCTCTGATGGTGTTTGGGATTTTATCAAAGCCAATGGAGGTGGCCATGTAATCTGGCCCAGTCTAGTCAGGGCATCTTTTAGGATCAGGACAATGAAGGCCCAACAGTGCCATGGTGGATCCCAGGGTCCCAGAAAATGGTGGAGGTGGAAGCCAGAACGATGAAGCTCGCGCCCTCCCCTTCTCTCTACCAGGCAATGTTCGCATGCACCAATCTTCCTCCCAAAGTCTCTTTGTTTAAGGACCCCAAAAGGAAGTGATGGGTGTAATAACCCATCCCTTCATTAACATGTCCACCAATTAGGCCTAATTTCCAGCACACCAATTTTGGCCCATTAATTTCCAGTCCCACATGCTTTTTGTTTGCCAGATATGACCTCACCAGAATCCTTGAATTATATCAGTAAGACTTTTTTGTTTAGATTAAGTCAGTCTGTTTTTCACCTTTACAAATTTTTCTAAACAAATTTTATTTAACAGACTGAGTTGGATTTGTTATCTTTTCCCATCAACATTTGTTGTTATAGAGACTGGACTATTTCATAAGCTTCCATCCACTTTCCCACAGTTAGGCTCACAACTAGGATAGTCCTACTAAGCCCCAATTACTGCTACAGGCCCCAATCATTAATGGGATCTTTGGGTTATACAATAATAAACAGTTAATAGAAATAACTATAGAAAGATTCTCACAAGATAAGAATGGGAAGCAGGGTGGTCTAATAGTTACAGAAAGACAGGAAGTCAGGAGTCTCGGGTTTCTAACTCTGCCATGTGTGGCTTAGGTAATCTTGGGCAAGTAATTATTTCATATCTGTGACTTGGATTCCTGATATGAAAACTGGGGATCATCATTTTTGTAAAGTTCTTTGAGATCAGATGCACAGCGCTATGCAAGTATGAAGTATTCTGTGTGACTCTAATTTGTCTAGATTTTTTTTCAGTTAACACATTTAATGCAGTGAAACACAATAAGGCTTGGGGGGGTGAGGAAGGTCAACAAATTACATCAAAATTCTATTCTCTGGTAAAATTACAGCTAAATTAATACCGCTGAATTATGCGCAACATGTGGAATTTCAAAGGACCATAAGGGAATCCCAATGAATCCCAGCCAATAGCTTTATTAATGAACATCTCAGTTTGGATTATGAAGCAGCACTGCCACCAGTGATGTTGTATTGACTTTTTCAGTTCTATGTTTGTGTATGATAGACAAATAACACTTCTGCATACCAAAAATGTGAGTCACCTACCTGCACTTCTGAGGTCGAACCAGATGGGCAAGCTCAGCAAACCTCCAAACTGCAGCACGTAGGCTTCGAGAAGCACCATTCTAGATAGATTGAATGTATAATTTGTTACAGATCAGCACTCACAAACATCCTTTAAAACTGGATAAAATGATTTTGACTGTATATGAATTTTAACTACAAAAGAGATTCAATTCCCTAACATCTCATGCTTGTAAATCCTAATATGGCTTCCAGACAGGAAGTGAAATTAAAAACAAAGGACAGCCTAAACTCTCTCCTAGCTGAAAAGGAACATAAAAATGTGTTCAAAAAGCTCAATTTTTTAGTCTCTTCCTGGAGTTTTATCAAGTGGTCAAAAATAGGGACCAGAGAAGGTAGTCATATGCAAGAGAAAGTGAATGGCTCTGCTGAGATCAACTTCAGTGATAAGAAAGCCTCCAGCCACAGGTAACAGCAGATTGTTCTTGCTCCCGCTCCTGCATCTCACAGCACAACAGCAGATTGATAAAATGCCAACATCTAATAGCTCCCGGTCAAGAGTCATAAATACAGGCTTCACTCCACAGCCCAAGGTGGCCAGGCCATTTCAGTTTAAGATTTAAGCCTGCAATGTACATGTTGCTGGAGGGAGAGGTGTTTGCTTTTTTAAAAAAATAAAAACCTTAACTAGAAGTATAGTCCTCATCCATAAGAGAATTGGTTCAAAATAGTAAACTCACAGGGAAAGACAAACAGGAGACCTTTTAAAGTCATTTTGAATACTGTGGGAAAAAATTCACTATCTAGCAATGTTAAATTAATGATGAGAGACACTACAGTCATTATATGCATCTTGAAATGTGCAGATGTTTGATACTCTTCTTCAGCAGGTCATTAATACCAAGTACTTTCAAGAATATCAACTGCATGCGAATCCCATAATGTTAGAAACCAAACAGATTGAAGACTGAATTAAGGGATTCTTGAATTGGTTTCTCATGTGTGAATTCTTCCCGCATATACACAAGCTGCCTATCATGGTGGTATCAAAGAAACAAGATTATACTTAACCTTGTAAAAAATTGTAGTAAAAACTTCACCTGAAATCCAAACTATGTACCCATTGGAATTTGGGTTATTGTCCTGAACCAAGCAATGGAAAATAGGGAGAGTACCATGTGCTTTTTTTTAAAAAGCAGACAGGCCCGTGCTAGACAGGACTTCTTGTGACTCAGCATAAAGGGAACATATTGCTTTAAATCTGTTCTATTTTTTAGAAGTGGAAGTTGAATCCTTTGCCAAATAGCGTTTGGAGTCTAAAAGTAATGTAAGAAATGGTAACTTACTGTAACTGTGGTTCTTCTAGGTGTGATGTAAACATGCATTCCACTTAGATGTGTGCATGCTCAACATGCCGGAGCCTAGCAGTGCCCAAAGAGCGGCCGTGCTCACACCCCATGGCCATAGCCCCTCCTCTGGCTATATGAGGTGGCGCTGACCTGACCTCCTTAAGTTCCTTCGCACCGAACACCCAGAGACAATACCTGATGCAGAGGGGATGGAGGGTGGGTCGTGAAATATCCACCTATATTGTCTCTCAAAAAACCACAGTTACAGTAAGTAGTGTATTCAACTTAGGTGACTCACAAGCAATACCCACCCCTGGGGGCGGGGCTTGGAGTCTAACTAAACAAGGATTGCAGGACTGCCTACGAAAGCTTGTATCCACCCTGGAAGATGCAGTAACGGTTCATAAACATATGGGCGAACATATAGCAGCCCTGCAAATGTACAGTACTGAGATGTCACTGAGGAATGCTATTAACATTCCTCAAGCTCTTGTAGAATGATCTCGCACCTGTTAAGGAGACGTAGCCAAAGCTATTTCATATGCAGTCTTGATACAGGACATTATCCATTTAGAGATCGTCTGTGAAAAAAACCACTTACCCCGTCATACAAATTGCATATGACACAAACAGGCAAGGCAAATCGTGAAACAGTTTAATCCTGTCCAGACAGAAAGCTAGACATTGCTAGACATCTAACATATGGACACGTTGCTCCTCCGGAGAGGAACGCAGCTTAAGAAAGAATACAGGTAAATATACTGCCTGGTTCAAATTAAACTGAAAATTGTAAAGTCACTTTGTCGTTGGAGAACTCTGTTTAAGGAGTGTCACACTCTTCTTGCCGATATTATCACTACCAGGAATGCAGTTGTCTGACACAAAAGGAGAAAGGGACAAAATGCCAGGTACTCAAATGGAGCCTGATGCCTGCTGGTTAGCAATCCACATCTGCAAGGAAAAGGTGGAATAAATCTTGCGGGAGCAGACTTAAATCTGCCCTACTGGGCCCTACCGTTCACCGGTTACGACCAGGGAATTTGGGGCTGGATGGAATCTCTCAAATCTCTGCACTGGAATCAAATAGCATTTCTCCATGTGCTTTGCTGCAGGCAATAACAAATCCAGCATGCTCCAGAGGTGTTCTCCTGCAGGAACTCCATTTGAATACCCAGAGAAGCAACCATGCACTGCAAAAGGTTCTTGTATGCCTTGAAATCTCCGGTATAAGGGAGATGAAGAGCCAGGAATCACAGAATCATTCACAGATGAAGTGGTTAACTGTGCCAGAGCCGGATCCCGTTCCAGGATAGACAGACCTGGATGGCAAGTATCAGAGGGGTAGCCGTGTTAGTCTGAATCTGTAAAAAGCAACAGAGGGTCCTGTGGCACTTTTAAGACTAACAGAAGTATTGGGAGCATAAGCTTTCGTGGGTAAGAACCTCACTTCTTCAGATGCATCAGGCTCCATTTGAGTACCTGGCATTTTGTCCCTTTCTCCTTTTGTGTCAGACAACTGCATTCCTGGTAGTGATAATATCGGCAAGAAGAGTGTGACACTTGCATCTGAAGAAGTGAGGTTCTTACCCACGAAAGCTTATGCTCCCAATACTTCTGTTAGTCTTAAAGGTGCCACAGGACCCTCTGTTGCTTTTTACAGACCTGGATGGGACATTCTGGGGGGCTCTGAGAGGGGAAGGCTCACTAGTGCCTGGGCCTGTGACAGATTGACAGTCACTGCCACAGACCTGGCCGGTGATCTCGCCTTCAAGCAAGATGTGGAGTGGGACCTCAGAGACCGAGGAGCATCCCACAGAAGCCACTGGTATGGATAGGGCTTTGGTGGTCAGTAGGAGCCATGCCAGGGACCCCTGTCCTGACCACGAGACAAGCACCAACCTCCTACACATAGCACTCCATGAACAGCTCCCGATGTGGGTCAGGCAGAGAGTGAGAGAAGGAAGATTCCAACCCAGACACTAAGGAATCCCGAGCTTCAGCGGATAATGGTGGAGCCAACCCTGACTCCAGTCCGACTGATCTGTAGCCCAGAATGAAGAGTGAGCTGGTGCAAACAGTCGGTTCTGGTGCTGAAAGCTGTACTGACCCCAAAGTCGGCAGTGGTACCAAGGTAACTGATGATACCAAAGAGCAGGGAGGTGAGTACTTCCATGGTAACATCAGTGGCATTGGCCATAGGGGTGCTGAAGAAGCTCCTGGTGCTGAGGAGATCCCTTGTGCTGAGCACCACTTCCACCGACTGCAAAGGGGAAACATCAGGGCATAGTGTTGACAGACCCACAGGTTCAGAAGCCCACCCAACCTACAGGGCTATAAAGGACACAGGCCTGGCAAATTCCTGAACCAAGGGAGAGGTCAGGAAAGAGGCAGAGGAAGTCTGTTGACACTTATACACTCCTGGCACAGAAACAGCCGATGGCAGGATCACCTTCATCAGTACCAAACTCAACCAACACCCTGGGACCAGAACCTCTGACCTCCCTACATAGCACTGGGGAGTGGCTGCCAGGACCCACTCCTTCCCACGCAGTGGCATTCACACTGTGCCAATCCACACTTCTTCTGGAGGAGAGAGATGGGTCCCCCCACAGGATCTAGACCAGCTACGACCTTTTCCTTGGCACACTTGATGGGAAACATCTCCTCCATCTCTTCAGAGAGGCGCCAGCTCCAGAGGGCAAAGCAGCAGCATTCTTAGAACCCAGGGTGACCTCCAATCTGCTGAAGGCGTTGGTGCTGAAGCAGGCTACACGGCCTGTTCGAGCAGGTGCTGCTCTAGACAAAGATCCCTTGCCACCTGAGTCTATTTGGTGAACAACTTGCAAATTAAATTCCACTCCTTGACCTGGGCTTCTCCTAAGCACAAGCACCACATGTGGGGATCGCTCACCCCTCCCGCTCCCCATGACAGACAATGTTTAAACCCTGATGAGGGGGATCACCAGAGAAGTACTTAAACTAAAGCTAACTAATACCAATCTAACACTATACTAAGGGTACTAATTAACTATATAAAACTAGAAAAAGTCACTAAAATAGAGGGCTTGTGAGGTGAAAAGCACACAGAACTCCAACTCCAGCCACAGGTGGTAAGAAGGAACTGAAGAGGGTCGGGACGGCAACTCCTCATATAGGCGGGGAGTGGGGGGAAGGAAGCTATGGCCCTGAGAAGCGAGTGCGCATACACACGGGTACTGCTAGTCAAAATTCTCCAGCTCCAGTGCAACGAGCGCGCAAATGTAATACATGGCTGCATATACTTGAAGAACAGATGGGAGTGTTTCAAACTTCAGTTTAAACACATTTTTTTCCTTCTCTTTTTGTATCTCTATAATCTGTCCATGTAGACTAGATTAATATTCACAAGACATTAATAGCACAGGTTAGGAGGAGAGTGGAACAATTAGCACAACATCTCAATACATGTGAAATCCTTTCATACTGTGAGCTTCTCCTATCTCTTAGAACAATGGGTCTCAAACTTTTTTACTGGCGACCCCTTTCACATCGCAAGCCTCTGAGTGCAACCCCCCTAATAAATTAAACACCCTTTTTAATATATTTAACACCATTATAAATGCTGGAGGCAAGCGGGGTTTGGGGTGGAAGTTGACAGCTCACGACCCCCCACGTAATGACCTTGCGACCCCCTGCCTTAGAAAGAATGTCTCAAGTTGTTGGGTATTTTTTTAAAACTAATGAAAGTAATAGGGTTTATTTTTTACTCATAGTTCTGATCAAGCTGCAAGAGCACCTACATAGAACATGGCAAATGAGACTTGCATGGGGTTCCACAGGGTGTTTTAGTCTTCAGCAGAGAAGAGCTGCTGGCATCCTGAATAGAACTTCTATCTTCCCTGAACACTACTCCAGTGAGTTATATTTCCCCTGCCTCTCATAAGAAATATATTAAAAGCATTAACGATAATATTGGTCCCGCTATAAATTCTCTTCATGCGTATGTCTTCACAGGTGCAGTAAGCAGTCACCCAATGATACAGTGTTCCGCATTTAACATTTGTTTAATTTCTTCTTCCTTATTTTACAGGCACCTGCTACAGAAGCTACCACAGACTAAAATAATTAGCTTGCATATATAATAAAAGCGTGGCCTTGGAAAGAAAGATGTTTGCCATACTACATGGAGGTGCACGTTACCTGAGCAGCTGTTAACAAGGGACATTTTTATGTTTAACATCCACATATTTTCACACACACAAATATACATTAAAAAGAAACCAGTAAATATAGCTCTTGCAGCAGCTCAATTGTCAATTTAATCAAAAAGAAATTTACACTTTTTAATAAACAATCACTTCACGGATCAATACATAACATTTATCTAACAGAATACTTAAATTATTAAATATCAGACATGCCCAAATAGATAAAAGGAAGGAACTACACTCACCTTTTTAATTTCTTTATAGAGTTCTAACTGTAACCTAGGAAGGTTGGAATCCATCAAAGCCTATAACAAAATGCACACAGTTTATTGTACCATAGCAGAATGTGATTTTCAACTAACAATGTTACACTTGTACTGGAACAGCTTCTGAAAGTATGAGGCAATCTGACCAGATGCTCTTTTATTTGGGGGGGGTTGGCGGAGAGCCAGTGTTAGATGCTGCAAGACTCTCCTCTTTGAGAAAGCTTTTTACCACAGCCAAAAGGAAGAGGGAAGGAAGGAGACAGAAGGGGGAAAAAAATATTTATCTCAAAAAGAGTCTCCAATACAAAGGAAGGGAAAAGAGTAGAAGACTCCATCAAGTCTATTAGTTCCCTTGTCATGAAAACCTAATTTATCTAGGAAGTGCTTACATACAGTGGTGATGAATGTTTGCTATTGAAGACAAATATCTGAAGGAAAAGCCAGCAGCCTTATCCTACAAAGTGATGAGTTGCTTCAACTTTCATCAACTTAGATGGAAATCTAAAGTGTTTGGCAGCTTACAGGATCAAATCCAATGCTAGTTATCTGAAGCAGGCTGATTTTGCAAGGTGTAAAACAAATTAAAAAACTTAATTCTTGAAGGCATTGCCATTAAAGATTACACATTACGAGGCACCATTTGTTTTACCCATATATTCATTTCAAAATCAAAATTAGTTTATAAACCCATTATAACAAGGGTCATGATAAATGACTTATTTTTAGTTTATTACAACAATAAGAAAGAAATTCCAATTAATTGCTGTTAAGGTTACAGAGTGAGCTGTACCTTTGACCCTCCACTCAATCTCTCCATTGCAATTCTTTCCAAGTTACAGGCCAACATCTACACCTCTCTCATGGTGGAATCCCATGATTCACCCCCACTCTGACTGGGTCATCAAATTACAGTATTCATTTGCCAACTGTAGCCTTAGCAGGGCTAGCTAGGTTATAGCCCACGCTTAGGCCTGGTCTACACTTACCCCCCAAGTCGAAGTAAGGTACGCAAATTCAGCTACGTGAATAACGTAGCTGAATTCGACATACCTTACTTCGAATTTACCGCGGTCCACACGCGGCAGGCAGGCTCCCCCGTCGACTTCGCGGTACTCCTCTCGCCGAGCTGGAGTACCGCAGTCGACGGGGATCACTTCCTGGTTCGATTTATCGCGTCCACACCAGACGCGATAAATCGAACTCGGAACTTCGATCCGCAGCCATCGAACTACCGGGTAAGTGTAGACTAGCCCTAAGACTCTGGGAGTCTAGACCAGGAGAAGAATGCAGTCACAGAACAGCTTATTCAAAATCAAGTAACATTTATTTACCCATAGGACACAACAGAGGAAAAGATCAGCACAACAAAAACCTAAACATATCTAGTTTTAGCTAAGCTTGGTATTTCCTTCAAGCAGTTGGCTAGGTCCAGCTTAGCCTTGGTATCCCCTGTTGTCTTGGGGACCAAGTTACAACCCTCTCCTCTGCAGACCCTCTCCCTCCTCAGAAGTTCAGATTTTCATCACTTTTACAGAATCACAGACATATAGGGCTAGAAGGGACCTTGAAAGGTCAAAGTCCAACCCCCTGCACTGAGGCAGAATCAAGTATACCTAGATCATCCCAGAAAGGTGTTTGTCAAACCTGTTCTTAAATCATCCAATGATGGGGAATCCACAACCTTCCCTGGCAGCCTATTCCAGAGCTTAACTACCCTTATCGTTAGAAACCTTTTGGCCTGAAAGGATAAAAGTAAAGAAACAGTGCCAACAGTATATCAGAAAGTCTCTTACATGCTTTTGTTCTTAAGGAATGTGTTGACCTTGGTGGATAAGCAAGGTTAGCAAATGTACTTGAGCTCTCAATGTGTTAAGAGAAATGGTCAAGAACCAGGGAAACGGATGATGAAATGAATAATATCAATTTAACTTCATATAGAACAACCTATTAAAGAAAGGACAAACCTGATAAAATACATACATTACATAAATCTTACTTTTATAACTTTATTGAGACATTCGTCAGCAACCATCCTGACATCAGACTCTGCATCATCACTGCAAAGAAGAAAGAGTTCCATAGCAATACCCAGCAGTTTCTGAAATTCCGGAGAATTCCTAAATTTAAAAAAAAGTTAACATGTTAAAAAGTACACTATGGAAAGTTAAATGAATGTTACTGTTTGTGAAGATAGACAGGCTGAAGACTGGATTCCATATTTACTGTTTTCACTTTTCTTATTGACCCGGTTTGGAAATAAAATCATGTTATTACAAATGTTGTCCTTTTGCAATTGAATTGAATTTCCCATGCCCAATATTCTGATTGTAAGAGAGGTCAATATAGCATCATATTGTTTACATACCATTGGAGTTGTCACCCATCCTCTTTTCACCCCAGGATGACCCGGCATCTTGCAAACAATATGCTAAAGCAAGACAGCTCAGAAGACACAGTCCTTGCACCAGAATCACCCATTACCTCAGAAATGTGTGTTAACTGCTCTTACTGAATCAGTAAAAACGACAAAGCACAGCACTTGGTGTAGGTCCTAAAAACCAGCATATTGATTGCAAAGCTCACTCTTAAATTGCAAACACAGACTATTTAGAATCCAGAGACCATTCTTCCACGAGACTCTAATCTCTTTAAAACAGCCTTGCAAAATACAACACAGATTACCTGGGGCAAGCAAAACTTTTTTTTTTCCCCTTAAGTGAGAGAAAGGATAGTTCACTGATCAAGGGCATTTGCCTGGGACATGTCAGACCTGGTTCTTTTCCATGCTCCACCACAGACTGCCTGTGTAACTGGGGTAAGTCACTCAAGTCTCAGTTCCCCATTTTACAATACAATAAAAGTACTTCTCTACCTGACAGAAGTTTTGTAGGGATAAACACATTAAAAAAAAAAACCAAAAGATTGTGAGCTGCTCAGATATTATGGTAAAAGGTCCTGCAAACGAGTCTCATATACTCAAAAAATACTTCCTTTGGGATTTGTCAACTGCTTAGCAATGGCTAGGATTATCCCCCACCTTTCTCAGGGAAGACAACAGATCAAGTTAAAGTAGTCAGGAGGGCAAAGAAACATGGTAATTCAAAGAAAATCTATATAGCATTTAAAGTTAATATACTAAACGCTGCCTTCTCTATTAAATTTATTAAATGAACATTAACATGTAGTAGACAATTTTAGCCCAAGTTTGTAAGCAACAGAAATGCATGGCAAAAATTACACAGAAGTTATGTATTTGCCAAACTCATATTTAAAATGTAACCCTTTAAGATGAAACTATACTTTTGATCAATATTCTGTTTGTTTTTTTTTACAAGACATTGTTTCAAAAATAAAACTTATTTCACCGTACTGTATTACATACCATGTCAAATAGTGTAGGACCAAATTCCTAAAATAATTAAACGTGAACAAAAATAGTTACATGGAACTTCTTTTTAAAGTCACTGAAAAGATTGTCATGGATGTTACTACCATATGAGCCCTGGTTATGCACCAGGTTTCTAAAGTCACTGAAAAGACTGTCATGGATGTTATTACCGTAGCACCTATGAGTGAGCCCTAGTTATGCACCAGGCTCCTACTGTGTTAGGTGCTGTACAACCAGAAGAAAAAGACCATCCCTGCCTCAAGGAGTTTATTTTGCCTGCAGTTTTGTCAACACTAACTACAAACTAAGATCCAAATCCTGTCACTGGAACCACATGCCGGATCTGGTCCAAAGTATAGTTTAACTCTGATCTTAGGGAAATACAAAGAGTAAACAAACAGTAAACAAGTATATATTTGGACCAAGATTTTTCAGAGCAACTACTAATTTTGGATGTCCAACGTGAGACAACTTAAAAAGGGCCTGACGAGAGTGGGCCCTAAGCCAATTTCTGCAGAGCTTAAGCTTTCATTTTAAAAAATGAAGTCACTAAACGGGAAACAAAAGTAAACTCAAGCAGTGTTTTCTTTGAGTCTGCATATATAGTTCCAGTGCCCCTACTACTCTCTTACCCCTGCCAAGCAACAACTGAATGAAAAAGACCTGGTCAATTCCTCTACTATTATATTATTAATAATACTTGTATTGTGGCAAAGGCTTGAGGCCCCAATCAGGGGTCATCGTGCTAGGACCACACATACAATAAAAGATAGCATATTCTCCAAACAGCTTACAACCTACGTAAATATTGCTATAAAGAAGTCCCTGGGAAACAATGAAACTGTCAAGAACCATGTCACTTTCATGCTGTTCCTTGAGAATGCCATGAGATGCAGCTGAGACAGACACAGAAGTTTACTGGGGAGAACGAGACAAAGGATGGAAGTTGGAGGAGGAGTATAATAAGGGGAAAGTGTAGCTCTTGCAAGGCCAGGAGGCACTGAAGGAGAGAAAAGAGATGTAATTTCTGCATGCTTGCACCTATACAGGAACAGATTCAAATGATAAGTAAACCAAACAGAGGCTGACATGAAAGATTAAGCTCCCAAGCAGAATCTGGGGACTAACTCCAGGTAGAAATCTCAGCACCTTCCCAGTAGCTGAAGAAAACTGGAGGACTGGGGTTTTCATTAGGGCATTGTTCCTGGATCTCAGTTATAGCAAGGGCTCATAACAACCTTTGGATAATGGGTTTGGCCCTCCAAAGAGTCTGTCTGGTAAATTTTTCAAGCCCTTGAATGTCTTGTTTAAAAGAGTATGTTCAACATTTAGAATTAAAGATTGATTAAAATAAGAAAACCATAAAAAACTCCGAAGTAACTTTACCAACATTAATAAAATGAGTTCAGAAAGAAAGTTTTATTACCTTAGAGACTGAGCAACTATGTTTTCACATATTGTCAGGCAGTGATTCACTCGATCTTTCTTGGTAGCTGAAAGTTCTTTCTTTCTAAAATTAAGAAGAGAATGTACTTTGAATAAATCCAAATAACATGTCAAACCAATCACTGTTAGTTTGTGTGGTAAGACAACTTAAATATTGCATTCCTTACTGTAATTCAGGTCTGACAGATACACAATCAGCTATTTTACTTGCCAACATAGCCTAAATGAATAAGGTAATGTCTACACTACACAGCTTTTAGCAACATGGCTGTGTCGCTACAGCTGTGCCGCTAAAAGTCGCACCATGTAGCCGCTGTTAGTCGGCTCTCCTCCCGTCAAAAAACTTCCACCCCAACGAGTGGCATTTGCGTTGTCGGCAGGCAAGCACTCCTGCCGACAAAGCGCTGTTCACATTGGCGCTTGTCATCGGCAAATCTTTCGGGTGGGAGGGGTTTAACACCTCTGAAAAACAAAAGTTTTGTCGTTCAGTAGCCTTATAACACCTTATCCTCAATTTAGCTCTGTTTTAAAACATAGCACTCTTACAGACCTGCATCACAGCTGGCATCCATTCCAGCCAAAGAAAGCGGATGAGAACTCCCTATGAAGCCCATAAGTGGTATTAAAATCAACCAGATTGTACCTGAAGGAGATAGAAGTCATTGTGCCATACTGGCACTTCCAGATTATGAGAAACTGAGGCACAGTACTGCTTTAATTACTTTTTTCTATTGTGATAGTACATAAAGAGCCCAACCAGTATCAAGAGCCCATGGTGCTGCACAAACATTCTAAGAGATAATTTAAGCCTTTGGGTTAGGGTTCCTATGAGTAGGGGACTAGGGGTTAGGATTAAGGTTCCTATGGGTATGACTCCCAGCCCTAGGGTTAGAGTTCCTATGGGTAGCGGACTTTGGCCTAGGTTTAGGGTTCCTACGAATAGGGCTCCCAGCCCTAGCATTACGGTTCCTATGGGTAGAGGACTTGGGGCTACGGCTAGGATTCCTATGTGTACGGGACTTCGGGCTAGGGTTAGAGTTCCTAGGGCTACGGTTCCCAGCCCTAGGGTTAGTGTACCTATGGGGAGGGCACCCCACCCTAGAGTTAGGGCCCGTATGGGATGGGGAGGTTGGCCTAGGGTTAGGGTTCCTATGGGTAGGTCTCCACACCCTAGGGTTAGGATACCTATGGGCTGGGGACTTGGACCTAGGCTTAGGGTTCCTAAGAGTACAGCTCCCTGCCCTAGGGCAGGGTGGATAAAAATCAATTAAAAAAATAAAATAAAATAAAAATTTAAAAAATCGAATTTTTTTGATAAAATGCTTTTTGAGGAAAAAACCTATCTAAAGATACATTATAGCTTAAAGATCTCTCATCATGGAATAGGGATTATAAATTCTAATTCTGTAGTATGAAACACTATATTCATGTAATGTTTAAGAAAAGTTTTGTAAATGAGTTCCAATAGTTCATGGATTAAGGACCCAATCTCAGGGGTTCCCGGGGCTTCTGTATAGATTATTTACGTTAATTTTTCTATCTACCCCATGGGACTCAGTGGTCAGTCTAGAAGATACCATCAGAGATGCTTAGTTTTTCAGTTCTCAAACTGTGGATTTGTGTCTCCAGAGATAACATGCTTGTTAACAGCAAAAATGTTTCTGAATAAATATATAATACACCTCTACCCAGATATAACGCTGTCCTCGGGAGCCAAAAAAATCTTACCGTGTTATGCGTGAAACCGTGTTATATCGAACTTGCTTTCATAGAATCATAGAATATCAGGGTTGGAAGGGACCTCAGGAGGTCATCTAGTCCAACCCCCTGCTCAAAGCAGGACCAATTCCCAACTAAATCATCCCAGCCAGGGCTTTGTCAAGCCTGACCTTAAAAACCTCTAAGGAAGGAGATTCCACCACCTCCCTAGGTAACCCATTCCAGTGCTTCACCACCCTCCTAGTGAAAAAGTTTTTCCTAATATCCAACCTAAACCTCCCCCAGTGCAACTTGAGACCATTACTCCTTGTTCTGTCATCAGGTACCACTGAGAACAGTCTAGATCCATCCTCTTTGGAACCCCCTTTCAGGTAGTTGAAAGCAGCTATCAAATCCCCCTTCATTCTTCTCTTCTGCAGACTAAACAATCCCAGTTCCCTCAGCCTCTCCTCTTAAATCATGTGCTCCAGCCCCCTAATCATTTTTGTTGCCCTCCGCTGGACTCTTTCCGCTTTGATCCACTGCAGTGCACAGCCCCGTCCCCCTGGAGCGCTGCTTTACCGCGTTATATCCGAATTCGTGTTATATCGGGTCACGTTATATCGGGGTAGAGGTGTATATAGAGGTGAGAAATAACAGACCTCAACCCTATTGTCCCACTGCAAATTTGTGTACACAAAGTCAATCCCTTACCGCTCTCTAAAAGTGCAAAGTTTCAAAAAGTTCAATGAAAAGAAGATTGTTGGGGGCAGAACAGATCTGGATAAGGAGAAGTCTGGAGATAAATGTGAGAAGGGAGGGACAGGCAGTAGAAACAAAAGTGAAACTGTTTGAGCAGCATATTCCAGAAGTCTTGAGGTCTTTCCGAGTGAAGCCTTCATTGATTTGAGATCTTCCATACCATTCTCTCACTAGAAGGGAAAACCTATAATGGAAGCAGGCTGTAAAAGAGACCCAGTTTGGGAATATTTTAATGAAGTTCCTCTACCTGTGGGTAAGACAGGCATGCGTGCAAAATGCAAACAGTGCAACAAAGAAATGCAAGGCCTGGTTGCCCGAATGAAACAGCATCATGAGAAGTGTTCCTTCTCAGATGGAAGCTGTATTGAAGATGATGAAAGAAAATGTCTGAACAAGCAGGATCTTCAGATTGGTAAACTTTTTTATTTCATACTTCTTTCTTAAGGACTGCCTGTCTTCTGGACTATTCTTGAATTCTCATGTTTGAGCAAAAAATATAGTTGTTACTCTATGGTACTATCATTTTAGACACAGTTGTGATAAAAAACAAATAGGTGAAATAAGCAGATCTTCCTTTTACAATTTCACCTTTAAATTAGTACTGAGTGTCAGTGAATGAAATGAGTAATACTAAATGAGCAGTATGATAATAATAATTAAATAACTGCATTGACTTATTTTGTTTAGGAAAATCCATCCCCAACATACAGGCTTCTGAAGACTATCCACCTTCACGATCATCATCATTTTCTATAGTTTCACAGTTATCTGCCAATTATAGTGTTTCAGTCACATCATATGTCACATAGCCACAGTATATCACCGGTAGCAAAAAGAAAAAAAAAATCTCCATCATCCAGAAACAACCATAGATAAGTTTGTGATAAGAACTAGCAGATTACAAAAAGAGATAGTTGATGAAAAAACTGCCCGGTTTGTTTATGCAACAAACTCTCCTTTCCGTATGATTGAGAACCCACACTTCATTAACATGGTTCAGTCATTAAAACCAGGATACAGTCCACCCAACAGAGCAGATGTCACAGGCAAATTTGCTGGATAAAGTGTATGAAAGAGAAATTGAGCAGTGTGCAAAAGGTCTAGAGGGTGAAATTGTTAACCTGAGTCTTGATGGGTGGAGCAATGTCCACAATGATCCTGTTGTATGTGCTTGTGTGACAACAAAAGAAGGGAATGTCTTCCTTACAGAAACAATTGATACATCAGGAAATACACACACAGCAGAATACTTACAAGTAGCAATAAAAGCTACAACAAACTGTGAAAAAAAATTCAAATGTCTAGTACGCAGCTTGGTCACAGACAATGCTGCAAGTGTATCCAAGATGAGAAGAAATTTAGAAGAGAGTGAAGAATGTCCCAAGCTAATAACATACGGTTGCAGTGCTCATTTGATGCACCTCCTAGCCAAAGACTTCAGTGTTCCAGAAATAAAGGGTAATGTTGTTGAAATTGCAAAATACTTCCCTAACAACCACTTTGCAGCAGCTGTTCTGAAAAAAGTGGGAGGAATCAAGCTAACTCTCCCAGAAGATGTGCGATGGACATTAATAGTGGACTGTTTTGAGCACTATATCAAGAATTGGCCTAATCTGATGACAGTTTGGGAACAAAATTGTGAAAAAATAGATGGCATCGTCACAGCCAAAGTTCTCAACATTAGGCTTAAGAGAAATGTTGAACACATGCAGAGTACCCTGAAGCTTATTTCTATAGCCTTGAACAAAATGACACTGTTGAAATTTGGAAGGAATTGAGTGAGATCTTAAAAAGAGAAGTATGCAATGACAGAGTTAAATTACAAGCATTAAAAAAAAAAAAAAAATGGAACAAGCACTGTCTCCAGCTCATTTTCTTGCAAATATTCTCAATACTCGGTACCAGGGACAAACCTTAACTGCTGAAGAAGAGGAGTTGGCTATGACATGGACATCCAGCAATCATCCCTCCATAATGCCAATTATAATAAACTTCAGAGCTAAGGGTGAACCATTCAAGAAATATGTTTGCTGATGATGTTTTAAAGAAAGTCAGACCAGTGAACTGGTGGAAGTCACTTGGATTCAGAGACTGTTGAAGTGATAATCTCACTTTTAACAGCAGTAGCTTCTTCTACCGGTGTACAAAGAATATTTTCTTCCTTTGGACTAATTCATTACAAATTGAGAAATCGTTTGGGACCTGAAAAAGCAGGAAAGCTTGTTTTTCTTTTCCAGATTATGAACAAACAGAAAAATGAAGGTGAAGACGACTGAGTTAGCTGCAGAAGCCAATATTTTAAGTTTCTCATGTTGACCTGGCTGGCATAGTTGATTTAATTTTTGTTGTTGTTTTTTTTAATTTCATTGAACTATTTTAGTTAAAAACAATTTTAACAAAAACAAACCTGATTTTTAAAAACTTGAATGTTTAACTAAATTCAAAAATTCATATGCTTGTTTTGTTAAAATATGTTTGCTGTTGAAGATAAAAATCCAGAATACATAACATTGTTGTTTTAGTTAACAACTGTCTGGTGATGTTCTCCTCCTAATACAGCATGGCAAGAAAATCCTCCAAATATTAATGATTAACCTGTTGAATTGGAGATAGCTCACCTCCCAATGACTTCATAAATATCTGCTTAAATTACCTTTGGTAAATGAAATAACCAATCATTCATTTTCTGGTATAGCTGTAAAACTAATCTGAAAAGTTTTCAAAATAAATCACTTTAAAAATGTATAGCGTGTACCTTCCAAAAATGAAACCTACATCTATCTTTGAGTTGTGAAGAATATGTATTAAGGTTATAACAACCAACGAGAATATACTTTTATGTAGAAATCCATGATTAAATTGAGTCTTCCTGACTAGTGATTTAAATCATGATTTAATAAATCAAATCCACCCTGCGGTTAGACGATTTAAGACTAGGTTTACAGTTCCTATAGGTATAACTTTCCGCCCTAGGGTTAGGGTTCCAACAGTCTGGGTACCTGGGGCTAGGGTTACGGTATCTAAGGGTAGGGATCCCAGCCCTAGGGATAGGGTTCCTATGGATAGGGGACTTGGGGCTAGGGTAGGAGTTCCTACGGTTCGGGCTCCCCGCCCTGGGTTAGGGGTACCTATGGGTAGAGCTCCCCGCCCTAGGGATAGGGGTCCCATGGGTAGGGGACTTGGGGCTAGGGCTAGTGTTCCTATGGGTAGGTCTCTCCACCCTAGGGTTAGGATAGGGCTCCCCCCGGGGTTAGGGTTCCTATGGGTTCAGGACTTCAGGTTAGGGTTCCTAGGCCTCCCCACCATAGGGTTAGGTACCTATGGGGAGGGCACCCCACCCTAGAGTTAGGGTTCGTATGGGTAGGGGAGATGGGGCTAGGGTTAGGGTTCCTAAGGACAGGGATCCCCACCTTAGGGTTAGGGTTCCTATGCTTAGGGGACTTCAAGCTAAGGTTAGGATTCCAAAGGGGCGGGACTAGGGTTAGGTTTCCCAGAGGTGGGGACTTGGGGCTAGGCTTAGGGTTCCTAGGGGTAGGTCTGCCCACCCCAGGGTTAGGGTTCCTATGAGTAGTAGACTTGGGGTAGAGTTAGAGATCCTAGGGGTAGAGCTCCCTACTCTATGGTTGGGGTTCCTAGGGGAAGGGAACTTGGGCCTAGGGTTAGGCTTCCTATGGATACAGCTCCCCGCCCTAGGGTTAGCGTTCCTGTGGATAGGGAACTTGGGGCTAGGCTTAGGATTCCTATGGGCAGGGCTCCCAGCCCTAGGCTTAGGATTCCTATGGGCAGGGCTCCCGGCCCTAGGCTTAGGATTCCTATATGTAGGGAACTTGGGGACCTAAAACGTACCAGTGTTTTAAATCAGGGGTTCTCAAACTGGGGGTCGGGACCCTTCAGGGGGTCACGAGGTTATTACATGGGGGGGGGGGTCGAAAGCTGTCAGTCTCCACCCCAAGCCCCACTTTGCCTCCAGTATTTATAATGGTGTTATAAATTAAAAACTCTTTTTTACATATTTAAGAGGGGGGTCGCACACAGAGGCTTGCTATGTGAAAGGGGTCACAAGTACAAAAGTTTGAGAACCACTGTTTTAAATCAACTCTCACATCTTCAATAAACATTAGGTGAATGCATAACTTCATCCATAGTGAGTACTCCAATTCAAATTAATATTCTATTTCAAAACAGTAAAAACTATCATGATAGACATGGTGTAGTTTAAGTATCACTGTAATGAATACTTTTGCTGGTTCTGCTACTGAAAGGCATGGCATTAGCCAAGTGAGATCTGCCATATGAGCTATATTTAAGCTACTCAGTATCTCACCTTCCTTTTTTTTATAATGTTTCCCAGAAACAAACAAACCACTCAAAAGAAAAAAAAAAAAGAATCAATGACCCTTTTTTCCACTTTTGAAAACCAATGCTCAGGAATCTATAGTAAAATAGAGCTTTTCCACCACCTTAGATTCTGTGTGCAAATAATGATTGTATTTTTTAATTATTACTATTTAAAATACACTTGCATCTAAAGGCCCCTACCAAGATTGAGACCCCTATTGTTCTAGGCACTGTACAACAAAGGTAGACAGTCCCTGCCCCAAAGAGTTTACAATATAAAGAGACAAGACAGACAAGGAGTGGTAAGGGAAACAAGGTCCCACAGAAAGTTAGCTGCAAAATTGTAACCGAGTCCCTAACTCTCTCAGTGCAGTGTACCTATCTAGTATGCCGCACTGACTTGCTAGTTTTCCACACCTCGTTTATAAGCTAGCTGCACTGATCATACATTACACAACTGTTTGAGCAAATGACAAAAAATTCAGGCAAAATTATATTGGTTGATTAAGCATTTGGAAAGCAAGGATAGATAGAAAGTCTCAGTAAAACAGATCCATAGATGTATAAAATGAAGTACATTTCAATTTTTGCAGTTCAATACGACACGATCAAAATGAGAAAGAACAGACTGCCAACAAGAAAAATTCTAGAAAATTGTAGTCCAAAAGCCAGATTCATCTTACTTCCTCAACCAATCATATATGATGTTGGTAGATTTTCATATAAATCACAAACAAGGCTAAAAGCTAAAATACACACAAAGAGCAAGCTCTCACTTTCAGAATACTAATTTGTCTTTTTGCATAAAGATGTAATTGCCTCGCCACTAAGATGTACTGAAGTAAATCATAATACAAAAATTGAACCCCTCATTGAGAAAGAGAAACTATATTAAATGTAATAAGCTATACCAGTGGTTCTCAAACTTTTGTACTGGTGACCCCTTTCACATAGCGAGCCTCTGAGTGCGACCCCCCCTTATAAATTAAAAGCACTTTTTTATATATTTAACACCATTATAAATGCTGGAGGCAAAGCAGGGTTTGGGGTGGAGGCTGACAGCTTGCGACCCCCCATACAATAACCTCGCGACCTCCTGAGGGGTCTCAACCCCAAGTTAGAGAACCCCTGAGCTACACTGATGCAATCGTTATGTTGAGATTTTAGATACTCAGGTCAGGAAATTCAAAGTTAAGTTTTCTGTGGCAGCCCTAATGCCACCCCTTTGTTGGGGAAAGGGGGGAATATTTGCATATGGTGTTCATATTAATCCCCAATAGGTAAAAGTACAAAAGTTTGACATTAAGTTAAATACTTATTTGAGAGATGCAAAAAGAGGCAAGTTGCATGTAATTATCAAAGGGACACCTTTTAAAAAAAAAAAATCTGAAAACATTTAGCCTACTGATTTAAAAGCAACTCTGAAGATTGCTAGAACTAGAAGATTAGAAAGAAAATCTTTTGCTTTGTTTACTTTGTGCATTTAACAGCACTTTGTGTATAGTCAATTAGTTTATCCCCATATAATTTTCCCTTTTCTTTCTACACATCTTTCACACAGCAGTGAAGAGGAACACATTTTGAAGAAGAGAAGGTGTGAATGGAGAATGACAAAAATTGGTAGAAGCAGATAGTACCTAAAAACTACTTTTACCTTGGTAAGTAAGATTTTAATGTTGACAGCATGTCTCTAACCAAATTTGTAACAATTAGTTTCTTCAGTGATACACAAATTTCAGCTACCTATTTCTTGTCAGTTAGTGACATCCAATTTTTCACAAACATAGGTTGAAATAGTTAATCCACTGTTTTCACATTTCTCAAAAACTTCCCTTTTGGGATGAAGTTTCTCATATTTCATCTCAACCCAAGATTTTGGTTTTGGTTTTTTTTGTTTTTTTTTAAGAAAGAGTGAACAAAGAAGAGGATTATTAATAAAATCTTATTTTGAAAGCACCTTACAGTCTTAAGAATGCTAAAATATCTTACTAATTTACATAATTCGTTTCAAGCCCCCCACCAACACACACACTTAAATGCAACCACACGTGGAATAAAAAAGCAGCAGTTTAAGAGCTAACATCAACACTGCATAATAGGTTAAGACAAAAATAATGAAAAATGTCATGGCCAAATTATGCAGTAGGCAGAATGAGCAACCAAGTTGAAATTTGGCCAAAAGGACCATGAGTAAACACCAGTAACTCTTGGAAAGGTGTCATAGGACCTTTAATGACCAATGTCAGAATCTCCATTTCACATCACTTTTAAAACAGCAGGTTAAAATACTCAGAATCACCTAAGTGACTTGGAGTCTAAGCCCAATTAAAGTCAACAAGCTCTTAAATCAAACTCCTAAATCACTTAGGTACTTTTGAAAATTTTACCAAGCATCTCCAGCAGCACAGTGCCTTTTAGCACTATAGTAGGCAATGGTTCAGTACTGACACAGAGGAAGAGTGCAATTTATTGAATCAAGTTACATTTGGACATGCATGTAGACACACTAGATATAAAGTATGCCAATTAAGTTGCTGAATATGGTTACCTTTGTACTTTTAATTATTAAACCAAAGACACTCCAACCCCAACCAAGACTCAGCATGTCTTTAAAGTTAGTTGAACTGGCATAGGATAATCCCATCTCTATGAAAGTCAATCCACTGTAAAAATCTACAATCAATTAACTCAGGATTGAATAAGGACTGGGAATGGCTGAGCCATTACAAACATTGAATCTATCTCCCCTTGTAAGTATTCTCACACTTCTTATCAAACTGTCTGTACTGAGCTATCTTGATTATCACTTCAAAAGTTTTTTTCTCTTACTTAATTGGCCTCTCAGAGTTGGTAAGACAACTCCCACCTGTTCATGCTCTCTGTATGTGTGTATATATATCTCCTCAATATATGTTTCACTCTATATGCATCCGAAGAAGTGGGCTGTAGCCCACGAAAGCTTATGCTCTAATAAATTTGTTAGTCTCTAAGGTGCCACAAGTACTCCTGTTCTTTTTGTGGATACAGACTAACAGGCTGCTACTCTGAAAACAATCAATGAGTTGAGCTAAAAATGGAACAAACTCAATCTACCTGAAAAGAATGACTCATACTTTATTTTTGTTTATGCTCAGATTTTAAAAGGAGAAAGTCTACAAAGAATGCAAACACTTCACTGGCTACCATTTGGGTAATCTAACAATGTAAAACATGGAACTATGGGCCATTTCCAGTTGCCAACTCTTTCTTCATCACTAACTTAACATTTTCTTGGTTTCTAATACAGCTGTGTGTGATGTTTAAAGATAAATCTCTATTAAAGAACTACTTTTCTGGGAACCTGAGTTGATGACAAGTGTTACTGTGCATAATCTTGTTTACTAAGGATTTGTGATGCTGAGAACTAGGAGGAACTGGTATGGAGGAATGAATAACTTTAAAACAGCTAGCATTTTTTGTTTTCCTTAAATATTATCAAATGCATTTGAGAAATATGCAGGAAAAATTCCAAGGGTTGTTCTCCCTCATGAACTTTTATCTCTTAGATCAGATCATCTTTCTCTTGGATATGACTACTATCATTATCAACATCTACAGCATGACAAAGGATAACACTATGTCACAGAGATCACATGATTCCGTGGCTTTCAGGGACATCTGTGATATTTTCTGCTTCAACCCTAAGGTGCCAGGGGGTCCCAGAGCTGTCAGCCAGCAGGGCCTGTGGGTGCTGGACATCCCCCAGCAGGGCTCAGGCTCTCTTCCCTCCACCCCTTGGTCTTAAGTCATCTCTCAGTCATTCCCCCACCCCCATTATTTTTAGTAAAAGTCACAGGCAGGTCACAGGCTTCTGTGAATTTTTGTTTATTGGCCGGGACCTGTCCGTGACTTTTACTAAAAATAACCGTGACAAAAATCTTAACCTTAATCATGACTGTTCTGGACTCTAACTAGTGCTATGGTGGAGGATGAGGGCAAGGAGCTGTTCAGTGTTACAGTGCTGTAGCATCCCATCACTGTGATTGTCTCCTGTGAAGGTCTTGATGGAGCAGGTGTAGAAGGCCCCAAATTAAAATCTTTATTGTCTAAACACTGAATTTACAGAATTGTGTTCTTCCTGATTCCCAGAGCATTAGGAAAAACCAAAGGGATGTGGGTTAAATGATTTCTGACTTGTATGCAGTGATGTTGTAGCTGGTGTTGTTCCCAGGATATCAGAGAGAAAGTGGGTGATGTAATCTCTTTTACTGAACCAACTTCTGTTCCGTCCAATAAAAGATATAACCTCATCTATCTTGTCTCTCTAATTCCTGACTTGCCAAAAGTCACTGAATTGCCAGAAGGAAGTCTGCAATCCTAGCATACACCTTGATCTTTCATATTTGGAGAAAGTTTTAGCAAATGATCCCAACCCATTTTCATTTTTCCAGGGAACAGTCTGTGAAGAAGCTAGCCCATACCTCTGGTCCTGGGGCATCTTGGCCTTAGCTGCCTTCTCATGTGGCAGTGGCATGATCCCAGTGTTTGTGTATCTGTTGTGCTGGTGCTTCTTACTATCTCTAGAGAGTAGAGTGAACGTTGCTTTTACCATTGAACAACACTGTCCAGACAACTTTAACATATCCAGTTAAATTTCTCCACAGAGTCTACTAATAAGATAGTTTCTTATAAGGGTAGCTTTTTCACAAAAGACCTGTTAAAGTATTGGGTACAAATACCCGCAAGTTGATATTAAAATATGATGTATGGGTCTGAATTTAAATTTGCAAAATAAGAGCATTGAAAATTCAGTCTTCTGATCTAACCTTATTGACTCTGCTTTTAAAAATAGGCTCTATGGTATGACCGGTAATTGGTTGGATAGTTCCTGGTGGAACCCAAAACAAATACGGTTGCAAACTAAAACACACTAAGGCCACAGAGGATGTGGTGATAATCTTTGCTTATGTTTTTTAATGCTTTTATGAATTTCAAGGGACATGCTCAACTTAAATCATACTTTTACCTGCAATATTTTGACCTAAGAATACTATAATTTAGAGACTAGAAAGGAAAAATGTCTCGTTTGGTGTGTTAAACTTCTGTGTGTCAAATGCAAAGTTGTGTACGGTCTCTTTCACTGCCTCAGCTCTACAGCTGGGGTCAATTTCCTCAACTGTTTGTGTCTTTCACTTAAAAATAGGAAAATGTGGTAAAAGTACAAAGTGGCAGAAGGACTCGGGCATGTGTGGTGGAGGAAGACTGGTCTCGTAGTTAAGGCACTGGACGACTGGGGCTTAGGAGATGTCTTATGTGACCCTGCCACAATCATTTGTTCCTGTCTCTTTTCCATTTGTAAAATAGGGATAGTACTTTATTTGCCAGGTGTTCTGTGATATCTCAACGAATTTATTCTCAGAAGAGCCTATAAAAGAAATAGCACCTTAAACTACTTTTCATTTTTTTTAAATGCGCAGTTGCCATTGCTCTTTTAAGTTTTAACTCTGCCATCTTTTATCATCTAAGTTTTTAACATCAGGGTAAACAATTGGACAGCTAACATTCACAGGATACTCGTTTTATTATTAATGTATGGGATGCATAATTCCCATTAAGAATTTTGCTATGCAATGTTACTGTATATTATAGGTAAATGAATGGAGACCTTTGCGGTTTGATAGTTCATATTGTAAAAATATTAAAACTATAGGGAAACTATCAAAGTTTAGGTATGAAATTTAGATGTTGTATTAATGCCCAAGACATTATTTTATTTATTTTTAATTGGGATACGTAGTATAATACACACAGGGGTCACTGATTTTCTTGTTGTGGGTTTTGTGAAAAATGTATACTTGAGGATCACCTAAACAATCAATGCTATAATAATGTTTTAGTAAAACTCCACCTGAATAAGAACCAGTTTTGTTTGGGATTTAAACACTCCCTAGCGTATCTGACACTCAGACACTGCAACATGAAGTAGAACATAAAACTGACAAAAGTGAAACTAACTAATCTCTTTTCACTGTTCAGGTTTTTTAAGAAATTGTTACATATAATTCAAACATTATTACTTCTAGAAGATTAAAAAAGTTTCCCTAAAAGAAACAGATTCTGACATAACGGACAAATAAGTGCCAGAGCACTTTTGGTAAAACCTGAATGACAGACTAATTCCCCAGAGGGATGCAAAAAGTTCAGTAGTTCTACTAAGATGATATGTATCTAATGCCATATAATGTAATAAGATCCAAAAGGCCAGTGTTTGGAGAGATTTGAGTCCAGTAAAGTGTAGATGTTTGTATAAAGGAGTGGCTGTTATGATAACCTAGACAAATAAGTGCAAAGAAAAAACATAAGTACTATAATAATTTGTCTGCTCTTTAACGCTACTGGTGCAACATAGCTACACAGTTTATTTCTCATAACTTTTCTTTTTTGAAAAAAAAAAAGAAAAAAAAAAAAGCTTTCAGTATTTTCTAGATAGATACCCAGACAGTTACCAGAACAGACACTTTATTAAAGTATCTTCTTCCAGTGAGAAAGGGCCAGCTGAAAGCAGAACACCAGCCTTGCTTTGCTGGCACACACGTGGATTATTATTATTCCTGGAGTTTGCCAGGGCGTGTGCAAGAGGCTCTCTGGCTGTCACGAGGGATCGCAGGTAGCAGCGGCCTGGAGACGAAGCCAACTCACTCCGGCGAGCGAACCTGAGGAGCAGGTTAATGCTTTTCCTTCTGGTGAGAACGGGTTTTGCTGGGGGGGTCTTTCAGTGAAACCAAGTGCTTCTGGAACCCGCCTTCATACAACCGTTAGCTCAAGAGGTAGCAGCAGGGGCCCATCCACCCTACCCGTGGCAGGGCGCCCACGAGCGTCCCTTCCCACGCCAGCCCGCTCCCTCTGAGGGCAGCAGCTTCTCAGAAGCTCTAAATTCCCGTCCTCCCCCGCCTAGTCCTCGCTACCGACCCAACCTCGCCGCCCCGCGGCCGGACACTCACGCTCTCTGGAGCGGCTCCTCGGGGATGGCAGCCGGCCCCTGCTGCTGCTGAAAGGAGCGGAGGGACTCGAAGGCCTTCATCAGTTTCTCCATGGTGGCCATGTCCGCTCAGCCCGCGCCGAGCACCGCAGGGGCCAAACGACCGCAGCGCCCGGGGACCGGACTCCCCCTCTTCTCCTCACAGCGCCTGAGCCGCTCGCTTGGACCCGGAGCCGCCTCCCGGCTCACAGCGCCCGGGAGCCTGGAGTCTCTCCCCTCTCAGCGCACGGGCTGCCCGCACCTGGGGCCCCGGAGACTCCCCGTTCGCCGCGCCCGGGCCGCCGCGACACTGTCCCTGCCGCCGTCGGGGTCCCCGCGCCGCCGCTCGTTACTGCAATGAATGGAGAAGACGCTGCAGGGGGCCGCGATCACTCTGAAGCCGCCGCGCCGCCATCTTGGAAACCTCCCATCATCCCCCACGCTACCCCTCCCTGCCCGGCCTAGAGCAAAGTTCCCCCACGCAGGCCACTGGGCCCGGCGCACCCGCGGGAGGGAGTGGAAAATTAAAGAGCGACAGCCTCACCCACCAATCAGAAAGGAGGCGCTCCGCCCGCTGCCCTAATCACCACTAGCGAGAGGGGAGGCCTTGGGGCAGTGTCACCGCTCAGACAAACACAAGCTTGGTTGAGGAAACACAAATTCATCCACGCTCCCTTCACCGCGCTCCGCCTCCTCTCAGGAAGATGGCTGTCAGGTCCTAGTGCCCCTTGGGTTGGGGTCAAGCTTGGGCCCGTCTGCCAGCTTCCGCCTGTCGAATGGTGCGTGCGGGCTTCGTTCCCCCAGGCTCCAGCGGAGCCTCGGGCAGAATGGTCGGGATCACGTAGAGCAGGCCCGTGGGGCAGCAGGCCCTAGCTCCCTGGGAACAGGGCACATAGAGCAACCTCCAGGTCTGTCCACACCCAGCTCTTGTGCTGCTGTTGCTACATGGGCTCAGGCACCCAGGCTTTGTCTGTCCTTTAACGCTCAGCAACACGTAAGAGGAATTAATGACAACAGGTGTGAAGTTAATGCATATTAAACCCTGGTGTGGACACTCCCATTCAGAAGCGAAGCGGACTTCATTCACATTAACTTAAGATACCATCAGAAGGGATTCAGATAAAGCAAACTAAGGCCTGGGCTACATCTAAAATTTAGGTTAACATAGTGATGTTGCTCAAGGCTGTGAACAATTTTGTGCTCTGAACGTTATAGTTACATCAACCCAACCGCTGGCCTAGACACGTCTAGGACAGTGGAAGGATTCTTCTTTCAACCAAGCTCTGCCACCTCTTGCAGAAGTGGATTATTTACTTTAGTGGTTCTCAAAAAAAAAAAAAAAAAAAAAGAACCCTTCCATGGATTTAAGAGGCATATACACTACAGCATTATAGTGGTATACCTATGCTGCTGTAGTGCAGACATATCCTAAGGTTGAATTGAATGACAGTATCCCTGTAGGTTTAATGTTCTTCACACCTTCAGTTTATCTTTATGGTTCTGAGTATCCCTGCATTAACAAGCCCTGATGCAGCTAAACTTGTTCCACCCTTGCAGGGTATAACAAACTGTTTCTAAACTGATTTAGTTAAAGTGGGACAACATGCATACACCCAAGGTCTAAGGTACATACATCTCACAGGGTATGTCTACACTGTAAGCACTACAGTGGCCCAGCTGCAGCTACTTCGCTGTAGAACTGTAACGTAGACACTTGCTACAGCACTGAAAGGGGGGTTTCCATCACTGTAGTAAATCCATCCCTGGGGAAGGCAGTAGTTAATGGAATAATTATTCTATCAACCTGAACTAGTGGTATCAATAACAGAGTTTAGGACAGCTTAACACCCCTGAGTGACATAGCTAGGTTGACCTAAGGTTTAAGAGCAGACTAGGACATGGAGTTAAGTGAAAGCAGTATAAGCAGAGCTCTGTGCTCCATCTTCCCCTTTAAACGAAAATATCAGTGAAGTAAAATTCTACATCCCTAAAAATCCTTTCACTTTTTTCAGATTCACTTTTCAGCAGTCCTTTCCTTCACTTCCTGCTTGAAAGCAGGAGCTGGGCACACTCTATTGATTATGTGTGGACCAGACAAGCTGAGCTCAGACATTGCCACAGAGAAGACAGCAGCTGCTCCTGTGGGACTACATCACCAAATGCAATCATATCAGTCCTTTGTCTCCTCCTCTAAGGGTTCAGGTAGCTGGAAGAGAGGACCAGACTGTGCTTAACACTTACAGAAACTGAGTAGGGAGAAAGGTAGGCTTGTGACTTCTCTTTGATAGCAGAGACAACAATTCTTTGAGCTCAGAAAGACACTTCTGAAAAGCAGTTTTTGACTTTGGAATGAAGAGGCACAGGTATTAAAAAACATAATTGTAAGAATATACTCAGAACTCCACAAGATCAAACAATATTTTATATATAATCTGCACACTACAAATTACACATGCTGCACACTACAAATTACACATGCCGCACACTACAAATTACACATGCCAAACACTACCTGTGCTATCAGTACTCAAAATAGTTTTACAGAACAAATACACAAGTTTCCAACAAGTGCACTTAATATACATTTACTTCCCAAGTAGTATTCCCTCTTGATTTTTATTCTGTTGAAATGGAAAAACCAATTAGGTTTCTCCACGTTTCCACTCTAATAGCACATGCACTACAGAACAAAGACATTGACCTTAGGCTAAAATGAGACATTTATTACAAGAACTCATGCTAAAAGATTGAAAAGAACCAGTGACGCATTGCCACACAGAATATTTTCATCTGAATTAGGTCCCATTTTTCTGTTTTCCCACCCCTTGTTTTGAGACAGATGCAGGTCAGAGTTAAACTAGGTTTATATTAAGACTGGACTTTACTACTGTATTTCATGCCAGCATGACATTTTGCATTCATATAGACCTCCTATTTACTTGTGTATCATTCATCCTTGTACATATTCAGCGTCACTGAATTAAAAACTTCTGCCTTCTTCAGCCTTGGCCTTTCTGAAGCTAAAACTTGTTCCAACTACCCTGATTTACATGAAGGCACCGCTCCTCTTCTTCCTATAATTTTCTGTGTCAAAGGGTACCTTTGTTCTTCTTTGCAAAATTAATTAATACTAACTTTACAACCTACTGTTGTGAAGTAGGTTTTTTTAAGTCAATACTTCTATCGCTAGAAATCTAATATTTTTGGTGAGGGGGGGGGGGAATCAATGTAGTGTTGCACTGAATTTTCCATACAGTTACAACTGCTGGCTTTAATATAACTGGTTGCTTGAACCCATTTAACTAAAATCCTTTTATTATGCAAATTAAAGTAGATAGAAAAAGTAAGGAAAAATTGATCAATGTAATAAAAATATGCAACAAAATGTATGCGACTTTTGGAAAACTAGATGCTGAAGTTTGCCTACACTAGGAAAGCTAAATGGCTAATATAATCTCCACCTGGTAAGAAAAGACTCTTTGAAATAGATTTTCACGCTGAACAAGTTAAGCCTTTTCATCTTCTCTGAGAAAGATGTTTAACACAAGATTGAAGATTCTCCAGGGCGTCTTTCTAGAGCTATATCTGAAGTTTGGGATAAAATTTTCTTATTTAGTTCTGTCCATTCTTGATCATTTAACTTCTCTTCATTACAAAGCCAGGTTTTCAGAGGTGCAGATAATTTTAGAAAGAAATTTGTGTTCATTTACTGCAGTTGCACACTGAATTGTGGTACCTGGTAAATTGTTCCAATGGTTAATTACTCTCTCCATTAAAAATATATGCCTTATTTCCAGCATGAATTTGTCTAGCTTCAACTTCCAGCTATTAGATCGTGTTATACCTTTCTCAGCTAGATTGAAGAGACATTTATTAAATGTTTCTTCCCTGTGTAGATAGATACCTATAGACCAGAGGTTCTCAAACTGTGGTCCATGGACCACCAGTGGTCCGTGAGCTCCATTCAGGTGGTCCACGGATAGTTCCCGCTAAGGTGCACACCTAGGCAGCCACACACAAGAGAATGAAGGGCCACCCACCTAATTAGTGGAGCCGTGCAGATATGGCTACACTAATTAGCTGCCTGGACCCTGGAGAAGATGCACATGTAAGGTGAGGTGGTGGCCTTGGGGTATAGGAAGTAGGTGGGAGGGGGCAGTGGGGTTGAGAAGAGGGGATGGGGTGAATTTGGGACGTGCAGGGCTGCAGTGGCCAGAGAAAGAGGTGACTTTCCCCAGGGCTGCGGCTGCCGGGGAGAGACCCCCCCTCCTTCCCAGCCCCATCTCAGGGGCTGCCGCGGCAGGGGAAGAGAGGGAACATCCATTGAATTAGAAAGGTAAGACTATTGATATTAAAATATGAGTTGTGTGCTTTTATTTGTAGAACAAAAAAACGTTAATTATTAAGGTTTTTTTATATAGCACTTTTATCCAAAGCACTTTATAATAGTTAGCTAACGGTACAAACAACATTTGGAAAGATCATTAAGTGGTCTACCGAGACCCTCAGCGATTTTCAAGTGGTCTGCAAAAAAAAAAAAAGTTTCAGAAGCACTGCTATAAACTGTACTCAAGTCACCCTTTAACAGAGGTGAAAGTGGGCCAGTACGGTGTACCGTTAAGAAGTGGCTTCCGGTACCAGCCTGTACACAGCCCCCCATTAAAGCGCTTTAACATCACTGCCCCCCCACCTGGGCCACCGATGGCGATTTAAAAGGGCCCAGGGCTCCCGGCTGCTGCTTCCATGGCAGTGGCTGGAGCCCCGGGCGGCACAGGCCAGGCAGCGTGGAAGGGGTGGCTGGGGGAGGCCAACCCCCAGCCCTGCCCCTTCTGCCTGAGGCCCCGCCCCTTCTGGGGGCCCAGAGCCAGGTCTCTGTACTGGTAAGTATTTTATCTTACTTTCACCCTTGCCCTTTAACCTTGTCTTTGTTCATCTAAATAGATTGAGCTCTTTGAGGCTATTATAAGGCATATTTTCTAATCCTTTAATCATTCTTGGGGCTCTTCTCTGAAGTTTATGACAGTCTTGAATGAAGAAACCTCACTTTTGTCAATTAAGTATTCACCAACTCATTGCTCTGACAGGATTGGCTTTAATTGTTTACTGTATTTGACTAAAACAGAAAATATTCTGTGATGGTTGAAACATTACTGTGTAATTTATTGTACAGCTATGACATTGACAAAATACTAGTTTAATTATAAAGTTGTATATAATCCTTAAAGCTGAATTGTGTTTAAGAATTCAAGAAAAAAAGGTTCCAAATCATGCCAAAATCTTCAGTTTTTCCTTCAAAGAAAAAGGTATCTTTCCTAATATACCTTTAACATAATCCCAGCATGTATACAGAGAAAGTCATTTCCAGAACATATGGACCATTGTGAATTTTGTACGTAGTAAGTGATGAAAACATGAGTTTGGCTGGAAAATAATATATACTATGTAATGATTAGATATACCACTCAATATATACAAAGTGTAAATTAAAATAGCATGATTTCCTATAATTAATTTAAATCAGATTGAGGATTTGTAAAACTAAAATTATACATTTTAACCTAAATTTCACATGTACTAAATTATAAATGCAGGGGCAAGGGGAAAATGTTCTATTGGCAGAGAAACACATTTGAAATATACAAGACTGCTATAGACAAAAAATAATGAAAAGTAACACTTAAGCAGGTATGTTAACTTCACTCACATGAATATTCCCATTGACTTCAATGGAACTATCCATGTGCTTAAAGTTAAGCATATAAAGAAGTGTTTGCAGCATCAGGTGATAAAGTTGTATTTTCATGGGAAAAAAGTTTCTCAAAGGGTATGTCTACACCACAAATTAAGGTATGATTGTAGCACAGGTAGTCATGTTAGCTTTGATCTAGCTAGCATAGTGAAGATGTGATGGCACAGATTTTTCTGAACAGGCTAGCAACCCAAGTTCATACACAGGGTCACTGGCAAGCTTGTACTGGGGTGGCTAGCCCACACTGAAGTATGTGCCACCATGTTTTCAATACGATTGTTATCCCCACTAGCTAGATTAAAGGTACAAGTATGCCTACTTGCACTACAATCACACCTTAATTTGCAGTTTAGCCATACCTACAGTGACATAAAATATTTGTCACTTCAGACCAACACTGCATAATTTTTAACAAAAAAGTTATTTACACTTTCAATCCATTAACAAAATTAACATGTTTATACATTGGCCAACATTTTCAAAATTAGGCTTCTATGCCCATATTTTCAAGAGCACATAAGTAATTTGGGAGCAAGATGTATCCCACTGACTTCAAACTATAAACCCTGCTGGAGGAGCAAAGCCAGTTTGAAGAATTTTAGCTTTCTTGACTTGTGGAAGTTCAATATATTGAAAGGTGACATTGGCTGTAAATATTGAAAGGTGATATTGGCTGTAAATATAGAAAGGGCTATTTGCTTATCTGTTTTGTGTTTGAGTATGTAGTATTATCACCATAAGGCTGTTCATGAAGACCAGGGCTCGTCTTTTTTTTTTTTTTCCTTAGTATAAATGAGCATTTTAAGTGTGAAATTTCCTCAGGTAAAAAAAAAAAGTCTCTGTAAAATCTGAAATTCTACTAACAATTGGAAACCAAACAAGTACACAACACTCACTTTCTTCAAAATTTGATATCTTAAATTGCTAAAGACCTACCAATATGTAAATAAAAATCTAATTATATTAAAATTGATTTGATTTAAAAATTATTTTATCCACCCTGCTTCCCATGGAAAACTCATTACATAGAGCAAAAGATGAGACTACAGGACATATGATCTATTTATGTGGCAGTGTTTTGCTTTTATTTCAATAATAAAAAATGCTTGATAGAACGTAAAGCTGCTGATACAAGAACACTTTAGTGGTTGGAAGACACTTTTATAACTTATGTTGCTCACATTTAGCAATGAAAATGGTTATATTTTGAACAATAATTCTGATATATTGACATCATTATACAAAGAAGAAAGGAGATCTACCTACACGTGCTCAAAACTTAGTAAATTTCTCCATGTGGACAATACAATAAATATGGACATTGTGCAGACATTCCTAAGAGATAACATTACCATCAGAAAGCATCCAGATCATTCAAGTCAGACAGAACCAGAATTCAGTTTAATGCTGCTTCTATTAATGTATTAGAAGAAGCTGTTGTGCTGATAGGTCAACTGTGTAACAAAAGAAAGTTACTCAAGTTTTTCTGGAAACAAATACAGCTCTTCATACAGTTGCTCACTTAATATTAAGTTCATGTTACAGAACTAAAACAAAGATCTAATGTCTCTGTTGACATGTTTCTAGAATCATGTGAACAGTACTTTTTGATTTCATTAGTCACCCAATGCGAAATTTCTCTACACTGTGCAAAGTTGGATTCAGCATTTATAATGCAGTCCCAACAAATACCACATTGGAACCAATTGGCACACTTTAATTAGTTTCACCCTTTAAGAATCACTGTCAGTATGTATTATTTTCTGGAAAGTCTATGCCTGGTTTCTCAAATTAGTCAAGTTTTCCACTGAACTAAAGCAATTATCTTACATATATGGAAATAGGGCTACATAACTAAAGCTTGTAACTAACTTGAGGAAAATACGCAGCATTCACCAATAGCTACTACATTATGTTACCTGAGATACCACAATTTTTTCATATACTGTGGTGTAGTAATTTTAAGTGCTGACTTTTTAAATGGAGACTTTTGTATAGGTATTGTGAACACAGACATATAGTGCTATATCAACAACTAACAACAAAAAAGCAGAACTCTTTATAGAAACAAAGACAGCCTGAGACATAAAGACTCCATTTTGTTGGTCACAGGATAGGATAATGAAAACTTTTGAGTTACTAGCACATTATTTCACTGCTTTGAAAATACAAGCTAAATATGTATATTTGCATATGGACATTAAGAAATTAAGGACCTACAGGGACAAATACTAGAGAACACAAAACAAAGACAAAGCGGACTGATTATGTTCTCATACTGGTGTAACTCTGCTGAAATCAATTACACAATATAAGAACACAATTAGGCCCAATATTTTAGATCCGTAGCTTGCCATTATTATAGCCTTGTGAGTAACACAGGGGTTTTGAATCTGATCTCATGTATACCAGCTTTACATGGAAGTAACTCACTCATTGACTACAATGGAGTTATTCCTAATCTACAACAGTGTAAGATTGGAATTTGCTTTGGCTTTTGTACAACTTCATGGTAAAAGCTAAAGGGATATGTTCATATAAACAAACAGAACTCTTTAGTCCTTCCCTCCTTTATTTGTCATGAAGTTCTACATACTGCATGAGCTGTGAATCAAGGCAAAGTTCACAGCAAAAAATTGTAATTTACCACACCATGAGTATTCTGCCTTCAGTGCTTTTCAAAATTTACCTCCAAGAAGTGTTAAAACAAGCGATTCAATGAGAACATTAATCAATATTACTACCTCATGATAACAGAGGAAGATGATAATATCAATATACCATATGTAAACGGGTTACATTTATACTTATGGTTTGTGGCTTTCTAATTCATGAATGGAATCACATTAGGCAATATCTATTCACTAGTATTTGGTCATGTTTTATGTCTTCTTAGTTACTTTTACTATCTTAGATGTTTGCAATGGTGACAGTTTTAGTTTACTGATTCCTTATATAAAGTGCTGAGGCTAGTGCTCTGCCATGGTAAATGACCCAAAAGTCAGACTGCTCACTGAATAAGAGGCAAAAAGACAAATTAATGTCTTTTGTCACAAAATGTCAATTTAAACTCACTGAAACGTGACCTAGGCCCTAATCTTGGCAACACTTATGCATGTGTTTAACTTTACTGCTTTGAGCAGTCCCAATGGGGAAACTCGGAAGCTTAGCATATGCATAAGTGTTTATAGAAACAGGACATAAAAGTAAAACCAGTTAGAACCATTTTCCCTTGCTTTCCCACTAGAGCCCCAACCCTGCTCCGACTGAAGTCATCAGTAAAACTTCTACTGACTTAAATGGCACAAGATCAGGCCCTCAGTGCACAGAAGTAGCATGGGAAGATGGGCAGGCAAGAGATTCTAAATGCTGCCTTTATGGCACAATTTGCTTGTCTCTGCAAAGGCAGCAGGGACAGAAGCACTGTACAGATCCCTCTATAGTACTGGATTTCCATCTATCTCTACCTCCCTTTGTAGATTGAGTCACCAAATTTAAAACTTAAAGTTCTTAGTAAAATTGATTCAACTGTTCATTATTACATCCACCTATCTACAACCCAAAGTCTCAGAAATCATGGATAAAACGTTAAAAATCTATGACTCCCTCATGGCAAAAAATGCAGCCTTCACTGTAGGCGAAATTCATTAGTACGATCGTGCTGTTGTATGCCACTCTGGTGATGCAAAGCAGCTGCAAACCCAATTTAAGTGGTCAGTTACACCATATTTTCAGCTGCTTTGTATTGCTTGAATGGCATAAAGTAGCCAGAATGCACTAGTGAATTTGGCCCTATAAATATATATTTTTAAATGTACTTTGCAAACAATAAGAGTGCAATAATGCACAAGTTAAACAAATTTAATGAATGCTCAAATAAATTTAATTTACTGCTTCGGTAAGTGAAAGAGGTGTTCATTTGGAAAGCTATGAAAATTTCACAATTTATCTGACAAGACACAGCAGGCTTTGGGGTAAGGGAAAAAAGATGCTACTTCTCACTTCAGATAAAATGAGATATAGCATCTTCCATCCACAGATCTCACAAGCATTACAATGTTAGACCTCAACACTCCTTTACAGTAGATAGCATGCACATTTTAGAGATGTTCATACACATTAGTGATTTGCTAAAGGTCAAATGCTGACATAGCTAGGAATAAAACCCAGGAATCTTGACAGCTAGACCCTTGGTCAATACATTAGACTTTAGATAAAACTCCCATTTATAAAAACAATATTCTGTTGCTTGTCAAGAATGCCCCTTTACCAATGGCCTAAAATTTCCACAGGTATGTGTTGGTCCATATGAAGAATTAAGAATGAGCACATCAATGGGTGGGAGTGCAGTAGGAAGTAGCAGTAACGTTCATCTGATTGAGATGTTAAAAACTAGAACATACTACCGCCAATTTTTTTTGAAAGGTTGCTTGTAAACATAGCCTCTCTCTGAGGGAGGCCCAACACTGGACAGGGCATGCTCCCAGCCAACTGGGGTCATGAATTGTCAGTCTGAGTGAGGAACTGCAATTTTTTTTTCTTAATTGGTGGAACTGAGAGAACAGAAGCATGGTTTAGGTTACAATTGCCCTAATTTTGAAGCTTTGCTCATACAGATACTTTTTTAGTTACACCACAAGGTCCAAATTCTGCAGGGGTGCATGAGCACAGGTCCCACTGAAGTCAATGGAAGCCTTGCATGCATCTTGCATTGTTTTCCTGTACTTAGGTGAGTAATGACTAAGAACTCTGATTATTGAGAAGGGTTGTTATCACTTGCTATTTATTGTGGATTAGTTATAAGAAGTCACTGGTGTACTTTCTGCAAATCTTTCAGTTCTCCAACATTTTTAGCACTCTTATTTCCTTAGCTGCTGTCCTGTGTTATGGAAATAGAACTTTCTGTTTAGATTAGATAGAATAAGGGTGTTATAGTAGTTGATTTCCTAATTAAGGTATTGTCTATATAAAAAAGATAATATCCTTGACATGCATGGCAAATAAAAATATACTATTTTCTTTAATCTGTTTAAAGCTGATACCTGTGGTCTCATCATTTAAAACCACTCAGGCTGGGGCCATGGTATTCTTGCCCAAATTGCTCTAAGCTGCTATTAAGTCCATATGTCACTCCATATGTCCGCTGTTGTTACTGTTACCTTTGTATCACTACACTAAACACCAGAAGTTTTATATTAATCAAATTAGAGAAGCAATACCACTGTTCTCTATCTGGTAAATGTCCCAAATTCTCCAGTGGTTATGCCCTTACTCCTATACCCCTAGCCTCTCTGTCTACCTCTGCTTTTATGTGCACCATCCCAGCTCATGCTCATTCTCCATCTGAGTCAATCCAACCTCCCATCCCCTGGCTCCTGTCCCACTCCTCCTCTGCTTCCCCAAGACTCTGGTTCCTGCAACCCCCTCACATTCTTTCTTGCCCCATTTCCCACTTCTGTGCATTCCAATGCAGCCATTTCCTCCTTCTCCATACTACCTGGGTGCCAGCAATTGGAATATTGAGAGCACAGGAGAGTCTCCCTGATCTCAGATCATGTGCCCATGGGTTACAACTACCCCCCACAGCCAGGAGCAGCATTTGCAGGAAAAGTCCTGTTCTGAGCCTTGGGTTGAAGCATGCTCAGTTGCTCTGTGCAAATGACATAAATGCAGTGCAGTTGTCACACAGAAGCTGTGAGGGGAATGGAGCATGCTCAGTGCAGATGGAATCTTCAGAAAATTTAGCTGGCAAGCAAGTCTCTGAGCATGCACAAACTTCAATTTGGTTTTATCACTTGGTCAAATTTGGAAAGGTTTTTCTGGGGATGGTAAAGGCACACCCCTGACTCTGGGGTAAACTCCCCTGCCCAAATTTCAAGTTCCTGATCCAACGTGTGGAAGCATTACAGCCTCTCAATGAAATAGTTGTAAGAATATTTTTAACATGGGCAAAATGTGTTGTTTGGACCTTAATGTGATCTTAGAAACATCTGAACAATTTTAGTAGGTAGGTAGGTAGAGTCAGGCAGACATCTGGGATGGATAGCTTCAGCCAAGAAGGTTAAAATTTGGCAAAGTTATAAGCAACAAAAAACTGGGTCTTATAATGGGAAGTCTTGAGCAATCATATCTACAGGCAGCAGTACCAGTTCCACCTTTAAGAAAGAATATCAGTGGGACTTGGTTCTTAGGGAATTATTCTTTTTTGATGAGTTTAAGAGTTCATACAGAAAGATTCTTAATTATTAGTTTTATTTTTACTCAGTAGTCATGATCACAGTCAATGCTGTAACCAAAATGTAAGAATCTACAATAGCAATAAGCAAGGAGGTATTGTGTGGTAGATCAGATCATACCATTTTTCGAGATTCCAACTTACCAACCCTTGCTATAAAATGAAAGCCTATAGCAAGGAGTTGGCTAACAATCTCAGGGAAAAAAGTTCTGTCCACAGTGCTAAGGGAAATTCTGTTAGCAATAACCGTGAAACATTCAAAACATAGTCAAGTTGTATAGCTGGCATGGTTCTGATTCCAGTGTAGATAAAGGCCTTACTCAGATAAGCTATAGCTAGAGTGGGGAGGGGGAAAGCTATGGACCAAAAGCATAAATTACTACTTCTAAAAAATCTGGAATTCCTGTTGTGTTCACTCCTGACAAAGATATGAATAGAAAGGCAATTATTCTAAAAAGATACAGAGAAACCATTTCATCTTTCTGATAAATGGGGGAAAATATATATACTTAGTCAGAAATCTATTACTATCTCCTGATATCAACATTTGGAGAAATTAAGTTTGTTTAAAAAATAAGGCATTACATATTACACACAATATACAAAACAGGAACAACTTGAGACAAACAAATAGTCTTTAAATCCCAACTTGTAAAAAGTATTTTACAGAAACTGGTCACAGTGCACTGAACTCATTCCTTCTTTTCCTAGCAGTTTCATTTTAAATGACTTGGGAACTATAGTAGAGTGCAATCTGACAGCAAACAGAAATGAAGTGCTATTTACACCAGAAATATTAATACTAATCAGTATAACAAGTCTGCTGTTGAGAACAAACCTAAATAATATTCTGAGGAATAAGAAACAGTGCCTTTCAGTAGAGTTGCCAGGAACAACAACAACATAATCCCCAAAGCCAAGTAACATCCATATCACAGATAGCATAAGTTTCTGTACTTTAAAACCCTTAAGTATTTCCAGCTTCATTCCAATTAAAATACATAATATATCACACATACATGCTTACACTTAAGTGGCACTCATGACTTTTGTACAATAAAGATTTAGTGAAAATATACATCTTGACACTTAAAACTAAAGTACAAATATACAATATCTGTAAGCCCATACATAATTTTTTACATTTATAATACACTTTACATAGATAAAAACATTCAGAGTTCACTCATCCTTTTATTTTTTGGCTACAATTCTCTGATTTAGAGTCTAGAGAACTCCTCTTCATCATCAATGTAACCAGATTTAAAACAGACCTGAGAAAGAGACAAGACAAAATGGCTGCATTTAGTTAAATAAGTGCAAAGCAAAACTGTGGTCAAAAGACCAACATTTTGACTGCAGCCATGCTAGCCTAGGAACTATTGGTACATTTGCAAATTATTTTTCATTCACTAGCTGGGATAACACAGTGCCTGCAAAAGCTGAAAACAGTATTTTGTTATGTAGTCTCCTGTGGATCAGCCAGAGATAACTGTACTGGATGAATCAGTAACAAAATGTCATATTACTGTATAAATTAACCTACATATTTTGGTTCTATGTTTCAAGGCCTTAGTGAATTTTCTGATACTCGGACAGTGTAGGGATTAAAATATTTCTTCTTTTATATTTCTCATAAGAATAATTGAATGTCCACATTCAATATAAACAGTTTCAAATCAAAATAATGCAGATGTCTAGTCTTCCCTCAGTGTAGCTATCTAGCTCTCAATAACTTAAATGGGAATCATTCATAGGCATCCAAAGACTAGATTCCTGAATAAGGTATAGGCAGGTAACACATCATTCCTATGTTAAAAACAAACTGGAAATTTTCTTATAGGTATAGATCAAATATATTTTCTAAAAATGGTACTCTGTTGTTTTTCCTTGTTTAAAAAGTCTTTTTTATCGTAACCAAAAGGTCAGTTCACACCAACATTCAAATGCCCAATCGATGACAAAAATGTTTAATGTGCTATTATAATGCACAGCTATAATGTGGATGCTTCATGATTTGTTCCTAGCAATTTAAAATAATTAAATCTCTATTGAAAGCCAACATTATTTCTATGGTTCTTTACTGGGATGAACTCATCCTTCCCAAAACAATTTCAATCTGAATTTGTATATGCAGAGCAAACAAAATTGTATATGCTGGTCTGCATGTGAAACACACTAGTAAACAGCCTATTTTGGTCAAATATATATGCAAGTAGACTATATTAAAACAACCTATGTTTCTCATGTCTTTTATGGTAAATATTTTGAGGTGCGATTCCTAAAGATTGCTCAATTTTAAGATATTTTAATATATTTATTAAACATTAGGTCTTAGAAGTGGAGTCAACTTGCTCACTGGGGAACCCATGTATATCTATACCATCTCCCAAACAACAACTTATCTCAAAATATACACACACCCCTAAAATATCCTGATGTTTGTCTCCTAACATTTCTTCTTCAGAGTCACTGTCCATTCAGTGATCATATCAGACATCTACAGTTTTGATGATTTTTTTCCATTATAAGACTTTTTTATAAATAGTGAGAGACTGTCATTTGATAAACATTTTAAATTAATTTAAAAAGCAAAGGCAAAAAAGTATTATATATTTGTATTGTAAAAGAAAAAAACAAAAAGCCATAGGTAGTACTCTTACCCCTCCCATGAAGAGTCTGTGAAAGAAGCCTCTCTTTGGTCTAGGAGTATCTTTGCTCATATCTAGGTCTCGTGACAAAGTGACATCAGTTTCATATATATTGACCTCTTGAAAGCATTCTGTTTCAATCATCTACATGGAAAGAGAAGATACACAAATGAAAAACTCAGTCATATAAAGACCCCCAGACATTATTCCAGTTCATGCAAGATGCATAACAACTGGATTCTTTGCTAAACCAGGGCCACACAGAGGAAGACACAAAATAGCTTTAACCACCTTTGTGCAACCTAAAAGGTATTTTATTTTACAATTAGCTTCTCTCAGTCCCGGAAAGCCAACACAGCTGACAGGGATCAGCAGGACACAGCTGTTTCTCTAGCCACACCCTCTCTATTGCACAGGCAAGTCCACTAAATTTATGGCTGCTTTGTGACAGTGATCATGCAAAAAGCAGAGACAGCATAGCCATAAATCTGGGCCCTTATGTGAAGAGACTAAGACCAGCTTTCTATAATTCTTGTTTGAAACATAACATAAAAGCACTCTTATAAGAGTGCCCCACATCCCTCCGCCCCAACACACACACACACTTTGCTGCTGAATTTCCATTGCCCAAACTGCAACATGCACAACTTCTTGAACTGGATTTAATCCATGCCAATACATAAACATGGATATCTCTTTCTCCCATCTTCTGTTTCAGGGCAGCCTAACCTGGAGTAGGTGAAGCTGGATATGCAATCTCATTAATTACAATCAATCCAGTGTGCCAGCCACATTGGTAGGGGGAATTAACTCTATACATAGTCCTAAATGAATTCATTCATTAGTCAGTTTGGGATACTTATTTAGGAAGCAATATCTAGTAATGTTTGATTAAAGTAATAACTGCTTGTTCTGAAAACCTAGAGCAAGGATAGTCCACAGAGTTTCACTGTGGCTCCTGGCTGCTCTCAACATGAATACACAGGTATGATCTATTTGAGACCCCTGTAATAACAGCTAACGTTGAGTAAATTTATTTTTTTGTACTTTGAATGGCACTCATTCAGGTCCCACTGCTTTGAATGATAATATTAGAAATCTTTCAGAGACAGGATCAAAACAAGAAGTGTGCTCATTGTAGCGGATGCTATTGTTTTCTGGGCAGCATTCACTAAAGCATAGGGTGATTCAGCTTCCATCTGTTCAATTTTATGCAAGTTAAGTGTGGTCCTTGGGCTCCTGTCAAATCGTCAATGGGGCTGTTAGTTGGGAACATTCTGGAGCAAATACCTGAAGTAAAAAGGAAGTTTCATCATAAAGCCTGGTTAAGGAAAATTAAACAGTTTTGTATTTTTTAATGTTTATTATTGTTACACTAACACAAACAGGACTTGTTCAAAGTACAGTACCTCATTTTGCCAAGGGATTGAGACGCAACCTGTAACAAATTTGGAATAGAAGTCATCATCTGTAGTATCCAGGTTCACTCCTTTTACTGTGGAGAATTGCTCTATATCCAAGACATCCTTACAATACACTGCACGTGGCTGCAATATGAAACAATGATTGATTCTTTGACAGAATTTTTATTTTCAGAGAAAACTGGGCAATTAAAAAAAAAAAAATCTTAGGTTCACATTGTTGCCTATTCACTATTTATTTACCTGAACACCAAAAGGATACTACTACACCCTCTAGCCTAGTACTGCTTAACAAGTGGTGTGAGACCTGTAGGGGGTCATGAAATGACACCCAGTGGGTTGCATGCAACGAAGAGCAGCAAAATTAATGGTCACTAGGACCCAGGGGGAGCCCTGACAGAGAAAGGAAATACTATAGCAACTTGGTCCCTCTCACATCCTGAGGCTGTGGCAGTTGACTCCTGCTCTGCCCACTGACTCCCAATCCCAGGGAAGTTTCTCAGTGCCCAACCTTCATTTGTCAGGGTAGGGGAAGTAGTGATTTAAAGAGCTGGGGACCAACTTCACAGCCCCTTGGAGCTGTACTTGGACATGGGTCTCAAAACCCTTTACAAAAGGAAGTGCCATATAAACAGCTAAATATCATCATTAGACAACACTGAATTACATTTGCATTATGTTGCCCATTTAAATAATTTTGTCAGGACTCTCTGGAGATAGGGCTCTCTTAAGTCTTTGCACAAAATTCAGGTCAATCATCTACAAATATTGCCACCTCCCTATTCAACCCCCTTTGCAGATAATAACTAGCTTCTGCATGCACCCTTCCTATTTTCCAGTGCAAATTGATTTAATTAGCACAGAAGTATATTGTGTCTATTTAAGTACTAGATACATCTGTCTCATCTACTTACATCTGGTAAAAACGGAGGTTCTAACATGTTTGCTTCCAGTCTGTTGAAGTTAATATTCTTGAAAATGGGATGCTGCTTTACAGCAGCAGCCCCATCTCCAGTGCACCCCAATCGTTCCTTTGGATCTTTGGCAAGTAACTGCACAGAAATAGTAAATATACCACTGATTAGTCTTTTATACTTGCCCTTTTAAAAATTATCTTTACAGTATTTTTCAATAGAAATATATATATAGGATTTTTTTGGCTCCTTTGCTTACTGAAATCTGCAATTGAATGCTGTACCAAAGTGTTAACTTTTAAAGAACTGGAAATCTGAAATATGTGGCTTAAGAGCATTAAAGTATTTTCGTTAGACCAGTTTAAATTACAAACATTCTGCTTTTTAATTATTATAGGTTCTACCCATAGTTTAATGAGCTGCTAAGTTATCTCTATGTACTTATGTTTATATACTTGGTGATCATATATGCTTTGCCACATATCTTGCTTTCCTCAAATGCAGATCTAAAATTGTTTCAGTATGTTAGTAACTCTAGACAAGATATTTTTGTAAATCAACCATAACAAACATATATATTATAAATATTATTTTTCTAAAAAACTCTTCAACTGTGTAAATGCATGTTATCTACCAAATTTAACTGGATTTTACTTCAGTCAATAAAGGTAAAAAACCCAAGCTGTCCTATTACATGGTCTTTTTCTTTACACAAGAGAACTAATATGCTGCTTTTCTACCACATCTTCCCCATATTAAATCCCAGTTTTTTTCTGTTGAGATGGCTTAACTCTGCCCTTGGTTATGCTACGTTCAAACTGTGGTTTAGCTTGAGGCTATGGACTACCACATCTATAAAGTACACCATTTTGTAAGTTACAACGCAACAAACATGAAGAGAAGTCCTCAGTTCCTAAGTCGACAACAACAGCATGGAACTGTTTATGGACTTCTATCATATCAATAGTTGAATCACAAAAAGAGATGAAAACGACCTATGCAGGTCACCTAAGCCATGTCACCTGAATTATGAAAAATTTCCAACAAAATAAAGACACTAAAATTTAAAATTTCAGCTCTTTAAAGAGTGTTAGAAATTTAATTTCCAAACCTCTACGTCTCTTCACCCACCATCCTGCAGATGGATTTTGCCTCCTCTGAGAATTTGTCCGAGTACACTTCCTGGTCTTCCTTCACTCTTCGGTCTATCTCATTCAGTTTGACCTTTTCCTTACGCTTCCTGAATGGTGATTGTCCCTGAATCATTTCATAAATTAGGCAGCCAAGACCCCACCAGTCAGGGCTGAATGTATAGCTTTCATTGTTGAGGATTTCTGGAGCTACCAAAAATAAAAAATAGAAAGATTAATGTGTTTTAGTTTTTTTCCATTATTTGATCAGTAAAACATATCCACTAAGCTAACATTGCACTCTCCTAAAAACAGTCTGTACAGTAATAGTGGATGTCCAGAATTACAGGAAGTCCTCATTCCCATATTAAGGACTCTTTTGCTCAGCTAACTGTAGGTCCTTAATTGCTTCTTTTCTAGATCAATATGATCCTTAAGCCATTTTTTAAATGAAGGTAAAATTTTCACAAGCTAAGCACCTAAGTGACTTAGGAGTCCAAGCCACATTTTCAAAAGTGACTTGTGCACTTAGGAGCTTAGAGTCAAACAATGTCAATGAGATTTAGGTGCTTTTGAAAATTTTACCCAGAATAATTAACTTTCTGAGATGGCTACATCTAAAATTTAATTTTGTAATTTTATCAAACATGACCTTGTGAAGCTGGCAGACCAGGTGCCAGCTCATGCCAAGGTGCCTAGGCCTCATTGAACACTTTCAAATGCATCGCTGGAAACCATTCTTGCTTACTTGTTTGTTAGCATTATCAAAATAAATATTAGAGTTATAACAATGTGTTTAGACTTTATGGAATGCTTGTGGGATGCTGCATGTATTAATCCTACTTATATCTGTATCCCATGTTATAAGGTAATGTTTAAACGTTTTCTCTGTAACTATAAAAATGTTTGTTAAGACTGTAAATTCCTCTCAGTCAGGAGACAAGCATTACCATGTGCGAAATATTAATTTACCCCAAGAGGTGTTATTTCCTGGCCATCTGGAAGGACTACTGAATCCAAATGGGCCACTGCGGAACAAAGACTTTGTCAATTGTTCTCCCCACCCACCCATGAAGAGGTTATGTGCAGGAGCACTTATCCTATCAGCTTGGATTCTATGGGGGGGGGGGGAGAGAGATAAAAATCCCTGACAAGGAGAAACTGAATGTTTTATAGTTTCTGGACTCTCAGGGACAAATATTCCTAAACATAAGCAAGAGATCCCCATGCTGCCTAGCATGGGCCAGCCCGAAAGGACATATAGAGCTGCTTATTATAGAAGCTTATAGTACCTTTTTAACCCTAAGGCTAACTCATTTGTGTACATATGTTTTTTAACCTTGTTAAAAAAAACAACTCTTATTTATTTTCTTAGTTAATAAATCTTTAGTTAGTTTATTACAGGATTAACTACAGGTGTTGTACTCAGATCTCAGCCCAAAGACTACTGACCTGAGGTAAGAGACTAGTCCTTTGGGACCGGGAGTAAGCTGAATTTTGTGATTTTTGGTATAAAATGACCATCTATCACATAGTCCAGCTTGCCTGGGTGACAAGATAGACTGGAATGCCCAAGGGGACTGTCTGTGACTGCATAGTAAGACTGGTTAGTATGTTAGTAGTTCACACTTGTTACTGGGTTGGTGAAATCTAATGATATAATATACAATCAGATTGGGGTTTCTACCCTGCTTTTTGACAGTCTGCCCTGAGGCTGGAACTCACGGTTGTGAGCCATTACAGACAGCATGACACACCTATTCACATACTGTATCTTTTCTTCACACTAATAATGTCCCAAAACCAAATCAAACCCAGTATGATTCTGTATTCTAGAGTCACCTATACTTAAGCAAGTGTAATTGACCTCACTAGTATGGTTTAGCTAGCTACAGGCATTTTACATACCCATGTATCCAACTGTTCCAACCCGCCCTCGGACTGTTTCTCCTTCTGGGATCTGCACAGCTAATCCAAGATCAGAAATCCTGATGTGTCCTGTTTACATTGAAATTAATTACACAAATTCAACAAGGAATGAAGTATTAGCATTTTCAAATATATGGGATTTCCATAGTATCCTTCACCCTCCATCCCACCAAATCACTTATTAGACCTAAGACATTACCTACACAGACAGAAGGGCTTCTCCCACGGGCATAGGTAGTATATCTCCCCGAGAGGTGGTATTTAGTTCAACCGAAGAATTCTTCGGTCTACCTAGCGCTGGTCTATAAGGGGGGTTAGGTTAGTATGGCTACATCTCTGAGGGGTATGGATTTTTCACACCCCTGACAGACTTAGTTATCCTGAAGTAAATTCCACACCCCTGAGAGACATAGCCATAAGCTCTTTAATCAATTTAATCAAAAAACATCTTTGTGTCGTCTTATCCTTCCATTTTACAAATTGGAAAAAATGAGGCACAGAACTGATATGCTCAAATTCACACAAGAAATTTGTGGCTGAGCATGGTACAGAATACTTCACATGAAAACATGACTGTAGGCTGAATAGGCTTTCTGAGTTTCCATTTCAACTCCTATGTTTATTCAGCAGCCACAGGAATGGCAATATAGTATCATATTTAAGTCTTTATTATACTGTATTAAGCTTCTTGACTTCTTAGTAGAACATTGGAGCTTGCTCCATTTCATTCTTTACGTGAGAAAGATTATGCAAAATTGTCAGTTTCCTCTCAAAGACATTGTAATAACTAGAACAGAGTGAAAAGTAGAATATCCATCCCACAGGAAATTCTGATATTTCAACATTTGTTTCACATACTGAATCAAAATGTTTCAAAGAACAAGTTCCAAATCAAAAATTTTTGAAAGTGTAAAATTAAATTTAATTAAGTTCAAATCAGTTCATTAAACTGCATCAGCCAATGGTTCTGCAATGCCTCAAGGAGTTGTAATTCAGATGTGTCATGCCCTTATTCCTCTGCATAGGCCAGGCTCTCTAATCAGATTACGTCTACTATAATACACTACACTCATTTAACTCCCATAAGGCACCATGTTGCTTGGTGAGAGGGGAGACCACAGGGCATCAGGGGAGAGAGTCCACCCAGGGAGCCCATTCCATAGGGAAAAATGGGAGCAACACAAATTACCCAAACTACAACATTCATGAGATACTGTGTCACTGCAGGCAGTTGAAATTTAATGTTGAACTGACTCAAAATTAAATATTTTGGTTCAGTTCAACAAACCAAAATATTTTGATTTGGGTTGGATCTATTCCTAACAAACTAATTGATTTTTGTGCTGCGAGAAAAAAATCAAAATAATCAGGCAAAAAATCTAAATTTTCCCCACACAAAAAAAAATCAGTTTGGTAGAAACTGTATTTTCCATTGGAAAAATCATTTAAATGGAAAATTTCCAATCAGCTTTAGTAATAAGATAAAGAAAACACATTTTGATAGCTTTTAGGACAGGGGCAGTGTCTTCATACATGTTTGTACAGTGCCTAGAATAGTAGGGCAATCTCAGTGGGGGTCTCTAAGCTTAACTGTAGTATGAATATTACATAATTTTGCATAGAGCATTTAGAAGCAACTGATAAAAATTAAGAATATCAAATATAAATTAGCACACAAGTGGAAGATCCTAGACGATGATGCCCCATTTTGTAAATGTCTCAGACCAAGTCTTTTACTCCTGGGGGAATTCTGTACTACTGTGCATGCCTGTATGAATTCTTGTTTGCAGAATTCAGGTAAAATTGTCTTCCAGTCAACACCGTGAAGACCTCAATTAGCCACATTAGATCCAGTGCTAAAAGCTGTCTGAAAGAATCAAGGAATGAAATTGCAGTGTGTTCTATTACTTTCGGTAAAGCAAGAACAGCCAATCTTTTTTCCACTCATATAAGCACACTTGCATGCTAATATTTTATTAATTATGTCTCTGGTATTGTAGAGAAATTGCTAAACCACCTTAAATATCTTTGCACTATACACAGAATACATTTATACATTTTTAGTGTACATGCCAAGAAGTTTATGTTTATTTACCACAGTCATCAAGGAGAATATTTTCAGGCTTCAAGTCTCTACAAAGCAAACAAAACAAAAAGCCAGTTATCTAAAAGGGAAAATTATAGCCACTATCAAGTGTGGGTTTTGCAGAAACTACAAAATTGCTTTCCGTAGAAAACCGTGACTTAAGTGTGAAGAGACTATAAGAATCTCAAGTTTTGCAACTTTATTGTTTATAATACATATTTAAACAACAACCTGATGAACTATAGATTAAGAAGTTTTAGAGTAGAAATTGTCAGAAACTGATCCCCTTCCCTGCAGAAGACTTTGATGAATTCAAAACAAAATTTCCCTGGAAAATGTTGACTTTGGGAGATGGGGGAAAATCTAAACCCATACACATCCAAAAGATGTGAAAAAGATTTTAGGCAAGACCCGGGTGTTGAGTGTTTTGACAGAAAAGTTGACTTTTCCTTGGAAAGCAGATACTCTTCAGGAAAAATAAAATGTAGCTGATTTTCAATGAAACATTGAGTTTTCAGCTACATTAAATTTTTTTAACTTGAATCTGATACCAATATAGGTAGAGAACATAAGAACATAAGAATGGCCATACTGGGTCAAACCAAAGATCCATCCAGTCCAGTATCCTGTCTGCCGACAGCGGCCAATGCCAGGTGCCCCAGAGGGAGTGAACCTAACAGGTAATGATCAAGTGATCTCTCTCCTGCCACCATCTCCACCCTTTGACAAACAGAGGCTAGGGACACAATTCCTTACCCATCTTGACTAATAGCCATTAATGGACTTAACCTCCATGAATTTATCTAGTTCTCTTTTAAACCCTGTTATAGTCCTAGCCTTCACAACCTCCTCAGACAAGGAGTTCCACAGGTTGACTGTGAGCTGTGTGAAGAAGAACTTCCTTTTATTTGTTTTAAACCTGCTGTCCATTAATTTCATTTGGTGGCCCCTAGTTCTTATATTATGGGAACAAGTAAATAACTTTTCCTTATTCACTTTCTCCACACCACTCATGATTTTATATACCTCTATCATATCCTCCCTTAGTCTCCTCTTTTCCAAGCTGAAAAGTCCTAGCCTCTTTAATCTCTCCTCATATGGGACCCGTTCCAAACCCCTAATCATTTTAGTTGCCCTTCTCTGAACCTTTTCTAATGCCAGTATATCTTTTTTGAGATGAGGAGATCACATCTGTACACAGTATTCAAGATGTGGGCATACCACGGATTTATATAAGGGCAATAAGATATTCTCGGTCTTATTCTCTATCCCTTTTTTAATGATTCCTAACATCCTGTTTGCTTTTTTGACTGCCGCTGCACACTGCGTGGACGTCTTCAGAGAACTATCCACAATGACTCCAAGATCTCTTTCCTGATTAGTTGTAGCTAAATTAGCCCCCATCATATTGTATGTATAGTTGGGATTATTTTTTCCAGTGTGCATTACTTTACACATTTATCCACATTACATTTCGTTACCCAATCACTTAGTTTTGTGAGATCTTTTTGAAGTTCTTTACAGTCTGCTTTGATCTTAACTATCTTGAGCAGTTTAGTATCGTCTGCAAACTTTGCCACCTCACTGTTTACCCCTTTCTCCAGATCATTTATGAATAAGTTCAATAGGATTGGTCCTAGAACTGACCCTTGGGGAACACCACTAGTTACCCCTCTCCATTCTGAAAATTTACCATTTATTCCTACCCTTTGTTCCCTGTCTTTTAACCAGTTCTCAATCCATAAAAGGATCTTCCCTCTTATCCCATGACAACTTAATTTACGTAAGAGCCTTTTGTGAGGGACCTTGTCAAAGGCTTTCTGAAAATCTAAGTACCCTATGTCCACTGGATCCCCCACGTCCACATGTTTGTTGACGCCTTCAAAGAACTCTAATAGATTAGTAAGACACGATTGCCCTTTACAGAAACCATGTTGACTTTTGCCCAACAATTTATGTTCTTCTACGTGTCTGACAATTTTATTCTTTACTATTGTTTCAACTAATTTGCTCAGTACTGACGTTAGACTTACCGGTCTGTAATTGCCGAGATCACCTATAGAGCCCTTTTTAAATATTGGCGTTACATTAGCTATCTTCCAGTCATTGGGTACAGAAGCTGATTTAAAAGGACAGGTTACAAACCATAGTTAATAGTTCCGCAATTTCACATTTGAGTTCTTTCAGAACTCTTGGGTGAATGCCATTTGGTCCCGGTGACTTGTTAATGTTAAGTTTATCAATTAATTCCAAAACCTCCTCTAATGACACTTCAATCAGTGACAATTCCTCCGATTTGTCACCTACAAAGGACGGCTCAGGTTTGGGAATCTCCCTAACATCCTCAGCAGTGAAGACTGAAGCAAAGATTTCTCTTTACATGCCTCTTCCCCAAAATATCATGTTAATATGTGTCTGATAATTCTGTTCCTTACTATCATTTCAACCAATTTGTCTGGCAATGAAGTTAGGTTTATCAGCCTGTAATTGCCAGGATTGCATCTCAAACCTTTTAAAAAAAAAAAAATCAGTGTTACATTAGTTACCCTCCAGTCATCTGGTACAGAAAGCCGATTTAAGTAATAGGGTACATACCACAGTACATACCACCGTTAGTAGTTCTTCGATTACATACATGAGTTCCTTCAGAACTCTTCGGAGAATACCATTTGGTCCTGTTGACTCATTACCATTTAATTTAAAACTTGCTCAGCAACTAGTGAAAGCTACTGCAACTGTCATCCACTTCTATAAACGCTCATTTCACTCAAACCATTTAAAAAAGGAAAAGGAATCAAATGCTGTTTATGAATAATTGGCATATTGCTTCTTAATTAACCAAGAAACACACTAGTACAGATATAGACAGCAGAAAAGCCTTTTCATTATTGTTATGATAGACTACTAACCCAGTATGGAAGAAACATCAATAGTTATATACTATTAAAGAAAGAAAATTGAAGTACTTTCAAATTAAAAGTAAGATTAAGGGAAGAAGGATGATTTTGTATTGAAGCCACAAGTCTGAAAGACCTGGATTTTATCTCTGACTCTGCCATTGACTTCCTGTAATACCTTGGGCAAGTAATTTGACCTTTGCATGTCTCAATGTCTTCTCCTTTCCCAACATTTTATCTATGAGGAAAAGAGTCCCATTTTTTTATAATTTTATGCACACACTCACAAGCCCAGGTTATACTAGGTGCTTTACAGAACAAATAAAGAGGCAAGATCCTTGACCCAAAGTGTTTACAATTGAGTTGCTCCTCACTCATTGCAGCGCATCTAATGTACAGTAGAGGTTAATGACAGACGCAGACCATAACAATAAAGTCACATGGTTATTCAGTTATGGTCTGTGCACATCTTGATGGTTCCGTTAATTTAATAAAAAAAAGTCTTGTGGGAGCCAGAGCCTGGGCTAGGGAGGCTGCCATGGATTATGAGACATATATTTTAGATGGGTGCCATGGCAAGGGGCATTCCCTCGTTGTACAGCATTCACCACCACTGAATTTGTACATGCAGGGATCTCCTCTCTCCACATCTGAATATTGCTATGTCCCTGACACACATCATTTTCCAGGGAGAATTCTTCTGTTATTTTATAGTCAACCATGGATCAATGCTTATTTTAAGTGTATACAGACTTTTTGGATCAGAATTTTAACGGAAGAGGGACTAGGAAACAGCATTTCCAATCTACAGTCAGAAAAAAAAACACCGTACAATTCAATGGAACTAATAGATCATTAGCACACAGAAATAGGTATACAAAATAACTTAACAGCTTTCAATAAGAAAAGTCAATTTAATCCTATATGCAAACATGCAGAGTTGACAAGTTTCAAGGCATACATTCTTGCAGTTAACACTTACCTGTAAACAATTCTCTCTCTGTGTAAGTCCTCCAAGCCGCAGCAGAGCTCTGCAGCATAGAAAACAGCCCTTTCTTCATCAAAGCCAGGATTTCCCATGTTGTAAATGTGAAACTTCAAATCCCCTCCATTCATAATGGTTAATACTAAACATAGGGCATCTTTAGTCTCATAGGTGTAGGATAAACTAACCTAAAGACAAAAAATACTTGTTGGTTCATTCATGACCCCCAATTTCATCCCTTCTTTCTAATTCAGTCAGTAGATAGTACTTTTATAATCAGCCAATTAAGCAATAGGTTAACTCTGCTAAAGTTATGTTTTGGACAACCAGCCATTTTAATTTCCCAGAGAGTACGGGGAAAACCCACAATCAATCACCACTGTTAACTTTGGGGCAAAAGAGTCCAAACTGATTATTAGCCGAGACCAATACCACAGTATGATGAAATCTTGTACAGGAGAATGGCTTATGCCCCCTGAAACACCACCCAGATATTGGATCTCTTATTGGCTGTGCCCTTCCGTTTTCAGTCCACATGGATGAAGATAACTTGCACACAGAGTACCTTTCCATGAACACTTAGAAATGCATAATCACGGTTTGTAAAAAGTGAGACTTAGAGAAGCACACAGAGAGGCTGTAAATTGCCCCAAGTCAAACAGTCAATGACACACCATGATATATAACCCAGAATGCCCAACTTCAAGTCCCTTACTCTAGCCACTAGAATAGTTATTTCCTTTCTTGATAACAGCATCCTCTAACAGTGAAATGAAGAGCTGCATGAAGCCAAGCATAGTATCTCCTCTCATTGGTTGGCTGGAGGCACAGTATCCAGAATGAGGCATCAGCAGGGCAGGCAGAGAAGTGAAAAAGCCATAGGGGTAGGAGGAGACAAACAAAATAAAAATACAAAGTGGAAAAAATCTACATCAGAACAGCCACAGGAGTCTGTATAGCATCCTGCATACAAAATACATCTCAAAATGTTTGATTAAAATTCAATACAAACAGAAACACAGATCATACATTGTCCAAGAAGTGAACTATGGACAGTATGGTAAATAAAAGTGAAACACTCAGTTATAAAGCCAATACCCAGACACTTAAGGTATGTCTACACTGCAATTAAAAACCTGCAGCTCCTGGGGGTTGCGCTGCAAGGCTGTTTCATTGCAGTGTAGGCTTCCAGGTTCAGGCTGGAGCACAGGTGGGAGAGTCCTGGGCTCCAACCTGAACATGGAAGTCTACACTACAATGAAACAGCCCTGCAGCTCGAGTCAACTGGCACAGGCAAGCTGCAGGTGTCGTCTAACTGCAGTGTAGACATACCCTAAGAGCCACAAACAAGAAGAGATTATGTGCTTTAAGAAATAAAATGTTGATGAGATGAAGAAATATAGGGATGCTGTTCCAGACCACAGAACTGAAGAAGGAAGCCTAGTACCTGTGGCAGGATTGTGTGAAAAGAGGTAAGACTAGAGAGACACCTTGTGGCTATTTCTAGACTAGAATTCTTGCTGAGGCTGGTACTCAAGTTAACTGGCAATTAAATGACTTAACACCACAAACATTTGTTCCAGGAAACGGAACATTGTGGTTTACCCTAGAATTCAGTGGGTCTTAATTAGCATTTACAAAGGTGTTAAGCAACTTCAGTTAACTGGCAGTAAAATCTCTAGCCTAGACATATCCTGTATGTGAAGCAAAACTGTGGAAATATTTAAAAATGCAGAAGGCAGTTTTAAACTGGATCCTATTCAATGTACCTGGGCAGTGGCAATTTTCCTATCAAAACTGTGTCTCATTCATATTCCTCATCCTGCCCATGTGCTATACAATGGCCTGATCTACACTGGGGAAGGGGGGGGAAATCTATCTAAGTTACGGAACTTTAGCTACGTGAATAACGTAGCTGAAGTCGATGAACTTAGATCGACTTACCATGGTGTCTTCACTGCGGTGAGTCGACTGCTGCCGCTCCCCCGTCGACTCCGCCTGCACCTCTCGCCGAGCTGGAGTACAGGAGTCGACAGGAGAGCGCTCGGGGATCGATAAATCGACATACGCTGGGATCGATCGCTGCCCACCGATCCAGCGGGTAGTGTAGATATACCCAATGTGTTCATGTCTGTGCATGTTTGGGGAACTCAGCTATTCCTTGTTTCCTCAAGGTGCAGCAAGACAGAAGATTGTTTCGCACATGAAGCAAATAAACTTTGAGATATCTTCCTACACAAAATCTTGGGCAATAAGGTGACTGGCTAAGAGAGGTACAGATGGTTAGGCTGATGCATCTATGCAACAGAAAAACTAGGTTAGAACCAAGTTGCAGCCTGATAATCCCATTCCAGCCCTGACTGTAAGTAGGGATGACACATGATACACTCACAGTATTAGAAATAGTGTGTCAAATAGGGGCAAAAGTCAAATGCAGAGTCAGTCATGTTATAACCTTATAACTGCAATGTAGACAGGTCTTTAAGGTGTCCTGCTAGTCCCACTAGACAAATGCAACTCCCAAGTGAAATGAAGTCTGAACCAGCCTCTAATTCTTTCACATATAAATCCCATGTGAGGGAGATTCAATATTACATATTTTATTTCTCAGAGACAGACAGAATGGTGGCCACCCTTATCAATTTTTCAGCAGATTCTATATTGACAAATTAGGTGATACATGAGTTAGTGCTTAAAATTAACTGGCCTTCATTTTTGAATTTGAACATTTTTGCTTTGAAAACTAGCTATATGCTCATTACCATGAACAGATGGGTTTAGCATTGGTCACAGAACGGGAAGAGAGTCAATAGTATTACTAGATTAAAGCCAGAGGGAACATTATGATTATCTAGTCTGCTCTCCGGCATAAAAAACACCATAGAATTTTTTTATGTGATTCCTGTATCAAACCCAATAACATCTGTTTGAGAAAGAGCATATATTTTAGAAAGACATGTATTCCTGTCAAAAGATGGAGAATCTATCACATCCCTAGGTAAATTGTTCTAACAGTAAATTATGCTCACTTAAAAATTTGCACCTTATTTCTAGTCTGAAGTTGTCTAGCTTCAGTTTCAACCATTATATTATACCTGGTCTACTAAATTAAAGAGCAATTGTCCAGTGTCCAATTAGCTGATAAACCAGTATTGGAAGGGGATTTAAGGGAAGGTCTCCTGTAAAGAAGCTTGGGGCTCCTAAAGTCTGATACAGTGGGGAAACAACCCTCCCCCCCTTTCCCCAGCCTCCCTTAACTTTCATATGAGGAGCAGGCAACAGGGTCCCAGCAATGGCCTGGGACCAGGTTGGGAAAGGGGAGTCCCAAATAGATGGAAATAGAAGAAAGAATGAAGACCTGAACTGTATTCATAGATTCATAGATTCTAGGACTGGAAGGGACTTCGAGAGGTCGAGTTCAGTCCCCTGCCCTCATGGCAGGACCAAATACTGTCTAGACCATCCCTGATAGACATTTATCTAACCTACTCTTAAATATCTCCAGAGATGGAGATTCCACAACCTCCCTAGGCAATTTATTCCAGTGTTCAACCACCCTGACAGTTAGGAACTTTTTCCTAATGTCCAATCTAAACCTCCCTTGCTGCAGTTTAAGCCCATTGCTTCTTGTTCTATCCTTAGATGAACAAGTTTTCTCCCTCCTCCTTATGACATCCTTTTAGATATCTGAACACTGCTATCATGTCCCCTCTCAGTCTTCTCTTTTCCAAACTAAACAAACCCGATTCTTTCAGCCTTCCTTCATAGGTCATGTTCTCAAGACCTTTAATCATTCTTGCTGCTCTTCTCTGGACCCTCTCCAATTTCTCCACATCTTTCTTGAAATGCGGTGCCCAGAACTGGACACAATACTCCAGTTGAGGCCTAACCAGCGCAGAGTAGAGCGGAAGAATGACTTTTTGTGTCTTTCTCACAACAAACCTTTAATGCATCCCAGAATCATGTTTGCTTTTTTTGCAACAGCATCACACTGTTGACTCATATTTAGCTTGTGGTCCACTATAACCCCTAGATCCCTTTCTGCCGTACTCCTTCCTAGACAGTCTCTTCCCATTCTGTATGTGTGAAACTGATTGTTCCTTTCTAAGTGGAGCGCTTTGCATTTGTCTTTATTAAACTTCATCCTGTTTACCTCAGACCATTTCTCCAATTTGTCCAGATCATTTTGAATTATGACCCTATCCTCCAAAGCAGTATGATTTATTGCTGGGTAATCCCAGATAAGTTAATACAGCTGCCACCTAATTAAGCTACATCCATTGCATACTCATCCTGAGTGGCCAGGATAAAGAGGAAGTTGTTTTCCTAAAAAAAGTTCAAAGTAGTACCAATGCAAAACAAGATTTAAATCAATGAATTAAAACAAGGTTTCTTGCTTTCTAATTAAAAATCATGATTAAAATTGGTGATTTAAAATCAATGTGATTTAAATCAATCCACCCTACCTGTAATGGTCTCAGTCATGCCATATAACATGGTAATATTGCCTCCCTATTTCAACTTGATATATTCCTACCTAGAGATCCAAGGATCACATCTGCTCTTTTAGCAACCACATCACACAGGGAGAGTTAGAGTAAGATTACTTTTATTCTTTTGAAGTGATGTTACACAATTGGAATCTCCATCATTGGAGATTTTTAAGAGCAGGTTAGACAAACACCTCTCAGGGATGGTATAGATAATACTTATCTTTGAAAAGTCACAGAAGACGGGAGAGATTCCAGAAGACTGGAAAAGGGCAAATGTAGTGCCAATCTATAAAAAGGGAACATAAGGACAACCCGGGGAATTACAGACCAGTCAGCTTTATTTCTGTATCCGGGAAGATAATGGAGCAAATAGTTAAGCAATCAATTTGCAAACATCTAGAAGATAATAAGGTGATAAGTAACAGTCAGCATGGATTTGTCAAGAACAAATCGTGTCAAACCAACCTGACTGCCTTGTGGATGGGGGAGGAGGGGGAAGCAGTAGACATGGTATATCTTGACTTTAGTAAAGCTTTTGATACTGTCCCACATGACCGTCTCATAAACAAACTAGGGAAATGCAACCTAGATGGAGCTACTATAAGGTGGGTCCATTACTCTATGGGAATGGTTTTCCAACCAGTTGTTATCAGTGGTTCACAGTCATGCTGGAAGGGCATAATGAGTGGGGTCCCGCATGGATCAGTTCTGGGTCCGTTTCTATTCAGTATCTTCATCAACGATTTAGATAATGGCACAGAGAATACACTTATAAAGTTTGCGGACGATACCAAACTGGGAGGAGTTGCAAGTGCTTTGGAGGATAGGATTATAATTCAAAATGATCTGGACAAACTGGAGAAATGGTCTTAAGTAAATAGGAGGAAATTCAATAAGGACAAATGCAAAATACTCCATTTAGGAAGGAACAATCAGTTGCACACATACAAAATGGGAAATGACTGTGTAGGAAGGAGTGCTGCAGAAAGGGATCTCGGGGTCATAGTGAAACACAAGCTGGGTCAACAGTGTAACACTGTTGCAAAAAAAGCGAACATCATTCTGAGATGTATTAGCAGGAGTATTGTAAGCAAGACACAAGAAGTAATTCTTCCACTCTACTCCGCGCTGATTAGGCCTCAACTGGAGTATTGTGTCCAGTTCTGGGCACCACATTTCAGGAAAGATGTGTACAAATTGGAGAAAGCCAAGAGAAGAGCAACAAAAATGATTAAAGGTCTAGAAAACATGACCTATGAGGGAAGATTGAAAAATTGGGTTTGTTAAGTCTGGAAAAGAGAAGACTGAGGCCTGGTCTACACTATGACTTTAATTTGGATTTAGCAGCGTTAAATCGAATTAACCCTGCACCCGTCCACACAACGAAGCCATTTATTTCGAAATAAAGGGCTCTTAAAATCGATTTCTGTACTCTACCCCGACGAGCAGAGTAGCGCCAAAATCGATATGGTCATTTCGAATTAGGGTTAGTGTGGCCGCAATTCGATGGTATTGGCCTCCGGGAGCTATCCCAGAGTGCACCATTGTGACCGCTCTGGACAGCAATCTGAACTTGGATGCACTGGCCAGGTAGACAGGAAAAGCCCTGCGAACATTTGAATTTCATTTCCTGTTTGCCCAGCGTGGTGAGCACAGGTGACCACAGATAGCTCATCAGCACAGGTAACCATGCAGGCCGATAATCGAAAAAGAGCACCAGCATGGACCGTACGGGAGGTACTGGATCTGATCGCTATATGGGGAGCTGTCGGAGGCCTGTATCCCGAGAAAGGGAAAACGGTTCGTAGGCAGGAGATTTAGACCGAGCTGGATGAGCGAGCATCTCAGAGGGGTGATTAAGAAAAAACAGAAAGCGTACAAAGAGTGGAAGAGGGGAGGGATCAGCAAAGAAACCTACCTTATTGAGGTCAGAGCATGTAGAGATGGAGTGAGAAAGGCCAAAAGCCGTGTAGAGTTGGACCTTGCGAGGAGAATTAAAACCAATAGTAAGAGGTTTTATAGCCATATAAATAGGAAGAAAACAAAGAAAGAAGAAGTGGGACCGCTGAAGACTGTAGATGGAGTGGAGTTTAAGGATAATCTAGGCATGGCACAATATCTAAACGAATATTTTGCATCGGTCTTTAATGAGGCTAATGAAGGGCTTAGGAATAGAGGCAGTGTGACAGAGGGGAATAAAGGAGGGGGGGTTGACATTACCGTATCCGAGGTAGAAGCCAAACTCGAACAGCTTAACGGGACTAAATCAGGCAGACCGGATGATCTTCATCCGAGAATATTAAAGGAACTGGCGCGAGAAATTGCAAGCCCGTTAGCGATAATTTTTAATGAATCTGTAAACTCAGGGGTGGTACCGTTGGACTGGAGAATAGCTAATGTGGTTCCTATTTTCAAGAAGGGGGAAAAAAGTGACCCGGGTAACTACAGGCCTGTTAGTTTAACATCTGTAATATGCAAGGTCTTGGAAAAAATTTTGAAGGAGAAATTAGTTAAGGACCTTGAGGTCAATGGCAATTGGGACAAATTACAACATGGTTTTACAAAAGGCAGATCGTGCCAAACCAACCTGATCTCCTTCTTTGAGAAAGTAACAGATTTTTTGGATAAGGGAAATGCGGTGGATCTAATATACCTCGATTTCAGTAAAGCGTTTGATACGGTACCGCATGAGGAATTATTGGTTAAATTGGAAAAGATGGGGATCGATATGAAAATCCAGAGGTGGATAAAGAACTGGTTAAAGGGGAGACTGCAGCGGGTCGTACTGAAAGGTGAACTGTCAGGTTGGAGGGAGGTTACCAGTGGAGTTCCTCAAGGTTCGGTTTTGGGTCCGATTTTATTTAATCTATTTATTACTGACCTCGAAACCAAATGTAGAAGTGGGCTGATAAAGTTTGCGGATGACACAAAGTTGGGAGGTATTGCCAATTCGGAGAAGGATCGGGATATCCTGCAGGGAGATTTGGATGACCTTGTAAACTGGAGTAATAGTAATATGAAATTTAATAGTGAGAAGTGTAAGGTGATGCATTTAGGGATGACTAACAAGAATTTTAGTTATAAGCTGGGGACGCATCGGTTGGAAGTAACGGAGGAGGAGAAGGACCTTGGAGTCCTGGTTGATCGCAGGATGACTATGAGTCGGCAATGTGACGTGGCCGTGAAAAAAGCTAATGCGGTCTTGGGATGCATTAGGCGAGGTATTTCTAGTAGGGATAAGGAGGTGCTGCTTCCGTTATACAAGGCACTGGTGAGACCTCATTTGGAGTACTGTGTGCAGTTCTGGTCTCCCATGTTTAAAAAGGATGAACTCAAACTGGAACGGGTACAGAGAAGGGCCACTAGGATGATCCGAGGAATGGAAAACCTGTCGTATGAAAGGAGACTCGAGGAGCTCGGTTTGTTCACCCTAACCAAAAGAAGGCTGAGAGGGGATATGATTGCTCTCTTTAAATATATCAGAGGGATAAATACCAGGGAGGGAAAGGAATTATTTCAGCTCAGTACTAATGTGGACACGAGAACAAATGGATATAAACTGGCCGTCGGGAAGTTTAGGCTTGAAATTAGATGATGGCTTCTAACCATCAGAGGGGTGAAGTTCTGGAACAGCCTTCCGAGGGAAACAGTGGGGGCGAAAGACCTCTCTGGCTTTAAGATTAAGCTTGATAAGTTTATGGAGGGGATGGTTTGATGGGATAACGTGATTTTAGTCAATAGGTCAATAACGTGCCATCGCTGATAATTAGTATCAATGGTCAACGAGGGTCTGGCTGGAAAATCTTGCCCGCATGCTCGGGGTTCTGCTGATCGTCATATTTGGGGTCGGGAAGGAATTTTCCTCCAGGGTAGATTGGCAGAGGCCCTGGAGGTTTTTCGCCTTCCTCTGCAGCATGGGGCAGGGGTCGCTTGCTGGAGGATTCTCTGCGACTTGAAGTCTTTAAATCATGATTTGGGGACTTCAACAGCTGAGTCAAGGGAGAGAATTATTCCAGGAGTGGGTGGGTCAGCTTTTGTGGCCTGCATCATGCGGGAGGTCAGACTAGATGATCATAATGGTCCCTTCTGACCTTAAAGTCTATGAGTCTATGAGAGGATTCAGTGCTAGCAGAACTTCGTTCGAAAAGACGAAATGCCAAAACTTTTGAAAAAATCGCCAAGGGCATGATGGAGAGAGGCCACAATAGGGACTCAGATCAGTGCCGTGTGAAAGTCAAGGAGCTCAGACAAGCCTATCAAAAAACAAAAGAGGCAAACGGTCGCTCCGGGTCAGAGCCGCGGACATGCCGCTTCTATGCCGAGCTGCATGCAGTTCTGGGGGGGGCCACCACCACTACCCCACCTCTGACCGTGGATTCCGAGGCAGGGGTAATCTCATCAGCTACACCTGAGGATTCTGCGGACGGGGAAGAGGAGGAGGAGGAGGAGGACGAGCTTGCGGAGAGCACACAGCACTCCGTTCTCCCCAACAGCCAGGATCTTTTTCTCAGCCTGACTGAAGTACCCTCCCAACCCTCCCAAGCCAGTATCCAAGACCATGACCCAATGGAAGGGACCTCAGGTGAGTTTACCTTTTAAAATATAAAACTTGTTTTAAAAGCAAGCGTTTTTTAATGATTACTTTGCCCTGAGGACTTGGGATGCAATCACGGCCAGTACAGCTACTGGAAAAGTCTGTTAACGTGTCTGGGGATGGAGCAGAAATCCTCCAGGGACATCTCCATGAAGCTCTCCTGGAGGTACTCCAAAAGCCTTGCCACAAGGTTTCTGGGCAGTGCAGCCTTATTCCGTCCTCCATGGTAGGACACTTGACCACGCCATGCTAGTAGCAAGTAATCTGGTATCATTGCATGACAAAGCCTGGCAGCGTATGGTCCCGGTGTTTGCTGGCATTCAAGCAACATCCGTTCTTTATCTCGCTGTGTAATCCTCAGGAGAGTGATATCGCTCATGGTAACCTGGTTGAAATACGGGAATTTAATTAAGGGGACAGAGGTGGCCGTTCCTACTGGGCTGTTTGCCTGTGGCTGAAAAGAAATCCTTCCCTGCAGTTAGCCAAGCGCAGGGGGAGGGGGGAAATTGGCCCTGAGCTTTTCGCATTTGGCTAGCAGGGATCTTCCCTGATACCAGCCACGCGGTGGGGGGAGGGATAAAGCGATCATCCCAGAGAATTGGATGGGGTGGGGGTGTTAGTTTGTTTTCTGCTGCTGAAGGTTAACAGGAAAACCGCAGCAGTCAACGGGCTTTGCTTGGTATGTGGGAAAGGAGGGCGCAGAAGCCGAAAGACAATGGCTTACCAGGGCCGCATGCAAGCTGAATTCTGTTGCCCGGACCTGCGTCTGTGATCTCTAACACCAAAGCCACAGGCACTCAATATTAAGATGGAAAATGCGACCTTGTACTGAAATCACATGTGCTATGTAATGTGAATAGTGTTGTTCACCATGAAAGAGTATAAGCATTGTTCTGTAAAATGTATCATTTTAAAAACTTCTCTCCTTTTTTTCAACCCTCCCTCCAGCAGCTGCAAATTTTTCAAGCCTCCCTCCTCTGTCCCGAAGGCTATCTCAGATAAGGCGGCAGAGAAAGAGGATGCGAGACAAGATGTTCTCGGAAATAATGGAATGCACCTGCAATGAAAGAGCTCATTTGAATGAGTGGAAGGACACGGTATCTAAATACAGAAAAGATGCCAGTGAACGTGAGGTCATGAGGGACGCTCGAGATGAGAGGTGGCAGGCTGCAACGCTGGGGCTGCTGCGTGATCAAACGGACATGCTCCGGCGTCTGGTGGAGCTTCAGGAACGGCAGCAGGATAACAGACTGCCGCTGCAGCCGCTGTATAACCTCCCTCCCCCCTCACTATGTTCCATATCCTCCTCACCCAGACGTGTAAGAACGCGGGGAGGGAGGCTCCGTGCACCCTCCCACTCCACCCCAGTGGACAGCCCAACCAAAAGGCTGTCATTATATTGAATTTTTTCAGTGGCCTTTTACTTCCCTCCTATCCTCCTCCCAAACCTCACCCAGATTACCTTGTCGGTTCTCTCCCTATGTTTGTAATCAATTAATAAAGAATACATGATTTTTAAACGATAGTGACTTTATTTCCTTTAAAAGCAAGCTGTGATTTAAGGGGGGGAGGGTTGTTTGCTTACAGGGAATGAGTCAATCAAGGGGGCAGGTTTTCAACAAACAGAACTTTCACACCGTAGCCTGGCCAGTCATGAAACTGGTTTTCAAAGCTTCTCTGATGCGCAGCGCTTCCTGGTGTGATCTTCTAATCGCCCTGGTGTCTGACTGCGCATAATCAGCAGCCAGGCGATTTGCCTCAGCCTCCCACCCCGCCATAAAGGTCTCCCCCTTACTCTCACAGAGATTGTGGAGCACACAGCAAGCAGCAATAACAATGGGGATATTGGTTTGGCTGAGGTCTGAGCGAGTCAGTAACGAGCACCAGCAACCTTTTAAATGGCCAAATGCACATTCTACCACCATTCTGCACTTGCTCAGCCTGTAGTTGAACAGCTCCTGACTCCTGTCCAGGCTGCCTGTGTATGGCTTCATGAGCCATGGCATTAAGGGGTAGGCTGGGTCCCCAAGGATAACTATAGGCATTTCAACATCCCCAACGGTTATTTTCTGGTCCGGGAAGTAAGTCTCTTGCTGCAGCCGTTTAAACAGATTAGTGTTCCTGAAGACGCGAGCGTCATGAACCCTTCCCGGCCAGCCCACGTTGATGTTGGTGAAACGTCCCTTGTGATCCACAAGTGCTTGCAGCACCATTGAAAAGTACCCCTTGCAGTTTATGTACTGGGTACCCTGGTGCTCCGGTGCCAAGATAGGGATATGGGTTCCATCTATCGCCCCACCACAGTTAGGGAATCCCATTGCAGCAAAGCCATCCACTATGACCTGCACATTTCCCAGAGTCACTACCTTTCGTAGCAGCAGCTCAGTGATTGCTTTGGCTACTTGCATCACAGCCGCCCCGACAGTAGATTTGCCCACTCCAAATTGATTCCCGACTGACCGGTAGCTGTCTGGCGTTGCAAGCTTCCACAGGGCTATCGCCACTCGCTTCTCAACTGTGAGGGCTGCTCTCATCTTGGTATTCTGGCGCTTCAGGGCAGGGGAAAGCAAGTCACAAAGTTCCAAGAAAGTGCCCTTATGCATGCGAAAGTTTCGCAGCCACTGGGAATCGTCCCACACCTGCAACACTATGCGGTCCCACCAGTCTGTGCTTGTTTCCCGGGCCCAGAATCGGCGTTCCACGGCTATAACCTGCCCCATTAACAGCATGATCTCCAAAGCACCGGGTCCCGCGGTTTGATAGAATTCCATGTCCATATCCTCATCACTCTCGCCGCCGCGCTGCCGTAGCCTACTCCTCGCCGCCTGGTTTTGCAGGTTCTGGTTCAGCATAAACTGCACGATAACACGCGAGATGTTTACAATGTTCATGACTGCTGTCTTGAGCTGAGCGGGCTCCATGCTTGCCGTGGTATGGCATCTGCACTGTTCACCCAGGAAAAAGGCGCGAAACGGTTGTCTGCCATTGCTTCCCTGGAGAGGGGGGAGGATATACCCAGAACCACCCACGACAATGTTTTTGGCCCCATCAGGCATTGGGATCTCAACCCAGAATTCCAATGGGCGGAGGAGACTGCGGGAACTATGGGATAGCTATGGGATAGCTACCCACAGTGCAATGCTCCGGAAATCGACGCTAGCCCCGGTACATGGACGCACACCACCGAATTAATGTGCTTAGTGTGGCTGCATACATTCGACTTTATACAATCTGTTTCCAAAATTCGAATTATATAAATTCGGATTAATCCCGTAGTGTAGACATACCCTTAGAGGGGACATGATAACAATTTTCAAGTAGATAAAAGGTTGTTACAAGGAAGAGGGAGAAAAATTGTTCTTAACCAATGAGGATAGGACAAGAAGCAATGAGCTTAAATTGCAGGTTGGACATTAGGAAAAACTTCTTAACTGTCAGGGTGGCTGAGCACTGGAATAAATTGCCTAGGGAAGTTGTGGAATCTCCGTCATTGGAGGATTTTTAAGAGCAGGTTAGCCAAACACCTGTCAGGAATGGTCTAGATAATACTTAGTCCTGCCATGAGTGCAGGGGACTGGACTAGATGACTTCTTGAGGTCTAGATGACCTTCCAGTCCTATGATTGATTATACAAATTAAAGTCACGTTAGCATTTTAAAACTTTTATACAGGGAAGAGTGTTACGTATAGGTAGATATAGGAAGATCAAATAAAGTTCCAGTTTTAATATCCAGTGCAGCCTTATAACTTATACTTGTGGGAAAATGATTGTGGACTGTGAGCCTTGTCACAGGTGGAAAAATATTATCCTTTATAAAAGAATCTATTTATGCATGGCTTAAGATGCTAATGAGATTTCTTTGGCCAACATGGTTTCCCTTCTTTAAGATACCAGAATTCTATGTTTGTTTAGAATAAACTATCTTCTCCTATGCAGAATCTATAAAAGCAAAAACTTAGAAGCTCAAGCGCTTTAGAACTCTCTCTGAAACATAAAACAAAATACATCTATTAATGGATTTTAACTAGACATTTACCTATAGCTAATCTTTAAATAATAGCAATTCACTGATAAAGATAGATGATCCTAACTGGAAAAACAGTTTTCTTAACATATGTATTCCTTGAGTATTTTAGACCATCACATCTGTTGTTTAGTGATCAGGGCTGTGAGTTGGTCATAATTTATTGGGAAATATCATGGTGAAAGAGTTGAGACATGGAAATGATGTGGAGTTAAAAACCATCAGCACTCATACTTTTTATTTTATACCCAACGTAGCTTTTCAATCCACCTCCCTTTCAACTTTATTGCATAGGCAGTGAGAACTTTCTGACATCGAAATTGTTATAGAGCAGCTACTTTTCATGATTCCCCTAGGATGTATATGGCATTATTGTGATGAATGTGACTGAAATATCTACAAATATAAGAAACAAATATATACATTTAAAAAACTTATCAGAGAAATAGGTGATCTTATAGACCTTCGGGGAATTATAGTTCTCACTAGTCTAGTATATTGTACCACCACTGTGTTGTCATTGACCTCCTGGTTCCCATGCAGTCCATGGTTGAACTCTGCAGCTCTCCATTATTACCTCTCAGTATTCATCCACTTACCATACTATTCACCCCCATAGCATTCAAAAGAGTCTTAAGAAGTTAAAAGTTGGGTATTTTTGTTGGGGGGAAAAACTGATCATGGAAACCATGATTCCAATGAAAGTCAAAATAAAGGTCCAACCTCCCAAGGAGCTGATATGCATTGAAGTTAGCCCTACCGTAAATACACTTTAATTCAACTGAATATTTCCTCTCATGAAAGTAGGAGGTAGAAGAAGCAAGTATAGATTTGGGGAGAGATGTGGGGCAATAAGACTAAGGAGAACATTACTAAATTGAGTGGCCATATTAGCAATCATTGGCTGCAGCAAAACTAGGATCACATTCATCATTCAGATCACAGTCTGGCCCTCTTTTAAACAAAGAGAAATTTACCAGAATGATATACATTAACATAAGACAAAGCACCTTGACCGTAGACTAGACAAAACTGATAGGCCAGAGATAACACGCACATCCCACGCAGACCTAAAATGTACAGGGTAACATTGCAAAAATAATTGTGTAACTGAACTATTAAGCACAGTTGACCCGATTTTAATTATGAAATTATTATGCTGCCCAGCTGCCACTGGAAGAGACAGGAATAAAGAAAGGCCTATGAGAGACAAACTTGTATATTTCACAAGGCCAGAAATATATACTTACTACAAATCTACTATTCACTTTTTCTAAAATTCTTTTTTCATTTAATGCCATCGATTCTCCTTTTCTCTTCTTTATTCTCTTTTTTTCTAGCTTTTTACAAGCATACATTTTTCCTGTTGCCCGCACTTGGCAAGCGCATACCTAATGGAAAGAGGAAAGATATGTCAGATGTACCAGGTTTTACACTGGAACAAAAACAGTTCTCTCTTTTCTAACCCCCTTGGGAGCCCTGAAGACAAGTAAAATACAGGAGAACCAATTTAACTGTTTCATGGGTGGACACACTGGGTTGTTTGGTTTTGAGGGGTTTTTTTTGTAACAACAGTGGGAAAGAATTGTTACACGAACCAACTGTCTTGTTAGATGCAAGTGTTTAAAAGAAAAAATGCTGCCTTTTCAATTTGGTAAATTGGTGAATTACAATTGATCTAATCAAATCTGTTATTTATTCAAGGAACGAAGAGTGTAAGTTACCTTTTCCCCCATGTTCCCTTCAAGGAGTTGCAAACACAAGTAGAGATCTCACAGTACTCACCTCTCCAAATCCTCCTTTGCCTAGTACTCGGTAATGTCTAAATGTGTTCTTGGTTACTGGTTGCCTAACAGACAGAAAGGAGTCAAGTATCAGAGGGGTAGCCGTGTTAGTCTGAATCTGTAAAAAGCAACAGAGGGTCCTGTGGCACCTTTAAGACTAACAGAAGTATTGGGAGCATAAGCTTTCGTGGGTAAGAACCTCACTTCTTCAGATGCAAGACAGAATGGAATAATTGCTGGTCTCATTTCCAATTATATTTTTTTGTTTTTCTTTCAGAGCCCTGTTTGTTTCTGTTTCTTCTTTCTTTTCCTATATAACTTCCATGACCACCAGACTACACAATGCCTTTCCTTCACTTGAGTGGATGAAAGGATTAGAATACAAACTGAATACCAAAGAAAAGGTGCTTTTGCTCATGGACATGGCTCCCCCTTGTGGGCAGCAAGCAGTCGCTACAAGCAGAATGAACAAAAATTTAGGGTCTATGTCACCGCCACGCATGTTGGTTGTTCTTCTCATGCATGGTTTGTGAGGAGACTGTTTCAAGCTGGGATTTTCAAGTGTTCACCACTGACTCAATTCTTTTCCCACTGAAGCCAATACAAGTTTTACCACCTTGCTTGTTCTATATTTCAGAGGTATTTGGTCTAGAGGTCTGAATAAAAGTTTCCTAATTTTCCTCCTGCATCTACCTCTAGCTTGCTTAAACAAAGATTTTTCCAGTAATAGAAGCCTACAGTGAAAATCATGGTTAGGCACCTAGGAGCCTAAAGGAGTAGGCTTGATTGTCAAGAGTACTGAACATCCAGCAGGGGCCACTGACCTCTATGGAGCTTCTAGGTGACAGCTCTTCTGAAAAAATCAGGCCACTTATTTAATGGCTTAAAATATGGATTTAGGACCCTAAACATAGGCCCCTATTTTAAAAATCTTGGTCTCTATGGTTGGGCAAGTCACTTAACCAGTGCCTCAGTTAACCCACCTGTAAAATCAGTTAATTACCTTACCATACAGTGGGCTGTAATGATTAATATAATTGTATTATAATAGCACCCAAGGCCCCAATCAAGCTCAGAACCCCATTGGGGGCTATGCACTATACAAGCACACAGAAAGATTTTTAAAAGTTTAGAGTAGTTAAATGTAAAATGCTTTGAGGTCATTAAACAGATGCTTTCATTATTAATACATGTCTACCACAGCTCCATTTGTTTGTCATCTCATCAGCCCATTACATCTTGTCTTTTAGACTGTACGTTCTTTGAGGCAGGGAATGTCATTTACTATATTTGTACAATGGGGCCCCAAGTTGGCTGGCTTTTATGTACTACTGCAGTAAGTGTTAAATATAAAAATACCTTACCTTTCCAACCATTTCCACTGTAAAAAACGGGAGAAATAGATGCTTTGTTGGTAAGCCTCAAAAGGTGCTCCACTTAAATAATCCTGGACAATCCTGCAAAAACAATCCACGTTTATGTTGGCAGACTGGTGCTATCAGGGATGAGAAGCTAACCACTTCATTAGACACCAATTTAGATGTATCAATTAATCTGTCGGGAGATGGAGTGAACATATTACTGCACTACACTACACAATGAGTTTACTGTGCCTGCCTCAGAGAGAGTGAGCAGCTAGTACAATTCCATTGAGAACTGCACGTGTAGGGTCACTAATGAGTGCAGAAGTAACAGATCTTGCTTATTTTAGCAAGTTGGAAGCTTTAAAATAATTCTTGAGGAATTAGAGATCAAAATGACTGACCCACCAGCAGAGCTAATTTTAAGGTGGCATGGGAGGTGAGACATCCCCCCATAAGCATGGCCTGTTTGGGAATTGCATGTAGAGGCCTGCACTCCTTTCCCCTTTCGATCATAAGGAGATCCAATTTTGGGACAAGAGGTGAGGGTATCAGGTGTGGAGACAAAAACAGAAGCACTTCTCAGCAGCTTTCCAAGGCCAGCCTGATCAGAGGATGTGGCTCACCTTGAGAGCTGGTATCACTGTCCTATCATGAGTATAGATGCAGCCATTTTAAAAGATATCTGTACATCAACAGATAAGATTGCAATTTAACTAGATCAAAAATCCCTGAAGTGCTCCCACTGTGCTTTTATTTTTTACCCACAAGCATTCCTTTCCCAGAAAGTCTCCATCACCTATACCTTTCCCAGAGATAGCATCAACATAAAGTTACTTTGGCTGCAGTTTCTAACCTCTGCCCATAATTGCTTTTAGAAGCATCACTGAACAGTGCAATCTCCAGCTTCCCACCTACTCCTAAAATCTTGGTATCTGTGTAGTCAGGGGAATGAGTTATCAGACCCAGCTCAGCAGGATACTATGCATCAGTTATTATTTTACAACTGGAATAATTGATTGTTACAGTTTCACTTACACGAAAACATCTCAACCAACTGGGACACAGTCTATCAGGTTACATTACAACTGCCAAAAAATTTCATAGCAAAGTTAGACCTCTGAAGACTCACAAGACAACTGGCAAACACATTTTAAATCAGAGTTATAAGCAGCACAGTTAACAAGGCCTTTGAATTCCCAGATGCAGATCAATGATACAAACAGAACAAAAGTATTTTGTGCCTTGAGATGAAAAAACTCTTTAAAGCACAGACTCTGGTTTGACATAGTTAACCTGTTCAAAACAAGTACACTTAAAGGACTAATTGTTAATAGTTTAAACATGGATTTAAGGCAAAATTCTCCTTTTAAGATCAGTTTGGCACATTACAGAGAGAAATTGTTTTTAAAATGTGATTGAGTACTCAATGATTTTTCCTGAATTCTTTTCAAGAATAATCCAGCTAGGCAGTGGGTGTGTTGAGAATGTTACTTATTAATACTAGACAATCATTTCAGATGAGTTTTATTAAAACTGTTAAAGTGATTTTGGAATATAAGTTCCATTGCTAAGGTGACAGGGTTGCAATGCACAATTTTGCATCCACATCTTTCATTTACAGATTGCATGTAATTGTGCCCACCTAAATAAATGCCTTGTTTGGCGGGGGGGGGGGGGGGAAATAAAAGCCTCTCTTATGCAGAGCAGACAGGGCCTCAGTTTTTAAAGACCAATACGAAGTAATTGCCTAGCATACAAATTATCTGCCTCAGAAGAATATAGAGCTGAGCGGACCCTTCTCTGGGATTTGAACTTGTATCATTAAAACCACTCTTCCAAACCTGATGGTTAGGCCTGTACACCACTTCCCTCAAACTAAGCAACAAAATGCAAGACGAGATAAAAGATGGGAAAGCCTCATCTTGCTGAACACAGACATTCACTGGAAGTCCAAAAAAAGAGGAGGTTATCTGTTTAACTTCTTAGTAGTGTGTATTCTGTGCATCTTTTTTATCTCTTATTCTCAAATTATGCATAGTATTTAGTTTTCAGTTGCTGGGGAGGTGACCCAAGCTGTGACTCAAATGTTGTAGGCTTTTTGGCAGACATGATTAAGCATGCCTAGAAGAACCAGTAATATTAGAAGTGTAAGGGCTCTAGAAGACTGAACATTTGTAAATATGTACTATCCTTTCAAGAAGAGTCCTTTGCCTGGTGTAGGTATCTGAAATGCCACTGTATTACTTGAGAACAAAACAAGTTGTGCTAAATAGTCAGTAATGTTAATCATGATCACTCATTTAAAACTGATTTTCATCCACAATATTGAAATACTGTTGTTGGCCACAGTCACATGGATTCTAAATCTGTATCCCTTTGTTTATCCCTGGACACTGCCAACTTGAAGTCTAGACAGTTTCCAAAAAATTACTTGATAGAAGTTTTGGGTATAACACAAGTCTTGATTTATGATTTTACACTTTCCTTTTTTTAAAAAGGAAAAAATAGTTTCTCTCCTTTACTGAAGTAAAAAAATAGTTCCCTACAAACGAGAGGGGGAAAACAATGAAACTATACATAAAGTAAAACTGGAATAAAGAGAAATATTTTTCTAATCTATTTCAGCTAGAAAAATCTTAGTTCTTACCATTAATAATGGGTACAAAAAATTCAGGAAGTAGTGTGATTTTTTTCTTAATCTTATGTTTTTAAATGCAGTAAATCAGAATATTTCCCTATCAACTTGATTGGTTCACAAGAACAAAATAATTAAGAGAAATGGAAAGGCAGGTTAACAAAACCATGCAGGCAGACTCTGCTGCCCATGAACAGCTCTAAAGACTTCAGCTGGACATTGTGCAATCAGAATGCTCTGCCTCCATAGATCACTTTGAAGAACAGGAGCCTTTATCCCTTCCCACCTTTTCCACAAATATATGCGATTCATACAGCTAAATTCCAGAAAGTTAGTTATTCATCCCCTGAAGTTCAAAGAAATTTGTCCTAAACCACATTTAAATGTTTAGGATTTTTTAATTTTAAATGATGAGCACTCCATCCCCTCCAAATTCCCCTTCCACCAGCAACTCAGATCCCCAGTCACGATGCACAGTGAGGAGGCCTTCAATCCTCATCAACTGTGTCTGCAAAAGGAACATTTGCCTAGGTGAAGGTCTTCTAGCTTCCACCAGCCAATTTATTCTGATATACTGCTTTGTTTCAGTAGAGGTGTAAGTTGCCACCATCTCTCAGAGCCAGCCACTAGTGGGTTCTTAAGAAGCAATAGTTTTTACTGTCCTTGAAGTGACAATCTCAGCTTCCAGAATCATACCTTGTCCTATTTGTCTGCTATCTTGAGATTGGAGCACTTCAAGGACAACATAATGCCTCTTGAGCTAGCAATGTAATTAGTGTTGCCATCTCTCCTGAAAATTGTATGACTGTCCTGCTGTGTAAGCATTGGGCCTGCAATCCTTTTATAAACAGGCTGCTCCAATAAAAGGATTTTCTAGCACAGTCTAAAAACAAGACAAGGAAACTGTCCTCAACACATCTCTGTACATCTAAAATCCTGACTTGTAAGAGGAAGAGGAAAAATATACAGTTCTCCCATATTCAGTTTTTTGAACTTGTGAAAATACCTTCCTGGTAGTGTGTAGTGTGCTATCTATTAAGTCAATATGGAGGCTCCAAAAAACTCATTTAAAATGACAGAGGGGATTTAACTGTTTTTAAGTGCAAATTTCATCAATTTTAAAAGTAGAATCATTACTGAATCCTCCATAAATACTAAAAGGGGTCTGCAAACAATAACAGTTGCAGAACTTCCAGAAACCAAAAAACCTAGTTTTAGCTCGATAAACATGTTTTTGGTCTGTATGTATTCTGCTCTCGCATTGTATTAGTGTCCCAGATTCTTCTGTCTTTGGACACATTTGCACAACTCCCACTAAAGTCAAAGGCACAATAATAACGTCACTTCTGTTACAGCACAGAAGCAACTCTAAGAACAACATGAGTTCTGAATACAGTACACAGGAAAACAAAGAGCACTAGATTCCTAGTTGTGTCCTCACCAGAATTCATTTGATAGTGTCCCTTTAAACTTTCCCTGTAACCGCCCTGGAAATACAAATTTTCAGTGTACTTTTAGCCAACATTTTTAGTCAACATTCATCACGTACCTAGTGCAGTCATTAAAAAGATCTTTGCAAGGGTTCTGCTCCAGTCTTGTTTTACATTCATTCACTGTATCCTGAGGTATTTCCGGTAAGTGGGCTGCAGACTTTACATGATACAAACCAAAAACAATAATGAAAACAATTAGTAATCTAACAAAGATAAAGAATCATAAAAATGTAGGGCTGTAAGAGACCCTCAAGAGGTCAACTAGTCCATCCACCTGCACCCAGGCAGGATCAAGTATATACAGACCATCCCTGAGAGGTCTTTGTCCAACCTGTTCTTAAAAACCTTCAGTGATGGGGATTCAACAATCTCCCTTGGTAACCTAGTCCAGTAGGTAATTAGCCTTTATAATGAGAAAGTTTTTCCTAATATCTCCTTTGCTGCAGATTAAGCCCATTACTTCTTGGCATACCTCCAGTGGACATGGAGAACAATGGATCACCATCCTCTTTATAACAGGCCTTACAATATTTGAAGGCTTATCAGTTCCCCCCCTCCCCAGTCTTCTTTCCTTAAGACTAAAACATGCCCAGTTTTTTTAACCTTTCCTCATAGGCCTGTTTTTAATAATATCATTTTTGTTGCTCTGGCCTATCTCCAATTTGTCCACATCTTTCCTAAAGTGTGGGACCCAAAACTGGACACAGTACTCCAGCGAAGGTCTCACTAGTGCTGAGGACAGCCGGGACAGTTACTGCCCATGTCTTACATATGACACTCCTATTAATACATGGTATTTGCTTTTTTTTCCCCCCCAGCTGCATCACATTGTTGGCTCATGTTTTATTTGTGATACACTATACTCCCCAGATCTTTTTCAGTAGTACTACAGTAAAAGCTGTTTTATCCAGCATGTTGAGGAAATGGGGGGTTCCAGTAAGTGAAAAATGCCAGTTAACAAAGAGGGAGGGTGTTTGGGTGTGGGGCTGGAGCTCCCCCATTCTTTGTAGTTCATCCTAATTGAGTGACCTCAGTTGGCTCCCCTGGGAATCCAGTCACACCGGTTTAGAGAGCTTTCTGGTTGGTGAAGTGTCGGATAAAACAGCTTTTACTGTACTACCTAGCCAATTATTCCCCATTTTCTATTTGTGCATTTGATTTTTGTTTCCTAAGGCTATGTCTATTTACAACAGTGTATAGAGTACATACACTGCATGCCCTTGAGCACAGGTACAAATAGCAGTGTAGAAAGTGAGGCACTGCTTAGATGAGTTGAGCACAGACATGATGTCAAAGCAGTATGGTCTTTCAACCAGTTTTGCACCCACCTTATAGCTATTTCATCCAGACCTCATTTCCCCAGTTTGCTTATGAGTATGTCATGTTGGACTGTGTCAAAGGCCTTACCAAAAATCAATATATATGTCAGGTTTGTTTGGCATGATTTGTTCTTGACAAATTCACGTTGGCTATTACTTATTATCCTATTATCCTCTACGTGCCTACGAAATGATTGTTTAATAATTTGTTCAATTCCTGGAAAGATAGTGGAAGTTAAATTGATTGGCCCATAATTCCCCAAGTTCTCTTGTTCCCTTTTTAAAGATATGTGATTTTTTTTTGCCTTTCTCCAGTCCTCCGGACCTCACCCATCCTCCACATGTTCTCAAAGAGAATTGCTAACAGTTACAAGACTGCTGCAGCTAGTTTCCTAAGTACCCTAGAGTGAATTTCATCATGCCCTGCCCACTTGACAACATCTAATTTATCTAAATATTCTTTAACTTTATCTTTCCCTAATCTGGCTGGGTTTCTTCCCCTTTGATGTTAATATTAATATTAATTGTTTTATGCATCTGGTCACAATTAACCTTTTAGTGAAGACTGAAGCAAAATAGGCATTAAACACCTCAGCCTTCTTGATATCATCTGTAGCTCTCCTTTTCTCCTAAGTAGAGGACCTACACTTTCCTTCATCTTTCTCCCACTCCTAATGTATTTAAAGAACCTCTTCTTATTGGCCTTTTATGTCCCTTGCCAGGCGCAACTCATTTTGTGCCTTGTTTTTCTGAATTTTGTCTCTTCATGCTTGTGCTATTTTTTCTGTACTCCTTAGCAGTTCACCCATATTTCTACTTTTGTAGGATCGTTTTTTACTTTCAGGTCATTAAAGAGCTCCTGATGCAGCCATATTGGCTTCTAACTATTCTTCCTATCTTTTCTTTGCATCGGGATAGATTGCAGTTCTTCCTTTAATATTCTCTCTTTGAGAAACTGCCAGTTTTCCTGATCTACTTTATCCCTTAGATTTTCTTCCCATGGGACCTTACCTACCAGTGCTCTGAGTTTGTTAAAGTATGTTTTCTGAAGTCCATTGTGCTTATTCTGCTGTTCTCACTCCTTCCTCTCCTTAGAGTTCATTAAATCTATCATTTCATGATCATTTTCACCCAAATTGCCTTTTACCTTCAGATTTGCAACCAATTCTGCTCTCTTCATCAGAGGAAGTTTTCTAACTGGTTTAAAAAACAAATAACTTCAGCTAAACACATTTTAAAACCAGTTAGGGACATGGTGGTTAGGTGGCTTAAGAGGCCTGACCAGTTTTCACTGGTTTAAAGACCATGCCAGCTGTTAAATAAGCTTCCAGAGAAGATGAGACTAATCCAGAGCCTGAGCATTTTTAGGACACCCGCAAGATCCATATCTTCCTCAAGATAAAGCTTCCTCAACATAACCAGAACAATTGGAGAGGATAGGGAGAAAAGAGGATGGAAGTTATATCCCTGACAGAACTTCCGCTAGACAGAATAGGGAGAAGAACAAAGACTCCTTGAATTCTACCAGGGACATCTCTAGGCATATTTAATTTACCAGGGCAGTAATCAGATATTAATAAACTCAGTAGGAGCTGTGGGTGCCCAGCATCTTCTGAAAAATCAACTCCTGTGTTTCTCAAGCTGGGCAGCCAAAACCTGAAACACTTTTGAAAATTTAGACCTAAGTTCTCAAGTCCACACGACATGTCAGCTGCAAAACCAGATCTAGTACTCAAGAGTTCCTTGCATTCCGATGATTCTCATGTCTCTAAACCACACTACTTTAAAGTAATATGCTAAAACAGCAATTTAGCTACTTTTTGATGTTTAGATGTCAATGGGTTTTAGTCCAATCTCACAAAATTCTGCTTGCCCAGGACTAGTAATTAAAAAAATTTTTTTTACCATACATAGAGAAAAGTTAAATGTCATAGTGCTAATGAAAAAATAATGGTAGAGAGCAGTCAAACTTTGTGCTTGAGTTAATGAAGTTTTGCAATAATCTTGAAAGGAAGGGCTAGTCCACATTCCAGAATGACTTGCAAAATTTTATTAGAGTTTCTCATTTTGAGAGTGATTTACTTCTTAATATTTTGAAAACTAAAATACCATCTGAAATTGTTGCAGTTTTGAGCTCTAATCTGGTCAGCTCTTACAATGCAGTCTGACAAAGTATTTTGCAACAGGATATATTTACCAAGTTAGTGAAGTATGTGTCTAAAACTTTCAGACCACAATCTTTACGCTTTTCATCTGAAGACACTTCATACTTGGCCTAGGGAAAAGGAATGAAAATTAAATTAGATCCATTGTTACCTCGTATTGCAATAGTAACTGTGATGCCATGTGATTTCTATCACAAATATTGGGAGGCATCTCACCTATGGATTATAAACTTTTCTCATCTATGGCGTTCAAGAATGTAGGGATTTTTTTAGGATGCATACTGAAACAGATAATTATCCACACCATCTTAAAAACAAAAAAAGTTAAGTATGCCAAAACTGTACCTTTCTTAAGACATATTGAAACTGGAGATTTGATTTGTAAAATCCCAGAAGCTATGCCTTAGAAGTATGCATAATTACACTGAAATTATATTTCACATAATAGGAAGCCTTACACAGCAGGATGATGTGCATAATCTTAGGCTGATTAGTCTGACATCACTCCTAGGCAAAATAATAGAAAAGCTGATATGAGATTCAATTAAGAAAGACTTAAAGGATGGGACTATAATCAACAACAGTCAATACTGTTTTATGGATAATAGGTTTTCAACCTGATTTCACTTTTTGAGATTACAAATTTGGTTGATAAAAGGTAACTGCATACATATAATAGACTATGTAAGACATTTGACTTAGTACAGCACAACAACATTCTGACTGAAAATTAGCACTATACAATATCAACCAAGCACATGTTAAATGGAATAAAAACTGGCTAAGTGATGGATCTAAAAAGGTAGTTGTCAACCTCATTGAATGGAGGTGTTTCTAGTGAGATTCTGCAAGATTGGTCTTAGGCGCAACATTTTTTATCAGCAATCAAGAAGCAAACATAAGAATCACTGCCAATAAAATGTGTGGTTGACACAAAGATTGGCGGAGTGGTAAGTATTAGCTAGGACAAGGTAATCATACAGAGTAATCAGGATTGCATGGTAAACTAGGTCCATTCAAACAAAGTGTATTTTAATACAGACAAATACAAGATCACACGTATAGGAACGGAAAAAAAAAAAAGTAGGATATAACTACAGAATGGTTGACTCTATTCTGGAAAACAATAACTCTGATTATGGGTCACAATGGACAAGCAACTGAACATGAGCTCCCAGAGCGATGCTGTGGCAAAAAGAGCTAAGGCAATCCTTGGATGTATAAGCAGGAGAATAGTGAGTATAGGGAGGTGACTTTACCTCTGTATACAGCACTGAGGACACAGATACTGGAATAATGCATGCAGGTCTGGTGTCCCCATTTTTAAAAGGATGGGGAAAAATTGGAGAGAGTGCAGAAAAGAGCCACAAAATTGATTCAAGGGCTAGAGAAAATGTCTTACACGTTGACTGATTTAAGCTCCCAATCTGTTTAGTTTATCAAAAAGAAGATGAGAAGTGACTTCATTACGAGAAATTATCAGGTACTAAAGGAGTCTTTAATCTAGCAGAGAAAGGCCTAACAAGAACCAGTAGCTGAAAGTTGATGCCAGATACTAGGCACGATTTTATAAAAAAAATGAGTAGGATTACTCATTGGAACCAACTACCAAGGGAACTTGTAGATTCCCCTTCTTTTGATGTCTGCAAATCTAGACTGGATATCTTTCTGGAAGGTATGCTTTAGTCAAACAAGTTACTGGAGTAACTTGGAGAAATGTAATGGCATGTGATATACAGAAGGCCAGACTAGAGGAGCTAATGGTCCTTTTTGACATTTAAACCCCTCCTCCCCCAAACTATGAATACAGAGCTTCATCAGTTCAAAGATAACTGTACAGTACAAACATAACTGTTATCACTCTCCTGTGAGACAAGAAGGTATTATCCCTGCCGTATACACAGACAGACTGCTCAAGATAAAAGTTAAAGGGACACACAACAGGAATCTTGTTAAACTGACTCATGATAGAGAAACAAGGTGAGTGAAGTAAAATCTTTTATTGGACCAACTTCTTGTCTCTCTCACCAACAAAAGTTGGTCCAATAAAAGATATTACCCCCCCCCTTGTCTCTTTAATATCTTGGGACCGATATGGCTACAACAATAGAGAATTCAGATTTCTGATACAGCACCCACTAAATAGTAGATCTTGAATTTAAAAACAAATTAATATCTAAATAAATGTCTTTGAAATAATTTTCTGCTCTCCTGTTGACATTTATGAGGGTCTAATTCAGCAAAAAAGAAACTGAGTGAATGAGTGAGGGCAACATCAAGACTACATATAAAATGCAATTAAAAGCACAAGGTAAAACATGGAAAGAGAAAAAATTGCTAACAATACAGTTACTGAAAGCTTAGGTGTTATTAATAACTACAGCAGGTACATTTTCAAACAAGTGTTATTTCATGTTCAGTGGTATCTCTAAGGGTCACATTTTCAAAGGGAGTTTGAATTGTGTGTACTTAACTTGAAATATCTAGGGGGCTCATTTTCAGAAGCCCTAATACCTATAACTTCAAATGAAGTCAATGTGTACAGGCGCTACACTTCTCCGGAATGAATAAATATCAGGCTCTTCAGTGTCTCAAGTTGAGCACCCAAATATAAAGACACCCAAAATTAGAAGCTATTTTTGAAATTTTGGTTCTAAATGACTTATCTAAAGTCACAGGCAGCGGCACAGCTAGGACTGGAAATCCAGACTCCCTGGAATCCAGTCCCATGATCAATCTAGTAAATTATCCTCAAGACATAGCTTTTCTGCTTGAACATTTTGATCTTGATCACTTCAAAAAAGTTCAACCATTAAACAATTAAGTCAGTACTTTTGCTATCATGAAATTAAAGTAATACCAATAGTGGAAATACAAATTCTGCAGCAGTGATTGATCAACTGCAGCAGCACATTGGGTGTCTTAACATTTTTATATTATGCCAAAGAAGTTAGTCACCTAATATAAACTTTTAGCCTTATGGTTTTATTTCCACTAATCAGGACAAGCATTTCATCTAATTTAGAGGAAGTTAAAGAACACTTGCGTCAATGTCATCTAATTTCAAATATTCTGCATAACAAAAAAATTGAGAAGGAAGTTTGAGTCACTACCTCAAAGTGCAATTTCTTCACACTTTAGTAACCCCCACTCCAGATATTGGAATGGATTTATGGTAAGGTGAGGACTACTTTTGAGGTGACTAAAACCTATTCAATCATTTTCTCAACTCTTACTTTTCTAAAGCCATACAACTGCCATAGGTGCTGGAACTACAGATGTGGGGGGTGCTGCAGCACCCCCTGGCTTGAAGTGGTTTCCATTATATGCAGGGTTTACAGTTTGGTTCAATGGTTCTCAGCATCTCCATTATAAAAACTGTCCCAGCACCCCTGCAACTGCCTGAAGATTTTTCAGGCTATTATCCATCTTAAAACTAACAATACATAAACTATGTAGCATGGCTTAACTCTACCTTGAACTTGCCATTTCAGCCTCCCAACATATTTATGTTGTAGAAATCAAGTTGTCCCTAGGATAATAACAGAAAATACACTAAATTGAGAGCTGCATTAGGCTTGTAGATTTTTTATTTTTTTTTTAAACACGGATCCTCCTTCCCTGACTCTATACTGTATTTCTGTGTCTCAAATATAGTTCCTGACTGAATATGAGGAAAAATTTCAATCCTATGCTGGACAGCATATGCTGAAAAACTTTGAAACCGCTTGTGTTCCCAGGACTCTGTAATTCTGATATGCCAAAGGAGAAAGTTTATAGAAAATTAGAACATTATTTGACTACAAGAAAACTGGCTTGTCTACTTCACACCATTACTTTTGTCTGTTTTAAAAACTTGAGTTAGCTGTCTGAAGCTCAGTCCAGAAAAGAAAGAGGGGATCCTGGTTGGTTGAGGCCCTATCTGGAAGAGATGGCAGATATTATAACTGACCCCTTTAACTAAGAGGGTATGCCAGCCCTTAGACTGTAAGATTCACAACTTGGAGGTTATATTAGATCCTGAAATGCTTCTAGTTTTATCTGGCAACAGCAATTCTCACGAATGCTTCCTCTCCAAAACTTTTCAATTGGGGGGAAAAAATGCAAACTCTCGCCTCAGATCTGGGGCTCACAACAGCTATTCATGCCTTTGTGAGATCCAGACTAATTTAATAGGAACAATATATACAAAGCTATACAAATATACTTTGAGGCCACTCAGAAGATACAGCTAGTGCTGAAAATGGCTGGTGCTTAATTAGCAGCATGGGTCTCACATGAAGGATGACATGTATGGCAAAGACAACATTGCCTAGTGTTAGTTTCTAGGAATTGGTTTTGTTCCTGTTATCTTAGGTATAGTCTATACTACAAAGTTCAGTCAACATAAACTGCCTTGAATTGATGTGTCTACACTTAAAATTTGTCTCCCATCGATGTAAGTTCTCTATTACACAGACATAGTAACACCACCTCCCCAAGCAGCATTGAGCCATGGTCAATATATTGAGTGTCTACATTTCCTATGTCAATCCTAGCAGTCCTCCAGCAGCTGTCCTACAACGCCTGACACTGACCACTCTAATCACAGTTGTGAACTCCACTGTGCAGGGGACACGGAGACTGGAAGCCCAACTCATCCTCTTTAAAAGCCTGCACATTTTTGAAATGCCCTTTCCTGATTGTCCATCTTGATTAACACAACTGGCAGCTCTCCATTGTTATGTGCAACTGCCCGGCTGACTATGCCAGCTACATGCTCCAGATGCGCTCCAGCCTGGAGTAGACTGGAGATATTGGCTCTCGGCCTGTGGGGAGAAAAGGCTGTTGCAAGCACAGCTACGGACCAGACATATAAACATGTACAACTATGAGCAGATTGCACATGGGATGTAGGAGAAGGGGTATGACAGCAATCAGCAGCAGTGCCATGCGAAAGCAAAGGAACTATGGCAGGCATATCAGAAGGCCAGGGAGGCCAACAATTGAGCTGGTGCCAAGCTGCAGACCTGCCACATTTACAAAGAACTGCATGCCATACTTAGAGACCCCCCGCACCGCTCCACACACCACTGTGGATACCTCCGAGGAGTCTGAGTCACAGGCCCCTGGCATGAACAGCAAGGAGGAGATAAAGGAGAAGGATGTGGGACATGTGACCAAGGGGGGGTGAGGAGCCCGCTATGCCCCGAGCCAAGACCTGTTTGAGACTCCACCACAGTCCAGTCAGTCCCAGCAGTTGAACATGGGTGAGCCCAATGCAAGGGAAGAAACCTCAGGAAAACGTGTAAATTTATTTCCCATTAGTGATGGTGCCTCCCAATTTAGCAGGAAACAGCTATTGATTTTTTGTTAATTTACTCATACTAGAAGAGGTAGAGTAGCTATCTACTTTTCACTCCCTTGCAGAGTTAAGCAGAGGGGGCATGAGAAGCAGTTTCTTTATGTACACAGGGATGGCCCTTGAATCCTCCTGAGATATCTTGATGAAACTTTCATGGAGGTACACTGCAATCCTCTCCCAAAGATTTCTAGGGATGGCACCCTTCTTTCTTTCTCCTCAGGAGGACACTTTTCCGCACCAGTTGGAGAACTTCGGCAGGCACCATTACAATAAGTAGGTAACAGCATACAGGCCCCAGGTGGCTCCAGGATGTCAGCAGCAGCTGTGTTCTCTGTGCCTTTGTTACCCTCAGGAGTGAGATATCAGCTAAAATTACCACTGCCTGTGTAAAATGGTGCCAGTTTTCAGTGCCATTGCCCTGTACTCATAGTTTCATGCAACTGAGCAATTCCCACCTCATTTCCCTCACCCGTGGCAGGCCATGCTCGCCATGGCTGGTGCTTTTAGTGGCACCATGCACAAGCACTCCAAAGTAGAAGTGTCAATAAGCATGACTTGTTTAAACCTTTAGGGGAACAAGGGAAGGGAGTTCTGAAACTTTACTTTTGTTTTCCATAGCAACTATACTGACAATGATACCTCTCCACGTTTTATCCATAGCTGCTGCCATTGCGGCCTTGAGGAGTTTCCCCTCCACACCTGTGGAATGCCTGAACCAGATAAGGAGAAGAAAGAAGAGGACTTGGGATGACATAGTCGGCGAGATTCTGCAAGTCAGTGATGCATCAGATCATGACCAGAGGGCCTGGAGGATAAATACTGCAGACTGTATGGAGGAGGAAAGAGTGGACAGGAGAAATCCCTAGGAGTACAAGCAGGAAAATGAGAGGGAGATGACCAAGATATAATAGTCATGCATCCGAAGAAGTGGGCATTCACCCACGAAAGCTCATGCTCCTATACGTCTGTTAGTCTATAAGGTGCCCCAGGACTCTTTGCTGCTTTTACAAGATATAATAGGCTTCTTTGGCTGAAAACACAGATGCTGCAGATTCTTGTGGATTTACAGATTCAACAATCATGGACTAGCTTTCCTTTGCAGTCCATGGAGAACTCCAGTATAGCACCTCATTAGACCCTGCCTCAACCTTCCATGTGGGATCAGGGGCTACATTCCTACCCCGCCACTACACTCAGGAGGACATTAAGGACAACCACAGCTTTACATATACTGACCTGTGAGAGCCACAGCTTATGTATGTGTAGCTAAAATGGATATGAATGGTCCTTCCCTTCTTTAACCTCAGTTCCATACATTTATTAAGGTTCTAAAGTATTTGCTTTTAACTTGCACAGAATTTTTTTTGAAGTGTTTACGTTACTCAATGAAACTCTATTGTTTGGGAAATAATTCATGTTTATTAGTTCCCAATATATGTTGCAGAATGCCTAGCAGTAGTGAACCCACTTACTTTCTTGCTACTGTACAATGTGACAACTCATAGGATCAGTGAAAAACCGTGTAATAATCGTAAATGTACACCAAGCACCACAAAATTAATAGGTGCATTGTCAGTGTCATATTCTTCGATGTGCTTCAAACACCACACAATATTGTGGTGAAATATGAATATTTCACCACAATATGAATATTTCCTTCATAATGGGCCCCCGAACAGCAGGGCCATGTACAGCACAGTACACCACAACGCATTACTGTAGCTCACTGTTAAAGTGTTCTTTCAAAGCCTCCCTGAGCCATATAGCTCTGTGTTGAGCTTGTCTAATAGCCCTTGTGTGCCTATTCAAACTCAGCAGACAGCCATTCCACCTCAACCCCATGGCAACTTTTCCCCCTTTGCTTCACAGACATTATATAGGACACAACAGGCAGCTATAACCACTGGGATATTTTTCTCAATCCGAGCCAACCTTGTGAGTAAATAACACCAGCACCCCTTTAATCTACCAAAAGCATGTTTAACATTCTTCATCTGCTAAGCCAGCAGTTGAATATTTCCTTGGTGCTGTTGAGGTGCTGGTATACAGCTTCGTGAGCCAGAGGAATAAGGGGTAGGCTGGGTCCCCCAGGATCACGATTGGCATTTCAACATCGCCAATGGTAATCTATCGGTCGGCAAAGAAAGTCCACGCTTATAGCTTTCTGAACTGTCCTGTGTTCTTAAAGATACAAGCATCATGCACTTTGCTTGACTAGCCAACTTTGATGTTGATGAAGCATCCCTAGTGATCCGCCAGTGCTCGCATAACCATAGAAAAGTAGCCCTTTTGTTGATGTACTCTGTGGCAAAGGTGGTCTGGAGCCAAAACAGGAATATGCTTCAGGCAGTTTGGGAATCCCATTGCTGCAAATCCATCCACTACATCCCACACATTGCCAAGAATCACCATCCTACATAGCAGGAGATGATTAATGGCCCTGCACACTTGCATCACAACAGTCCCCCACAGTGGATTTTCCAATTCCAAAATGACTTCCTACTGACCGGTAGCAACCTGGCATTGCAAGTTTCCACAGCGGAGAAGTAAACGGCAATAGCTCTGTCAGTGCAGCCCTCATTCTGGTGTTCCAGCTCTGGGGCAAACTCAGTATACAGATCCAGGACTGTGGGCTTGCGCATCCAAAAGTTCTGCAGCCACTGCTCATCATCCCAAACCTGCACTATGATGCAATCTCACCAGTCAGTACTCATTTCTCAGGCTCCATCATTTACAGCTGCTCTGTGAATGCCTCCAACAATCTTGAATTGATTCTTGCTATGTCCCACAGCAATCTGCCCTTCAGGAAATCATCATGTTCCCTCATCTCTTCTTGCAGCTCTGCAAATACCAGAGTATTGTGTCCCCTGTGTTTGGAATGCTCATGGCAATAGTTCAGAGCTCTGCAGGCTCCATGTTTCTATCAGCTATGGTGGAGAGTGACAAGTCCCACATGGGTTCGAGGGATTTTCAAAATAGGCATGAAAATTATAGGATAGAGATGACATTATGCGGTGGAGAAAGTTGCATGATAGGAACTTGTCCCCACAGTTCCAGTCACCCCTGTGTGACTCATTTCTGCCCCACCATGCATTGCCAAAACGTCCTGAAAGACATTGTGTTGGAGAACGGTGAGCTGAATACTGAGCTACCTAGCCATGGTGCATTGCACTGTGCATCAACACAATCATTCCTGGGGAGTACCAGCAGTACCAATGCAAGAAGCCAAGTACGCATGCGCACAAGCAATATACTAACTGTGGAAGCTTTATGTCAAGGTAACTTGGGTCAGCAAAAATTTGTAGTGTAGATGTACCCTTAGGCCAGTGGTTCTTAACCTTTACTGCAGCCTGCAGCCCTTTGGTTCTCAAAATATGTTCTCGCACCCCTTAAACCTAAAAAATATGTTATAGCACCCCTTAAACCTAGATATATTTTTGTTTGTATATTACAGTAATCGTTAAGAAATGTATAATGTTAATAAATACATAGGCTTGATGAAACAAAATAGTTGTACTTACGTGCCTGTGCTTAATTTGTGTTTTCGATGATTTACCGTCTAAAAAAAATCTGGCATGTCTCGCACCCCCAGAAAGGGCATCGTGCACCCCAGGTTAAGAACCACTGCCTTAGGCTATGTCTACACATACAGCTGTACAATTGTAGTGCTACACTGTAGACACGACAGCAACCTCCCTCTCTTCCATCGACCTAGCACTGTCTATGCTGGGGATTAGGTCAGCAAAAATATGTCTCTCAGAGGTGTGGACTTTTCACACTCCTTAGAGAAGCATGTGTCAAGGTAAGTTTTCAGTGTAGACCAGCTCTTAGAGAGCACCTAACTAAACTGATATCAAGTGAGATACTGAAACCTAGATCTATACATAAACAGGAAGAGCATTTTCAGTGAACTAAGGTTTCCCCCAATGGAGCCCAAAATTATTGACCTCTAAGGCACACTACAAGACGTACAAATTTACTCCAGATTTTGTCAGAAGTTGTAGCCATTAAGGGCATTGAATTTCTTTTGCTGAGCTCTTTAGTTGACACTGAATCATTTTTGCTACATTTTAACAGTTGTGGTATTAGTATGCATTTGGAGCTAGAGAAAGTGGCAGGCACATTTTATAAAACTTAAAAATAGGCTACTTGCGCCAGTTCCTAATTCCTCAGAAGAACAAGGCTGGGGATCTTCTAGGCGGAGTCTACTGCTTACCACCGCATCCAGGAATTCAATGCATGTCTTCAAATCTGGCCTAGTGTCACAGAACTGTCTGAAGAGAAGTCTCCCTATTGGCTGCTTGTCACAGAGCTGGTTATAGTTTTTTTCTGGGTAAAAGAAGAGATTAAACAAATGACATCATTACAAGCCAGAGTGCTGTTCTTCACACCCCTTACCTATCCCAATTTGAGACTGCAACAGATAAAGCATCATTTAGAGCAGGGGTTCTCAAACTGGGGGTCGGGACCCCTTAGGGGGTCAAGGAGGTTATTACCTGGGGGGTCACGAGGTGTCAGCCTCCATCCCAAACCCTGCTTTGCCTCCAGCATTTATAATGGTGTTAAATAAATATATAAAAAAGTGTTTTTAACTTATAAGGGGGTGGAGGGTAGCACTCAGAGCCTTGCTATGTAAAAAGGGTCACCAGTACAAAAGTTTGAGAAACACCGATTCAGAGCATTTATATTGCAGATTCCCATTCAGATAGGACCACCAAGATTTCATGTAATCATTAACATGTCAAAAGGAACAGGGCTAAACCAGCTGTAAAGGTTACAAAGGAAAGTGACAGAGACTTGCTTACCACCACTGCTGCCTCCAACATCCCACCATACACACACACACAAAATAGTGTAAAACTTTTATATTAAATTAGCTGCTAATTGCTAATAAATTAAGGAAAAACACTTGATAAGGTCCTGTATATTACATAGTGGAGTGCCAGCCCCAATGCAAACAAAAGCAAGCTGATTCTGAAGACCTTACTCACATGAAGAGTCTCATTACCATAAACAGGACTACTCATGTGACCAAGTACTGTGGGATCAGCTTCCCTATTTGAATTCCACTATAATCACTTGACCAAAATATCTGTGGTCCATATATTCAACATCAGATAGGGTTAGTAATACATCAATTATTTGTATTATTGTAGCAGCTAGAAACCCTAGCCATGGACCAGGGCCCCATTGTGCAAGGTGCTGTACAATCGGTGAACAGAAAGACTCTCTCTATCAAAACAGTCTTACACTCTAAGTAATGCTTGGAGGAAAGTGTAAAAATCCCCATAACGAACTATTATGCAATAACAAGTTAATCAGAAAGCTTCTTCCTAAACCAAGCAGTTGGCCAACATCCTGGAACAAATACGAAATCAACATCTCTACCCTTCCTTCAGACAGTATGCACGTTAATGATGCACATTAAGGAAAAGGGTGTGTTTTTTTAAACAGGTGTGTCCAAGGACAACTGGATCTTGAATTTGGGAGCCTGGGATGTTTTTCTGGTGAGCAAGGGAATAAAGGCCAAAGAGAGAAAAGGGGGGCAGGGAGGACGAGAGAGAGAGAGAGAGAGAGCGCAAAAGCGGAACAAGAGAAAAAAAAATGTGGATTACGGTATTAAACAGTATAGTCAAATTTTGGGGGTGGGGAAATAAAGCTGATAGTTCCTGTTTGTCTTACAGATGCCAAAGCTGATTAAGAAGTTTTATCTTGGTAGTTTTATTTGCAACATCTGTGTCCAAAGTAAGAATTAATGCACTTTCATGGTAGCTTGGTGCTTACGCAGAAGCTTTCTGGTTCAAAAGGTTTCCCACTGAAGGGGTTTACATTTTGATTTCAGTTCTTCAGAGCTAATTTAAAGAGGCTTTAAAAACAAAGAAAAGGAATATCCAATTTGAGGCAATTATAGGTCATTGCTTCAGAAAGGCATGTTGTCACAGTCACAGCAGTATACCCAGATTTCCTTGAACAGGCCACTCTAACATTGTTGCTAGTAACTCGTTAGCATCTGCAATTTTAACAGTCTGATGAGGATGCTTAGTTTTTGAGACCCAAACCAGAACATAATGATGTCTTTAAATCACAAGTTAATGAGATTTCAGGAGCACTTTTCTTGGACACAATCAACAGTAGCTGTGATGATTGCTTTCCCCTCAGGAATTCTCAATTAAATTAGAGGACTTGAGGTAGGATTACAAACTAGCAAACTATCTAGTCAGAAGCAAGAAGAAATACCTTCATTGGATAATGGCATACTCCCAAAAGAAATTAGACTTGTGTATTATACACACACACACCTACCGATTGAACATCTAAGGTCTTCACAATAACTGAGAGGTGGTAACTTTAGCATCTCCTTCCATTTCTTACTGCGTCCATTCCGTTTGCCACACCCTCCTAAAAGGAAAACAAAGCCCTATGTAAACAAGAGTAGTCTACAAGTCAATCCAATGCTACAATATGCTCTCTCTCCTCTGCAGAGCATATATTGTAGCCTTGGGTCATTCTCATTTCTACAGAGAGGTGCCAGATATTTTGCAAGTGGACTGGACTATTTTTTCCTGCAAGCAAGGGAATCTAAACAAGCAAATGTGAGTCTCATAACAATTCCCTCATTGTCTAGAATATCTCTTGTGTATTCCAATTTTCTACCATGGGCAAAAATGTTTAGCATCCAGGCACTTTCCATGCAGATCATCCTCCTTCCGAACCCATAATTCAAATTAACTCTTAAAATTAGACATAGGATTGTGACCCATCCACAAGATCAGAAAAACTTCCATCTATCCAGATGTGCACATTTTATAAGAAAATTCATAGCTTTGGAGAATCTGAAAATATCTAGATATATCCAAGCAGGTTTAGGATAGGCCAGAAGTCTATAGTGAATTTCCTTCCTTTATTAGCATTACAATATCAATATCATATTAACAAGTGTGTTTCTATCATTAATCTTTACAGAAAATAAATACAATCCCACATGTATATTGTGATGCCATACAGAGTTCAATCAATATCTTGAAGGTTCAATTTCAAAGGGTTCTTAAATGCATCTGGCTCCCTTTACCTCTCAAATGGTTTTTCTTTTAAAAAGGAAGCAAAAAAGTGACAGAACAAGGAAACAATGCAAGACTGAAGTCAAGAAATCATGACCGTTAAAGTTAAGGAATTAAGCACTTAAAACTCAGGTTTTACTGCAATGTTAAAAAAACAAATTGTACATAAATAGCCTTTTCTATTCTATTTTCCGTGTAAGAATAAGCATTAATACTACCACTATTATGACAGTACATAGGGGCCCAAGTCATGGACCAGAACCTCGCTGGCCACTGTACAAATACATACTGTATGTTTTATGGTACAGACTATATAATATACAGGGTAATCAACATGACAGAATTAATCGCTGTAGAAACTGAACCTTTTGAAGGCTATCAACTTTGATGTTATATCAAGAGTAGTTTTTCACATTTCATAAATACAATCAGGATTTCTTTATTAATTATCTCATGAAGGTATATTTAATTCACTTATTGTAAGATGAAGATAACAATATAAGAGACTTTAACCTCTCTACACTTATCAGACCTTAAGATCACTATTTTCTTAACACAGTGAAGATGTGTATATGTATACATTTTGTGGAGAGGCTAAGTGATCAATAGATATGATCATTTTAAAAGAGATTGTTATGAAATGTATCAGTCTAAGCATATCAAAATATTTCACAGTTATATAAACTTCATGCTTCACAGAGGTTTTAAAAAGCATTTAATTTTACATACTGAACCAATACAAACGTGTATCCGCATGACAGAGCAGAAGCAGACAGTGAGACATTTTCGAAGCCCTACTCTTTAGCAATGAAAATATCACAAGATATTGTTAACCACACTTGGGAGGGGACAGGAAGGGTAGCTGTGCACAACACAGTTACAGGATGCATTAGATTTACCTCACTGTTCTGTTTTTCTCTAGCTCTACCCAGCCTCTAAATTCACTACAAAAGTGCAATATTACAATATCTTCACAACCAACCATCCCAGTTTAGGAGGATATCTTCAATGCTCCAGTAAAAAAAGTTTAACATGTCTGTCTGTCTGTGTAGTCTGATCTTTCAAAGAGACCCATCTCTGGTGGGAGAAGTGGGGGGCCTATGAATCCAGGAGAGGTCAACTTTGAAGAAAAAAAAATGCCAAGTCGGGCAAGACTATGTATGGTAACATGTCTAGGGACCCTAACAGGCATGCATGCACTAGGTTCCCAAATGCCCCATTGGTCTTGGGTCCTGCTGAACTAGTTCTCTGTTGGCATTCTATTGTTACTTTTCTAAAGTGGGGCTGACAAGACAAAGACACGGCAATTGCAGCTTTGAACAGGCAATGTTGTATAAGGTATCAAACAACCCAGTTAGTGTGTTTGATGACACACTATGCAGATGGGGAGGAGACATGCTTTGTGACTGCAACATTTTGTTGCAAAAAAACTTCTGATCTAGGACGTATGCTAAATAAACCCGCTTCTAAAGACACAGAAAAAGTAAGAAACACCAATAAGACCAGTGCACTGATCACCGTAGTTCAGGCCTCAATACTGGTAAATAATCAAGAATGCCTGCTGGTACTTTGCCCCAAATATTGTGAGAAATTTATAAGTCCTTTGTTCCTCGGTTTACAAAAAAGGGAATTTTTGAAGATCACAATCCAGTCACATTCATCCTCTTATATAAAATCAAACATCTTGTTCATGATATACTACAGTCAACAGCTTATTTGATTCACTGCAACCAGCCTGGTTCTTTCTATGTGCTCTGGTTCCTATTATAATTAGGAACATATCTACAATATGCATGTAAAGAACAAATCAGGCTATCCAATATTGAGAAGACTGAATGCATCATTAGAGGATCCAGCAAGGTTTTTTGGTTTTGTTTTTTTAAAAAACAGACTCTTAAATACGCTGTTTCTGTTAAAAATTGTGCAGGAGGGCAATTTGCTTTTCAGCTAAAGACTCATCTTATTGTGCATCTTGTTACATTTCTGTAGCGATTCAAAACCTGCTATAACTGAGGCTGTAATGATTATGCTCTGTGGCAATATCTATTGATTCCAGAGCTCCTGCCCTGAAATCTCACTGCTTCAGATAAATTCTTATAGAAAGACCAGTGCTGTGCTTTGCCAAACAGAAATGAAGAAACTGACAGGTTCTGAACTCTCTGCTTTATGGCTGAGCAACAGGCTTCAAATGTAAGAGAGTCCTAGTTAAACATAACACATGAAGGCAAGCAACTGAATACTGACAAAATGTAGAAGTACTTATATACAAAGTCTAAATACTAAGATGGGCAAACTAGAATGCCTGGCATTAAATGAGAATATTGATATAATAGGCATTAAGGAAACTTGGTGGAATGAGGATAATTAATGGTGCATGGTAATACCAGGATACAAAATACACAGGAATGACAGAGTGGCACCATATGTGAAAGAAAGCAGAGTCAAATAAGTAAAACATCTTCAGTGAATCCAACAGTACCATAGAATTTCTATAGATAGAAATTCCATGCTTGAACAATAAGAGTATAGCAGTAGGAATATACTACTGAAGACCTGACCAGTATGGTGACAGAGACTGTGAAATGCTCAAGATTATTATTGCATTTTCTGCCTTTGTAGCCACTCTAATGGAGGATTTCAAAATAACCCCATATTGACTGAGTATGTGTCATCTAAGGATGGAATGCAGAAATAAAGTTTCTAGACACCATAAGTGACAGCTCCTTGGAGCAGCTTTGCCTGCAACCCACAAGGAGAGAGGCCATTCTTGATCTAGTCCTAAGTGTAGCACAGGATCTGGTACAAGAGGTGACTATGATCGCTACTACCGAGCAGTTCACCTGTAATGTAATTTAATTTAACATATTTGTAGGGGCAAAAAATGCCAAAGAAGCCCAGCACTGTAGCATTTAACTTCAAAAAGGGAAGCTACACAAATATGAGGAAGCTAGTTAAATGGAAATGAAAAGGAACAGTCACAAGGATGAAATGCCTGCAAACAGTATGGAGACAATTTAAAAATACTTTAGAGACTCAAATGAAATGAAACTGAATTGATCTTCATGAATGAGGATATGAGGGAGATTCCCAAACCTGACTCATTCTTTTTAGCTGACAAATCTGAGGAACTGTCCCAGATTGAAGTGTCATTAGAGGAGGTTTTGGAACAAATTGATAAACTAAACAGTAATAAGTCACCATGACCAGATGGTATTCACCCAAGAGTTCTGAAGGAACTCAAAAGTGAAACTGAAGAACTACTAACTGTAGTCTGTAACCCATCATTTAAATCAGCTTCTGCACCAAAATGAGTGGAGGATAGCTAATGTGACGCCAATTTTTTAAAAGGGCTCCAGAGGTGATCCCGGCAATTACAGGCCGGTAAGCCTGACTTCGGGATTGGGCAAACTGGTTGAAACTATAGTAAAGAACAAAATTGTCAGACACATAGATGAAAATAATTTGTTGGGGAAGAGTCAACATGGTTTTTGTAAAGGGAAATCATGCCTCACCAATCTACTAGAGTTCTTTGAGGAGGTCGGTCAACAAGCATGTGGACAAGGGTCATCCAGTGGCTACAGTGTACTTAGATTTTCAGAAAGCCTTGACAAGGTCCCTCACCAAAGGCTCTTAAGCAAAGTAAGTGTCATGGGTTAAGAGGGAAGGTCCTTGCATGGATTGGTAACTGGTTAAAAGATAGGAAACAAAGGGTAGGAATAAATGGTCAGTTTTCAGAATGGAGAGAGGCAAATAGTGGTGTCCCCTTGGGCTCTGTACTGGGACCAGTCTTATTTAACATATTCATAAATGATCTGGAAAAGGGGTAAACAGTGAGGTGGCAAAATTTGCAAATGATACAAAACTACTTAAGATAGTTAAGTCCCAGGCAGACTGCGAAGAGCTACAAAAGGATCTCTCAAAGCTAAGTGACTGGGCAACAAAATGGCAGATGAAATTAAATGTTGATAAATGCAAAGTAATGCACATTGGAAAACAAAATCCCAACTATACATATGAAATGGGGTCTAAATTAGCTGTTACCACTCAAGAAAGAGATCTTGGAGTCATTGTGGATAGTTCTCTGAAAACATCCACTCAATGTGCAGCGGCAATCAAAAAAGCAAACAGAATGTTGGGAATCATTAGGAAAGGGATAGATAAGACAGAAAATATCATGTTGCCTCTATATAAATCCATGGTATGCCAATAACTTGAATACTGCGTGCAGATGTGGTTGCCTCATCTCAAAAATATATATATTGGAATTGGAAAAGGTTCAGAAAAGGGCAACAAAAATGATTGGGGTATGGAACGGCTGCCGTATGAGGAGAGATTAATAAGACTGGAACTTTTCAGCTTGGAAAAGAGACAACTAAGGGGGGATATGATTGAAGTCTATAAAATCATGACTGGTGTGGAGAAAGTAAATAAGGAAGTGGTATTTACTCCTTCTCATAACATAAAAACTAGGGGTCACCAAATGAAATTAATTGGCAGCAGGTTTAAAACAAACAAAAGGAAGTATTTTTTCACACAACGCACAGTCAACCTGTGGAACTCTTTGCCAGAGGATGTTGCGAAGGCCAAGACTATAACAGGGTTCAAAAAAGAACTAGATAAATTCCTGGAGGATAGGTCCATCAATGGCTATTAGCCAGGATGGACAGGGATGTTATCCATCCTGCCAGAAGCTGGGAATGAGCAACAGGGAATGGATCACTTGACGATTACCTGTTCTGTTCATTCCGTCTGGAGCACCTGGCATTGGCCAGTGTCAAAAGACAGGATACCAGACTAGATGGACCTTTTGGTCTGACCCAGTATGGCCGTTCTTATGTATGCAATGAAACAAAAACCACACCCAAAAAAAAAACAACCCCAAACCATAATGGCAAAACAGAGTAAAGAGATGGTTAGAGGCAAAAAGGCATCCTTTAAAAATTGGAAGTCAAATCCTAGTGAGGAAAATAGAGAAGAACAAACTCTAGCAAGTCAAGTGTAAAAAGTATAAAAAGGCAGGCCAAGAAAGAATATGAAGACCAATTAACTAAGGACACAAAAGCTAACAGCAAAACTTTTTAAGTACATCAGAAATAGGAAGTGGAGAAAATGAATAAGAAAGTGTTATTCACCACTTCACACAACACACAAACCAGGGTCACCAAAGGAAATTAATAGGCAGCAGATTTAAAACAAACATGTGTAAGTATTCTAAACATCACACCATCAACCCCTGGAATGCATTTGCCAGGGATGTTGTAAAGGCCAAGAGTATAACTGAGTTCAAAAAAGAATGAGAAATTCATGGAGGATAGGTCCATCAATGGCTATTAACCAAGATGGTCAAGATGTGTGTCCCTAAACCTCCAACTGCTACAAGCTGAGACTGGATGACAGGAATTTTTTACTCAATAGTTGCCCTGTTCTTTTCATTGCCTCAGAAGCATCTGGACCATTGGTTTGACCCAGTATGTCCGTTCTTATGTTCTGATGAGCCACTAGTTTAGCCTCCTTCAGATGTATTTATGGGCTAGATAGGTCTCCAACAGCAAGTGATACATCTTCATATGAAGGCGGAGGGGGGGGTAAGGAGGGGAAACCTTTGTGAGAATGACACTATGGTTATGACTGAAGAGGCACTTTAATAACACATTTTCAAGCACTTACGAAGAGTTTCCCAAAAAACATTACCCCATGGGATGAAATTTCTCATGTTTACTTTCAGTGTAAAGAGGCAGAGTTTTTCTTCTAGGAAAGTTCAGTGAGATTCCATTAGATCAGGAATGGGCCAACTTTTTGGCCCGAGGGCCACATCTGGGTATGGAAATTGTATGGTAGGCCATGAATGCTCACAAAATTGGGGGCTGGGGTGCGGGAGGGGGTGAGGGCTCCATCTGGGGGTGCAGGCTCTGGGGTGGGGCCAGAAATGAGGAGTTCAGGGTGCGGGAGGGGGCTCCGGGCTGGGGTGCGGGGAGGTGGGGGTAAGGGCTCTGGCTAGGGGTGCGGGCTCTGGGGTGGGGCTGGGGATGAGGGGTTGTGGGTGCAGGAGGGTGCTTCGGGCAGGGACCGAGGGCATTTGGGGGGGGATCAGGGCTGGGACAGGGGGTTAGGGGTGCAGGCTCCGGGCAGCTCTTAACTCAAGCAGCTCCCAGAAGCAGTGGCATGTCCCCCCTCTGGCTCCTACACAGAGGCGTGGCCAGGCAGCTCTGCGCGCTGCCCTGTCCGCAGGCGCCACCCCTGCAGCTCCCATTGGCCGCGGTTCCCGGCCAATGGGAGCTGCGTGGGTGGCGCTTGGGGTGGGGGCAGCATGCGGATCCCCTTGAGCCAGAGGGGGGACATGCCACTGCTTCCGGGAGCTGCGTGGAACAGGGCAAGCCCCCGACTCCGCTTCCCGGCTGGAGCTCGAGGGCCTGATTAAAACATCTGGAGGGCCGGATGCAGCCCCCGGGCCGTAGTTTGCCCACCCTTGCATTAGATCATTTTTGAGTTATCAGGGCAGGATACATTAAATGTTTCCAGCTGTTTTTTTAAACATTCACCTAATAATTTTTTGACGAAAAGATGGTTGGTTTTTTTGCTTACCTTATATGAGTCCTCAGTGAAAACAAAGGTGTTTGTTGCAAAGAAGTCTTACATATGGCAATGAAGAAATCTTGTTTGGAAATAAATTTTAGGAAGCTGAGCATATTTTTCAAAGCAGCAGATGATTTTCCTCTACATAGTCAGCCAGAATGTGGTCACATTACTATCCACATTAACGTGCATTTCTTTCAGTGATTACACTACTCCTGGTCTTTCTGGTGATAGGCAGAAGTGGAGAAATTGGACTCTGTACTATATGATCAAAGTCTTTATTAGCAAAGTAATGGTAAGATGCTCCTAAGTAAATCCATAAGATCTATGCAATAAGATCCAGTGGCTAGAGCAGTAGAAAATTGGGCAAGTCATGACATCTTTTTGTGCCTTAGTTTAGCTACCTCTATATTGCAGATAAAGTTCCTATCCACCTTTGCAAAATACTTTGAACTCTATGGTTGAAGAGCACTCAGGAAGTGCAATACTATAGGTTCATGTTTGCTTCCACACAAATACTTGCACAACTAACTCCAAAAGCCAAACAATCAGATAACATTAGATGAGAAAGCCAAGTCAGCCCCACCCAGCAGAACTCTGAAAGCACACAACTGTATCAGAAACACACTACATGCCTTTATCGGAATATGTGATCAAAGGGTTGGTCTTCATCATTTTGTTTTTTATTTTGGGGGGGGAAAATAGGTTCAATGACAGGAGATAAGGAGAACACAGACACAGAGTTGCAATTCCCCTCCATCCACCATAAACTTGCATAGTACATGATGTACAGGCACAAACCCAACGGTATATAGTAATATACAGTACCATTTATGCACAAGCGGGTCTAAATAAAGCTGAGGGAATCACAATTTTTAATTTTCTGACAATTCTGTGTTTACATTTTTAACCATAACATATCAATATAAGGGGACTTCTTCCTTTATTCTTTCTATTATTTAATTGAGTTGGTGCAAAGAATCAGATTATGTTACATGGGAGCATGTACAGTAACTCAATAGTCTTTAAATTGTTAGACAGTTTATGCAGAAGCAGAATACACTGTACAGGGCTTAGAAAAAAAAAGTCAAATATTTAAACTATCTAGGACTCAAAGAGAAGCTATTTCTTACCCTGACCCCCACAACTCTTTGCGGCCCACCTTTCCTCAATTATATCATGCTGCTTGGAAGTAAAAGCAACTGAGATTTTTAACAGGATCCTGTTGCTGCACCCTTCTTGGAGGCTTTTATATTAGCCTTTGGTTTGTAGCCATGCTCCAGGCCAGCTCCAGGGTTTTTGCTGCCCCAAGCAGCAAAAAAAAAAAAAATAAAAAAAGCCGCAGTTGCGATCAGCTCTACCGCGACCGCTTCAGTCTTCGGCAGCAATTTGGCGGCTGGTCCTTCGCTCCGAGAGGGAGTGAGGGACCCACCGCCGAATTGCCGCCAAAGACCCGGATGTGCCGCCCCTCTCTGTTGGCCGCCCCAAGCACCTGCTTGCTGGGCTGGTGCCTGGAGCCGGCCCTGTAGCCATCTGATAAACTGGAAGCTCCATACTCCTAGTTGCTGGCAGGTCAAAGGAACTTTCCTTCTTCGTTATTCTACCCCATCACACAAGCCTCCTCTTAGCAGGCTGTGTGGAATGGTTGAGTAGGGACATCCCCTTAGAAGCTGCAAGGAGGCTTTAAGTAAGAGGGAAGGGGAGCAAGAAAGACATAAAATTCTTTCTCCCTTCCAATAGTTTCACATTTATCAGACCTCCACAAACCAGAAGCTGATAGGAAAGGATCTCCCAAAAGAGTCTGGGGTTGTATCCTGGCAGAAATCACAGCAACCCCCCTTATATTTCATGTCTACATCTGGCTGGTAAGATTGGTCTTCTGACCAAGTGAAAATAACAGGAGTACTTGTGGCACCTTAGAGACTAACAAATTTATTAGAGCATAAGCTTTCGTGGGCTACAACCCACTTCTTCGGATGCGAGAAGTGGGTTGTAGCCCACGAAAGCTTATGCTCTAATAAATTTGTTAGTCTCTAAGGTGCCACAAGTACTCCTGTTATTTTTGCGGATACAGACTAACACGGCTGCTACTCTGAATTCTGACCAAGTGGAATCTGGTAAATTTTTCCATTCATGTATATTTATTTTTTCAAGCACTTTGTGTCATTCTGAATGAGGTGACTCATACACATATACAAAACAGAAGATCCACGGGACCTGTTTTAGGGGTTATGCTGACCAACAAACATCCACCACTTTCAACTTACTATCATCAAACATTGTGCTCCATCCAGCATTGTACTTCCCTAGACAATCATCAGCCCTGCCTATGTGATACAACTGCTCCTCTAGATCAGTGGTTTTCAAACTGCAGGTCATGATGCAGTACTGGGTTGCGGAATGTAAGGCACTGGGTCATGGCAGCTCTGCTAAGCACTGCTGACCAGGCCAATGGGAGCTGGGGTGTGCCTGCGGGCAAGAGCCGCACAGAGCCGCTTGCGCGCCTCCGCCTAGGAGCCGGACCTGCTACTGGCCACTTCCGAGGTGCAGCGTGGTCCACGGTGCCAGAACAGGCAGGAAGCCTGCCTTAGCACCCGTGCTGCGCCGCTGACCAGGAGCCACCCGAGGTAAGCCTGTGCACCAACCCTGCACCCCAATCCCCTGCCCCAGCCCTGAGCCCCTTCCTGCACCCCAAACCCCTCATCCCCATCCCCACCCCAGAGCATGCACCCCCAGCCCAGAGCCCTGACCCCCTCCGACACCCCAATCCCCCGCCCCAGCCCTGAGCCCCCCCAAACCCAGAGCCCCTTCCTGCACCCCAAACCCCTCATCCCCAGCCCAGAGCCTGCACCCCCAGCCCAGAGCCCTGACCCTCTCCCACACCCCAATCCCCTTCGCCAGCCCTGAGCCCTCCCAAACCCAGAGCCCCCTCCTGCACCCCAAGCCCCTCATCCCCGGCCCCACCCCACAGCCCTCACCTCTGCACCCCAACCCTTTGCCCCAGCCCTGAGCCCCTCCCACACCTCAAACCCCTCATCCCTAGCTCTGTTGGATCATGGGCATCAACAATTTTCTTCAACTGGGTCGCCAGAAAAAAAGTTTGAAAACCACTGCTCTAGATTAACATTAGTTTACTCATCTCACACATCACTTCCTTATTATCTCCTCAGAACGGAGAAAAAGCTACTTCTCCCAACAATCCCTTACAAGGACAGAAAGAAGAGAGTGAAATTGCTTTTTCAAACTGAGCAAACTTTCTAACATCTTTTATCTCAGAATATTCAACAGGTATTCATCTGCCTTGACCAGAACATTTCTGTAGGCTGTGAAGCTATAGCGATAATCCACAGTATGACCAAAACCACAATTTAAGACAGACATACACTGCAGAATTATTCTGTTTGTAGATGTCAAGTATGAGACTATTTGAATGTTAAGAACAGCAAGAACTGGCAGATGTACCAGTCCCACCTGTATAAGCGTGTGTGCTAGATGCAGAATATGTTAAAAGCAATAATGAAACCAACACCAAAGAAACAGATGCAGGGAAGGCAAGTTAATTTCTCTCTTCCTATTTCACATTACTCAGTATGGTCTTTGACGAACTGACAGGATGGAATAGTTGTGTGAATCGGATACGTCCTTACAAAAGCCAGAAGGAAAAAAAATCAGGAAGTGACCCTTTTAGGCTCAAACTTTTTGGGACAGCCTGTAGAAAAACTGCTGTATTTGATCTTCTTTGTTTAAAAAAATAAAAAGATCTAGAAAGAATTTCAGATCTGGACTTTAGCGACTTAGTGCATTAGATTTTCATACATTTCATACAACATTATGTGCACATCTGTGCGGCTAGATTATGTGCACAATAACTCACAGATCCCACAGCTGAAGCCACTAGAACAAGTAATTAGTCCTTTACAATATACGGCATGTCCAATCTCAGTGAACAGTTAGAAATGCTAATGCATAAACATTTTAGTTTGTGCAACCAGTATCCATAACCTACAAGTCTCCCATATTCCCTCGAACCTGCTCATCCAGTAAATTTACCTCAGTTGAAACTAGGGTTAGCTAATCTGACCTAGAATTTAGTATTGTTATTTTTCAATAGGATGTAAAACTAATGTAACTGTAGACCACATTCTATTGTAATGCATCCAGTAGAGATATTTAATTAACAGGATGAAGTGGAACAAAATAGACACAACTTCAACTTTACATAGATAATCTCTCACCCTCCCAATTATTTTTAAAAAGTATTTTAACATCCCAAATCTGTTTCTGTACCTATGTTCTCAAGCATTTATAATAATTTATATTATGCTAGCATTGCAGACCCCAAGCAGGCTTAGAGCCAGTAATGTAGAGCAGTGGCTCTCAACCTTTCCAGACTACTGTACCCCTTTCAGGAGTCTGATGTGTCTTGTGTACCCCAAGTTTCACCTCACTTAAAAACTACTTACTTACAAAATCAGACATAAAAATACAAAAGTGTCACAGCACACTATTACTGAAAAATTGCTTATTTCCTCATTTTTACCATATAATTATAAAATAAATCAATTGGAATATAAATATTGTACTTACATTTCAGTGTATAGTATATAGAGCAGTATAAACAAGTATGAAATTTTAGTTTATAGTGACTTCACTAGTGCTTTTTATGCAGCCTGTTGTATAACTAGGCAAATATCTAGATGAATTATTGTACCCCCTGGAAGGCCTCTGCATACCCCCAGGGGTACACAAACCCCTGGTTGAGAACCACTGATTTAGATAATAAGGTAGTATCTCTTTAAATACATTGGGAGACCTCTAGTGTGCTCACTGCGCTATATGTTTCAGAGAACGCCCAGAGCAGCAATGTGCATAGATAACTAGGCCTTGTATATTGTGCATATTTAGTAACATATTTATTTGGACCCCAACATGCCCACATCATTTCTTCTTACTCTTTTTGTCATAAAAAAGGGCAAAAGTCAAGACAGCCCTTGACAGTACAAACACAGGAAGACAGATTCTCTGCCACAAAGAGCTTACAGTCTATTTTAAAACAAGATGCAAATAAGTGAGTATAACAAGCTATTATTATTAGATGCTCTTATGCCTTGTGACACAAGGCAACCCAGTCTTTGCACCTCCTTCTGTCTAATGCCAAGTTTCTTACTCAGTTATAGACAGCTCCATCTTATTCAATGGTTTTCTTATACATCATCTGTTGTCCTTTCCCTGCCTCCCCCATCTTCCACCAGGTGATAGCTAATCAAGGAAGACAGTTTTCTGACATTTGTACATGTCCAAACCACTTCAGCTTCTTTCTTAAATCATTGTCTCTACAGTCTACTGGCCAGTCCTTTATAACACATCAGCATTGGTTACTTTATCCCACCAGCTGACACCAAGTTTTCTTCACAAGCATCTCAGATAGAATACATTAAGTTTTCTGTTGTGGGTTTCCTAGCATTTGCCAAGTTTCAGAAACATAACAATATGGGTATCACAATAGCTTGCTCTTATAATTTGTGAGTCAACTTGTTCCCATTCTTGTAGAGCTTGTGTTGCCTTTTTGTTGAGGAGTACTCTAACCTCCTCTATGAGAGTATAATCTTCCTGAATAGAGTACTGAGATACCATCTGAAAGGAGTCTTCCACACCCAGCCCATCTCACAATTATTTCTATAACTGACACATATATACATTTTAAAATACGTGTGTATGTGTCGGTTATAGAAATAACGCTGAGATGAGCTGGCTGTGGAAGACTCCTTTCAGATGGTATCTCAGTAGTCTATTCAAGAAGATTATACTCTCATAGAGGAAGTTTATATACACACATAGATAGATAGATAGATAGATAGATAGATAGATAGATAGATAGATAGATAGATAGATAGATAGATAGATAGATAGATAGATAGATAGATAGATAGATAGATAGGAAGTTTGCCTGACTCACAGCCATGGGACCACAGGTCCTTATTCAATATATTCAGAGCAGCCCATGTTATGTATGGGGTATCCTCATCCATCACCTGAGGGATGCACTTGGTAGCTTAGGATGCCCCAAACTATAGAAGGAAAGGGAAAAGGTAGCAGTATTTACAAGAGCTAAAAATGTCTTTTTAAAATGAAAGCTTAGATTCTGCAGAAACTGATGACACTCACCACTGATGAGTGGATTTTCAAGACCTGTATGTTTTTATAATACAGATGATCAGAGAGTATGGATCTTTATTTACAGTCCCTGAAAGCACAAGTCTGTGTATACCCCAGTATCACTTGCCCACATGTTCTCAAGAAATAATATGAAAGGTTTTGTTCATTTTTCTGTCAGTTATAGAGGCTTAGAAGAAACCATCCCCATTGGAATTTGTTTCCTACTTGCAAGGTCTAGTAGTGTGTACATGTCAGAAGATGTCTGCCCAGGTATCACTGTGACGGTGCCCCCCATAAGGCTTTATGGAAATATGCTTATGAATGTATATATGACATAACTGGAATATGTTTTATGCTACATATGGCATGTAACATATCTCTGTAAAGGTTATGATCTACTGAATCTATTAATCCTATTTGTATGCATGTATACTTTTTGTTTTCAAAGTTATGAATATTGGCTGTGTACTTGCTTGATTTTTAAGTAGCCTTTGTAAAGCATTTGGTCAGCTTCTTGAGAAAGGAATGTGCAAATTAAGTGCCCAATCAAGAAGCACCTAAGGGACAATGGATCTTGGAAGGCTCCAATCCACAAAAGAAGTCTACATGAGGATGTTCAAGGTAGCATGTGAGCAATGGCTGCTGCCTGCAAAAATTGAGTCATGCATGGACACGTGACTTGCCCAGGTGACTCCAAAACTCCATCTTGGAGCTGGACTTTGCATAGGATAGAGGAGGGGGTCCCCACCCACAAGAGAAAGTCTATTTAAGCCCGTGAGAGACTCCTCCATTTTGTCTTCAGCTGGCTAGAGAGATAGCCTCTCCACCCCCAAGGATACCTGAAAGAAACTGGAACAAAGGACAGTAACTACAGGGGGTGTGAGTGATTGCTGGATCCAGACTAGAAGGAGACTAGTCTGTAAAAGGAAGCTTACTGGAATTCCTTTGAGGATGAGGTTTTATCTATATTCAGTTTTCTTAGACATAGACTTGCGTGTTCTATTTTATTTTGCTTGGTAATTCACTTTGTTCTGTCTGTTACTACTTGGAACCACTTAAATCCTACTTTCTGTATTTAATAAAATCACTTTGTACTTATTAATTAACCCAAAGTATGTATGAATACCGGGAGGGGGGAGGGGGGAAACAGCTTTGCATCTCTCTCTATCAGTGTTATAGAGGGCGAACGATTTATGAGTTTACCCTGTATAAGCTTTATACAGGGTAAAACGGATTTATTTGGGGTTTGGACCCCATTGGGAGTGGGGCATCTGAGTGTTAAAGACAGGAATACTTCTTAAGTTGCTTTCAGCTAAATCTGCAGCTTTGGGGCACGTGGTTCAGACCCTAGGTCTGTGTTGGAGCAGACTGGCGTGTCTGGCTCAACAAGACAGGGTGCTGGAGTCTCAAGCTGGCAGGGAAAGCAGGGACAGAAGTAGTCTTGGCACATCAGTTGGCAGTTCCCAAGGGGGTTTCTGTGATCCAACCCGTCACAATCACCACCTATAGTATTTCAAGTTAATAAGAAATACCTGCTTACCTGAGGCAAAATCCTGCTTGCCTTAAATACAGGAGTAGTCCAATTGACTTCAAAGACACTCTTTGCATAGGAAATCAAATGTGTACTCTGGGGCAGGGGAGGGAGGAAGGTAATGTTATTTAGTCTTCAGAAATAGAGCACTTAAACTGGTAAAATTCCAACATCAAAACAAGAAAATGCAGCCTTTAACCTCTTCCTACACTAATACTTTCCTAACAATTGGCCTGATGTTCAGTCAGACTTAGAGCTGGTCAATACTTAGATTGACCAGCTATGTTGCTCAAGACGGGTGTGAAAAATTCACATTTCTGAATGACATAGTTAAGCCAACCTAAGTCCCTGCATAAACAATGCTACGTCGACGGAAGAATTCTTCCATCGACCTAGCTACTGCCTCTTGGGGAGGCAAATAACCTCCCATCGGCGTAGGTAATGTCTACACCGAAGCGCTACAGCACTGCAGCTGCAACACTGCTGCCGGGCCGGCGAGTTATATGGGCCCGTGGTGCCTGTACTCCAGGAATATTCAGGGCCCAGGGGCACGACTCCACTAATGTTCGGGGCTAGGTCTCCTTCCCAGCCCTGCCTGCCGTCCCCACGAGCCTCCCCTGGAGTGTCTCCTGGTCCTGCCTGCTGCCCCCCGGAAATTTAAAAGGGCCAGGGGGCCCCCAGCCACTGCCGCCACCACTAGCAGCACAGTAGGGCTAAGGCGGCTTCCTGCCCACCTCGCTCCACGCCACTCCCGGAAGCGGCCAGCACATCCCTGCGGCCCCAGGAGGGGTGTGTGTCTCCGCGTGCTGCCCCTCCCCAAGTGCCGACTCCACAGCTCCCATTGGCAGGGAACTGCAGCCAATGGGAGCTGCGGCGGCAGTGCCTGTGGGCAGTGGCATGCAGAGATCCCCTGCCCCCCTCTCCTAGGAGCTGCTGCCAGAGGGGTGTGCAGATCCCTTTTGGGAGCTGCCTGAGGTAAGCGCTGCCCCCCTCACCCTCTCCCACAGCCCAACCCCCTGCCCCAGCCCAGAGCCCTTACCCAAACGCCCTCCCAGAGCTGTACCTCACCCCCTCTTGCACCCCGAACCCCTGCCCCAGCCCAGAGCCTGCACCCCTCCTGCACCCAAACTCCCTCCCAGAGCCTTAGGCAGGTGGGGGGGCGGGGCGGGACTTGGACCTGTTCTGGGCACCCCCAAAAATTATACAAACCTGCTGCCCCTGGCTGCTGCTGTGCCACTGTAGTGTTTCAAGTGTAGACAACACCTTAGACATCTAAGTTTTCTTTATATTGCTTTGGCTGTATAAAGTGAGTGTAAATGGGCCCAATGCGTTTAAGAGGCGCTCTGGGGGCCAGAGCCTCAGGTGGTGTAAATGGATATTGATTTCAATGGAGGTATGACCATTTACACCAGCTGAGGATCTGCTCCACTGGAGTATTTATACACCAGATTACTTTAAGCAATGAAAAAAGGAGCAAGATAAAGCAAGATATACATTAGTGATATGAAGGAAAGCAATTTATCACAAGCTACACTACATTTCTTTTTATTTGCCTTATAGAAGACTGAAATGAATATGAGGCCTACATATTTATATTCAAAAATGTAGCAAGCTAGTGTATGATGCATAAAACAAATTATTGATACAAAAGCAGTAACAGAACAAGAACTGAATGGCTTTTCTGAACTTTTACAAAATTATTTCAGAATAATCAGTTTATATTTGATAAATTATTTTTTCCCCCTATGGATTCCCTCTTCATGTCTTCCAGGAAAGCTAATATTACATGAAACATTTTTGCTAGAAAAAGCAAGTGTAAGTATTCATTTCCCCACTTTATTGTAAAGGTAGAAGTAATCCAACTATTTTTTCTTTTAAATATAAAAATCCCTGCACAGGAAAGTTATGTATAAAAATGTACAATTTTTTCATGAAATCACAAGCATTCTGGCTTTGCTCTCATAACTCCCATAATTGCTTTTACCCTTGTACAGCCTTTTACCTCAGTTGCTTATATAGTACATAATGTAGTGCCCACTGCATTCAAAGCAGCTTTCCAGCTTTCTTTATAATTTCTCTTTGCAATAGCTCATCACTTCCAGCAAACAAGGGTTTTTTTCAGATGAAACTTTCCATACTTGGGCTATCTTGAATTCCTCTCCCCTTTCTTCCCTCCTCCCCCACACCTATCTTAATAATAATAATAATAATAATAATAAAAAACCTAAATATCTGAAGTGTTATTTCTATTTCTTCTGATGATCATTTAAGTATTCTTAATGTAGTGGGGGGGGGGCAAGTCTCATTACCCTCCCACATATGTATAAAGCCATGCCATCCCAGTTTGATTTTTAAAATAAATAAATAAATAAATAAAAGCATCACTGACCTAGATATAAGCCAGGCAGATTTCTACAAAAATGTGAGGTAGGACCAAGGAGTAATAGGAAGTCCTGTCTTTGGACATAATGGCCAGACATACACGATGAGCTATTGCCTAGCTGCTAAGTTATGTAAAAAGATGTTAAAAACTACAGTGAATATTTCCCCATACAAGGAATTGCTGTAGTTGCTACAGGGATGTTATGTGATTCATGTTGTTCCAAGGTACTAGTCCTCAATGAGAAATATCTAGGACAAATTTAGAGTTTCTAGACTCAGCTGTTTTTGGATATAATGTGAAAACATGAAGGTGCTAGAGGGAAAATTGGACTAATGGATTAATAAAGACTGGCATCGTCAAGCAGATTGAAATATAAATTTAGTGACACAAGTAAAGGCATATTATGCAAAGATCTCAGGAGACAATCAAAGTCTCTGGATATTCAGTGACTGGGATAATTGAGAGTTTAACTAAAATTCAGTTAATTTGATTTTATATTTTAAATTATTCCTTCTGATTCATTAAAGCAAACCATACTTTAAGCAGCAAGTGTTTCCATACCCACACATCTCTTCTAGATTGTCAACATAGCAGCAGAAACACTTTATACTTATTTGGCAAACAATTGGCAGTACTTTTGTACTATCAACTGCCAACATCGTTAGGGCCAGCCAAACAAAAAAGAGGCAAGAATTCAGAAGTTATTTTGTTTGAAGTCATTCTTAGAAGTCACAAGATCTGATAGTTTCAAGCCAGCATGAAGCACGGTCTAGTGATCTGATTTAGCATCTAAGGCTACGTCTATGCTACGGACCCTACAGGGTCTCCTGTGCAGCTGCTCTATGCCGGCGGGAGAGCTCGTTCCCACCAGCATTACTGAACCATCCCCAACAAGCAGCGGTAGCTATGTCAGCAGGAGATGCTCTCCCACCGATATAAGGATGTCCACACCAGCGCTTTTGCAGATGAAACTTGTATCAGTCAGGGGTGTTTTTTTTTCACACCCTTGACTAACAAAAGTGCTAGTGTAGACAAAGCCTGAGAGTCAGGAACTCCTGAATTTTAACGAATGCTTTGAAGTAGACCTTTTCTATGGATTTGAGCAAGGCACGCAACACCTCTGTTTCAATTTCCTTATCTGTGAAATGCGGATAATAGCCATCTACCTCACAAGGATGTGAAGGATTAGTGTCTGTAAAGTGCTTTTAAGATTAATATTTTGCCTACCCCCATCTGTGTCATGAGAAAGTCTCAAGTTAGAAGAGCTGTGCAGTCCATAATTGAGAACATAGTCCTTTTTCCTCTATCATGGCTTTGGGAAGTGGAAATGGGTTTAACTTTTCACAAGAGCACAGTAGAGTAGGAAAAATAATTAGCAAATTCAAGTGAAATATTTATGCTCTAATAAAAGTAATGTAACCTGCTCCTATCCAACCTCATGCAATTTCCCCATTTCATAGGATGAATTATTGATGTACTCCAACATTATCTGCAAGATCCTTGGAGCTGTGCTGCTTTAGACCAACTGAGGATTTGACCCTTTATGTAAGAAGCAGCAACTATGCACTTCCCTAGTCTCTCCTGCCCCTTCACACTATGCAATGAGAGATGAGAAAAACGGCAGCGGGGAAGGAGAGGATGTCTCAGAGATCTGGATGGTTTTTGCCTCACCTGTCCAGCTCTCTCCAAGTGAACAGTTACTCTATTTCTTATGCATCCATCATCACAGCATCTGAGTCAGTTTCATGCACTCACAGCCCTCACACTAACTCAGGATAAAGGGGACAGCAACTAAGCTGATGTGGGGTGTTCCTGATCAGGGCCGGCTCTAGCGTTTTTGCCGTCCCAAGCAAAAAAAAAAAAAAAAAATAGCTGCCTGGACTGTGCCACCCCAAGAATGGACGGAATGCCGCCCCTTAGCATGTGCCACCCCAGGCACATGCTTCCTCCACTGGTGCCTGGAGCTGGCCCTGTTCCTGTTTAAAGCAGTGAAAGAGATCTTTCCAGGACCAATGAGTGCACTCCACATGTGGCAAAAACATTACTGTTTGAGCAGCACTTTGAAAAATGTAAGACACATCAGGATGCCTCCAGGACAGAGACCTAAAAGACCGAAGATAAGACACCCCCCACTAATCAAGTGATTAGGATTCCAAGCCAAAATATGTTGTACTGGCTCATATCTATCTAAGGAGAAAAGGGAGAAAGATAGAAACATAATGTTTACGCACTGTCATTACTACTCACAATAAGTTTAATCTTGGGTACGACTGGTCACATCAAGCCAGCTGCTGTAAAACTATACATCTGAGGTTTGAATAAAGACTGGGAGTGGATGGGTCATTACACAAAGTAAAAACTATTTCCCCATGCTAATTTTTCCCCTACTATTACTCACACCTTCTTGTCAACTGTTTGAAATGGGCCATCCTGATTATCACTACAAAAGGTTTTTTCTCCTGCTGATAATATCCCACCTTAATTGATTAGTCTCGTTAGAGTTGGTATGGCAATACCCATTTTTTCATGTTCTCGGTGTATATATATCTTCCTACTGTATTTTCCACTGCATGCATCTGTTGAAGTGGGTTTTAGCCCACGAAAGCTTATGCCCAAATGAATTTGTTAGTCTCTAAGGTGCCACAAGTACTCCTCGTTCTTTTTGCTTATACATCTGAGAGTACAGTAAAAACTCATTTTGGTCAGTCATACCATCATAATTTATTCTATATATAGTGGAATCTAAATTAAGGAGGCAACCCTATGATAAGCAGCCACTTGAAAGTATTCCCAGTTACCACTCTATCCTTAGTGGGACCTGGCTCCAAGCTCTACTGTGCCCATGTGCTGCCCACACTCTCCCCATTTCTTAGATCATTCCAATGCAAACTCCAAACCCAGGCTGCAACACCACAGATGTATATTGTCAGTGGAACTATATCACTCATCTAGACTGAGGCGGTCTTTTTAACTAACATTGGGAGATGTATCAACATTGTGATCATTATTCTACTTTCTAAACCCAATTTCAAAGCTGAAGACTGATTTTTTTTTATTTTTTTGGTTCAGGCAGCTTAAGACAGATTTCACCGGATACACATACAGTATACATGCCAAACTTATTTAGAGTGGGAGTGACTTGCAAAACGTATAGGGCCAGATTCCTCCACCCTTACTCACTTTGAGTCATCCCACTGAAATCAGTGGGGCTACTCAGTAAGCTACCCAATGCAATTAAAAGTAGGAGGATCAGGTCCAAAGAGAAGAAGAACAGTGGAGCTCAGAGCAAGGATCTACTAAGAGCAGAGGGTAGTCTGAAAGCTTTTATGCAACCACTTATGCAAGTCTGGGGAGGCTTTCATGTAGCCACTTATGCAACTGTGCATTCAGGGGAAAAAAAACCGATTTGAGAGAACAAGATTTCAGACTTATTTAAAATATGGTTGCTCATTGGAGAAGCCATCTCAAAGTTAGGAGACTCTGCAGTTATACAGTCAGACACTTTCATACCAAGCAATGTAAGACACTCAACCTGAAACTGCAGGCGGCATTCATCAGTTACTTTTTACGTTGCCAGGGATTTTGAGGACAAGGCAAACGTTTCTTAAAGTTTTTGACAAAGTTAGAGCCTATTTCAGTTGAATAGGGAGTGTCCTCCTGCTAGTAACCCACCTTCCCATAGTCACTTTTTGAATTAAAGAATACGGTTAAATATCTCTCTGAAACATCCGGCAAAGTCATTTGCACCCAAGGAAGTGGGAGAGCGAAAAAACATTAAAAACTGTTTACAATTAATCCCAAACAAGGGAGCTTTGGCAGGTGCCTCTATTATTTGGATGTTTACATCCTACCTTGGTGAAGTTAAGGAACAAGCTCTCCTCTCCGTTCACGACGCTCCCTAGCCCTGACAGCGACCCCCGTCACCCCCACATCTTACCTTCACCCCCGTTATCCACTCGCTGGTTCCTTTCCCCACCCTCATTCCCATGCCATTCCTCCTCGCCCAGCCCCGGCTTCTCTTTCCAACCCCTCCGCTCCCTACCCCCTCCTGGTCCCCCCCTTCCCCAAACCCTCTCTCCTCAGTCCCCATCTCTCCTCCTCCCCTGGCACTGTGCTCCCCTCTGCCGCCTCCCTCTCTTCTCACTCTAAGTCCTCCCCTCTTGCCCCGGTCGTTTCCCAGCGCCCCCTCCTCCCCCAGCACCCGGTCCCCTCAGAGCCCCTCCTCGGCACGCACACATCCCTTCTTCGCCCCCTCCCCTGCGCTCACCTTCCCTGGCTTTCAGCAGCACCGTGTTGGCCACGATGTTCTCGATCTCCATGATCAGGGCTCCAACCAAGCCCTCTGTCCCCTCAGAGCCACCACCTCCTTCGCCCCCTCCTCCTGCCCCGCCACCGCCGGGACACCCGGGCTCCACTCATCCGGCCCCGAGGGCTAGTGCTGGGCTCTCCTCTCCCCCATCACTCACTCCTCACTCACTCACCGCCCCCTCCCTCCTCTGCTCAGGGGGGCGGAGAAAGGGGACGGGCGGGGCCTGCCCACACTGGGCAGGACTATGCCGCGCTCCCCCGCCTCTAGCCTGACAGCTCCGCCCCGAAGACTACAGCTCCCAGCAGGCAATGCGCTCCCCCGGCCCGGCGACCTCCTGCGTCAAAGCTAGCTCATTGGTAGCTAAGAGTAGTAAGCACGCGCGCTCGGTGGGGTGTTCTCTGCTGGGATTGATAGTTCCTCACCTCTCACCCGCAAGGGTGGAGCATTGCATGCCGGGATATATAGTCATGTAGTTCATACCGCTCCGATCTCTTCTCCTACAGAGCCTAGCCGCTACTATCACTAAGTCCCGCGGGATGTCGGGGTCACCTCTCGCGAGATGTGTGGCCGCGTTGCTGCTTAGCGTACTCTGTACGTAATATGAGTGGTAGTCAGTAGAGACGCTGGACAGGCTTGTTAGGGACCCTGGTCGCCCCTTTAGATCTCACGATACTTAGAAGCTCTCGCGCGAGGTGGTTCGTTCAGACAGCAGGGGGCAGCTTGGGGCAGTTTAAGTCGCCCTCCTCCCCAGTCGCCATTTTGTTTAGCGTGGCTCGCTCCCCAGGCCCATTCCCTCTAGCTCAGGAGCCTGTACAAGACCGTAGTCCTGGTTCTTTATGCTGCTGAGTGAGTATTGACCCCACCCACACACTAGGATGGGGAAACCAACTAAGCAGAGGAGAAAGGGCCAAGTGGCTGCCAGGGCCAAGGGCCCCAGTGGGGCAGGGACAGCGTTGGTCAAGAACAACCCTTTTGAAGTGAAGGTCAACAAGCAGAAGTTTAATATCTTGGGGAGGAGAACCAAACACGACGTGGGGCTGCCGGGCGTCTCACGGTCCAAGGCTGTCAAGAAGGTAAGACTGGGGGAGGGCACTCATGAGATGAGGACAAGGTGTGGATCCCACCACTCTGGAGTAAGCCCTCGCTGCCAGAGGGGGGCAGTGGTGGTGCACACCCACAGATTGTGCAAATGATGGTACGCAAACTGTTTGAACTCAGGATTCTATAGCAGGGGTCGGCAACCTTTCAGAAGCGGTGTGCTGAGTCTTGATTTATTCACTCTAATTTAAGGTTTCGCGTGCCAGTAATACATTTTAACGTTTTTAGAAGGTCTCTTTCTATAAGTCTATAATATATAACTAAACTGTTGATGTATGTAAAGTAAATAAGGTTTTTAAAATGTTTAAGAAGCTTCATTTAAAATTAAATTAAAATGCAGAGCCCCCCGGACCGGTGGCCAGGACCCGGGCAGTGTGAGTGCCACTGAATATCAGCTTGCGCGCCGCAGGTTGCCTACTCCTGTTCTATAGCATGGCTCAGAAGGTTTGATGGCACAAACCTCACCAAGGCCGCCCTTATGTCATGTTGGGGTACAGCCTAGGGTTACCATATTTCCACAAGCAAAAAAGAGGACACTGGGGGGAGCCCCGCTCTAGCCTAGCCCCGCCCCTGCCCCACCCCCATCCACTCCCTCCCACTTCCCACCCCCTGATTGCCCCCCTCAGAATCCCCAACCCCCCCCCCCGCTCCTTGTCCCCTGACTGCCCCCTCCTGGGACCCCTGCCACTAACTGCCCCCTAGAACCCCACCGCTTATCTAAGCCACCCTGCTTCTTGTCCCCTGACTGCCCCCTCCTGAGAACGCCCTACGACCCTACCTGTCCCCTGACTGCCCCGACCGTTATCCACACCCCCACCCCATATTCACACCCCCGCCCCCAGACAGACCCCCGGGGACTCCCATGCCCTATCCAACTGCTCCCCGCCCCCGACAGGACCCCCAGAACTCCTGACCCATCCAACCCCCTCTGCTACCTGCCTGCCTCGACCCCCCTCCACACCCCTGCTCCCTGACAGCCCCCCCAGAACCCCAGACCCATCTAACCCCCCCGTTCCCTGTCCCTGACTGTCCCAACCCCTCTCCACACCCTTGCCCCCCTGACAGCCCCCCCCAAACTCCCAACCCATCCAACCCCCCCTCCCTGTCCCCTGACCGGCCGGCTTTAAAGAGCCCAGGAATCGGGCTGCGCTCCGGCCGGGGTTGCGGGGCTTGGGGCCGGGCCGGGGGTGCTGGGGCCCGGGCCGGGCCGGGGGTGCTGGGGCCCGGGCCGGGCCGGGGGTGCTGGGGCCCGGGCCGGGCCGGGGGTGCTGGGGCCCGGGCCGGGCCGGGGGTGCTGGGGCCCGGGCCGGGCCGGGGGTGCTGGGAGCCGGGCCGGGGGTGCTGGGGGCCGGGCCGGGGGTGCTGGGGCCCGAGCCGGGGCCGGCCTGGGGGTGCTGGGGCCCGGGCCGGGGCCGGCCTGGGGGTGCTGGGGCCCGGGCCGGGGCCGGCCTGGGGGTGCTGGGGCCCGGGCCGGGGCCGGCGCTGCTGGGGCCCGGGCCGGGTCCGGCGCGGGCCGGCGCTGCTGGGGCCCGAGCCGGGCCGGGTCCGGGCTGGTGGTGCTGGGGCCCGAGCTGGGCCGGAGCCGCTGGGGCAGCCGGGTGCCGCTCGGCCCGGGCCAGAGGGAGCCGCTCGGCCAGGGCCGTGCCTCCCCGGAGCTCTCCTCCTCGCGCCCCCCCGCCCCAGCTTACCTGCTGCTGCCTCCTGCCTGCCCCTGCTTCTTTTCAGACTTCCCGCAAAGATCTGATTCGCGGGAAGCAGGGGAGGGGGAGGAGCAGGGGGGCGGAGCGTTCAGGGGAGGGGAGGAGGGGGAAGACAGCTGCGAGCCGGACAGCATGGTAAGGCTGCAGGGGATGGGGGGAGCCGGGAAGGGGCTTTGGGTGCCCAGTGGCGCTTGGCCGCCGCTTTTCTATCTATAAATAGTCGACCGGGGGGAACCGGGGGGAAATCCCGGACATTTTTAGATTTTTAAAAATCCCCCCCGGACGGCTATTTATAGACCGAAAAGCCGGACATGTCCGGGGAAATCCGGACATATGGTAGCCCTAGTACAGCCGCATTCTCAAACTCTATAGCCCTGGAATAGAGTATAGGCCAGTGAGTAGGGATTTTTTTCCAGCCTTTGTTGTTTACTTGCTCTGTGACTTTTGGTAAGCCACTTTATTCTACTTGTTGATGGTGGTGATGATAACAATGAACATTTGCATTGCAGTATTATCTAAGGGGCCCAGAGAGGACTGGAGCCCCATTTTAGTTAGTGCTGTATAAACGTTGATAAACCATCCCTGCTCTGGAAAATTGTCAAGCAAAAAGATTGCTCTGTGCCTTGATTTCTCTGACTTGAAAATGACATTTACCTCACTCAAGAATTGTGAGCCTTAATATTATAAAGCCTTTTTGGACCCCCAGATGAAAAATGCTATAGCCTAAAGAAATATACATCATATACTTTCACATCTTGAATGCTAGGTGCGGATCTGGTGTCCCTCCGCCCACCCCCAACTCATCTCAAAAAAGGATATATTGGAATTGGAAAAGGTATAGAGAAAAATGATTAGAGGGTATGGAACAGCTTCTGAATGAGGAGAGAGTAAAAAGACTGGGACTATTCAGCTTGGAAGAGATGACTAAGGGGGGGATATGATAGAGGTCTATAAAATCTTGACTGGTGTGGAGAAAGTGAATAAGGAATTTTATTCCTTCACATAACACAAGAAATTGGCAGCATTCAACTTAATAGGTGGCAGGTTTAAAACAAACAGAAGTTCTTCACACAATGCACAGTCAACCTGTGGAACTTCATGCCAGGGGATGTTGTGAAGGCCAAAATTATAACAGGGTTCAAAAAGAACTACATGAGTTCCTGGAGGATAAGTCCCTCAATGGCTATTAGCCATGATGGGCAGGGATGCAACACCATGCATTGAGTGTCCCTAGCCTCTTCCAGAAGCTGGGAGTGAACGACAGGAGATGGATCACTTGATGATTGCTTGTTTTGTTCATTCCCGCTGAAGCACCTGGCACTAGCCACTGTCTGAAGACAGGATACTGGGCTAGATGGACCATTGGTCTGACCCAGTATGGCCGTTCTTAACTACAGAATCCTTTTTTGTGATTATTATGTTGATCCAAGCTACACTGGTCGAACTGGTGTTGTGGAGTAGACAATGTCAGGATGCAATGTGATGATGCCTCAAAATGCCCCTTTAAGGGTGTTCATGAGTTCATGAAAACTCAGAATGTCTCAGTGAGTTCTGTATGTCCCACACCCTGAGACCGGCTCTACTGTTAATGACTATCCCTGCTGTTGATATCAAGGTCAGAGCTCTGTCTTCAGGATGTAGTGACTTATTAATCACTGAAAACTACAGCCACGTTGGTTGAATGGTGAAAATACATAAGCCTTCATTTCCTTTCACCTTGCTAAGGCTCATAGTCAACATATAAGAAGTGTAGGAAATCTAACATAAATGCTCCCAAACTGCCTCATAAGTGATTCAGGCTTACTGTCCAAGGAAGATAATATTGTAGCTTGCTGGACTTACAGATGAGGGTATGTCTGTGCTACTGTGCCACAGCTGCAGTTATGCCAGTGTAGTGTAGACACTACAGTGACAGGAGGGGGTTTTCCATTGCTATGGTAAATCCACCTTCTCAAGAGACAGTAGCTAGATTGATGGAAGAATTCTTTCATCAACCTAGCTGCATCTACAGTGGGGATTAGGTCAACCTAACTGATGCATGAGGCATTAAATTTTTTACAGCCCTGAGCAATGTGTGTAGGTTGACCTAAATCTTAGGTATAGACCAGCTTCAGACAAGATTCAAACTTCCCCAGATGGTCTATACCAATGTTTCTCAGCGACCGGTCCATGGCAGCCTCCTTGCCAGGCCTCAGATTTCCCTGACACAGTTTAGGAAGGCAGCAAGCCAGTCCCTGGTATCAAAAAGGTTGAGAAACACTGGTTTATTTTGCAGTAGGAGTTTAGGCCCCAAGCTGTCAAATGTTAACTTCATTAATATTTATAGTCTCTTTGATTTCAATGTAAGGATGTGCTTAAGTCTTTGCACTATGGAGCCTTAGACATTTTTTACTTTATGGAAAACACAGTTATCTGAGAAGACAAAGAGGAATAAGCCTGGATTACAAAGGACCTGTACCCAACGTGAACATTGATTAAAAAAAAAAAAATACTACTTTAAAGTTTCCCATCATTGGAAAGGAAATAGTTAGGCAAGTGTTGAGATAAGACTTCTGCTTTTCTTTTAAACTCTGTGTAATCTTATCTATCAAACTACCCTTACCCAATTTGTTTATTTCATCTGTCAGGTGCATCCTCTGCTCTCTATATCCTAGATTGTGAACTCTGGGGGAAGGGACTGTCTTCTTTGTTACTTCTTTGTATAGTGCCTGTTCCTTGATTAGGATTCCTTGATGCTACTGTAATATATAAATAATAGGCCACAGACAGCAAAATCAGAGTGGTTACTCTGACTTGACACCAAGTCCATAGCCAAAAGCACCACCACATTAGAGAGCATCTTGACTACATACATACTATATGTCTGGGAGCCCAGTAATCTGATGCATCCCTTACTGAAGGCACCAAAAGTACTTCCCAATCTGCAAGTACAGCATGAGTGATGTAAATACAGTACTGGATTGTATTGAATCTGTGTTAAATAAATTTATTTTCCTTTACTTTCCTGCTATGTATATACCAGGGGTAGCCAAACTGCAGCTCATGAGCCACATGTGGCTCTTTTACAGTTAAAGTGTGGCTCGTGGAGCCCGTATGCCCTCCCCCATTCTCGACCTAGCAGACTGGGGGAGCTCAGGGCTTCTGCCCTGCAGTGGGGGGTGATGGGGCTTGTGGCTTCTTCTGCCCAACAAGGATGGGGGTGGTCTCAGGGCTTCAGTCCCGTAGGAGGCGCCTGCCGGAGCTTGGGGCTTCAGCTGGAGCAGTGCTGAAGCCCCGAGCCCCAGCAGGTGCACCCCAGCTCTTGAACTTCTTCTGAAAATTGTTGTATGCAGTTCAAAGGGTCAGTAAGTTTGGCCACCCCTGGTATATACCATCCATCAGCAAACAGAATTTAGAGATCTCCTTCAAAAGAAAAACAAATCTATCTGAGAGATACTAGAGCACAGGGGAAACTGTTGTTTAATTTATCATCGTGTATACTTTGAAAGCCCTTGAGAAGCCCTGTATGAGATAAAGTTACTGTAAATAAAGGTAATCAATGAAAGGGTCTGCGTAATACGTGTCAAGATGGAGAAGTGTTTTTTTGTTTTTGTTTTTCCCTAAAAATATTACAAAGAGAAACTGCATCTTGTTAAAAATTCCTTGAAAATTATATACATGGACATAAAATAAACGGATGGAAAGGGAACATAAATTCTACAGTCTCTCATATGAAGTAAGACTTCCATTGTTTAGTAATCCTGACATCTGCAGATTCTGCATCTGTGACATGGGTGTAAAAGGCTATAGCTAGAAACTTCAGCTATTTTGCTGTCCACAGTAGTTTGAGAGTTCACAATAATAATAATAATAAACAATAGTATTTCTCCCCAGGAATCAGCTAAACATTTTTTTAATGTTTTATATTGCCGCTGACCTTTTTGAACCTAATTTTGAAGATAGCCAGCTTGCTGAAAATGTATGGGTTGTGACAGGGGTAGGCAACCTATGGCACGCGTGCCAGAGGCAGCACGCGAGCTGATTTTCAGTGGCACTCACACTGCCCGGGTCCTGGCCACCGATCTGGGGGGTCTCTGCATTTTAATTTAATTTTAGATGAAGCTTCTTAAACATTTTAAAAACCTTATTTACTTTACATACAACAATAGTTTAGTTATATATTATAGACTTATAGAAAGAGACCGTCTAAAAATGTTAAAATACATTACTGGCACGCAAAATCTTAAATTAGAGTGAATAAATGACTCGGCACACCACTTCTGAAAGGTTGCCGACCCCTGGGTTGTGATATTGCAATGTGAGAGCAAGAGATGGTAAACTAGTTTCCCGCCTGCTTTAATATTGGCCCAGGTATTACAAAACTTTAAAATGGTTAATACTGGAAAACTAAATGTCTTGTTTAGTAAGCTCTTGAGGGTTTTTTCCCTTTAAGAAAAAAGTCAAATCAGGTCCTAATATAAGATACTGTATTAACAGCACTAGAAAGAGGTGTAGCTCTCTATTTATCTGCAAAACAGATACAATATAGACATCCCCACACTGGCCTGCCAAATTTCCCTACTCTGACCTTCCAAATATACCTCACTGCTGACCTACAGGGTCTGCTTTCAGGGTGAAATAGGTAGCTCAGTATCTATACCTATTTGATTACTGACCTCTCCTCTGAGGCTGCCAACAATTGTTTCAGCTAGTACTCTGTTTGAGGTTTTATATAGATAGATTCTTTCTTGTACACGAGGAGCTGGACTGAGATGACAATTCTTCATTGGCATTGTTTATAGTTGTTTTAGGAGTATAATAAAGTATACTAATCATTGAATGAAATAAGGGTAAAAAAAAATAAATTTACGGTATTGATTAGAATTGGTCTTTTTATATTCAACTGTAGTGTTCTCATATTCTGTGTGTGTATGTGTTTGAATAAATTAGACCTTAATTCATTGGCTTCAGGTGTGCTTTTGTTAAGTTAATGCATTGATCTGTTTTTCAGCGTACACAAACTTTGCTGAAAGAATACAAAGAACGGGAAAAGTCCAATGTATTTAAAGATAAGCGTTTTGGTGAATATAATACCAAAATAAGCCCAGAGGAGAAGATGATGAAGAGGTTCGCTTTGGAACGACAGGTAAAGTATAGGAATGAAAAATAATTAAAAAAAAATAGATGTAGAAATTTTTAATTTGCCAAATAAAGCTTTCTGTAAATAATACATTGCTTGGCCCCTAAGGATTCTACCAAAACCTATAACATGGCAACCATACCTAACTTTCATTGTTTTACTCCCACACATTCTGTTTTCTGAAAGCCTATCTGCATCTTTTATTCAATCTAAATGAATTCCAGAATTAGAGATCATTAAAAAAAATATATAGAAAATTTCAGAATTTTTGGTGGAAATAAGAAAACCAAAAAATTTTGGCCAAAAACTGAAATAGTTTGGTTGTCGGGGATTTGAGGATTTTTATGAAAAATCAAAATTTTCTATGTAAAGGAGACATTTTTGATGAAAAAACTGTTTTGTCAAAAATCAATTTTTCTATTGAAAAAGTTTTTGCCCAGAAAATCTTTGACCAGCCCAATCCAAAATAAAGATTTTAAAACTGAATTATTTTAACATTTACAAAATTGTGATTTTGGGAGTTAAACTAGACAGAATCCAATTTCATTCCCACAAAATGTAAATCCTTTAACTGTCATTAAACACTATTTCATGTTCTTACCGATACTCCTGAAAAAGGCCGTTTCCCTTGATGGCCCATGAAGCTCATTTTAGGGTCTTACCACTCTAAGACAGTGATTCCCAAACTTTTTACCTCGTTCTCCCCCCTTACCCTCGCCAGGAGTGGGGCCGTGGCTCCGGGAGGGGAGGATATGAAGAGAGGGCTAGGGGGCTAAGGCTGGGGCCAGAGCTGGGGGCGGGGCCGTCAGCAGAGCCAAGGCCAGCAGCCGAGGCCAGGAGCAAAGCTCGGTGGTGCTCCCTCCCCACCCCCTGTGGGGGCTGGCCCAGGCCCGAGTCGCACCCCCCGAACATTCCTCGGTGCCCCCCTAGGGGGGCACACCCCATAGTTTGGGGACCTCTGCTCTAAGAAATGGAATCGGTTTTGAATACTACTTCCATCTACATCATGTTTGGACTCCTGAGTTAAGCAGCATGATTGCATGTGCAGAAAATTCTAGGAATAAGATTAAGTTATTGGGAAGGTTAACTAATTTTTTAGTGGTTATTAAGCTTGAAACATTTTATTTTAAAAAAAAACCTTTTTTTTACTTTTTTTACTTTTTACATACACAAAATCTAGGCTTGCTTGTTCAGTAATTTTACCAGTCATTTTTTAACTAATAAAAACGCCCTTCCCCAGAATACTGTGCCTGATTCACCACTTACTTACTCACAACACTGGTTTAATTCTGTAGTTTTTACAATGGATTTAATGGAGAGTAAAAACTGTTGTGAGACGCTAACCGTTTCTCGCTTTAATGTATCTGAATGAAATTGTAGGCTTGTTAATGCTGTTAAAATAACAGAGAAGTGAAATAGGGCTCTCCTGTGCTCTCTCTTAACTGGTATTAATCTGAAAAATGTCTCATTACTAAATTGGTTGGTTTGATTATTTTTCACAGCAAAATCATGAAAAGAAAAGTATCTATAATCTCAATGAAGATGACGAATTGACCCATTATGGCCAATCTTTAGCAGATATTGAAAAACTTAATGATGTTATTGATAGCGACAGTGATACTGAAGAAAGAGGAATATTGTCAGGTAAGAAAAATCAAACTGATACCTTAATACATTTTTATCCAATGTAATTTTCATTGTTAATATAGCTGTGTGAATTGTTGTGTACCCTGCTTTCATTGAAAAAATAATGTAAAGAAAATGTTCAGATTTAAATCTCTGTTCTCTTTAGTCTGATAGAAAGTGGTGATTAGAACTTGATACGTGCCAATATCATGTTGTAATTTTTAACCATTTGCGATTTTAAGAAATATGTATAATATTTCATCACATCATAATTGACTTTTCACATATGGATTATCGTTAAAGTAAGTGCATTCAGAATTAAAATGAACTCTGGTTTAAAATCAACTATTTAGAGATGCCAGGATGCTTGCAAATATGGTACATTATAGGTGGCACCACCAATAGGAACACCTGTAGTTGAGGCTGCCTGATACATTCCATTATAAGAAGACCCTATTTTCAGTTGCTTTATAACTTTACCATTCTTCAACTATATGGGCTGAAATTTTCCATGCTCTCTCTGTGTGTGTGTGTGTATGTATATATATTTGTGTATATATATATATATATATATATATATATATATATATATATATATATATATAGTTTTTTGGGGAGGGGGAAATTTCAGCACAAACAGGGCAGCCATTTCTCAGAACAAGTTAGGGGAAAAATGCATTTTTTTGTTCATGTTAAAACGAATAACTTAAATTTTTTTTGTGTTACACATTTCTTTGGACCAGATCATGAACCTTCTACTTACAATAGTGAGCAGTTACTCATGCAAATAATCTCATTGAAGTCAGTGGGATTTCTTGTGTCAATAAGTGCTCACTAATGTGAGTAAGCTGTTTGCAGTCTGGCCATTTGGGTATAGCTGTTCATAGGAGATGTAAATTAAAATTCTTTCCATACTGATTTTTATCTTTTCTATTTGGCAAATCTGGAGCTAGTTTCTGCAACCCTTAGTCATGTGAGTAATCTATATTTATGCAAGTATCTCCCTTGGCTTGGAGAGGTCTACATATATAAATAAATATTGCTCACTGAATAAAGGTTGTTTGCACGATGTTTGGGTAGATAGATAGGTAAAAGCCAACCTGGCTGCTTTTTGTTTACTTCCTTTAGTTTATCTACGTCTTTAATGTCAATAGAAATGTGCACACCTCTTACAATTGTGTTTGTGAATGTTCTGCTAAGGAGTTAAGTGGTAGGAGTTCATGCAGTGTAAGCCCTATTGGACTATTGCACCTGAGCAAAGCAAATTGCAGGATCATGGCCTTAGTTATGTTAAAACAGTAGCTGATTTCTTTTTAACTTGATGAAAGATAGCTTTAAAGAAAAAATAGATATTTAATTCTGTAGCCCATTAGATTATAAACACTTTACATAAAAATTTTGTTTTAAACAGGTTTTCAGGTTATTTTGTTTTGGGGTACTCGTTGAATAAAAGCACTGAACACACAAATTGTGTCTTAAATGAAAGTTAGGATAGTGAACACAAGCAAAAAAATCCATTGTTGAGGCTAACATATTATCCTAGGTTCCTCTCATGAGGCATATGTCCTTGTGATGTCTGAAACTCTGGTCCTGCAAACCCTTCTGCATGTTTGTAGTCCAGTGGAATTACTCATGTTCTTAAAATTAATTGTTTCTAAATATCTGTGGGATCAGGCTTAAGTTTATGTGCTCTTATAAATTAAACACAGTCAATGTCTGGGGATTAAAGCACATTCTATTCCTGGCATAGACCTTTTCTGGAATGTTGGTCAAGTCACTTGACTTCTCCGTGCTCTATCTGTAAAATAGGAATAATAATGCTTATCTTTACATTAGTGTTGTAAGGCTTAATTAATATATTAAAGTGCTTTGAGGCCATCAGATAAAAAGTGCTATATTGCTGTCTTAAATCAAAAAGTACCTTTTGCCTGTGTGTATTTGAAAGGAAATTTAACAAAGTTTGGAAATCCAAGGTCATAGTGGGAATCCTTTTCTGAAAAGTCTTATCTTAACTTAGGCCAAGCATCAATCTTTATCTGCAGAAATGGGGTTTAAACCTTGGTTAACTTTATTCTTTCATGGAATCCATCAGTTGCTCCTGTGCCTTAATAATAGGGAAATAGCACCCCAACAGCTTAAGGAGAGCATAAATCTATAGATTCATTATTCCTTTCAATTCTCTTTTTTCAGCTGAGCTAACTGCTGCTCACTTTGGAGGGGGTGGAGGTCTCCTTCGTAGGAAAGCACTCACTGGGGAACAAGATGAAGAGGAGGAAAAACCTAAATCTCGCAAGGAGCTCATTGAAGAGCTGATTGCCAAATCCAAACAAGAGAAGGTGAGTTTATAGCCTTTGAATAAAAAAATCTGGACTGACAACATTAAGTACCACATCATTTTCCATGTGAAAACTTACAGAAGGCAGAAAACATTCAATAAAACCCATTATCAGCTTTAGGACATGGAAACCACCAAATCCTCTCTCTTCACAGGAGAAAAAATATTGGTGGCACAGTAAACAGAGGGGATATGGCTTTCTAAATACAGAGCCAAAAAATCATATACCTGACGCTGTTTACCTTGGGAAAACTGTATAAAGTGTCTGCCTCTCTGTAGGTTCCCAAACCCTCCACCTATGAAGTCTGTTAGCATGGTTAACTCGTTTTCCATGCTCTGCCCTGGAGTCACCCATTGCAGGTTTGTGCTGCTACTTCTGCTTAACGCTGCAAAATAGGAGTTGATATGAACTAATTTTTTATTACATATATGGTTTTGACTACATATGGACCTCATTTGCTCTTGATGCTGCAGGTGACTTCCTTTATTTCTGGGGGGATTCTGTGCCACTGCGCATGCGCAGAATTATGTCCCCTGCAGATTTCTTTGCTTCCCTGCAGAAAAATGACTTTCTGACTGGGAAGCAAAGGGAAGCCACAAGAGCGGTCATACGACCCTCCCCAGCAGTATGTTTCGGGTGCCCGGGCAGCCAGCAGAGGGGTAAATCACTGTGGGGCATGGGGTGGGACTGAGGAAGACCCTACCCTGCACCAGGCTCACCTGCTAGTCCTGGCTGGGCTAGGGAGGACAGGACTTCCTCTTCCCCTGCACGGCATCCGGGGACATGTCAGACCTACCCCCAGATTTCTGCTCTGGCTGTAGGAAGCTCTGCAAACTCTCTTTCCCCCTGTTCCTCCCCTGCGCTTCCTGCTTCCATTGCTCTTCAGCTGCAGGGGGATCACTGTATAGGGAGCTGCTCCCCCATCCACCTAACCCCCATGCATCCAGACCCCCTCATACTCAGACCCTTCCGCCGAGTCTCACCCCACACCCAGAACCCCCCCCCCCCCAACGGGCCTCATTCCCCCTGCACCTGGACCACCCTGGCTAGCCACCCGCACCTGGATCCACACCCTACCGAACCCCAGCCAGCTGCACCTGGATCCCCACGCCACTGAGCCCCACTCCCCCAGCATCTGGATCCCCCACCAAAGCCCTCCTGCCGAGCTCTATCTTCCCACACTCAGGACCCCCCCGCTGACCTCCAACCACCTTCACTTGGACCCCCCTGCAGAGTCCAATTACCATTGCACCCAGAAACCCTCCATCAAGCCTCTGTGCATCCAGATTGCCCCATATAGAACCCTCTCAACCCACACCTGGATACCCCCACACTAAGCCCCTCCACACTTGGATCCTGCCTTGCTGAGCCTGCTTGCCCACACCTGGTGCACCTGGCATGGAGGGGCAGGGCCCTGGGGTGTTTCTGGGGCAGGCCCTGTTCTTGCGCTGTGTCAGGGTTGGGTGCAGCCTCATCGCTGAGTCCATGTGCCGGAGGGGAGCTGAACAGTGATCTCTCACCTCTGTGCAGCCAGTGGCCTGTGCTCCCCAATGCCGTGCTGGAGCCTCCACATATATTTGACAAATAAAAATTCTGTGCACAATATTTTAAAATTCTGCACATTTTAATTATTTTGGTGCAGAATGTCCTCTGAAGTATTCTTTGTTCAGTTATATACATTACTGGCCAGTTGAACAATAATTATGTTGTATGCATATTTTTATCTTTCTAGAGAGAGAGACAAACTCAGAGAGAGAATGCCTTGGAACTCACAGAAAAACTTGACACTGACTGGAAAGAAATCCAAACCCTTCTCTCCCACAAAACCCCCAAGTCAGAGAGGAAAGATAAAGAAGAGGAGAAACCCAAGGTAAGGTTTTGGCAATACAGCTTTGTTTTCTTACAACTGATTTGACTTCATTACTGGAACCAAAGTAGTGATTGCGAGTTGATCACTAGTTATTTGTAGCTAATCATTTCTAATTAAAATATTAAAAATAAACGCCCTGTGTTTTAGTTAAATTGAAAGAATTTTACAGTCTTTGAGGGAGTTTCATGTCAGAATTGTGAGGTTGGAAGGATCTTAAGGAGATACTAATTTTAGAGAAATAAAAGGATTCATATTAAGTATTTTAAGACTTATACTCCCAGTAAGTCCATCATAATTATGGCTTCCCTTTGTTCTTTTTCATTAGCTGTTGAATTTGAGAGAGATTCCTTGTTGGATAAAAATGTGAACAATATTCTGGTTTATTTTTAAGACAAACATTTTCCTGACGAGTTAGCATTTTTTCATAGCTTCATAGATTCTAGGACTGGAAGGGACGTCGAGAGGTCATCGAGTCCAGTCCCCTGCCCGCATGGCAGGACCAAATACTGTCTAGACCATCCCTGATAGATATTTATCTAACCTACTCTTAAATATCTCCAGAGATGGAGATTCCACAACCTCCGTAGGCAATTTATTCCAGTGTTTAACCACCCTGACAGTTAGGAACTTTTTCCTAATGTCCAACCTAAACCTCCCTTGCTGCAGTTTAAGCCCATTGCTTCTTGTTCTATCCTTAGAGGCTAAGGTGAACAAGTTTTCTCCCTCCTCCTTATGACACCCTTTTAGATATCTGAAAACTGCTATCATGTCCCCTCTCAGTCTTCTCTTTTCCAAACTAAACAAACCCAATTCTTTCAGCCTTCCTCCATAGGTCATGTTCTCAAGACCTTTAATCATTCTTGTTGCTCTTCTCTGGACCCTCTCCAATTTCTCCACATCTTTCTTGAAATGCAGTGCCCAGAACTGGACACAATACTCCAGCTGAGGCCTGAGTAGAGCGAAAGAATGACTTCTCGTGTCTTGCTCACAACACACCTGTTAATACATCCCAGAATCACGTTTGCTTTTTTTGCAACAGCATCACACTGTTGACTCATATTTAGCTTGTGGTCCACTATAACCCCTAGATCCCTTTCTGCCGTACTCCTTCCTAGACAGTCTCTTCCCATTCTGTATGTGTGAAACTGATTTTTCCTTCCTAAGTGGAGCACTTTGCATTTGTCTTTGTTAAACTTCATCCTGTTTACCTCAGACCATTTCTCCAATTTGTCCAGATCATTTTGAATTATGACCCTGTCCTCCAAAGCAGGTGCAATCCCTCCCAGTTTGGTATCATCCGCAAACTTAATAAGCATACTTTCTATGCCAATATCTAAGTCGTTAATGAAGATATTGAACAGAGCCGGTCCCAGAACAGACCCCTGCGGAACCCCACTTGTTATGCCTTTCCAGCAGGATTGGGAACCATTAATAACAACTCTCTGAGTACGGTTATCCAGCCAGTTATGCACCCACCTTATAGTAGCCCCATCTAAATTGTATTTGCCTAGTTTATCGATAAGAATATCATGCGAGACCGTGTCAAATGCCTTACTAAAGTCTAGGTATACCACATCCACAGCTTCTCCCTTATCCACAAGACTCGTTATCCTATCAAAGAAAGCTATCAGATTGGTTTGACACGATTTGTTCTTTACAAATCCATGCTGGCCATTCCCTATCACCTTACCACCTTCCAAGTGTTTGCAGATGATTTCCTTAATTACTTGCTCCATTATCTTCCCTGGCACAGAAGTTAAACTAACTGGTCTGTAGTTTCCTGGGTTGTTTTTATTTCCCTTTTTATAGATGGGCACTATATTTGCCCTTTTCCAGTCTTCTGGAATCTCTCCCGTCTCCCATGCTTTTCCAAAGATAATAGCTAGAGGCTCAGATACCTCCTCTATTAGCGCCTTGAGTATTCTAGGATGCATTTCATCAGGCCCTGGTGACTTGCAGGCATCTAACTTTTCTAAGTGATTTTTAACTTGTTCTTTTTTTATTTTATCTGATAACCTACCCCCTTCCCATTAGCTATGTTAGGCATTCCTTCAGACTTCTCGGTGAAGACCGAAACAAAGAAGTCATTAAGCATCTCAGCCATTTCCAAGTTTCCTGTTACTGTTTCTCCCTCTTCACTGAGTAGTGGGCCTACCCTGTCTTTGGTCTTCCTCTTGCTTCTAATGTATTGATAAAAGTCTTCTTGTTTCCCTTTATTCCCGTAGCTAGTTTGAGCTCATTTTGTGCCTTTGTCTTTCTAATCTTGCCCCTGCATTCCTGTGTTGTTTGCCTATATTCATCCTTTGTAATCCATCCTAGTTTCCATTTTTTATATGACTCCTTTTTATTTCTTAGGTCATGCAAGATCTCGTGGTTAAGCCAAGGCGGTCTTTTGCCACATTTTCTATCTTTCCTAACCAGCGGAATAGCTTGCTTTTGGGCCCTTAATAGTGTCCCTTTGAAAAACTGCCAACTCTCCTCAGTTGTTTTTCCCCTCAGTCTTGATTCCCATGGGACCTTACCTATCAGCTCTCTGAGCTTACCAAAATCCACCTCCCTGAAATCCATTCTCTCTATTTTGCTGTTCTCCCTTCTACCCTTCCTTAGAATTGCAAACTCTGTGATTTCATGATCACTTTCACCCAAGCTGCCTTCTACTTTCAAATTCTCAACGAGTTCCTCCCTATTTGTTAAAATCAAGTCTAGAACAGCTTCCCCCCAGTAGCTTTTTCAACCTTCTGAAATAAAAAGTTGTCTGCAATGCAGTCCAAGAAGTTGTTGGATAGTCTGTGCCCCGCTGTGTTATTTTCCCAACGTATATTTGGATAGTTGAAGTCCCCCATCACCACCAAATCTTGGGGTTTGGATGATTTTGTTAGTTGTTTAAAAAAAGCCTCATCCACCTCTTCCACCTGGTTAGGTGGCCTGTAGTAGACTCCTAGCATGACATCACCCTTGTTTTTTACCCCTTTTAGCCTAACCCAGAGACTCTCAACACTTCCGTCTCCTATGTCCATTTCCACCTCAGTCCAAGTGTGTACATTTTTAATATATAAGGCAACACCTCCTCCCTTTTTCCCCTGTCTATCCTTCCTGAGCAAGCTGTACCCCTCCACACCAACATTCCAATCTTGTGTATTATCCCATCAAGTTTCAGTGATGCCAACAATGTCATTGTTATATTTATTTATTAGCACTTCCAGTTCTTCCTGTATTACCCATACTTCTCGCATTTGTATATAGGCATCTAAGATACTGGTTTGATCTTGCCTCCCAGTTTTGTCCTGACCCTCCTTTCTCTCTGCCAATATAGCCCACACTCCCTCTTGTTTCCGACCCATCTCCCAGGTCTCCATGTTCCCCACTTACCTGTGGGCTTTGCTCACCTGTCCCCGTCGAACCTAGTTTAAAGCCCTCCTCACTAGGTTAGCCAGTCTGTGTCCAAATAGGGCCTTTCCCCTCCTCGAAAGGTGAACGCCATCTCTGCCTAGCAGTCCTTCCTCGAATAGCATCCCGTGGTCGAAAAGGATTTACTTGAAAAGGATATTGGCTGACTTTGTAAATGCCTTTGAAATGTCTTTTGTACACAAATTCTCTAACTTAGCAATAGCTTTCTGTGGCAGTAACTTCACTTCTGCTTCACCTGGCCTATGAAATCTCGCTTGAGACTTAAACAAAAAAGGGTGGAAATACTAGTGATTTGGGTAGATTCATTGTGAAAGTGAATCCAGAAATTCCAACAGGTAGACAAATCTGTTACGCCATGAATAACTGATCAGGTTTTTTGCTAGGGATAGGCATAATGGGTGTTACATTGAGATGTGAGACCCCTATGGATTTTGTTTTGAGATCTGTTGAATACAGAGAAAATGGGAATCAGTGATATTCTGTTGCATTCGTATGCAGTTTGGGAGATCATTCATAATCTGGTTTAGTATAAGAGGAAAATTTTGTCAGATTTCTATCTCTAATTTTTTTAGACAAGTGGCATGGTCTAGTGGATTACAAGTGTGACTGGGAACTAGGAATTTCTGAATTCCAGTTTCATCTCTACCACTGATTTTGCAGTGTGGCTTTGGGCATGTTGATTAACTGTACCTCAGTTTCCCTATCTGTAAAAAGAGGATAATGCCTTCATAACAGAGATGTAACTCATGTTTTGTACAGTGCTTTGAAGATATAAAATGCTATGTAAGTTATTATTTTATTATTAAATATCTTGTCTGTGGGATTTTTGAAGGGATATATTTTCTTATGACTTCATATTTATAAATGTATGTATGTTTTGTAGAATGAGAATTTTCCTGGAGGGGGAAGTCTTCATGAATTTCAATTTCCACCCATTAGTCTTTCCCTTGACCTTGTATTGTGTTGGCCTTCCTTCCCGCCTTCTCCAGAGCCAATCATAGTCATTCCTGAACGAGCCAGAGGGCTTCCTGTGGAGGAGCACAGAAAAGTAATATATTTATTAATTATGAAATTGTGTATTTCTTTAGCCTGATGAGTATGATATGATTGTTCGAGAACTTGGGTTTGAGATGAAGGCGCAACCCTCTGACAGGATGAAGACTGAGGAAGAGTTGGCGAAAGAGGAGCAAGAAAGACTACAGAAATTAGAGGTACCAGAGTGTTTCAGATTGTGTTGTAGCCCTCCGACTGGTAGTGACCTCTTAAGTTTTTTGACATTGCTTAACCTCAGTTTGAAAGCAGTCATACTAAAAATTGCAGGAAACGAATCTGAGAATAAGTCCCCTGTCCTATTCTAGTGGCACTATTTTCATCACTACACTGATTTTGTGATTTACCCTTTTTTTCATGGATTTTTAATTTGACCATTAAAAAAATGTGCTGAATACTTGACTTGTGAGATTACATAGCAAGAGGACTTTTGCTATGTAATTTTGTTATGTACGAATTTTTTTTTTTTTCCCAGTTAAAAACAAGTAGCACGTTGGCTATGTTTTATATATCATTCAGACCTAAGATGTGCTTGAACTTTTATCAGATGAGCCTGTTTGGTGCACAGGAGCTGAATTAACATCTGGGCAAATCCTGCACTGCTTCCCTCCTGTAGCTGCAAAGGGTCCCCTGGCAATTGCGCTAACGTGATTCTGCTCTGTGAAGGGGTAGGATTTGCCTGGGAAGGTTTGTATGTTCCCTACACAATATGGAGCTCATTGCTCCCTGTGCATCAGTGCACAAAGAATGGGTCTAGGTAGGTCCAAAAGCCTTCTGGTAAATTGATCTTCCCCACGTAGAAGGGTCAAATTAGGACTGCAGGGCTACCTCAGCATCAAGCCTTCTATAGTGACCACAGAGGTGCACAGTAACTACTCATCAAAGTGCGGGGGAAGGATTTTTTTCCCCTTTTCCATGCTGTGCATCTCTCTAGTGCCTAGTCCAACTAATTGCTGGGCAAGAGCGGAATGCCCCACAATAAGTAATGGCTCAGTTACAGCCTGATGAGTCAGTTGACAGATTCCCATAGAGTTAAAATTCTTTTCAAAGCCTTATATTTTGTTCAAACCCATTTTAAATATAGGAAATATACATGCACATTGCAGAACCATAAAACTCTAAAGAAGCTACTACTTTCTGGTAAATAATACGTTTACCAAAATATGTATTTAAGATAATATATGTATATAAATAAATAATTCATTACCAAAGATACACAAGGCTTTTGATAAATGATATATTTCATGTCTTCTAAATAAGATTTAAAATATATACAGTCAGACTAATTTACCAGTCCCACCCACCAAAACAAAGAAAATCAAGAGTTCAGGCTAATATGTTATCATGTCTCTGCTTTTTATTGTTCCTTCCTCCCCTCTGCTAGGTGAATAATGCTAGTTAATAATTTATTTTCTCTTTGATTTTCTTTTCTTAATTATCTGTATTTTCTCCAAAATTTTCATACAAAGTAATTTAGGTCATTTGTACTATATTGTCCCTCTCCTGAATTTATTTTAAATCACAGGCTGACAGACTGCGTCGAATGCATGGAAAAGATGAACAGGAGAACAAAAAGAAACCCAAGCATATGTCAGCTGATGACTTAGCAGATGGCTTCATCCTGGATAAAGATGACAGACGTTTACTTTCTTATAAAGTAAGAATTTGATTGTTTTATGGTGACTTTCAAAGTCACTGAAATGAATTGAAAATCATTTCAAATTAAACAGAACTCTTTTCTGTTTACTTTATTATTTTTATCTAGGTGCTGCACTTTCCACCTGAACTTCATTCCCTGTATTAGGGCTGCTTTGGTCATGTTGGCAATGTAAAGCAGCCTAAAGCCATCATAGAGAACCACCCCAGTGTAGGGACATCACTTGGTGGTGTAATCAGCATTGTAGCTCCTACATCATCCACTTCTATGCAACCAGCATAAGGGCTATAGCTGTGGTTTCCCTCCACCCAGAAGGACCTGACTGGTACACAACAGTCCTAAACTGTGATATTATAAAAGTGACTTAAAGCAAACTTTATTCAATGCCTCCTCCTCCTGCCCCTGGATTGTGCTATGTATCTCTTAGTTGCAGTGGAGGATCAGAGCTCTCATAAAGTCACCTTTGTCCTTCATATGGAGGGATCATTGTGTTTTGAATGCATTGGCTTAGCTGAATGATTATACTCTCTGAAAAATGACCCTGTAAAAACAGCATGGTGGGATTTCATGTTTTCTTTCATTTTCTCAATGTCAGATATACTTGGTTAACAAGAAAAACAAGGGCTCGGTTGCTGCAAATTGTACATGGCATCTGTGTACAACACCCTCATGCATAATCACCAGTAATAAAGATCCTGTAACTAGGTATGGTGTATGAGGCAGACTATAAATAGACTCCTCTCCGAGGTCAGTATTAGTTCTACACTGCCAACAGGAATAAAAGGGAGTGAAACTTTATTCTGGGGGCAAAATTTTCCTTGTCTTACATCCTTTGTAATCTCATTGAGAACAGTTGAGTTACAAAATGTGCAAGTCAGAACAGAATTTGGCCCACCCTCAGCTCTTATTCAGGTCAAGTTGTTGGGGCTTCTGACATCTTGGGATCAAGCCCATATTAAGGGCCAAATCCTCCTTGTCCTATTCGTACAAAAGTCCCATAGAAAGCACTTTTTAAATAGAGTTGAAGTCTTCTTTTTGTGGTGCAACTCTTCAGCTACACACTGCTCCCTGCTGCCCATCTTCCAACTTTTCCATCCCCAGCACTGCTTTTCTTGCATGTCACCTGACTGCCTGTCGCTCAACTGCTTCCAATCCACCCCAGCTTTCTTCCTCTTGGTTTCTACTTCTCCATCTTCCCTCTACAACTGATACCCTGTCTTCTGTGTATTGTCCGAACCAAACTTTCATCTATAACCAACTGATCCACCTGATATACCACTGGATTTTAAATAAGATTCAATTTGTATCAAATTCAGAGATGAGAGGGTCATAATCTGATGTGTTTCTAGTAACACAAGTAAGGATGTTATTTTAAATTATAATTTTAAACCTAGCAGTATTCTTGTAAGCTATTGTAGGTTTCTTTTCTCTATTAATAGGGTGGACAACTCAATGTTGGAAATGAAGAGGAGGAAGAAGGTGGGAATGAAGAAGAGGAGGGAGAGAGTGAAGAAGAAAGTGAGGGAGAGCCTGGTGGAGAAGATGAGGAAGAAGCAATTGTTGAGGAAGATGATGCTACAGATAGTCCCTCTGACCTGGAATCTGACATGGGGAGTGAGGAAGAGGTCACTGCAAATGAAGAACAGAAGGAGAAACACAAAGGAAATGAAAAGAAACTGCAAAGTGAGGAAGAACAAAATGCTAAAATAGAAGCTGCCAGATCTGAGCTTCCATACACATTTACTGGTAAGATTCCTATTGACTGAATAGGTAGAGGGGGGGTTTGTCTGTTTGTTGGAGCCCTATGTATCTGAGGCTCCACATCATAATTGCACTCCTTCTGGCCGACAAGTACTGGACATGACTCTTCAGTTCTTGAAAACGCGACTTCTTGTCAGCAAGCAGAATTTTTCTGAATAGCATGAGAAAATCCTTTTCTGTTCAGGAGCTGAGTAGGCTATTTCTACTGCCCCTTTCAGCCCTAGAAGTGAAAGACAAAAAGCCTTGATTGAAATCAAGTTTCATGTAAGATTGTGCCCAGTGTTGCCTTAAGACCAAACGTACAGCCTGCACAGAATAGTGTTGTCTTGCAGAAAAGAATGCACAATAATTTTCTAGTATGTATTGAAAACTAGGAACAGGTATGCATTGTGTCTGAAATAAAGTCAGCTTCTCTTAGAAGAAGCTCACAGAAGTGGTATGCTGCCCCTTCTTAACATATAGTCTCTGTAGTAGAACACTGTGTGGCTTAGTATCTCTAGAATAGAACTGTGGTTGTGGAGAAAGAAACTATTCTGCATGCTGTACAGGATATTCATTCTTGTTAACTGAATATTTCACCAAACTAGTATACCAGTAGGGAATACGGAAGTACAGTCTTTAAACGAGCTATGCTGAAATTAGACAACCATTCAAACCACTTGCCAGAGTGTTTGCAGTTTCCATTTGATGGCAGTTGACACAATAACATACATTGAATAAAGTAGTTTAAATTGAATCCAGCAAAGAACTCTAAGGAAATACAATGGTTAAGGTTTTATAAAACACTTTGACTGGCACATATGTATTTTTTTTTCCATTAGTTGGTAGGCTCTTACATTTCTTATATGTTCCATACAGAATGCTAGGTTAGTGTGACTTTAAAATTACACAGTTAGTGCTACTATAAAAACACAAGCCAGAAAATATAGAATTATGGGTAAATGGACCCTGAGCTTTGGGGGAGGGGGGGGGGTGTGGTGTAATCCACTCTTTAACTATATGATTGCATACTATGTCTCAGATAACACAATGTTAATGTTTTTTATTAATGTTTAAAATATGTTAACTTAAAAATGTTTCCAGCAGTTTAATTGTTTTGTTCAGATTTGAAGAAGTTTGTTAACATAGTAAAATATTTTCTAATTTATGTTTAAGTTCAACTGGGTATGCTTGATTTTTGTTTTTATTTTTATAATAGTTCCAGAATCCTATGAGAAACTTAAAGCTTTACTGTTTGGAAGAATAATAGAAGAACAGCTAGTTATCCTAGAGAGGATTCAGAAGTGCAATCATCCAAGCCTTGCAGTGGGAAACAAAGCAAAGTTAGAAGTATGTTTGAGTTTTTAAATGAACTTTGAATGCTAAAGTGAGTTTGCTAAGTATTCAAGGAGCAGTTTGAAATATATTGGTTTTGTATTCACATTATTTGAAGAAAACTTTATCCAGAATGTACGTATGGGAGAACCCTAGGCAGTGTTCATTTGCCATGTTCTGTCTCATTATTTTTCTATGCTTTTAAAAATATCTATATTTAAGTACATATATATACACAAATATAAAGAAAAAAAACTGTAATGGTTTTAACATGATATGCTTATTGCAGAAACTGTTCGGCTTCCTTCTGGAGTACATTGGGGAATTAGCTACTGTGGAGCCACCAGAGCTCAGAACAATTGACAAATTGGTCCTGTAAGTAATAAAACATGTTGACTGTGGCCCCTTTGTGGTGGTTTGAAGGGAAAAGATAGTTGCATGGTAATAAAACACACAGTGCGTTACTTAATTTAAATTCTCCTACTAACATTGAAAGCTACTGGTTTTCTATTTACTTTATTGTGTTTTAACATTGTTTCTTTTAGTACCTTAGTCATTAATTGTATTAAAAAGCTTTCAACATTCCAAAAGGAAATTAATAGAATTCTCAGTATGCATTAGACCTTCCATAGGTGTTAGAGCTATAGAAATATGTAATTACACACACAAACTATTGTAAAGGCAAGTTATTTAGATTACTAAGTCAAGCATTTGAAAGTTAGGCAATGCCAGATTTATGGTTGCCCATGCAACATTAATTTTGTCTTGTGTCCATCCTGTGCACTGAATGAGGCAGGGGACCAAGGGCAAAATGTGATCTGGTAATTAGAGACTGTATCGTAATGAATACGTGTAAATGTGGCATTACCTAACTTTCGAGTGGTTGACTTTTCAACCTGAATAATTTTCTTTCAACATAGAAGGGGGGTTTGTGTATGTAATTTCCTGGTGTGTAATTTCCTTTTATTTTATTTTATGTTTTAAGGAAAGAGTAAAAAATTTATCATATGCAATTGAAACAATCTCCCCATCATGCATCATAAACAGGATTTGAACCTTGAACTGTCAGCATTGCAGTGCAGACTTGAGATACAGGACTATCTGTGTTAGCTTGTAGCAGGAGAAGGTTGTTATCCCAGAGGGGATGATGGACCTCTAACACCATGTGCATGTCCAGGCAGTGGTGTTGGAATCCTGGCCTGGTCTAGCACTCTTCGCCCTGAGAGACGGAGGGCTCCTGCCCGTAGAAGATAGAGATGGGAGGCTAGACCCATGTTCTCGGTCTCGGGTTTGTGGTCAGGGAAGGGGGAGCCTGGCTCTACTCTTCTCTCACCTCACCACTACAGTTGATCTGAGCACTCCCAGATGCTTCCTGTGCAGAATATTTGTTGCTGGCATCACTTTGGGGGTGGCATGGGCTAGACCATTTAGAATGTTTAGTGTTGTTGTTTTGGCAGGCTACAAATTTTTCCTGAGGCATGCCAGCAAGAGAGAGGAAATAGTGATTGTTAGCAGTTTACATCTCAGCTTAACCTGAATGGAATTTCATGGGACAAAAAAAGGACTTCTCTAGCCTGAGGACTTTGTCCCTACTCAGTTCCAAAACCCTGCTACAAACAATGGAGGAGTTAAAGCTTTTTTGGGGGGGGAAATAAATCTTTTGTAATGGAAGATGTAAGGCAACCTAAATACAAGGGTTGCTACCACCGTCTCCTTATAACAATATGACCTTAAAATGCCACATCTGGGAAAACACGATTAGATGATGAAACTATGTCTCATTGCATATTGAGCAGAATCTAAGCATCAGAGCATTCTGAACACACATTCCATTTACTTCAGTACCTAGTCACAATAACTCTAGTGGTCATGAAATTCAGAAAGAAGTCTTCAGATCATGCTACCTTAACATAGTTTTTGAGTACAATAATATATTTATGCATTAGAAATTTATATTCATATTTAAAAAACCCACAAACCTATAAGTGAGGGTGTATTTCACAAGCCCTAATGAAAACCAAAAGCATAACAGCCATATGTGTGCACCAGTTAATTATCTTCTGCAGAAATAATTTTATTCAAAGTATGTGTTTAACCTAGCACAAATAACATTTCCAAAGGTGTTTAAAAATCATAGTTCTTTATTAATATAAATGGTGTAACTTCATGGTGACTTGTGTTTCTTGTTAATAGGCCGTTGTACAGTCTTTGCCAGATGTTTCCTGAAGCTGCAAGTAACAGCGTTAAGTTTGTCCTCCAAGATGCTGCACATGACATGGAAGAAATGATTGAAGTCAAAGGCCGTGCAACATTTCCAGGGCTAGACATGGTAATTAACACATTTTTTTTTAGAAAAGTCTTTTGCCTTTTCCTTTAGTGTAAAATACCAGGGTGACATTAAATCTTGTTTTGCATTTCACAGCTTATAATTCAAAATATGACACATTGCAGCTTCTGTGGGTTTTCTATGCCCTGAATCGCCTGTCTTGGAATAAACTAATATTACAGAACAGAAGCATGGCAGCAAAAATATTAATTGAGGAGAAAACCCTGTTTGATTAACTGATTTTCAGGTTTTTTATTCAGTCTTAAAATAACTGAACATTGTTTTGCCTGAGGCTACATCTACACTACAGGGGGGGGTCGATTTAAGATACGCAAATTCAGCTACGCGAATAGCGTAGCTGAATTCGACGTATCGCAGCCGACTTACCCCGCTGTGACGACGGCGGCAAAATCGACCTCCGCGGCTTCCCGTCGACGGCTCTTACTCCCACCTTCGCTGGTGGAGTAAGAGCGTCGATTCGGGGATCGATTGTCGCGTCCTGACGGGACGCGATAAATCGATCCCCGAGAGGTCGATTTCTACCCGCCGATTCAGGCGGGTAGTGTAGACCAGGCCTGAGACTTGAGTGTAGGATTCTGTGTGTTTCCTGCAACACTTGATAACATTGCTAAAATTACTGCCACCTAGAGCAAGGTTGTCCTTTCTATCTTTGATCAAATGAAAAAAAAATTTCTCAGTTAAATAAACTGTTTAAAATAAAAAGTCTCCACAGAGATTTAGTATCCTACAGTGCAAAAACTTTTCTGCATCATTAACAAACAGAACTGTGGATGTAATACAACATTTTTTTTTTAAGATGTAGATATAATAGACAATAAATTAGGGACCTTGGAATGAAATAGTTGAGCGTCGCTCTTTATTAGTGCTTCACAGTTCTATTGGCTATCCTAAATCTATGAATAGACTTTCTTCCAAACTATAGGCAATTGGCTATTTGAGAATTCAGGATGGGATGCATTTAAAATAGTGACAAGCTATTTTCATGTTTGATAACATGCTTAAAGGACAAGCTATAAGTCAATGTTTGATTCGAAGGGAACTGCTTGCCTCATCTCTCCAAGCTTAATGGAGTAGTACAAGAGTGAAACAGACTAAGAGGAGACAATTAGCAGGTTTAAGAGATTTTAAAGATTAGGTAGGTTGGTTTTTCTCGAGTCGTTATTCCAATATGGTTTGGGCAGTGCTTGTGGATGCATCATGGAAGACTGTATCCACTTCTAGCTTCTACATTTACTATGTCACTGTCACAGTTACCAGGTTAACTGAACCTCTGACCTCTTCTGATCTTTTGGGATGGAATTCTTAGACTGGGACATAGGTTGAAGTCCTCTCTGATCAACCATGATTGCCTCAGCAGGCCTGATTTATCTTCAGTGCTTGCAGTTCATTTCGCTCTGAGATCCAGTAACCAAACAGCCTTCTTAGAGCAAAGTATTATTTATTTAGAACAAAAGCATTGTAGAGAAAACTATCCATCTTCCATATAGGAATCCTGGTAGGTCTGAGCTTCCGAACCTTCCGATACCAACAGGGTGTGGGTCTCTTCTCTTAACTCACCAAACAGTTCTCTGTCCAGCTTCAAGGAGAGTGCTCTTTAAAAGCTGTTTAGTCCTTTTTGATCACCCACATTGTCTTTCAAATTTGTGCCATGATGTCCTTATCTGGGGAGCCATTGTATTGCCTGTTTGTTCTTATAACAGCTCCCATTGAAGTAAAGCAATATAAACACATAATAAATATTCCACTGCTCCAATATGTTGTACAGACTATCTCAGTAACTAGGTTACATATCAATTATTACTTCTCAGTATTCTTGAGATTACTACATAGCAGTTCCACGTCGAGAGTCACATTATATGTAAAACCAATTATGATACTCAGAATGTTATTTACTGTATTCTAACTTCTTAATCTGTTTTATTCTTTTTTCAGCTCATTTATTTGAAAATTACTGCAATACTGTTTCCTACCTCTGACTTCTGGCACCCAGTAGTAACACCTGCATTGGTATATATGAGTCAGTTACTTACTAAGGTATGTCTGTAATATGTTACTTCAGTATAAGGCTTCAATCTTTCCATTTCTTTCTTATGCTCCAATTTAAAATGCAATGAGATTAAGATATATATTTAGAACTTTTTTGAAAGAATAGCTAGGAATATGTTTTGGTAGAATGTTATATCAGTAATTGTCAGGAAAATATTTTTGGTTGAGAAGTCAAGTCTCACTTAGAGTAAAGCCTTACTCTTACAAGATCACATCCACTGAGTTGTCATACAAAAACTCCACACTTGAACTTGAGTGCCTAGTATTAAATGAGGATGTTGCTATAACAGGCATCATAGAAACTTGGTTGAACAATGATAATCAGTGGGACACGGTAATGCCAGGGAACAAAATTTATATGACAGAATAGTTCATGCTATTGGGGGAGTGGCATTGTGTGTGAAATAAAGTAGAGTAAAATATAGAAAAATCACAAATGAATCAAACTGTGCCATAGAATCTCTTATGTCTAGAAATTCCATACTTGAATAATAAGAGCATAGCAGTATGAATATACTATCAACCAGTTGACCAGGATGGTGATTATGAAATGCTCAGGAAGATTAGGGAGGCTACAAAAATAGAAAACCTAATAATAATGGGGGATTTCTACTATCCCCATATTGACTGGGGTCAGACGGATGCAGAGATAAAATTTCTAAACGCCACTAATGACTGCTTCTTGGAGCAGCTTGTCTTGGAACCCACAAGGAGAGAGGCAATTCTTGATTTAGTCCTAAGTGTAGCAGAGGATCTGTCCAAGGTGAATATAGCTGAACCACTTGGTAATAGCGACCATAATGTAATTAAATTGAACATCTTTGTAGGGGGGAAAATACCAAAGAAACCCACCAAAATAGCATTTAATTTCAAAAAGGTAACTACACAAAAATGAGGAAGCTAGTTAAACGGAAATTAAAAGAAACAATCACAGGAGTGAAATGCCTGCAAGCTGAATGGAAACCATTTAAGAACATCATAATAGAGGCTCAAACTAAATGTATACCCCTATGACATTTCAGGGTACAATCCAGACCAGTGGGAGGTTGTGTCACCACCTGCCCTGCAACCTGGGATGTGTCACAGTGATTTGCTGTTGTAGCTTTCAACCTGGGCCCCTCACAAACATCCAAACAGCTTGTAGGTCACACCCTGAGTGCCTGTGTATAGCTGCAGCATGCCAGCACGCTCCAGTTACGCTGTGGATTTCACCAGTCTTGATTATCATTTACAGAGTGACCGCAATAACTTCCAGTCCTGAATTTTCCCCCAAAAGGTGTGTTGTGCTTTGTCCAGCTCTTTCCTTGACAGTTCAGAAATTTTAGGTCAGTTGCCCCAGTAACAGAACAATATCCAACAGTTTGCTACTTTAAATGGAGTTACCCAAACAATTCAGTTTAAATGCAGCACTGGATTAGTTAGATAAACTTGTTTTATTCTTTAATCAAAGTACAAAGAGAGAGTTTGTGAGTACAAGTACAAGGCATTAAAGTCAGAAATGCTTACAAGACAAAGATAAAATGCTTTCTAGTACTAAAACTTAACAAACTAGACTTTGTTCAAGGTGGAATTGTTACCACATGCTCCCAGCAACAGGTCTGACCAAATTTCAGGTCAGGATCTCTCCCAAAGTCAAATGGCTATTTCTTTTGCCTTAGGTGAAAGATGGATAGGGGAGAGATACCTTGGGGGGTGTTTTTGTCCCTCATTTCTATAGTCCAGTTCCTTTTTAAAATGCATTTTCTGTGGCCTACCCCTAAATCAGGGGTCGGCAACCTTCAGCAGGCAGCCCTTCAGGGTAATCCACTGGCGGGCCACGAGACATATTTTTTACGTTGACTGTCCGCAGGCATGGCCCCCTGCAGCTCCCAGTGGCTGCAGTTCGCCATTCCCGGCCAATGGGAGCTGCAGGAGGCCGTACCTGTGGACAGTTAACATAAACAAAATGTCTCGCGGTGCACCAGCGGATTACCTTGATGGGCCATGTGCCAAAGGTTGCTGAACCCTGCCCTAGCTAAACTTTATTTCCGCTGTGAGGATGGAGACAGGGAGGCACATGGTGAAAGAGAATCCATGCTATTGTTTGCTAAAATGCAGATCTGTTTGTTCTGGTTACCCTTCCTTACTAAACAATGGCCACTTGACAGGTGATTGCCCATCAACTTTCATCACACCTGGCTAGAGGTGTCTGCTTGTCTTTTGTCTGTGAGGAACCAGTTTATCCGCTTCCCAGATTTGTCTGGTAACCACAGTTGTTATCATTTCAGATTATATTCATAACTTTACATATAGTGTTGCTACATACATTTCACCATGATATTACTGACCAGTGAGTTTAGTTTTCAAATAATACCTCACAAAGCATAATTTGTACATATTATTACAATAGTGTGTAGGCTGTGAATACTCGGGTGAATTTGGTCACAACCCCAAATTAAAAAACAACAGAGGACAAAAAAAAAATGCCACCATCGCTAAACCACTGAGTAAAAGAGGTGTTTAGAGGCAAAAAGGCATCCTTTAAAAATTGGAAGTCCAATCCTACTGAGGAAAATAGAAAGGAGCATAAGCTCTGGAAAGTCAAGTGTAAAAGTATAATTAGGCAGGCCAAAAAATAATTAGAAGAGCTACTTCCAACTATAGCAAAAGACACAAAAACTAACAGCAAACATTTTTAAGTACATCAGAAGCAGGAAGTCTGCCAAACTGTCAGTGGGGCCACTGGACAATTAAGGTGCTAAAGGAGTTTTCAAGGAAGAAAAGGGCATTGCAGAGAAACTAAATGAATTCTTTGCATCGTTCTTCATTGGAGAGGATGGGGGTGAGATCCCATTCTTTTTAGGTGACACGTCTGAGAAACTGTCCAGGACAGAGGTGTCGGTAGAAAACATCGTGGAACAAATTGATAAATTAAACAGTAATAAGTCACCAGGACCAGTTGGTATTCACCCAAGAGTTCTGAAGGAACTCAAATATGAAATTGCAGAACTGCTAACTATGGTAGGTTATTATCTTATCAGGTTTCAGAGTGGTAGCCATGTTAGTCTGTATCAGCAAAAACAAGGAGTCCTTGTGGCACCTTAGAGACTAACAAATTTATCTGGGCATAAGCTTTCGTGGGCTAAAACCCACTTCATCAGATGCATGGAGTGGAAAATACAGTAGGGAGGTATACATTCACAGCATATGAAAAGATGGGAGTTGCCTTACCAAGTTGCCTTACCTTAATTGAATTGGCTCGTTAGCACTGACCCCCCACTTGGTAAGGCAACTCCAATCTTTTCATATGCTGTGTATTTATCCCTACTGTATTTTCCACTCCATGCATCTGTTGAAGTGGGTTTTCTACTGACACCTCCGTCCTGGACAGTACATCAGAAGCAGGAAGCCTGCTAAACAATCAGTGGGGCCCCTACTGTATTTTCCACTCCATGCATCTGATGAAGTGGGTTTTCTACTGACACCTCCGTCCTGGACAGTACATCAGAAGCAGGAAGCCTGCTAAACAACCAGTGGGGCCCCTGGACAATCGAGATAAAAAAGGAGCACTTAACGACGATAAAGTAATTGCGGAGAAACTAAATGAATTCTTTTGCTTCGGTCTTCATGGCTGAGGATGTTAGGGAGATTCCCAAACCTGAGCCGTCCTTTGTAGGTGACAAATCTGAGGAATTGTCACAGATTGAAGTGTCATAGAGGAGGTTTTGGAATTAATTGATAAACTTAACAGTAACGAGTCACCAGGACCAGATGGCATTCACCCAAGAGTTCTGAAAGAACTCAAATGTGAAATTGTGGAACTATTAGCTATGGTTTGTAACCTGTCCTTTTAAATCAGCTTCTGTACCCAGTGACTGGAAGATAACTAATGTAACGCCAATATTTAAAAAGGGCTCTAGAGGTGATCCCAGCAATTACAGACCGGTAAGTCTAACGTCCGTACTGGGCAAATTAGTTGAAACAGTAGTAAAGAATAAAATTGTCAGACACATAGAAGAACATAACTTGTTGGGCAAAAGTCAACATGGTTTCTGTAAAGGGAAATCATGCCTTACTAATCTATTAGAGTTCTTTGAAGGGGTCAACAAACATGTGGACAAAGGGGATCCAGTGGACATAGGGTACTTAGATTTCCAGAAAGCCTTTGACAAGGTCCCTCACCAAAGGCTCTTACGTAAATTAAGTTGTCATGGGATAAGCGGGAAGATCCTTTCATGGATTGAGAACTGGTTAAAAGACAGGGAACAAAGGGTAGGAATAAATGGTAAATTTTCAGAATGGAGAGGGGTAACTAGTGGTGTTCCCCAAGGGTCAGTCCTAGGACCAGTCCTATTCAACTTATTCATAAATGATCTGGAGAAAGGGGTAAACAGGGAGGTGGCAAAGTTTGCAGACGATACTAAACTGCTCAAGATAGTTAAGACCAAAGCAGACTGTGAAGAACTTCAAAAAGATCTCACAAAACTAAATGATTGGGTAACAAAATGTCAAATGAAATTTAATGTGGATAAATGTAAAGTAATACACATTGGAAAAAGTAACCCCAACTATACATACAATATGATGGGGGCTAATTTAGCTACAGCTAATCAGGAAAGAGATCTTAGAGTCATCGTGGATAGTTCTCTGAAGACGTCCACGCAGTGTGCAGCGGCAGTCAAAAAAGCAAACAGGATGTTAGGAATCATTAAAAAAGGGATAGAGAATAAGACGGAGAATATCTTATTGCCCTTATATAAATCCATGGTACGCCCACATCTTGAATACTGTGTACAGATGTGATCTCCTCATCTCAAAAAAGATATACTGGCATTAGAAAAGGTTTAGAGAAGGGCAACTAAAATGATTAGGGGTTTGGAACGGGTCCCATATGAGGAGAGAATAAAGAGGCTAGGACTTTTCAGCTTGGAAAAGAGGAGACTAAGGGGGGATATGATAGAGGTATATACAATCATGAGTGGTGTGGAGAAAGTGAATAAGGAAAAGTTATTTACTTGTTCCCATAATATAAGAACTAGGGGCCACCAAATGAAATTAATGGGCAGCAGGTTTAAAACAAATAAAAGGACGTTCTTCTTCACACAGCGCACAGTCAACTTGTGGAACTCCTTGCCTTAGGAGGTTGTGAAGGCTAGGACTATAACAGGGTTTAAAAGAGAACTAGATAAATTTATGGAGGTTAAGTCCATCAATGGCTATTAGCCAGGATGGGTAAGGAATGGTGTCCCTAGCCTCTGTTTGTCAGAGGGTGGAGATGGATGGCAGGAGAGAGATCACTTGATCATTACCTGTTAGGTTCACTCCCTCTGGGGCACCTGGCATTGGCCACTTTCAGCAGACAGAATACTGGGCTGGATGGACCTTTGGTCTGACCCAGTATGGCCATTCTTACGTTCTAATAATCGGTCAGTTTTCACAATGGAAAGTGGTAAACAGAGGGGGGTCTCCAAGGATCTGTACTGGAACTTGTGCTGTTCAACATATTCATAAATGATCTGGAAAAAAGGGTGAACAGTGAGGTGACAAAGTTTATAGATAATACAAAATTACTCAAGATAGTTAAGTCCGAAGCAGACTGCAAAGAGTTACAAAGGGATCTCTTAAAACTAGGTGACTGGGCAAGAAAATGGCAGATGAAATCCAGTGTTGATAAATGTAGAGTAATGCACCTTGGAAAACATAATCCAGTACATACAAAATGATGGGTTCTAAATTAGTTGTTACCACTCAAGAAAGAGATCTTGAAGTCATGGATAGTTCTCTGAAAACATTTGCTCAATGTGCAGCAGCAGTCAAAAAAGCTAACAGTGTTGGCAACCATTAGGAAAGTTATAGATAATAAGGCAGAAAATATCATCAGGCCACTATATAAATCGCTGATATGCGCACATCTTGAATACTGTATGCAGTTCTGGTTGCCCCATCCCAAAAGCGATATATTAAGATTGGAAAGGGTACAGAGAGAGGCAACAGAGCCAATTAGAGGGGAGATTAAAAAGAGAGACTGTTCAGCTTAGAAAAGAGACAACTAAGGGGGAGATATGATAAGAGTTCTATAAAATCATGAGTGGTTTGGAGAAAGTGAATAGGGATGTGTTATTTATCCCGTCACATAACAAAAGAACCAGAGGTGCTCAATGAAATTAATAGGCAGCAGGTGTAAAACAAACATAAGGAAGTACTTCTTCACACAACATACAGTCAACGTATGGAACTTGTTGCCAGAAGTTGTTGTGAACGCCAAAAGTATAAGTAGGTTCAAAAAAGAATTAGATAAGTTCTTGGAGGATAGGTGCATCAATTATTATTACCCAAGATGGTCAGGGACGGAACCCCATGCTCTGGGTGTCCCTAAATATCTAATTTCCAGAAGCTGGGACTAGACAACAGAAAATGGATCACCTGATAATTGCCCTGTTCTGTTCATTCCCACTGAAGCATCTGGCATTGGTTGCTGTCAGAAGACAGGATACTGGGCTAGATGGACCATTGGTCTGACCCAGTATAGCCATTCTTTTGTTAGTATATAAAGTCTATGAGAGTCATGGAATACAAGTGGGTACATGAATCCTATTAATTAGTGATGCTATCTTCCATATATGCTAATAGCTCTTATTTAAGAGAGACAGTTGATTTTATTTATAAAATATCTATTCTGTCCCTCCAGAACTTGCCTAACTACATTGAAATATATTGAACAAAAGTGTCTCAATTTTCAATCCTAAAGCCCTATTTATATAATTGAAATGTCCAGATTCAGTTGCTCCTATCTCATCTGAGGTGCAGAGTTTCTTTGAAATCTGGTTGTTCTTTAGTTCCTTTCTAAAAGTGGACATCACACCATTGCGATGAAAACTGTAGGACCTACATTTAACAACAGACAAGCAAATAATAGAATAAGTATATCAGAAACAAGGCAAGATATAAAAAGGAAGGTTTCAGAGTAGCAGCCGTGTTAGTCTGTATCCGCAAAAATAACAGGAGTACTTGTGGCACCTTAGAGACTAACAAATTTATTAGAGCATAAGCTTTCGTGGGCTACAACCCACTTCTGGATTGCATCCGAAGAAGTGGGTTGTAGCCCACGAAAGCTTATGCTCTAATAAATTTGTTAGTCTCTAAGGTGCCACAAGTACTCCTGTTATTTTTATAAAAAGGAAGTAATTCTTGTTGGGCGTTAGTGCCCTCTAGTGGTTAAAGTAGTTTTGGCAAGGTTTCTACTGAATGCTGCACATCCTCCCGTCAATGAGATAAGGTGTCAAATTTTACTAGGGAGCAGCAACATGTATTAAAAATGACCCCAGCAAAAAATGTATTAGGTAATTTTTTAAAAGCTGCTAAAAATGACCAGTTGTTTAGATCATACATTTTTGTGAAACTTATTAAAATCTCTCTATCAGAGGTTATTATTTTTGCTCATGGCATAAAGCCATAATTTTCATACTAATATGTTAATGCAGGGTTTTTTTTATTTTTTGTTAGTGCCAAGTCATGACACTACAAGATGTTGTTAAAGGATTGTTTGTGTGCTGTTTGTTCCTGGAATATGTATCACTGTCTCAAAGATTCATACCAGAACTTATCAATTTCCTCGTTGGAATACTTCACTTATCTATACCTCAAAAACGACCACAGGGTAAGTTTGCTTGGAGTGATAAATATGAATGTGCATTGTTTTTATACTTCAAGCTTCCTTGCAATTAAAAATTCCACCTTGAGAGCTTTATGTTTCAAATGAAAGACCAAGTCATCTCCTAGATAGATCTCCTGAGCTGACCAGGAAACTAAGCTCTCAAATGCTGCAGTTCCCAGGAGATCCACCAGACACAAGCGCCATCTGCATGAAAACCGCCTTCTTCCACACTGCTTCCCAGCCCCCATAGAAAAACAGCTCCTTCCCCTTTGGGCACCACGGTATAGTGAGGAAACGAGTGTGAGTTAATGCTGTTAAAGTTCATTTCTGTGGAGTTGTGGGGGTAGCAATTGATGCTGTAGACTGCAGTTGATGCTACCCCCTCCTGACCTGATAACCAGAATGCCAAAAGAACTGCAGTGGGGCTTCCATGCAATCAGGATACAAGGGAGGTGTATGCCACAAAGCTGATACTCTTCCTCCTTGCATACCTGTCTGGATTTGCCTCCCCTTGCACTCATATTAACAGAGGGGACAGTCTGGCCTGTAATGTAGAGCAATCTTCATATTTAGCACTTTTCGACAACATCATTTAATGAATACCATGTAGACTAAGACTGTCTCTTTAATTTGGCCTTTTCTACTTGCTCATGATTTCCCTGCCAGCCTCTCTCTTTCTCTGGGCACTCTTCCTCAGTGCCCCATTTCTAGGTTAAAAAATGACGTTTTTTTCTTTGTCAGGGAATTTAGTGACAGTAATTCACCTATAAGGGGAAGAGGAGAGTTGTTGCCAAATCATGGAAATCAAATGCTTGCTTGCAATACCTTCTCCATTGTTCAAACTTTGATATGATTTATCGTCTATAGGTCTGTAAATTGTTACCAGTGTGAAACTTCCCTACAAGTACTGCTGGTTTCTAATTATGTGTGTGGTGAGGGAAAGTTAAATAAAATGTCTGTTAGTGGTACAGCAACACTCACCTTATAGATATTAATTACTTCCACATAGAATATCACAGTAGAACTACTGAGATATTTGCTGTGCAATTCAATATGGCTTTGGCACGTACCTGCCAAATACTTGCTTCGTATGATTTCCTGGCAGCTTGGTTGTCTGTTGACACAGGATATTTAAAGATGAGTTCACACCAAATTTTGTGATACATATTGATATGCTATCATACCAATAAATTCCTTGACATTTCTTTTTAACAGCTAGTAACATAATTTAATATAACTCCATTATTTTAACATTGAGGGCCTGATCCATCTGCCTTTCCTGTGAGGAAGTGATATGGAACAGATCCTAAGAAAAGACTGAGAGAGCATGTCTCAAATGCAGATTCAGATGTACTTAAGGCTTTAGAAAAAACTGTTCCCCTTTAAAAAAAAAAAAAAAAAAAAAAAAAGTCCATTGTTCTTCCTTTGGGGGAGAAGTGTCATTTTTAGGCAGGTAGCCTTTGGTAACATATTGATCAAACATGCAGGTAGAATAAATACTGTCTGCCATTCTCTTAGAAGTAGAGCAGATAAGTATAACTTAAACATTCAGGCCCTGATCCTGTGGACAGTTGTGCACATGCTTTATTTCACTACCAGGAGTAGTCGCATTGACTTACTGGTACTACACACAGTAGTAAAGTTAAGGATGAGCATTTGCAGGATTGGGGCCTTAAAACCAAAACCTCATCTATCTTTACCTCCTGAGTCATTTTTGTACTTTCAGGGCAGAGAGACTCTTGCATACGTCTAAAAAGCCATTTGCATCAATGTCAATATAATATATAAATAACTTAATAAAATTATTTTTATTTTTGTTGCTAAAAGGTTTTGAAATGAGCTCCTTTCTAAGCCTGCAGGGCTTAAAAACATGTTCATTGCACAGATTTATTTTTCTTTATCAGGATTGGCAATTTCCCAGGGAGAACTAGTTTAGGACTGGGTGCTGGTAAATACTGGCTTAAAGCCAGTTTAAACCAGGAAACTGGGGGAAATTATTGCATCATTATCCAGCAAGTTCAGCAAGCATAGAACAATTTTTTTCAAACTTTGGATACATCCATTCAGAACTGAGGAACAGTTTTGGTCTAACCACTGTGTCAAAGTTGGATTTCTGCTACAGAATGCTACATGACCAAATGGCCCTGGACTGGTAGTCGGCAACTCTGCAGGCTTCTGATTGCTTAATGCTTCAAGCCTACAACTCTGCATTATTGTCATTTTCATATAATGAAATATCTTTGACTTTTGTTTATATAATATTGAAAACTGAAATATGAGTCATGACAGATATAACTTCCTTGAGAAAATACCGAATCAAAATGCATAGAAATTCCGATGTGCAGTATTATAATTACATATATTCGTATTACACCCACTGCAGTTTTACTTTAATTTAAGGTTGTACAAATAAAATCTATGAATCTCTGGTTAATTTGACTATGTAACTAAAACTAAGTGTAGTGCGGTATGCATTAATTAAACCGATTTTAACCTAGCAAATTCCTTAAACTGGGGCTAATTAGTTTTTCACTGGGCGGCAAAAACTGTGATTTAACCTGGTAAAAAACACATCTGGTAAATACCATGCCATCCCAGTTTTTTAGATAACCACATCAAACTAACCTTTCTGATTCTCCCCTAGCTGTGAAACTTTTCCTGACACCACTATCCCTACTGGTTTGCAAGTTCCCTCTTCCAGCTGATCTCTTATTCTAGTCCCTACAGGTGCCACTGTCTTTCTCTCCTACCCCCGCTGACTTTACCATTGGCCTAATGTTTTGTAAAAAGATTAGCATTGCGTATATTTGAAATAGCCTAATTTTAATAAAGGATCTTTATAAAACTATAAATTTTCTATAAATCAACTTTTTCCTGTCTTAAGACTAAGTTTTTTTATTTTGAGAACTAATCTGTATATAACCGTTGTAACTGGTTTTTTAGGCTATATTCTAGTGCATCCTTTCAGACCAGCAGGAAAAAATTCAGACTTACTCTTGGTCTGTGATAAGAAGGATATGGAGACCTGGAAAAAGCAAAATCTGCCACTCAGTATTGTGACTAGATTAAAGGAAAGCAGCAAAACAGAAATGAATCATTTCAGGTATGTGAAGAATATGTAAGGGGAAACTCCAAGTTATTTCTTGTGTAACTTCGGTGACAGTGTTCTGTCAAGCATGTTACCTTCTAGGATAAAAGCAGAGGGTGGACAACTGTAATAAATTATTTTCATCATATGGTTCTTGTAGCATATTAAATAACAAAATATACCATTCTTAGGGTCTGATGCTGCAAAGTGCAGAGCACTTTCTGTGGGTGCTAAGCACCCCCAACTCTTTTTGGCTTCCTTGAGATTTGAGGATGCTTAGCACCCCACAGGAGTTGCTAAACATTTTGAAGGGTCAGACCCTTAAGCAGCAAATAAATCTTGATTACATGCAAAAATAACCACATCAAAAGAACATTATTAAGATCGCAAAGTCAGGCGCTCAGAAGTTATGAGATTCAGCCCAGTTGTGGATATGCATTGTGATTCATTGTTCAGTTACATGATCACATTCTGTTTTTCCACAGTCCGAGCCTTATTCAGTGCACAGAATGGATTATATTTATTTAATGAGCAGCTACTGAATAGTTTCTCCTCGTTGTTCCTTGTGTGGCCATTGGCCTTATTTACTGCACACTATTCAGATCCTACTCTGAAGACAGAATTATTAATTTCTTCCTGGGCTTTTCTATGGCACTCATCACTATAATATCTGAGTGCTTCACAAACATCAATGAATGTATCTTCACAAAATCCTTGTGAAGTAAGGGAGTGATATTATCCCCATTTTACAGGCAGGGAACTAAGGCACGGAGATTAAGGTCAAAAGTTTCCACTAATTTTTGGTGCCAATTTGAGATTCCTGGGACCTGACTTTTTGGAGTATGTTATAGCACTTTATATGCTCAAAGCATCGCTCCTACTGACTTCAGTTGCAGCTGTGAGGGCTCAGTATAGCTGCAGATCTGTTCTCAGGGCGGGGGCAGTGCCTGGAACCCCATGTTTCCCCCCTCTCCTCCCCCGGAGCCGGACCCGCTGCTGGCCACTTCTGGGGGTGTGGCGTGGTGTTGGAACAGGTAGGGACTAGCCTGCCTTAGCCGGGCAGCACCGCTGACGGGACTTTTAATGGCCCGGTTGGCGGTGCTGACCAGAGCTGCCGTGACCCAGTGCCTTACATTCCACGACCCAGTACTGAGTCGCGACCCACAGTTTGAAAACCACTGATCTAGTCTGACCTGCACATTGCAGGTCACACAGAACCTCACCCACCCACTTCTGTAATAGAGCCCTACCCTCTGGCTGAGTTACTGAAGTTCTCAAATAGTGATTTAAAGACTTCGTTACAGAGAATCCACCATTTACACTAGTTTAAACCTGCAAGTAATCTGTGCCCAGTGCTGCAGAGGAAGGCGAAAAACCCACAAGGTCTCTGCCAATCTGACCTGGGGTGAAATTCCTTCCCAATCCCAAATGTGGCAATCAGTTAGACCCTGAGCATGTGGGCAAGACCTACTAGGCAGATACCTGGGAAATAATTCTCTGTAGTAACTCAGATCCCTCCCCATCTAGTATCCCATCGTACCATCCCCTTGCCCATGTCTCCCCACTCACTGTCTCCCTGTCCCAGTCACTTTGCACAGCAAGTCTTAGTTCTTCTTCTGCACCCTGGCTCCTGGTTGGATCTGTCTCCCTTCCTCCCCCCTCCTTACCCAATTGCCCATACATATGCTCTGGTTCCTAGTCCCAAGCACACACACCCTGTCTCCTCCCCACCCCAGCCAACTGTCTCTCATCCCCCCCGCCCCCGCTGCCATTTTCTTCTCTGACTTCCAATCCTAGTCGTCTTGCCCAACCAGTGCCAGCCTCCCCCATCTCTCCAGTCCTTGTCTCACCAGACCTCTTGTCCCCTAGTCTCCAGTCCTTGTCTCACCAGACCTCTTGTCCCCTATCTAGTCCTTTCCTTCCCCTCAGTCCTGCTGTTGTTCCCTCTGCCTTTAAATTAGACAGCTTTCTGTTCCATGTTGCCTGAGTGCCAGGGAACATTGAGAGTTTAGGAGAGATACATTCCCTGCTCTCACTTCCAGCCCTTGACATCCCTCTGGTTGGGAGCAGTCATTGTAGGGAAAGCTGGGCTTTGCCGTGTATAGCCCCAAGCTGGAGCATGCTCATTCACTCTGTGGGGATGGCACATGTGGAGTCCTGTCAGCATTAGAAGATGTGAGGGGATGGAGCCTGCTCAGTTGCTCTGTGTGAGGATGGTACATGCATAGTGTAGTCAGCACTAGGAGTTCTGGGAAGCTTGAGCCATGCTCAGTCAAGATGGAATCTTCAGAAATTTAGCTACTAAAATTGAAGTCTCTACTGAGCATGTGCAAACTGAATTTTTTCAGAGGCTTTTAACTTGGCCAGTTTTGGGTGATTTTTCACAAAGATGGCAAAAGGCACAACCCTGACACAAAAGGCAACCTATGCCAAATTTTAAGTGCCTCCTCCAAAACATGAGGACACTAGAGCTTTTCAAAGAAAAGGTTGCAAGAATATTTTACCATGGGCAAAGCAAGATATTTTTTCTAGCCTTATTCATGAAAATGATTGGTTTCAGAGTAGCAGCCGTGTTAATAAATCTGTTAATAAAAAAACAAACAAACCCCAAAGCAAAACAAAAAAAATTAGCCTGAGGCATGCAGAAATGAGAAGAGAAAATTTGGCAGTTATAAGCAGCAGAAAACAAGATCTCATTAAGGTTGCCTGACCCTTCTCATTAAAATAGGTGGCACTATCAGCCCTGCCTATAATTCATTTAGTTTGAAGCTCTTGAAACTTTGATCTGCATATTCTAATTATACAATAAAATTATTGCAGATAACGTTTTAACATGGCTGTGTACATCTCTCTAACAGGTTATCATGTCTAGCCGTGTGTTTGGATCTCATTAAGAAATGTGCAGCTTTGTATGAATCTTTGTCATCCTTCCATGAAATAATGCAACCCATCAGAGTACTTCTTACAGAACATATACCAGTGAGTGAATACCCTAAACAACTGCAGGTAAATGTTCCCCAAAAAACTAATTGCTGATGTAGAAGTTAGTAAATTCTGGGGTCTGAATATGTGCTAACAAAAAACGTAAAGCTAATTAAAAATAAAAACAAAGTGAAATATTTTTTCAAAGGCCAAGCATGTTATCTTTTTAGGATTTGGTGTGCAGATATCTGGGGTATGAATCTATGATAGACTAGCCTGCTGCACCCTAAGTGCCTATGTGGTTCCTGCTGCTGCACACTAAAAATTCTGTAAGGCACATTGATCTACTACTGTTATACTGTAAGTTGGTCTATAGACAAGCCCTTAGACAATTTGAAGACTAAATCGGTGTTTCTCTGGAAAAGTTGGTGTGTGTACATAATGTTTTGGATGGATATTTTTCATGGTGCAGCCAAACCCGCCTTTTTGCAATGTTCCCTCTAATTTTTTACATCCATGTGCAGAATGAATTTTGTTATGTGCACCAATATGGAGGTGATGTGTGGCAGGGGTGGGGCTGAGGGGTTCGGAGTGTGGAAGGGGTCTCAAGGCTGGGCTCTGGGGTGGGGCCAGGAATAAGGGGGGTTCGGAGTGCGGGACGGGGCTCAGGGCTAGGGCAGAGGGTTGGGATGTGGGGGGGGTGAGGGCTCTGGCTCGGGGGGGGAATGCAGACTCTGGGGTGGGGCCGGGGATGAGGGATTCAGAGTGCGGGAGGGGGCTCAGGGCTGGGGCAGAGGGTTGGGATGCGGGGGGGGGGGGTGAGGGCTCTGGGGTGGGGCTGGGGATGAGGGGTTTGGGGTGCAGGCTGCCCTGGGGCTGCAGCGGGGGGAGAGGACTTCTCCCCCCCCACACACAGCCCCCTCTCGCTGCAGCAGCCTGGGGCCAGGAGAGAGGTGCCTCTCCCCTCCTACACAGCCCTTGATAGCCTGCTGCGCAGTCACGCAGCTTAGAGGGAACTTAAGTGGAGAGGGTAACATTTAAGGCATCTCCACTGTGGTAACTCTTTAAGTAGCTCCTTTTATAGGACTAGCATTCTGGCAGTGCTGTTCCTGAGGCTCTTGTATGAATCTATAAGTCACTGGTACAGTCAAACAAATGTATCAAATAAAGGAATAGATACCATGGGCATGGGTACCTTAATAAAATCAGTACACATATATATTGTCAGCTTCACCAGTTAGTTAGTTAGTTCTTTTCCAGAGATGGAAGGATAAGATGATCTGAGTGTAGCCTGACTCTCTTCTGCATTCAGTGAGGATGGACCCTCTTACTTAGCAGTAGCGTCCTCTCTAGCAGAAGAGGCAGCATAAAGTACACCTCTACCACGATATAACACTACCCGATATAATACGAATTTGGATATAACGTGGTAAAGCAGCGCTCCGGGGGGGCGGGGCTGCGCACTCCGGCAGATCAAAGCAAGTTCGATATAGCGCGGTTTCACCTATAACACGGTAAGATTTTTTTGGATCCCAAGGACAGCGTTATATCGGGGTAGAGTGTATGTTAGAGAATAAGCTGTAATGTCGATGGCATGGAAAGGCTATGTTAGAGTCACAAAATTTAACCCTTAGAGCAATGAATATTCAGCCTTAAAGTTTTAAGTTATAGACTCATAGACTCATAGACTTTAAGGTCAGAAGGGACCAATATGGTCATCTAGTCTGACCTCCCGCATGATGCAGGCCACAAAAGCTGACCCACCCACAACAGAATCCTCCAGCCTGCGACCCCTGCCCTATTCTGCGGAGGAAGGCGAAAAACCTCCAGGGCCTCTGCCAATCTACCCTGGAGGAAAATTCCTTCCCGACCCCAAATATGGCGATCAGTAGAACCCCGAGCATACAGGCAAGATTCTACAGCCGGACCCTCATTTTACCCGCGATGGCACGTTAATGCTTAATTGACTAAAATCACGTTATCCCATCAAACCATTCCCTCCATAAACTTATCAAGCCTAATCTTGAAGCCAGAGAGGTCTTTCGCCCCCACCGTTTCCCTCGGAAGGCTGTTCCAAAATTTCACCCCTCTGACGGTTAGAAACCTTTGTCTAATTTCAAGCCTAAACTTCCCCACGGCCAGTTTATATCCATTCGTTCTCGTGTCCACATTACTACTGAGCTGAAATAGTTCCTCTCCCTCCTTGGTATTAATCCCTTTGATATATTTAAAGAGAGCAATCATATCCCCCCTCAGCCTTCTTTTGGTTAGGCTAAACAAACCGAGCTCCTCGAGTCTCCTTTCATACGACAGGTTTTCCATTCCTCGGATCATCCTAGTGGCCCTTCTCTGTACCCGTTCCAGTTTGAGTTCATCCTTTTTAAACATGGGAGACCAGAACTGCACACAGTACTCCAAATGAGGTCTCACCAGCGCCTTGTATAACGGAAGCAGCACCTCCCTGTCCCTACTAGAAATACCTCGCCTAACGCATCCCAAGATCGCATTAGCTTTTTTCACAGCCACGTCACATTGCCGACTCATAGTCATCCTGCGATCAACCAGGACTCCGAGGTCCTTCTCCTCCTCCGTCACTTCCAACCTATGCGGCCCTAACTTATAACTAAAATTCTTGTTAGTCATCCCTAAATGCATCACCTTACACTTCTCACTATTAAATCTCATCCTATTATTGTTACTCCAATTTACAAGGTCATCCAAGTCTCCCTGCAGAATATCCCGATCCTTCTCCAAATTGGCAATACCTCCCAACTTTGTGTCATCCGCAAACTTTATCAGCCCACTCCTACATTCGGTTCCGAGGTCAGTAATGAATAGATTAAATAAAATAGGACCCAAAACCGAACCTTGAGGAACCCCACTGGTGACCTCCCTCCAACCTGACAGTTCACCTTTCAGTACTACCCGCTGCAGTCTCCCCTTTAACCAGTTCTTTATCCACCTCTGGATTTTCATATCGATCCCCATCTTTTCTAATTTAACCAATAATTCCTCGTGCGGCACAGTATCAAACGCTTTACTAAAATCGAGGTAAATTAGATCCACCGCATTTCCTTTATCTAGAAGGTCTGTTACTTTCTCAAAGTTGAGAGACAGGAGCTGAGTTAAACTAGGGTTAGTCTGTTGTCAGTCATGCCAACCTGGCCTCTTTTCTCTTTGGCCACAGACCCTTCTTGCTGTCCATCACAGCACCCCCTGTAGACCTTGGAAAGCCTTTTGAAACCAGCCAGACCTGAAGGTTTAAAATTCTTCAGGACTAGCAAATATCCTAAAGGTTAATTGTGATCTTACTAAGAGAGAAGATAGTTTGTTGAGGATGCCTTAGCCAGGAAAACATTATTCCTGAGACAGACGATAACTGGTTTGTAAAATGTGATATCTTTGATTAGCTTTTAAAACCCTAACCTCATTTGCATTTTCAGGAGTTGCATCAAAATGCTCTGAAAGAGCTAGAGGACAAAGGAAAACAGTATACCCCGTTGGTGTGTGAGAAAAAGAAGCCTGTGCCATTGAAACTGTACATGCCCAAAATTGTGAAAGTGTAAGTACAGTAATCCTTATAGAAGTGAAGAAAGCAAAACTGCAGGTTAGGCATTGAGGAGCATGGAGATAGGCTTCAGCTAAAGCCTCTTTGTCATTCTTTTCTAAATTTCCAAGCAGAGTAGGCTTCTGGAAAGTAGGAAAAACAAGGGAAATGGAGTTGCGTCTCCTACATTAGGTGCACACGCTGCCAAGGATGGACTACCCTGAGAAAGGGAAGGAGGAATCCTGAGAAATGGAGGACGGATTGTCTTGATTTATGGCTAGAGTGTAGGACTGGAAATCAGGAGATATGGAGGCTATTCCTGGCTCTCTTATTCGTTTCTCCGTCAATAATAGATTCATAGATCTTTAACGCCAGGAGGACCATTATGAGCATTTGATCTGACCTCCAACACAACATAAAACACAATCTGGGTATCTACTTTACACTGGTTCTTAATTTGGGGGGTCTGTCTAGCCTTCTCAGCTTTCCTGGATTCCCAGATTGCCACAATGGCCAGAAACACATTTTTTATGTTTGGCTGACCAAGAAATTTCACCCCTTCCTATCAGATATAGACCTTTCCACATACACATCATATGTATCTTTTTGTGTTCTGGGTTAGATTATAGCAACATCCTGATTGTACTTGGCATTAACTTTGAAAGATATTTGGTAGCTTTTACTAATACCAAATGCAGTTGCACTGTGACTGGCAAGGGCATATTACACCAATACTCTTCACTGGCTGCTGATTCATTTCCAGACAGAGACACTACTTACTATCAAATTATCTTACATGTTGGTCTCCGTTAAGAGACTGCATCTGCCCCACTATTTGCATTCATCCTAAACTCCCTCTGGCTATTTGCCGAAAGGGTGAAACAGATCATGTATCCGCCGTTCCCCCCCACACACAGACACACCTTGCCCCCCTGTAATTTATTATGAGAAATATTAACCTTAGAACACATTGTGAGACTCCATTTTTGTCCAGGTTTTCCACTAACTGCAGATGCTGACATTCTGGATTTAGCCAGCTAGTATGGTTCTCTCAGCCTCTATACTTCTGAATGTAGTGCTACATGTGGAAGGTTGCTGTGTATTGGCGCTCTGGAAAATGTTATCTGCTCTTTATCTAAATTATATAACGTAGTCAGATACTTTTGTTATGGTATCCTATAAATACGTAATTATAAGTGAGACTGTTAAGCCCTTGGTATTGAGAGTTGCCATAGGAGTGTGCAAAGACGTAGAATATCAAAAAGTAGCATCTATATAAAAGCTAGTTCCTGTAAAGTATAAAAGAGTATACTTGACATAATATATTATGCTTGTTCATACATGCATTCTAATTTCAGCCTGGAGTTTGGGAGGAAACAGGGAGGCAGCAAGGAGGAGCAGGAAAGAAAGAGGCTGATTCACAAACACAAACGTGAATTTAAAGGAGCTGTTCGGGAGATCCGGAAAGATAACCAGTTCCTGGCTAGAATGCAGCTTTCAGAAATTATGGAAAGGTAATATATGGTTACTGGCAGTGGCAGTTATGGCAGTGGAGTTACTCTGTATGCTGGCCAATGTTCACTCTTGGTCCCTGTCAGGACTGGCATGTTGGTCAGCCATATTTTGAGGTCAAAACAGTTGTCTGACAACTTGGCAGCAACCACTACAACACTTGCAATCAGAGTTACCTTATGTTTAATGCTCATCAACCGCTATATATTTTGAATGTGTTGGAATTTTGCTGTTTCATTCATATAATCACATAATGTGTATTTCTAAGTAATATATCTATAATATGTGTAATTTAAACTGTAGCAGAGGCGGTGTTTCAAAAATGCCGCTTTTTATAAATATTAAAATACATATTGTTTGGCCTATTTTAACTGATGTCAGAATAAAGATTTAAACATATGTTTGTTTTTATAGGGATTCTGATAGAAAAAGAAAAGTGAAAAATCTTTTCAATAGCCTTGCTACACAGGAAGGTGAATGGAAGGCAATGAAGCGGAAGAAGTTTAAAAATTAGACATTGACGTTCTACAACAGGAAACCCTGGGACATTATATTTTTACTTTCAGGTAAAATATAAACTGATGGATTTTGAGGAGACTTTATATCTTGGTGCATTCCTTTTGTGGAAAACACGTGCCTTCAAGAACGGTCTGAAAAAGGATTCTGATAAATTGGTTAGCTGGCTGTATTTTTTCATGTGAAAAATAAAGATAACATCCTTTTGTATTTGTTGTACTTACTATCATATTAATGAGAAATATTTTGGTGAATAGGTGTTCAGAAAACTGTACAGACTGTGCGTTCTTGACAGGAACTTCTGACCAATTCTGAGAGTCCATATTATGGTGCATTGTATGGGTATTCTAAAAAGAATCAAGTAACAGGCATAGACTTTTTTGTGTATTTTTGATACAAACGCTCCCCGGGTTACGCAAGACCTGACATATGAAAATGCGCACTTATGGAAAAAGTTCCATAAGCCAGAAATAGGATTTTCGAGTTGCGGAAATTTTTGCATAACGTACGGGTATACGTTTCCGGCTTACGCAAAATTTGAGTTACGCAAGGCTTTCCAGAACGGAACGATTGCGTAAATCGGGGGGGGCGTCTGTATTGTAAAATTGCTGACATTGAATTAGCATCACAACTATATACTACTTGGAGTTCAAGCAGTAATGTTTTAAATAGCATTTCGCTTTAGGAAAGTAGGATTCCTGTACTCTAGGTCCTAATGGAATTAGTTTGTTGACAGTTGGTGTATGGTTAAAGCCCAACATCCATTTATCAGTTCAATAACTGTTGACATTTGCTTCATATGTATTGAATCTTAATGTTGATCTCAATTTACAGTTCTAAAACTCTGTGTATCAAGGGTCAGTTAAACAGACTAGCTCAGCACCTTCATAACTATCTGATTGGCTCACAGCTTTAAATCATTTTTACATATTTCATAACAAAACAAGTTCAGTTACTTGGGTACCTGAATGACAGTTGGAAAACATTTGTACTCTATCAGCTACATTTGTGCAGAAACAAGAAGTATTTCACCCCTACTTCACTGTGTAAAGTTGGTCACTTGAATTGGATCACCATCCCAAGATTCATCACAATCTGCCTAAATCCATCCATGGCTAATTATATGTGCAGTGAAGAAATCTATAATTACTTTCCAGTTTCAAAATACTTAAAGTTGTTCTAAAGAAGAGGCTAAGGGTTCTAAAGAACCTCTGCAAAATTAAACCATTTTTACTTCACAGCTGCACAAACATGAAACCCTTAAAGTGCAGCTTTAAACTTACTGTTAGCCCTACAGAGCCAGCAGAGCAGTGGGAGAGTGAGTTGGATTCTTTTCTATATGTATCATTCATAGATTTGTTCCCTTAGGACCACTCGTGTGTGAAGCTACTCATATGCGCAATGCTTTGCTGGGTCAGGGCTTAAATTCCAGTAGGAAGGCCAGATTCTAGCCTCAGATCCCTCTATGCAATCTGATTCTTTTCTGTCTACATATTTATACCATACTTTTCACAATGGCATCTAGAATCCAGATGGATCTCCCTACACATAAGCATACAGTCTTCTTTCTTCTCCCCTTTTAAAAACCTGAAAACTAATTTTTTCCAAGATTCTGCACTCAGCTATACCTGTACATAAGGACAATGTTGCACAGGGGATGTCAACATTGGTCCTGCAGGATTTTTATTAATGGTGGTGACGTATATGAGCCAGAAAAAATACAGCTTATCCTTTAAATGCCAAGTTGAGTTTGCTACTGGTTAGAATAAACATCTTTTTACTTTTAAAGTAAGATAATTTGATTTGATATATAAACATAGAACTTCACAATGCCATATTTAAAGTTCCGTTTCAAAGTTGAATACGTAGTTTTCTGAACTGTGTCAAAACAAGAGTGTACAGTTTTAATATGCACATGTATTTACCATGATTATGCATCTATATGGCTCCTAACTGTTCACTTCTGTGATCAGAGGCGGCTCTAGGCACCAGCAAAGCAAGCACGTGCTTGGGGCAGCCCATTTGCAGGGGCGGCAGGGATCCAGCATGGGAGCTGAGAACCAACAGGGGGCCCTGGGAGCTGTAGTTCCTTGGTTAGCTCCCTGCCTATAGAGCCAGCCCTGGAGCAGGGAAAGAACTACATTTCCCAGCATTCCCTTGGCCACTACCAACAGGAAAGAGGGGGAGGGAGTGAGGAAGCTGAGACCTCATGCTGCAGCCTGCTGTGAATGGAGAGCTGCACTGTGAGTAGGGATACCATATTTTAACATTCAAAAAATAGGACACTCCACGGGGAGGGAGGGTAGCCCCACCCTGCCACCATCCACTCCCTCCGACTGCCCCCCACAGAAACCCCAACCCCCCTGCTCCCTGTCCCCTGATCACCCCCTCCTGGGACCCCTGCCCCAACTGCCCCCCAGGACCCCACCCCCTATCTAAGCCCCACTGGTCCTTGTCCCCTGATTGCCCCCTCCCGGGACCCTACCCCCTTTCTAAGCCTCCCTTCTCCTTGTCCCCAACTGCCCCCTCCTGAGACCCCCCCCCAACTTCCCCCCTAGGATCCCATCCCCTACCTGTCTCCTGACAAACCCCTGGGACTCCCATGCCTATCCAACTGCTGCCTGTCCCCTGACTGCCCCCCCCCCGAACCCCTGACCCATCTAACCCCCCCCTTCTCCCTGCCCCTGACTGCCCCCCGAACCTCCGCCCCATCCAACCCCCCCGCTCCCTGTCCCTTGACTGCCCCCCCAGAACCCCCTACCCCTTCTCCAACCCCCTAGGCCCCTTACCGTGCCACTCAGACCAGCGTGTCTGGCTTCGCGCAGCGCCAGACACGCTGCTGCATACATGCTGCCGTGCTCCCCTGCGGAGCTACAGCCCTTCCCCCCGCCCCCAGCACCTGCCTTCCAGATTTGAACACCTCAAAATTCAGGAGTGCTCAAGCTCAGTTTGGGCGGCTGTTACTTCATTTCTCCCAAATCAAATATACTGATCCACTGTAATTTGCTATAGAAAAAGTAGGATAAAATTGAGCAAGAAATGCTTCCCAGTGGTTATTAGGACTGGAATTGCTATTTTCAACAGCCATTGCCGTTTGTTTGTTTGTTTGTTTGTTTGTTTGTTTGTTTAAAAGGAAGACAGTGATATTGCATTGGCAAATTCCCCATAGAAAGAAAGAGTGGAACAAAAGAATAATAAAGGCACCTCAACTTTTCCTCATTTATATAGGACAGTCTTATAATATGCATCCAGATATCCTCCAATCACACAAGCTGAAAATTGTTCCACTTTACTGCAGTTCTGTAACCATATGGGAACCAATCCTGTCTGTGTTCTGTGCACACCTAAAATTCCTGCTGAATGACCTGCCCTGGGAGCGAGTTACCAGTGACCCAGGGCTGCAGCGGAAGGAGGGTGCAGGTGGGGGGGGGGGGGGAAGAGCCCAGGGCTGGGGTGGCAGGAGGTGTGTGTGTGGGGGCAATGGTGGGGGGATAAGGGGGAGCCCAGAGCTGGGGCGGCAGGGTGTGTGTGTGGGGGGGGGGAGAGCCCAGGGCTGGGGCGGCAGGTGGGTGCGGGTCGGGGGGGAGAGCCCAGGGCTGGGGTGGCAGGGGGGTGCGGCGAGGAGCCCAGGGCTGGGACGGGGGGCAGCCAAAATGTTTTTTGCTTGGGGCGGCAAAAAACCTAGAGCCGGCCCTGTCTGTGATTGTGTAGGTGTACAATGTACATTCAAATTAGAAATGGAATCACATGTTCATTTTTAAACAGAGTTCTGGAGAGCTGTGATTTTATAATTTGGCCAATTTGTGAATGAAAAATGGTGGATTTGACTTTTTAACTTTTTCTTGAAAAATAATGTAACTCCAATCAATCCAGATACAAAATTTATACTAAGCTGCCTCAAACTAGCCACAATGTTTGCTTCTTACCTTCTCGAATTAGATTTACAATGAAAGCACCAATAGACCCTGAAATATGAGGGTATAAATGAAAAACTGTGCTGATATTTAAATTTTCCCTTTAACTCCAAGAAAACCATACTTCATTTTTGCAAAATGAGACTTTTTTGCGTATCAAGATTTCTGATACAAGAGAGATGTCACCTTATTTGGGAAAGTTAATTTTTACTAAATCTCAAAATTAATGTTGCAATATAACTGATGAGTAAGTAGCATAATGATGCATCAATTTCTCTGCTTTTAAAAACAGATTTATTTGGTGTTAAAAAGCCAGTGCATAATATGTACATGCACTCATGCTGCATAAAAGATGAAGATTTCCTGATCTGAAATAGTTTTGCACTTTTTTTCCAGTGACAAATGTTTAGTTAGCCATTCCAAGAACCAACGAGGATGGCTGCAGTCTTCAGAGACATTTTAAGCGGTTGATGTACAGGTTTGTGTTTCCACCAGATGCATCATGGAAATTCTCCTTTTTTATATCCTCCTGATCTTACAAAATGTCTTGTTTTTAATAAGACGGCAAAAAATTTAAAATGAACAATATTTTCATACTAACTTGCTATTCTGTTATTACTAGGCTTTCTTGTTACAGGGTGCACCACTCACTGCTGGTCTGGCACTTCCTCCTGGTCACTCTTGAGGATTAGCTCTTGAGATCAACATCCCCACACTCGCATCTGCAGCTCCTCTGTCATCCCAGGAACCTCTTTGTGACTCAGCCCTCTGGTCGGGTCATTCAGTGTTCCTCCCTTTCGGGGTAGCGCAGTCCCTTCCACTGCCTTGGTGCCACACCTTCAGTGGCTGGTAGGAGAACCCAGACCTGCCCTCTACTCCAGGTTCCGGTCCAGGGACCCTCACCTCAGTAGTTCTGGACTTTCCTCTCTTAGCCCTCACTGCTCCTTCCCTGGATGGAGAATTTTAATTTTTTTGGCACAGAATTTTTAATTTTGGGGCACAGAATTCCCCAAGGAATAATTAATCTATACTGAAGAAGGGATGAGAAGGATGGGGTGGAAATGGATTGTGCCAATGGCATGGAAAGGGTTGTGAAGCTGGAGTAGAAGGGGAAATAGAGGAAGTGCATATGTAAATAGATTGGCATCATGGTGTTTGGGAGAAAGGGCATAATTTACTGGAGCTGGGGAAAGAATATGGAAAGATTATGGGGCTTGTGTGAAGAACAGTCAAGCAGACCTTTTCCTCTGAGACAATACTGGGTAAAATTAACTTACGTGCTTTTTAAAATTGTGCCTGCTGTCAGTATTTAAGACAAATATAATTCTAATATTATAAACTTGTCACTAATCATAGCACAACATATATATATAGCACTTTACGTGTACAGAGCACTGTACAGACATTAAACAATCCTCAGGACACTCTGTGATAGAGGCTAGTAAATATCCTCATTTTACAGATGAGGAAACAGTGTAGAAATGACTTGTCCAGTGCCACTCACCAAGCAAGTAGCACAGTAGGAATTAAAATTCATGTCCTCTTTATTACCATTCCAGGGCAGGCTATACATACATTGTATGTTCTCACATTAGGGTTGACTATACACATACTTGAAAAGCAGCTTGTAATGTCAGCATATTCATATAACTTCCTTAGGTTGTCCTCTTTCACAGATCCTGCATGCCAGAATCAGGAGGTTTCAAACTGTTGCTTGTTACACTGATATTATAATGCATGTACAACACTATACTGACAATATACTGTATTATATTTGCTGTCTGTCCTTCAGGCTCTTGAGGTGGAGTTTGTTTGGTTACTTTGGTCATTAAATGATTATAAAGCAGTGTTTCCTGAAAAATTGTCTTGCCTGGTCATATCCTTTGCACCACAGGGCATCTGTACAGTAGAATACACTGTAAAAGAATTCCTCATAAATTGTTTCTGCCCGGGGCCTATTTGCCAAAGAGCTCCAGACACTATACAAAACATAATATGTAAACAATGGTTTAAAAACACAGTTCTGTCACTGAGGACAGAGATCAAGTTGGGGTGTGTTCTTGGGTGCACTCAGTTTTGGGCAGTTGAGTTGTGGAAAGTTTCTTCCATGTCTATGTATCTAAGGCAAACTATTCCACAATAGTGTTATTTTTAGGCTGCAAAACTTGTTGATGTGAGTAGTCCTAATGTAACAAATGAGTACCTAATTTCTTGTGCTGAGTGATTATTTCTCTTATTAGGGAATACATTAAATACCTTCCAGGATCTTATTCATAGATATCTTATTTCTAATGGGACCTACCACCACAGTCAGCAGGAATATCCAGTCTCTGCTGCTGCTCCTCCTCCTCCAGGAATTTCCTGTAGACTGCAACCTCTGCATCCAACTTCAGCTTGATATTCAGTAGGGTCTGGTAGTCTTACAGATACATGGACAAATGAGTCTTGGTCTCTAGTAGCTCACATTCTAGCTAGACAATGATTTCCTGGAGCCCAGCCACCTTCTCCAGTTGATGAGCCTCTTTCTCTTCAAGTTGTTTCTCCAGAGCTTCATTCTGGGCCCTCAGAGCATCAATGTGGTTTTCCAGGTCAGTTACCTGAAATGAATACTTGTTGATCTCTCATGATCTTAATATTCTTTTCATAGTTGGAAGCTTGGAAAATCAGAGTTACAACTAATCTTTCCCTTTGTTCAGCTGTATGTTCATCCCTCAAAGTCAACCCATCCCAGAAAATAAATAAATGTTTTGTTACACATTGAGATTGGAGTTCATAAGGTGTGTGTTCCATTCATCAGAAGGACTTTTCTAGTCTGATATTAGCCACCACACACACATGGAGGCCATAGACAACAGCAACAGATCAAACCCCTTTGAGCTGGAGATAATGCTTGAAATCAGTTTTGATCCTATGCACCACATTATCATTTATCAGAGTGTCTAAAAGTTTGCTGCCTAAACCTGAGTAGTCTATTATTACATTAGGATCCAGGGCCAGATTTTGAAGGCGATTACTGTGGAATATATAGACAACTTCTACGGACATTGACGGAATTATTCAGTGTTTGGACCCCTTTATTCCACTTAAATAAACACAAGGAATCAAAGGTGTTAACATGACCCTGAAATTGTCCAACATTAAACAGTAGCAATCCCATTTTCGAGAAAACAAAACAGATCAAACACACACAAAAGAAAAGAACAGCGAAGGTAGAAAATGCAGTTTCTGTTTCTGTTGTTGACTCTTACTTGCAACCTTGCTGCTGGAGACACAGGCACAGCATAGTCTTATCAGCCATTCTGGATCCATTCACACAGCAAAAAAAAAAAAAAAAAAAGGCAAAACCCAGAACCAATCTCAGCCCCAGTCAACTCACTGGGGCTCATAGGGCTCACACTGTGGGGCTAAAAATAGCCATGTAGATATCTGGGCTCTGGCTAGAGTCTAGGTTTCAGCAAACACCTACACAGCTATTTTTAGCCCCATAGTGTAAGCCCAAGTCAGTTGACCTGTGCTCTGAGACTTGCTGCCACAGGTCTTCTTGTTGTTTTGTTTTGTTTTGTTGGCAAACTTGTACCAAGATCAACTGTGGAGATGTGAGGAAAGAAGGCAGAAATATAGGAAGTAAGTGTGGGGGAGAGAGAAGTTACTAAAGGGAAGCAGGAGGAGCTGCTGAGAGACAGTGAGAAAAGAAAAGGTTTCTGAGGAAAAGCAGGAGGGGCTGTTCATAGAGTTGGAGGAACCGCTGGGGGAGGACTTTTATGAGTCAGAGTTTGGCAGCCTCACTGGATTCCGTTGTGAAGCATGTAAATATTCATTCAGCAGGGACTACATTTGGATTAGGTTAGCGGCTAGCGCTGTGGCAGAAAGCAATTCCATCACAGTATGAACAGTGCTGAGAACTGCAGATTAGACCAGAGTTAAGACTGAGGCAGCAAACAATAGAAGGAAGGAAGCGCACAGTTAAAGAGGGGACACACTTGCAGAACCAGAACATTCTATGGAGAGCAGTTTACTGGGACAGACATTTTGTGTGGTACCTTTGATATTACAATAACTCTGGGTGAATAAGAGATTTCTCCTCTCCGATCCAGCTTCTCCTTTTGCCTGCTTCTACAGAAAACTCCTAAGATTTTGTGACGTCATCTTGTCACTATGTGAATGCAGGATGTTTCTGGCCAGATTCTGAATTTGAATGCATTCGTTTCAATGGCAGCCCCATGCACAGAGGAAAGAATACACTTTGGTGATGTGACTTCACTTTAGGATCAAAGAGGAAGCAAAAATGGGATGAATGGCTCAAGTCCTTCTTAAAATTCAAATATATTTGATAAGTGGGGAAAAAGCACATTGGATAGCTATGAAACGTGTGCAAGTAGAATATATGTTTACGTGCTCCATGCTGTGAAACCTGCTCCCCTATGCAATTTTTGTGCTTTATGCTTAGCAGAGGTTAGCGAGGGACAAATATTCCCCTCCCACACACCACATAAGCTATGGAGCAAGAGCAGAATTGTTCTGTGGTCATTATTGCAAACTAACAGTACAACAGGACCCATAGACCCTGCACTCCTTTGCTAACATTTTAACAGAAAGAACAGGAGTACTTGTGGCGCCTTAGAGACTAACAAATTTATTAGAGCATAAGCTTTCGTGGGCTACAGCCCACTTCTTCGGATGCAACCCACGAAACGTGCTGTAGCCCACGAAAGCTTATGCTCTAATAAATTTGTTAGTCTCTAAGGTGCCACAAGTACTCCTGTTCTTTTTGCGGATACAGACTAACACGGCTGCTACTCTGAAACCTGTCATTTTAACAGAACTAGATGAGACCGCGGTCAAAATGTCTACTCCTGATCTACAGCAGAGCTTATATTATTGGTAGCACTGATGCAGCTACTCTTTTGTTTAAAAAAATGGGAAAGGGATGACCTACTGTACATCAACCCTCTGCCTACTCTTTTGGGTTGGGGGGTTGTTGTGCTGCAGCCAATGCAGAGAGTTTCATATTCAGCTGTGAACTGCCTTGTTTTTCTTATTTTCTGTTGCAAGATTAATGTTCCACAGTGTAGTTCATTTTGAGTGATTATTTGGATACATGTCAGTGAAGTCCTTCAGTGAGATTCCTGTGATGGCTGCCAGAATCTGACTCACCACAATCACACTTAATTCTCCATGATAGTCCTCATTTAAGGTCTCAGAGCTTTTTTAACTAAAAAGTTTAATTCTTAGAACAGCCTCTTGCTGGCAAGTGTGTGACAGTGACAGGAATAGAACCCTGGAGTCCTGACCTCCATCCAAGAGTGTAAACGCTATTGTATTATCAGAGCTCAGCAAACATGGGCAGAAATTGAAACAACCAATGTGTATTTAGGGTCTTTTTTTAGAATACAATTCTATTCTATCTAGGTTTTTATACCAAATTATCATCATAGTATCTGAATACCTGTGGCAGTGAGGCCAGGTTTTGTGCTAGAGTGAAGCTATTTATTTAAACATATTTTGTGTAAAAAAAAAAAAAAAAAAAAAAAAAGTTTCCTTCAAAAGAATTAACATTTGAGTTGTTAGAGCAGATGGTAGGAAATTCTCATGTGCTTGTTCTGGAGTTTCTCTGAAATAATGAAATATTCAAGGAGAATGTTGAATGGAGTGGTCAGGACTTAAGAAAAGCCACTGTAGGATATAGGGTGGGTTGGTTCTGAACAAGGTCAGGAGTTCCAGGGCTGTAGGAACAGAGGCAGTGGTGAGAGCAGGAAACAGGACTGCGGATTAGATTGGTTTGGAGGTTTATTAAGCCAATAGCAAACGGGGTCCACAAGTAGGATCATGTCTCCTTTCCTTGCTACCCCAGGCAACACACTTGCAATGATACAAAATTCAAATTCCACTGAATCATTTGGATTCTGATTAGATTTCTGTGAAGAGGGTCTTTGAACTGGATTAGTTCAAACTGAACACTCCGTTGAAATGAATAAGGGAAATTGATGTCTTGGGGCTTGGTCCTGAAATCAGCTGCCAGGCTCCCATTTGACTTGAAACCATTGGTCATCAGTTTATATTTTCAAGGTTCATTGCAGCTAGAAAGGCTATAAATATATTTTAAATTAAAGTTTTTTATTCTGTAGAATTATTCTACACAATACTCCTAATTCTCCAATAACCTTGAAGGACCTTGTTTCCTTGTGCTCCCCATCTACCTGTCTGTATCCATTTGTCTCTTGTCTTTAAGTGTCAGCTTTTTGGGGCAGGGACCATCTTTTTGTTCTGCATCTGTACATTGCCTGGTACAATGGGGTACCGGTCAATGACTGGGGTCTTAGGAGCTAACCCAATACAAATAATAAATAACAATAATAAGGAACCATATCCATGATCAATAGCTGGTGTGCAAGTCCACTCCTTTTTCTTTCACACACTGGACTGGGTAATGAACCACCCATCTAAACAACTAAATCTCAAGATGCTGTGTGAGACCCTGATATCCTGACAGATTAATCCTGATATTTAGACCAACTCCTCCAAAGCTAATCTGCTGGGGAATAAATGCCGGGCATACGGTTGTTGGGAGAATGTAAAGTACTTGCCAGAGTTCTGACGGGCATAAATCCAGACCACAGATGGTATTATATTGCCTTTGAAGAGAACAAAAATCCTTTCCAAGGCTATACAGCTAGACTTGATTTAGATTTAGACTTCCACTTTGTGCCTGGGTCCCTTCTTATTTAAAATCGGCCATGCTATGAGAAAGCATTATAAACCTATTCATAATTGCACACTTACAGTTTGATTTTGGCAGGCCAAATACTATAGCTGGATTTTATGAAGGATTAAAAAGGCTGGTGTAGATAGCCTATTCAAACCCTCTCAGTCTGAAATGGAGCAATAACTTAACATTTTCAAAGAAGGGAGCATATTATGACAGGTGCTTACTGGTCTTTCACAAGGACCTTTTTATGTTTCTACTGGTGTCTGTCAGCCTCTGAGAGATATTGGTTTATCAAAGCCACAACTAACTGCTGCTATGTAGCAAACTCATAGCACAGCAAGATGTGTAGCAATCAGTGATCCACAGTTCCTTTCTTCTCAAAGGAAACTGTCAATCATAAACATTTCTGTTTGCGTCCTTTACTACTACTGCTGCATTGGGCGGGATGGGGTAAAATGGGGCCGAGCTGGGGCTGCCCTCTGATCCAGCACTCTTCAGACCCAGAACTGTGTAGGGGAGACCCCCTCTGGGATACCAGAAACCATATGATATACCACCTTCTCCCCTGCCATGTGGCCTTTTGGAAAGACACTGCCTGAAGCTGGCACAGCAGGTGAAGAAAGCAGTGCAAGCAGGTTCCAATGGACACTGGTGATATCATCAGGGTGCTTTCTGCAACGTTAACTCAGAACACTCTCTCATGCCTGTGCTGCTTGGCAGTTTACTCCAGTCCTTCCTGTCTCCTCCTCCACAGTCTCCAGTCCCCTCCTTTCCTTCCCCCTTTCTAGCTAATCCCCTCCTGACATAACCACACTGAAAGAATTTAAATAACCAAACCAACCAACATGACATTTGGAGCTTAGTCCTGGATTTATAAGCCTATTGAGCCATCACATTGTTCATATTGCTTGTATGGTCTATCCATTTCTCCTACCTTGAATCCGTCTTGTCTAGTTAGAAGGTAAGATTTGGGGGCAGAGGCTGTCTCTTATTGTCCCTAGCACAATGAGGCTCTATTCTTGGTTGACCCCTAAGCTCTACTGTAATAAGTATGATGAATAATGAAAAATAATTGATGATGTCCATAGGCATTTAAAATATAATTTCTTATCTTTTACCTTACAGGCCACAACTTTCCCTCCTTTTGTTGAGGATTTTGGCAAACTTTGGGGAACCAGGATGGTGACATCATAACTTGAGGCTGAAACCTGAGCTACAGCTCTCCAAATGCCCAGCTGATGGGCAGAGGGGATGCTGTGTGGGGAAGGTGTTTGTCTAAAACCTAGCATTCTCTTCATATCGTTTAGGGCAGTGATACGCAGACCTCACCAGTTCAGGAGCCAAATTGGCGATCAACATTACCCAAAAGAGCCACAGTTGTGTGACTTCATTGTTTCATTTACTATAATACTATTCATATTTAAACAGTATGACGGGAAATATTTAGTTTATAATATATATTATTCTCACAGCACATATGTTAATAACTTAGTGCAAATCGATAACTTAATTGGGTAATAACATAGTAAAAGCATCCTGATCGGTTAATAATGTTAATATCATGTGCTGCAAAGAGTTGCAGGAGACACATTAAAGAGGCACTTGTGGTTCAGGTGCCTCAGTCTGAGTATCACTGATTTAGGGGCTAGGAAATATGTAGTTCAGGTACCAATTGCAAGTTATGATGTCTCCATTCAAATACAGATAAACAGAATGCAACGCAGGATCTACTTCACTGTGCTGCTGCTATTGCTGTTTTCTTTAAAATAAATCATGTGTTAAAACTTGTCAGTCAAAAATAATAATTAAAAAAATCTTTAAGAACATGCTAAATTTACATTGTTACTATCAAATCCAAATTTCTTGCTGCTGGTTTTTCACATGTTGCTAACTTACACTTATTTTCTTTTCTCTTCTTTTTAAACAAGTCACATTTCTGCAAGATTTGTGCTACGTAACTTTCCTGTGTCCTATAGGCTGAGTGATGGACCAGTACAATTTTCATTTACTTGTGAGAAACTCAGTTTGACATGGAGGTACAAAAGTGCTTCTGAAAAGAGAATGGGGAATTCTGAAACCTCGGCTGAGAAACAAAAGCAGAAACTAATCTGGGGTGTGGCAGAAAGCCCAATTTTTCTTGGTCTGAGGATCACAAAGTGCTTTGCCAATATTAATGAATTGAATTTTATAGCATCCTAAGGTAGGTATTATCCTCATTTTGCAAATAGGAGACACTGAGACACACAGAGAGTAAGTGACTTGCCAAAGGTCACACAGGAAGTCTGAGGCAGAACTGAAAATAGAATCCAGGAGTCCTGACTTTCAGTCTTGTGCTTTAACCACATGACCATCCATAATCTAATTGTACAAGCCACTATTCAAATACCAAATGAGACACAGCATTTATATGAATGGGCAAGGGGGTAAGATGTTCCGTCAGAAGATAGACTAGGAGAGTGGACCACTGCCATGGTGCCAAAGTTTGGTAACAATATGTACTGATGGGGAACAGGCTGAGTGAACTGGCTGTGGCAGTATAGATATGAAAAATTATGTTCCAAAATTCTCTCACTTTCCTAGACATTAATTATACGTAAATATATGTAACCCTGAAATATACACTGGGCCAGATCAGGGCCAGCTCCAGGGTTTTGGCTGCCCCAAGCAGCCAAAAAAAAAAAAAAAAAAAAAAAAAAAAAGCCGCAATTGCGATCTGTGGCGGCAGTTCGGCGGAAGGTCCTTCGCTTCGAGCGGGAGTGAGGGACCGTCCGCCGAATTGCTGCCGAATAGCTGGACCTGCCGCCCCTCTCCGGAGTGGCCACCCCAAGCACCTGCTTGCCAAGCTGGTGCCTGGAGCCGGCCCTGGGCCAGATCTTCAGCTGCTGTAAACCAGCACAGCTCCAGTGAGTGAAGTCAATTCAGCTATGCTGTATTACACCAGCTGAGGATCTGCCCTAACTCAGCCACCTTAATTTTATTTCTTTTTCCTTGTGATTTTCTGTCAGAAGAATCCACACATTTCAACATCCAGAGTTTATTTGTAAGAGATTAAACTTTTTCTTAATAAAAATAAGCATGTGCGCACACTAAAAAGTCACATTGTGTTAGCCTTGATTCCACTAGGGAAATTTTGCAAATATTTCCTGCTGAAGCTAACACTGTAGCAACAGAAGGGCTTGTGTAGGCAGGAGGCTGCTATTTTATGTACAGTGTCTTAACCACTAACACCAGCATCAGCCAGTGACCCATTTATACCAGGGCTTCCAAGATTGCTACTGGTGTTGGAGCTGAACTGCTGGGCAACAAAGGGAAATGTTTGCAAACTTTCCCTAATGTAGACAAGACTACTGCAAGAGAGAAGTGTGTCTGAGCACAGAATTAGGAGTCAGAAACTTCTGTTTGTATTCCAGCTCTAATACTAACTCTATGGCCTTGAGGATACCAACTTCTGCCTCCGTTTTTCCTGCTGTAAAAAGGGGATAAAATGATGATCTCACAGGGATTTTATACTATCAGTGGTTTTCATAGGATCTGCATTACATTTGGCATCTATAACACAGATGTTTGTACAGTTGACGTTGTATGACAACCCTAATACTCTCAGTGAGGAGTCATAGGTGAAAAATAAAAACATTTCCTTTTAGATACGGATGTAATCTCAACATTTTTAACCAAGATCTTTATACGTTCTTTGCTGGATGTTGAAATGTTTGGCCAACATTAACCTTAGATTGGAGCTAAAGTCTCAAGCTTCAGGTAGGGCAGTTTACCTGGCTGTCTCAGGGGAGGAGCAGTTAACAGGCTAAGGCAGTTTGTGGGACTGTCTTGAGTTTGGGGGCCAGTTTGGGGGATGTCTTGGGTTTGGCTGGTCAGTTAACAGGCTGGGGCAGTTTGTGGGGCGTCTTAGTTTTTTGTGGGGGGGGGGGTTATCTAAATGAGGCGGGGGCTCTAAAAAAGAGCTGCTGAGGGGGACTTTACACACTGCCAACTCGTTCCTCAGCAGAGCGGGCAACTCCCCCATTAAATGAATTCTCCTCTGAGGGCGTTTCCCTCCCGGGGAGTGAGGCTGGGGACACAGTGGCACCCACAGAAGCTGTTCTCTTCCCCCTGGGCAGGACTCAGCCCAGCAGCAGCAGCCCGGAAGAGGAAGCGCCGCGGCCGTGTGGAGCGCTCTTCAGCTGTTGGGAAGCAGAGGTGGAGCTGGTCCCTGTGCACCGGGCAGCTTGCGGCGCCCCCTCCCTTCCCCGGCCAGCATCGCGCGGGGGAGGAGCGCGCCGGGGCGGGGTGAGCTGAGGAGGGTGCAGATGGACGCGGACAGGTGAGGGCTTTGTGCCGGGGGAAGGATCTGTGCTGGGCACAGTGAGCAGGATGCGGGGCTGTCTCCGATGGGGGGGCAGTTTGCAGGGGATATGTGTGGGGGTGTGTCCCGGACGTGGGGGTGGCTACAGCTCACACCTGGGGATAGGGGGCAGTGACTAGTACGTCAGTCTCCAGCACCCCAAGCCAGAATAATGTCCCCCTAAGTGATGCTTTGGTCTCTGCGTCTCATTCAAACTCCCCTCCCCTCCTCCCCTTTCGCTCGTCTGTCTCTAGTCACGCTGGGGCTCAGAGGAGGTTAAGTAGTTTGTGAAACTGGCCCTGCTGCTCTTTCTCTCTCCAGAATCAAACCCAGTCTCTTAATGAGTCACAAAAGCCTTCTCCAGACTGGCAGACCAATCCCGAGGTGGGAAATACGGGGTTTCCTCCTCCAGCAGAAGCCCAGCAAGGCAAGGAGCTGTGAGGTTGAGGCTGGCCGCTGGCAACTGACTTAAGGCCCTAGGTGTGAGTTATGGACCGGGTCAGCTTCCAAGTCAGTTCTTTTATTGGAACCGGGAGGCTGGTGTCCCTGGCCGGGACTGAATACGTGTAATGAGGGCTGGAAAGGGAAGGAGGAAGCAAGTAACAAAGAGGGGAAGACACAGGGGATTTGTGGAGGAAACTCAAAGAGGGAGAGGTTCAGGTGTCCGGACACAAACGTGTTCCAGTAAGTGAAGAGATTTCTGTCACAGTTCTTGAGGGAATTGCACCTCTGACCCCTTCATGGGGGCTGCCCTCTGAGATCTCAGACTTCTAGCCATCACCTTTCTTCGGGCAGCATCCCGCAATCTGCTCCCTCCAGACACGGGACTCAGCTGCAGTTCCTCCTGCTTCACTGTGATTCTCTCAGAGGTCTGATTTCAGTTCAGCACCCACACTTCTGTTCTCTCAGGGGACAATAATAGGGTTAACCAGTGACCAGCCTACTCTCATAAAGCAAAGTATTGTTTATTTAGAACAAAGGCATTATAGAGGAAGCATATCTTAAAGAAAAGAAAAAGTTTATAGGCATGCCTAGCTTATCAGGTGTCACCCATCTTCCCCATGGAGACCCTGGCAGGTTCCAAAGTACTTCAGGTCCTGCACAGGATCTGTGCCTCTTGGTCACAATCTCATGTCCATTTGTGGATCAAGGGTGACTGACCTCTCTCCCGGGTGAGAGTTGTTTCTTTATACAGTTTTCAGTTCTTTGTTTGCCAGGCCTCTTTAACCAGATCAAACCACTATATGCTCTTTCCCCAGGGGGTAAAACTTCCACAGACTTCTTACCTGCATAAGAGATTTGCATTAATTACCCGCAGTGCTGTAACTAGGCATATTGGTGCCCGGGGTGAGCAACTATATTTGCGTCCTCTACCATTTTTTTCCCCATTTTTCCACCCAGAGGTGACATGTGGGAGGGTGAGGGGGGAAATGCATGGTCACATGCCTCTCCCCCCAAGATTTTTTGGTTGCGCGCCCCTCCCCCCAACCCAGACAGGCTGGATGGTCTGCTGAGATGAGTCAGAGGGTGGCGGTGGTGTCCCCTCCCCCCCCCCCCGACCAAGCCCTCGCCACGCCTCTATTTGTGCCCTGGGAAGATGCCCTGGTTATGGCTCTGATTATCCCTCAGTGATTTGAGTTCCTGCATTGAGCCAGAAATGCAATCACCAGCTAGCCCATAAAGATACATATAACATTTATAAAGCTGATACAATTGTCTTTGACTATTCCAAGTGTTCATAGTATCTGTCACATCTCAGCATAATAGTCTTTGAATGTTCCATGCTTCCAGAGCATTGCATCTGTCACTATTTCCTTGAACTAAAATATTCCCTAGTATAGAATGGCCATTGCAGGAAGCAAGGTGGGCTGCCATGGCAGAGATGCGGTGTTGCTTGTATTGAATGAAGAAGGGTGGTTATGTATTATGAAGTGCAGTTTGGCTTGCTTGCTGGAGAAGAAGGCGAAGGCCTGCACAACAACCTCTCCTGACCACTAACCAGAGAAGAATGAGAATGGAAAAATTCCTGGCCCAAGTGTCAAGGCCAAAACTAATGCTCACAGTTGACTTCAACTACCCAGATATCTTTTAGATAAATAAATAATCAGGGCTCCTGATTTTTGGTTTTATGTGATAAACATCCCTGATTTAAAAAAAAAATTGAAAGTGGTATTTATCCAATAAACACGAGAAATGGTTACTTGTATCTAAGGGCTTGTCTTCGCAGAGTAGTATGTGGACTGCAAGGGTATGATTTCTAAAGTGCACTAATGTGGCATATTAATTAGTCCATGTAAACACTGCTGGTGTTCCCTAAAGTGTAGTAGTATTTGAAACAATGCTAAATTAAAGTGCACTAAAGAACATTACAAAGAAGTTACTCATTACAATATATACTTTACTGGTTACAATATATTCAAAGAGCCATAAATCCTATGATTTTTTGGACCGCTACACAAAATTCAAAAGTTGCTAATAAAAAACCCAGAAAAACAGAGGCCCTACAACTAATGCTAAATGTTTATAATTAGAGTGACTTGCAATTAAAAAAAAAGTGTCATATACTCTTATACAAAAAGAAAAAACCCGTTACATGCAGTAGTAGGTTCAGCTGCATTATGGCAACAATTGTTGTTAATAAATGGATTGTAAGTGTCCTCCTCTTTTGTTTACCGGAGAATGTTAGTTCTTTAATAGTTTAGGTGCAATAATCAATAACGCAATACTAAAGAATTGTAGTGAAAAGATCTATCTGTGAACACAAATAGTTTTAAGATCTCCAGTGAGTGTTACTTGGTTTAGCACAATTTTATATCCCCAGTGGTTTGTACCTGGAATACAGAGTATATCTTTAATATAGAACTTATGCCAGAAATTATTCAGTGGGCCTGATCCTGAGCAATGGAAGTCAATAGTAGTTTGGCTATTAATTGAAGGAGGATAAAGAGGTAGTTTTCCCCATTTTTACTGCTTGTTCCAGTAAACACAGAATCAGATTTTAAATTTGTTTTGTTTTTTTGGGTTGTCGGGACCTTGGGAGGGAAGATTGTTATGTGAAGTGTAGAGAAATTGTGCTGCAGTGTTTTGACAATATCATGGATAAAAATATATTTTTAAAAAAAGGATATATCAATTTAACAATGTTTCTTATTTAAAGTAAATACATTTTTCTTTAAAAAAATTAACCTGTTTTAAAATTAAATTTGAAATTGTGGCAGCCTATGGTAAGGCCTAAACATACTATAATCCATTAAACTCACTAAAATAAAAATAATAAAATGCTGCATCAATGAGGCCTCCTAAAATTTTAAAGATATTAAAAGGGGCTGCATTTTTAACTATGTACAGAATCAAGGGGAATATCTTTAACTTTACAGAATCAGAGGAAGCATATTTAATTTTTCAGGTCAACTCAAGCTTTAAATGTGTCACAATGTCATGAACTTTATTAAATGTCTATGTTATTTTCAGCCTTTACAATTGAATGAATGATGGTATTTGCATTTTCACAAATGTGAGTACTTTCAATTTCTGTTGTGCAGAAAAGCTTCTGCCTTAATTGTGTTTGATTTCAATTTAGCTAGCAGGTGCAGAGAGAATATTTTCTTCATTTGGATCAGTTTAGTCAAAGTTGAAAACCTGATTGGGAGTTGAAAAAGCTGGAAAGATTTTTTTCCCCCTCTTCTAACCTATGAAAAAAACCAGGTGGGAGAGGATAAGATCTATTAATTCTAATATCTTGAAGGACATGCGGTCAGATATTCAAAGGTATCTAGGTGTCTAAAGATGCCAATAGGCACCTAGTGCTTTGGTACTCTTGAAAATCCTACTTGGGGCCTATCTGTATCTAAATACCTTTTAAAAATCTGGTCCATAGTTACCAGAAACAATCCGTCAATTCACTAACTTCAGTTAATACTATATTTATTTAATAAATAATTTTAAATGCAAAACATGTTATGATACATTTTAATTTTTTTATGTATTCAGCACATTTAAGCAAGTGTAATTTAACTAATAAAAACAATTTTGAAATGCTGTTGTTGTACATTTTTATTGAATCCCAATTTTCATCCAAATGCGGCTTGACACAAATCCCAAATAAAAAATTATCATCTAGTAAATAAGAAATGCATTAGTCACCATTTTCTAATATTAAAAAGTAAAAATTAAAAATCTGAATAAATATAAATATTAAGAATATGAATAAATGTAAGAGAAACTATATAATTGCTTAAATGAATGTATATAGATGCACAATATCTTCCTAGTTACCAAAAAGAAGTGCCAAATTTAGTGTAAAGACTATATTTGTTTGCAAATCATCATATTTAAATGGTTATACCAACCAATGAGAATGAAACTTTCTTTAGGGAAATAACTAAAGTACAAATACAAAACAAGTTTAAAAACAATTATTTAAATTAATGTTTCATGCTTGCTGATTTAAAACACTTTAATTTAAATCACTCCACCTTGTTTGACAAACTGCTAACTTTCTGTAATATATCACAGACAGACATATAGACAGACTGTAAACTCATTAGGACATGGACAATCTTCTGTGTTTGTATAGTACCAAGCATAATGGGGCCCCAACCCTGGCTGGGGTCTTTAGGTGCTCCCAGAATACAAATAATAAAAATATTTTGCTGATAGTTCTGCTAGCAGTACAAGAAATTAAAATAAGATCCTTGTAAAGGGTCAGCTGCCTTACAGTTATGCCCCTCCTATGGTTTTGTATAGATTTAAAGACATATTAGTAATTTCAAATTGAACTTTGTTTTACAGTGTTTCTTGAGTTGCCATTGCTGAGCAAAACACCCTCCCTGAAGTGATCAGCGAGTCACGCTGTTGTAGGTGTTTATACAGCACTAATCACTATAGTATCTACTGTAGACATAAACGTTGTTAGTTACCTGCCTGAGGAGACATTTCCATTCCATGATTATACTTTAATGCTGGATTGAAAACATTTTTACAAAATAAATAAGTCCAGAAAAATTGTTTGTATTTAAACATGAAAGAGGTATAGTTAGTAAGACTTAGCACTTGTATCCTGTTAAGACACAGATTCATTTAGCTGGGACTGATTGTACTGAGTGCTTGAAGTTTTCCTTTGAACAGTGGTTCTTGCCATCATGCTTCACTTTTACCAGAACAAATGAGCTGAGTGACTAAGGTCCAGGAATTGTGAGGCCGGGGGCCTGTTCTGTTTTGCAAAACAGCCCTCTCCCTAGTGAACCAGGATTCTAATCTAGCAATTGCTATACGGTTGCACTGGGGGAAATGGAGTAAAAATGAGTCAGCAAGTTCTTCCCCTTTGGGTGAAATAACCTCAGTGCCTGAAATGCTTCAGAGTGAATGCTGTTATGCTGTTTCAGAAGTGCGACACCTGACAACATGGCCATGAGAACGGGGGAAAGTAGCTGCCCCACCAAAGGCAAGTCAGAGGCTGAAGATGGCTCCAGTCGGGTGATCACCATTGTCTTCCTGGCACTCCTTATAGACCTGCTGGGATTCACTCTTATTTTGCCACTCCTTCCTTCAATCCTTGAGTATTACAGCAAGAATGATGTAAGTAAGAACTAAACTCTACCTGCTGAAAATACAGTCTGGGCATGAGGCAATTTGAAGAATGGGATGCAGAGGGAGGGGGAGATAATATATGGAGATATACCTATCTCATAGAGCTGGAAGGGACCCTGAAAGGTCATTGAGTCGAGTCCAGCCCCCACCTTCACTAGCAGGATCAAGTACTGATTTTTGCCTCAGATCCCTAAGTGGATCTCAAGGATTGAACTCACAACCCTGGGATTAGTAGGCCAATGCTCAAAGCACTGAGCTATCCCTCCCCCTATGTGAGGGGTGCCTGTTCCCCTGATACAGCTCAAAAGCTACATGCAGACTAAAACCCACCCACAAGTCTGGAGTGTATTTAGATTGTTCTTATGGATTTGATTGATTTGTTTGCTCTGCCTAGTAAGACTTTCTCACCTTTGCCACTGAGTTGGGGTCAGGTGTCTATGGTTTGGGGAAATCCAGAGATTACTGAGTGGCTACTTCTTGTAATTGTCCTGAATTTGCCCTCCGCCTTGCTGTTCTTTTACTCACTTGTGGCTGTGGCTGCCTGGTCTCCAGCAATGAGTAGTCAGATGAGAGGTTTCCTCTAACGCTGGGCTTCCTGCTGCTGTGTGGCTCAGCCAGCCGAGTGAATCTCCATGAGGCGTGAAGCCCTTGTCTCTTGGTAACAGAGTCTGCAGTCTCTGTTCTGTCTCTCCTGGCTGTGTGAGTGAGGGGGCCAGAACTGTGTCTCAAGATCTGTAAGGTAGAAGGAGCTTTACTTTGGCTTCTTAACTCAGTCTTAAGTGTCCTTTACAACACAAGCCCATCAAGGGTTCCTCATCCATCTCTTGCGAGCTGTCTGGCTGACTTGCCATTTCTCTCTCAGCTATTCTCTCTTCCCCGATGTTCAAATCTATTTACATGACTACTCAATTACCAGTGCCAGCAACTAGGTTGTAATGGAAAATATTGAATTCTTTGTTGGCAGTAGGTTTTATGGGTAAGTAGATGCCTCTTATTAAAGCAATACACAGAGCTAGCTCTCTGGTGATCTGTTTTTGAGATAGAATGAGGTGGGGGGACTATCATTGCCTTAAGCCCTCTTATTCTATCTCCATCACTCTAATTCCCTTTCCTGTGGCCGCCCTCTTACCCTGCACTGTTTGGGTGGAGATGGGACATATGCCCTGGTCCCCAAGCACTTACGCACTTATGATCAGCAGGAGGGAGAAGTCCCCACTACTGGGTCTTCTTCAGAGCAGATTAGCAGAAAGCAAATTGATGGAGCAATGAGCATCTGGATACAGCTAGAAAAATGCCAGTCAGCATGCTACTGAGGTAGTACTGAACCCCATGATTCCATGTCAAATTTGGTACTGTTCGTGTAAACTGGGGACCCTCTTGAAGCTTTGCTTCCCCCTGACCCTCACTCCAAAGGCAGAATTCATGAACCCCAAAAGCCATATATGGCTAGACAGTCTGTACCTGTCAAAAACCAGCACCTTGACTGACAGAGTCATGAAGAAACATGTCACAGATGCACAGAATCTGTGCTACACCCCAGCTTTTAAACAGTCTCTTGGAAGAACTCCTTCAACATGGCTGACCCCCAGGAGTCCCACTTTTCCTTCAGGGAAGGCCCTGCAGTCTTACTGCCTCCTAGACTGTAGCCTCTGGGCTACAGCACTCCTGCTTTATACTGAGCTCTGCCCAGTGAGTGCAATTAAAATAGACTTGTACTATTTTACTCTTCAGGGACTAATGCACCCTTGCAAGTATTTGCAGTGACACCTAAGCAGCATTTTCAAAACAGGATAGGAGTTATTAGTCAACTGGAACATAGCACTGGAAGTCCTTAGGTTATCATGGAGAAATAAAGGTTAAAGCATAGTTCATTCTGATCAAGCCAGAGCAATTCACCAGGCCAAGCTGTAGTGAACTCCATTTTCTAGCTTGCTCTCTCTCATTTCCTTACTCAGTCCCAGTAGAGAGCCCACCTCCTCCAGAAGCAGAAGCCCACACTAATTCTCTGTCTCTGTCTTTTGTTCTCAAGCTGAGGTCTCTGCTCAGCTTCACTGCTGAGAATGTCAATTCATGAGTCATTGGTGCTTTACTCCTGTGGGGAATTCTGCACCAAAAAATTAAAAATTCTGCCCACAATGTTTTAAAATTCTGCAAAAATCTGCATATTTTATTTGTCAAAATAACACAGTCATGTCAGTTTCAATTATTTTGGTAATCTATTTCAAAATACCTGTCAACAAGTATGTCTGTAACAATACAGACAACAAAAAAGATTCAGGAAATGTTTTTTGACAAATAGATTCTTTACTAGGCATATTTTGTTCATATAAAACTTAGAGTAATAATTCATTTAAACTACAATATAGAAACATATTTCCTGCATCCCTCGGAAGCAGTGCAAAGGCTTGGGGGAGTACGGGGTAATGGAGGAGCTGAGGGAAAGGGAAATAATTTCTGGGAAGGCACCTGGGGAGTTGGGGAATCTTCCCCATGCAGACTCTGTCTGATTCCTGGCCTCTCCCAATCAGTCAGGCACATCTGCTCCTGTCCCCATGTATCATTGCACTCCCACTCAGCTACCCCCTGTCCCTTTTTCCCCATGTTTCCCTGAACCCCCACTCAGCCACCCCTCGTCCTCCTGCCCCCATTTGTCCCTGCTCCCCCTGCCCTCCATCCCCATGTGTCCCTGCACCCCCACTCAGCCCCCCTTCCCCATGTGGCCCTGCACTCCCATTCAGCTACCCCTCCCCCATCCCTATGTATCCCTGCACCCCCCACCCCCAGTGTCCCTGCACCCCTATTCAGCCAGCCTCATTCCCATGTGTCCCTGCACCCCTACCCAGCCACCCCATTCCCTGTCTCCATGTGTCCCTGAACCCCCCCTCCCCATTCACCGGTCCCCATGTTTCCCTGAACCACCTCTCAGCCACCCCACCCCCCATCCCCATGTTTCTCTGCACCCCCACTGAGCCACCCCTGCCCTCATGTGGCCCTGCACTCCTCGTCCCCCATCCCCATGTGGCCCTGCACGCCCACTCCCATTCAGTCCCCACTCCAGTCTGTCCACCCCACTAGCCCTTCTGAACCCCAGTCTATCTGACCCCGCAGCAGCCTTGTGTGCCCCGCTCAGTCTGTTCCCCCCCATCCCGTGCCTTCTTACCTTGCCCCACGGGCAGGGTGCTGTAAGGGACACAGCCTCTGCTCTCTCCCTATCAGATGCTGACTGCTTTGGATGGTAAGCAGTGACCCAGCTGCCTCTGTTCTGGCACCACCACAGCCCCTGCTAGCCGAAAGGCGTAACTGCAGAGCCTCTTCAGCAGAATGTATTTTCTGTGGAGAAAAAAAAATTCTGTGGGACACATGAATTCTGCGCTTGTGCAGTGGTGCAGAATTCCCCCAGGAGTAGAGCTTGCATTGTCTCTCTGGACCCCGTGGTGATCTGGGTCAGTTTCCGTCAGTTTCTTAACAACTCTATTCTGTTTACCCAGACGGCAAGGTGACGCACATACCCATGTCTCTTAATCTGCCCTGAGAACAAACTTAATCCCTTTTCCCTCTATTGGGTAGCAATGCAAATTATGGGAGAAAACTGAGGCACACATAAGCCTCATAGAAATATTACAAAAAGTTCCTACTTTGTCACCAACATGTTCCTCACTCAAGTAAAAGATGAGGAGTTTGGGCTGGGCTGGTGGCTTAGTGCTTTGAATAGTAAAGTGTAAACCTTGGGTCTCCTTCCTAGTCCCAGTCCATTGCTCCCTGAGTTCTAGGAGGTGGGAAGGAGACACAGAGCCTTGTGTTGTTCATCGGCATCCCCCCTGGTTAATTGAGTAACTTTAATGAGGAGCTGTGAAGCTCTTCATAGCCCCTTCCTCTTGGGTAGGAGGCTGGTGACGGAGACACATGGTTTCTAGGGTGGGTGTGCAACGTGGAGGACAAACAGGGAGACTCTCAGGACTCTAACAGGAATGTAGAAGACCTGGCTGGGATGAGATATGAGTTTGTAACTCAAATCGCAGCTCTATTATGTATAAAATCCAGACTTAGCAAGTGTAGGAGTTAATGCCTAGTTCTGTAGCATTTATTCACCATCTTCTGCTCTGTGTTCCGGTCATATGTTTCTGTAGGGCATGATGGGGCAAATTTCTACCCCTGCTGTATGGTTGCTGAGGACTCTACCTGCAGTGGAACCAGCCTAGCTCTGCTGTGTAGGGAGGGGCTAGATGCTAGGAGACAGCACATGGGCTTTGCATCCCATTCCTGCTTCAGAACCCAGCACTAGTCTGTGAGAGTCTGTCTGTGCCACCATGGAAGAGATTTTGAGAGAGAGAGGAAAGGTCAAGGGGAGGATAAATATATCTGGGACTACACTGATCCATCAGGCATATACCCCATACATACACTTGGGGAAGGAAGTTGTCTCAAGTGGCGTCTTTGGGATACAAAGCAATGCTACATTTTTGCAAATAAAGTCAGAGCCTGCAAGAGAGAATTTGTTCCCTAAGTAGGGTGACCAGATGTCCCAATTTTATAGGGACAGTCCCAATTTTTGGGTCTTTTTCACACATAGGCACCTATTACCCCCCACCTCCTGTCCCAATTTTTGACACTTGCTATCTGGTCAGCCTATCCCTAAGTGCCATTACCCCCCACCTCCTGTCCCAATTTTTGACACTTGCTATCTGGTCAGCCTATCCCTAAGTGCCATTAACTATGACTTATGACTCTCTTTTGTAGGATGGTTTCTATCTATCACTGCAGCATGGCGTGGACTGGTTTGCTGCAGTGTTTGGGGTACCTCTGGAGAGGAAGTACAACACTGTCTTGTTTGGAGGTATGAATGAACCTGCAATCTAGTGTCATTTTCAGGTTCTCTTCTATGGTAATGTTTTTATTTATGAACAACTTGTAAACATATGGCACCATTATTAAATTGGGGCTTAAATACCACAGTAAAAGATACCCTAGAAGTACCCAAGAGAAGCAGATTATAAATATTTGGTAAATGGTACTGCTTATATGGAACTGATAGCTCTGACTAGTCAGGCAAGCAGTTCAACCTATTCCTCAGTAATGCTTCCTAGGCCAGGCCTGCTGTGCTTTACTACTTTAGCACTGAGCTTCCCAGGAATGGAGGCAAATCGGCAGGGGGTGTCGAGTGAATAGAGGCTCACCATTTATACCTCAGCCGGCAGCCACACTGCGGTGTCTATGGAAGGGGCGTGGCAACTGTTCTGCAGAGTGCAGTACTATTTGTTGCCACCAGGGCACTTCTGTTGTGACTGAGTCTTCTCCAGCTCCTCCATGAGTCATTGAAGGCAGCAAAGCAGTGAATCAAGGCCTCTGAAAGGCTAATTCAGATTTGTTAATAGTGAGCAAGGGAAGGTAAGAGGCCTGTGTGTTGGGCCAGGTGTTTAAACAACCAAGTTCACATTCTTGGCATAGGTTGTGGTGTTGTGGTTTAAACTGTACCATCTGCATTACACTACCCTTCACTGGTGCGTCACACTTCATACATCCAAGAGACATGAGTGAAAATTTCAGGATTCTGGCTGAGAATGAGGAGCAACTGTTTCCCCCGCCTTCTTCCTCCCTTCCCTCTATGAGACAGAGGTAGTGAGGAAGGGGCATACTTGTAGGTGCACCAATCATTTTGGGCACCAGCCGCCACAGCAAATGAGTATCTGATGTTGGCAGCCATCTGTGGTGACCGCTGCTTATCATTGCAAATGTAATCATCTCTTTGTTACTTCGTACTTCCATCCTGCATCTGCCTGTACCTACCTGTTGTCTCTTGTGTCATACTTGGACTGTAAATCTCTTCAGGATAGGAGCCAACTGTTTGTTATACGTTTGTACAGTGCTTAGCATAATGGATTTGAAGCTCAGTTGCTCCTTTAATGCTAATAATAATAATAATAATAATAATAATTAATGTCCATCCAAATAAGAAAGAACCTTGCTGCCTTCACTTGTGAGCTAAAGCTGTAAGTGGGTGTATGGCTTTTGTTTTGTTTTGGTTTTTTTGTTTTTGTTTCATTTTTTACTTTTTTGTTGTTGAGCAACCACAAAGAAATTATTCTCCCCCAGATACTCAAATACTTGAGGTGAAATCCTGACTCCTTTAAAGTCAAGGGGAGTTTTACAGTTTTACCATTCAGTGGTGCAAAATTTAACCCATGGCCTCTGTGTGCATTTTCAACCTTGATAGGTGGTCTAAGTAAGACATATAAGCCAGCTCTCTCCTTTAAAGAAAAAAACTGTGACAACAAAGCATTTTCTTGGCAGTTTGTCACAAAGGTATTGCAAATTAATGAGGGCACTGAGTTAGAGATGGCAAGAGAGGAGAGGAACTGAAGATCACAGGGACAGAATGTAGGTTTCAAGGAACCTCTTCAGATATGTAGACTCACTGCCATTTATGTGAGGGTGTCACATACCCCGATGTGTCTCACTGCTGCCTTTGATACCAAGGGGAGAAAATATAAGCTAATTAAATGTGACAGATCCAAGTTCAGTTAATCAAAAAAATACTTAAAAGAATTGTGTGTTACACTGACTGGCTCTTAAATCCTATATTATCCTCTCTCCATGAACAGTAAGAGTTTGCAGTCAGAGATAGCAAATATCAGAGAATTTGCATTTTACTGACACACCCCTCCTTCCCCCATAAGTCCCATCTTGTTCTGGTTTGTCTGCATTTCCCTTTCCCTTGAAAACCCAATTAAATTCAGTTAAATAACAACTTAGCCACAATATTTTGGGGCTGTTTGCATTCCAGGGAGATAACTGCTGTTCATGGCTACAGTCTGACATTATAATTGTGTATCCTTTATATGTGTTTGAGTTGTTGGTTTTTTTTAAGGGCCATAGTGAAGTGATAGGCCTTAAACAATTATGCTGCCTTTGTGTTTAAAACTAAGGCAGCATGTCTAATGATTAAGTCTAATGATCAATCTTTTCTAGGTCTGATTGGCTCCATCTTTTCCATCCTGCAGTTTTTTTCCTCTCCGCTCACGGGCGCTGCATCTGACTGCTTGGGGAGAAGGCCGATCATGTTGTTGACAGTGGTATGTCTGGCAGCCTGACTAGAATCAGCATAAATCAAATGTACAGAGGGAGGCCAGTGTGTTTAGTGCACAGCACTAGTCCTGACCATTGCTGCCTCTCCTGGCCAAGTCACTTTATCAAACTTGGGGGTTTAACGTTAGGTACTTAGGGCCAGATTTTAAAAGGTATTTAGGTGCCTAAAGGTGCAGATAGGCACCTAGTGGGATTTTCAGAAGCGCTTATTTGTATCTTTTAGGCAACTCAATACCATTGACATTCTAACATGCAAGATCACCACCTGTACAAGTGCCTACATGTGGATTTAGGTGCTTGACTTTAGGCACTCAGTCTGAAAATGTTGGACTTAATCTTTTTGTCCCTGAGTTCTCCATCTGTATAATAGGGATAATAATATTATGTACTCCAGCCCCTTGTAAAGTACCTTGGGATCTTTGATTGGAAAGCACTTGACAGAAGTGCAACATATCATTTATTTATTGTATTAATGAACGTTCACCAAACAGTTTCTCTCTTTGGTAGCTGTTACGAGTTTAAATTTAGGGCTCTGATTATAGGTATAATACAGTGCAAATATGAACATGCATAAGGGATCTCGGCAACAAATGACATACCCAACCCATCATCCAATAAAGTCTTTGCAGATTAATACATTAAGCATGTGTGAGTTCAATTATTATTCACCAAAACTGAAGGCTAAAATTGACTTTCAGGTCAGTGGATTTTTTCTCTTTTTTTGTCTTAGAATTTTTCTGAGTTGCAGATTTTATTTAAACATTTTAATTATATTGGAAACCATTTTGTGGCTGTCTTGTAAGCAAAATGGAGCAAGTTGTACAAAGGTGTTCTAAACACCTTTCAGTGCATAAAAAGGATAGATTTTGCATCAGACAAACTTCCTCCTAACATAATGTACAATAGTGGGATTGTGTGAAATGATTACAGATGGGTTCTCCTTATTGGATTTTTACTGTCTGACATTCAGTGTACTACATGTCTGGTGAAATGCCAGTTTATTCAAGAAAGCATTTGTTGTTTCATGATTAATGGAGCAGACATTGATTTTGCTTTTCAAACATTAGTCTAGCTAGAAAATAATCCTAAAATGATGCTGATTTTACTGTATTATGTAAGAGAAATCTCCTCTTCTCTCTGCAGGTGGGGTTGATAGCATCGTATGCACTCTGGGCTATCTCTAGGAGTTTTGGTATTTTTCTTCTCTCCAGAGTCCTAGGTGGAATAAGTAAAGGGAATGTCAGCCTGTCTACTGCTATAATTGCTGACTTGCACTCTCCAAAAGCTAGGAGCAAGGGCATGGTGAGTTACAAATGCTGGCTTGTAAGCGATACTTGTATAGCATTGTAGCAACTGCTAAAGTGTCAGTACACTTCCTGCACTATAATGTTTATCTAACTGAAACTATAGGGTGAATTTTTGGTAGGCAGAATGTTATAATGTTACAGAATGTTATCTGTATCCTGGCTAACTTGCACTTGGGGAAAATATGTGGAGATTTTTAAATTCAACAATAATATCAAGTGCTGATACAGTACTTTTCATTTTCAAAGCACTTTCCACACAATAATCCTCACTAAACTCCTGTGTGGTAGGTAAGCCAGTAGTACTCTTCTTATTTTACAGATTGCGAATTTGAGGCAGAAATAGTAAGAGGCTGTTCTCAGGCTCAAGAGGGATTCAATTGCAAACAGGGTTAGAACTCTGGTGTTCCTGTTTCAATCCTGTACTCAGACAGCAAGTGGTCAGGCCCTAGTTTTTTTTTTTTTTTTTTTTTTTAATGTCTCCTCTTAAAGACACTGGCCTAAATTCTGTGCTAAGTTCCATTGAAGCCAGTGTGTGTGCACAGGGTATAAATCGGCACAGTAGTTAGCCTCCTTCCTCCAGCATTATAGCCCTGTTCTGGTGCACTGATTTAATGCTGAACTGGAGGGAAGACAGCTACCTAATGAGGCACCTTTACTATTTCCTGCACCATCACAGGTTTTTCTTAGAATCCACCAATCCTAATTCTGCCCTGGCCAAAGCCTGCTCACCTTTATCTAACTTGTATCGATAGGGCAGTAGCTGGGAATTGCAAAAGAACCAGGGGGGTGAGAAACAACATCATTGCTACCAAGGTGGTACACATGATGCACTGACATCATCCTACACTGAGCAGCTTTACAATCTAAAAGCACATCCTGGGGCTTTATGGTTTTAGACCCGCTTTGGGTGAATAAGTCCTGAACTGAATGAGCACATGTTTCAACCTCCCCCCCCCCCCATTTTTTTCCTCCACTTTCTTTATTTCAAAGGAGAAAGGAGCCTTAGTAGTGGAAATGATTCCTGGGTGCCCCTTTACCATGCTGAAAAGTGTCATGGCCACTTATTGAATGATAGCCCATTTTATTTTCTGCCCAGTCATGAAAGCTTCAGCTCTGTTGCAGTTATCTCTGCCTTGCCATTCATTGCTATTTGCCACACACTTGCCCCTTCCCTCGAGGTGGTTGTGGATTTTTTTGGCATTTGCTTCATGGATGTTTAGCAAGAGACAGAATAGCTTTAGAACTGACTCTCTGAATTGGATCAAAAGGTGTTTAATTCCATTACCTGCATAATTGATCATGCTTCATGTTGTGTTAGCATTTGGCACAACAATTTAGCTTCTATCAGAGTATGACAGACCTAACAGTTATCAAGTTTTACCAAAAAAAAAAAAATTATTCTTGGTCATGACTAAACCTATGTCTAAAACTTCGTTTACTATATCTCAACAGGCAATGATTGGTGTTGCTTTCTCACTTGGATTTACCGTGGGTCCTATGATTGGAGCTTACCTTGCCATGAAAACAGGGAAAGGAGAAGTCTTCTATCTTCGGTCAGCTTTGCTTGCGCTCATGTTTGCTGTTGCTGACTTAATTTTCATCTTCTTCCTGCTTCCGGAGACACTCCCCAAAGAAAAACGGGTAAAATATGCTGAGAGTGGCTCTGAAAATCCGTATTTCCTATAGGCAAGGGCAGGACTTGAAAATGATTGAAACAGTAGAAATGTATGGGGAGGGAAAGAAACTCTCCAGAACCTGATGGCTCAGGGATTTGGTTCAGTCCTTAGACCAGAAGTTAACCCCACCTATATTGGTGATGACAGAAAGTAGCAATTGTGATTAGCAGTCATGTCCTAGGTACTGCAGTGCATCAAAAATGCTTAGATAGTTACCACTGAATTTCTGTTGGGTATGCTAAACTTCAAATTCTTCAGAAACTGATGGGGCCAATAGACAAGCCCCAGAATACGGTGTCACCCTGAGCTGGCCCAATCTAATTTGAGAATTTCAGACAATATTCTAACTCAATCATGAAAATGCAGTGAAATTTGTTTAAGACATGATTTCTCCAATTAGCCAAAGCAGGCCATAAACTGGTTGTCTAGTCTAAACTAATCAGAATACAGCTGTCAATAACAGTCTGGGTATCTTTTTCTAATTGTCTGTCAATATTTATAATGTGCTCATCATTGTAGTGCCTAAGCACTGTATGAGACTAAAAATACCGTGAATGCTCTACTTGGTGCGGGAAGGATGGAGATTTCTGTGTCTCACTCGGATGAACAAGAACTCCAACTTTGAGTGCATTATTAATTCTCAATTATTGCTGCACCAACATCTGATAGACACTGGGTCAAATTCTCAAAAGCACCTAAATCCCATTTTCAGAAGTGATTTAGGAGCCCGAGTTCTGTAAAGTCTTATTCAAGTTAGAAGTGTAAGGGCCCAGTTTTTGGTTAAAGGTATTTAGGCGCCTAAAGGGGAGTTAGGCATCTAGGTGTTTTTGAAAATCCCACTATGTGTCTATCTGTGTCTTTAGGCACCTAAATACCTTCTGAAAATCTGCCCCCCCAAGTGCCTAAATCACTTCTAAAATGAGTCTTAGGCTTTCAGAAAACAATACCTTACTCTGTGGCATAGGTACTTTTGAAAATTTTACCCAGAATTAGTAATTAGTAATTCCTGCCTCATTCTTTGGCCCAGAAGAGGATTATTATAACTGGCAAGATGAGAAGTCAGCACCTATGGTCCCAGTGGTGCCCCAAATTTTCGGGTGCCCTATGCAGCCGCGTATACTGCATATGCCTGAGGACAGTCCTGAAACAGGTTCCTCTGTAAGTCCCTGGAGACAGAAACTTGTAGCATTCAGCCCTGGGTGTAAGTAGGTAAAACACCATTGATTTTAAGGCTTGCAGCAGGGCTTAATCAGTGTCATTGTCTTTGTCCCTCCCTCTAAGCAGCACCCAGCCCTTTAAACTTACCTCCATTTACAAGGCACTTGTGCAATGAACTCTCTGTCTCTATATTTGGGCATTTAGAATAGCACAGGAAAGTTTGCCTGTGCTATTCCACCATGGCAAAAACTTCAGACCTTCCCTAAATGATGCCAGCAGGGTGTGTCGTGTGAAATGGCTGTTCCTTTATTCCCCCACTATGATTTTTTATGGCCCTTTCATGCATCATGTGGTCTGAAATCCTAGCTAAGGACTTTGACACTTTTTTCCTGTGTACTTTTAAAAATTCAAACTATTCCTTTTGCGTGTTTATGGCAGTCTATTAGGGCTATGGACGCTCTTTGTAGACAGAGATGGTGTGAGAGTTCATTAGCTCAGGTCTGGACAGGGCTTTGAAGATATAAAGCGCGTCGGTATTATTACGCAGGGCTCTTCAATCCACCTTGTGGCTCCCCATGCCTGCCTCATGAAATTATGATTTAGTCCCACCTTAATGCCTTAAAGAAACCTCTCCATTTAGCAATGGTGATTTCATATATTTAATAGTTTTCTCTAATTCTCCCCACTTTGATTTTTAAATCCAAATCCTTTGATGGTGAGACAGTGCACCTCTACTCCGATATAACGCTACCTGATATAACACGAATTTGGATATAACGCGGTAAAGCAGTGCTCCGGGGGGACAGGGCTGCGCGCTCCGGCGGATCAAAGCAAGTTCGATATAACGCGGTTTCACCTATAACGCGGTAAGATTTTTTGGCTCCCGAGGACAGTGTTATATCAGGGTAGAGGTGTAATTGACTCCACAGAACAATCTATTGTGGGATCACAGAAGGCTGTGGCTAAGGTGAGGCATAAGCAGCAAGGGTAGATGAAGTCTTAAAAAGCAGAGATTCCCCTCAGTGAAAAATTAGCAGATAAAAAATACAGACCATATTAGCACAATGTTTCTAGAAAGGATCTTTTTTCCTCATGGTTTCCCAGTAGGTGTCAGTGGCTGGTTAAAAGGGCTGCAAATGCAAACAATAAAGCAGTCACTTATATGCTACACATTGGGTTGTTTGTGTGATACAGATCATGTATCCAATTGCACATGTTGCCTGTATTTCAATAGCCCTAGGGGACCTGATCTTTGGGGCTTCTAGGTGCTAGTGTAATGCAAACAAATAATAATATATGCCTTATAAATATGCAAGGCCAGTGGAGCCCCTCTGGACAACAGGAAAGTGAAGATTGGTGAATGGAACAGAGGCAAACTTGTCCTGCCCATTCTTAATCACAAAACTAACAGGTAAAGTAAAAGAGGAGAAATGCTGTTATCTGCTGGTTATTTTTATTTGGCCCCTGACACTTATCCTGGCTTCAGGGTGAAATGGGAATAAGCTAACCAATAGCCAAAATCAGTCTATAGGTGCTTGGAGTAAAATTGTGCACACAAACCCCTTGTTCGTATGTGTGTATCTGGTAGACATGCCATTAGCTGATTGCAGAGTTTGTGTATGCACCTGTGTATGGAGAACATTTGCTCATGTGGCCTATGGTGTCAAGTCTGGCTAGAGGTAAAACCTTGCATTCTGCTTTCTGTGAAAGGTTTTGGTATTTCTTGTTTTTTTGGTTTTTGTTAGAAATGTTCCGCTTTTGGCTACCAAGGGCCAGTTTTGAAGCACATTTACATGCATTCAAAACATTAGGATTGTTGGCAGTGGGTTGTGCAAACCTAATTCATCCTGCTCCAGTTCTTCAAGCTAGCCACAGTTGTCTCTCTCTTCTTAGGTATCCTCCATGAGGTGTGGATTTCAGGCAGGGAGTGACTTGCTTAGTCCACTGGCTTTGTTTCAGTTCTCTGCAGTCACCAGAGGAAAGAACTCACCTTCGAGGGAGAGTAAGTGCGGCTTGTTTTTTCACATTATGCCATATGTGTTCCCTTGATGTGGCGGTGATTTCTAAATACACTTTTTCTCCCTTTTGACCATTTCAGAAGCAACTCCCACCCTCAATCTTTCAGACCCACATTAACTATTTACAAAATGGGAGTTGCAAGCTGCATTGGGTGTTGACCAGGGCTTTGTTATCTCCAAGGAATGGCTTTGAGGTTTTATGTCAGGGGTCTGGAGCCACTCTCCTTTCCATCGTTCCTTCTCTGTTCTGCGTGGGCATTAGCTGCAGCTGTAGGTACATCACAGCAAATTTAATGACCTAAAGAGACAGATCAAGCCATGAGTTGGGTAACCTGGATTCCAGTGCCAGGCTGGAAACCAGGAATGCCAGATCCTGAGGCATAGGCGCAGACTCGGTTGGCCTTGGAGCACCCATGGAAAAAAATAGTGGGTGCTCAGCACCCACCAGCCACTGCTCTTCGGCCACACTGCCAAACAGCTGTTTGGCAGCTCAGGGAGGGGCTTGGGGGAGACTGGTGGGCGGGGGCCTCAGGGAGGGGGTAGAGCATGGGGGGGGAGGGGGCGTGGCAAGGGCAGGAAGAGGCGGGTGAGGGCGGGGCCTCGGGGGGAAGAGGCAGAGTCAGGTTGGAGTACTCCTAGGAAAAAACTAGAAGTCAGCACTTATGTCCTGAGGCATTTTTCTCTAACTTCAGATGGAATTTTCATTTCAAACTTCCCCTCTCAAAGTTTGGGGATGTTCAGACACAGGGCTTTGGCTGGGCCTTTCTCTGAGTAAAGGTGTTTGGAATTTGCCAGTCATACCAGTGAGTTAATCTGTCCTTCCAACTAATGTAATGGTGCAAAGGAATAGTGTTAGACACATGAAACACATCTTATTCTTAACTGTGTAGCATATAATCATATAAACCATCTCCATCTACTTCTGTAAAGCATAGGACACTTCCTTTTTCAAGGCCAATTACAAACCACTACACTCTATAATTGACCACTTCCACTGATGCCCAAGAGATAGACCAACAACATTTGCATTCATATTCATCCTATAAAACAAAGGTATTCAATTAAAGAAAATATTGAGGGCTAAATGTTGGGGGTAGTGGAGGGAAAGTCTTTACCCATTGGCTTCCTTCCAGTAGGAAGAGAACCTTAATGATATGACTGAGTGTTCACTTCCTTGGAAGTTATTGCTCTTATTTTTCACTTTAATCCCTGAGGGCTGGTCTACACTACCACTTAAATTGATGTAATTTATACGTTGCTCAGGGGTGTGAAAACAACACCCCCATGAGCAATGTAAGGTACATTGATTTAACGCGGTGTCCACATAGTGTGATGTCACTGGGAGGCGCTCTCCTGCCGACATAGCTTCCGCCTTGTGCAGAGGTGGAATAATTATGCTGACGGGGGAGCGCTCTCTCGTTGGCATAGTGCGTCTTCACCAGACACGCTACAGCAGTGCAGTTGCACCTATGTAGCACAGTAGTGTAGACTTGCCCTTATATTCTAGTCACAGAAATGGGGCCAGAATCTAATCTGTGGTGTGTGGCATGTGGCTATTTAATATAAGCATCGGAGATAAGTCCTGGCCCTTTTTTATTTAAGTGGTACTGAATGTTGCTTTTTTTAAAATGGTACTTATGGTGTAGTGTCTCCTTCTCTCTTTTTTTTTATTTAGACCTTCAGAATCTCAAGGTCCTGGGCCTAGTTTATTTCCTTTATCTCTTCCTGTTTTCTGGTCTTGAATACACATTGAGTTTTCTCACCCATCAACGATTCCAGTTCAGCAGGTACAGTGTGCTTAGAAGAGATGTGCTGTGTACTCTCTAGCGTTTCTTTGTTCATTGTTTTCCCAAGAGACCCTCTCAAGGCTTCTCCTAATTTTCAAGGGTGCCTTTTAATGATGAGCGTTAACATGCTACAAAACTGCATTCTGTTACAAATTGATTTTTAATGCTCCAAATTTTCTCTTTATAAGCCAGGAAGAATAGTTGAAATACCGACACATCAATCAGGAAAGCAAATACTCTGAAATTATAATTAAAAATTTAAAGAAAAATTGATGTGCAGAGATGGAATCAAAACAAATGGAAAATGTACAGTGAATTTGTGCTTAACTGGCCTGGCAGTATTGATTCATGTAAAACTACCCAAAGAGCTTTTCTGTGTCAGCATGTATCTTGAGGCTTAAATAAAGCAGAATGGATACTGGGTTTAGCTATGTGATTATATTTGCTCAGCAGAGTTCTGTATTATATACAGTCTGAAAACCCTTATGTAATGCAACTTCTGGTTTGCTGAATTCCTTTAATCAAACCCTGTTGTACTCTTTCATATTATTATTCTCTTATTGAAAGCAGTTTAATTGCTGGCTTGTAGAGAAGTCCCAACTTGGGACCAGATCTTGCAGCATTTACTCCTGTGAGTAGTCCTTATCCCTGGTTGGTTTTGTTTCTGGATATTCTTTCTATTCCTGTCTTTCCCTTCTCATAATATGATTTACAAAGATCTTTGTATGTCACTGGAAGCCTTTTCCTTTGTGATAATCCTGCTGCTTCTGCGCAATTCATTCAGTGACATAACAACTATCTGCTGTTTGGATATGTCACTCTTATGACCATGATCATGACTGTGTTAAGACATCCTTGAATGAACTGGCCAGGAGGACAGGCTAGTTATATAGGTAAGAGTTGATACAATCAAAATACTTTGGTAACCAATAGTGATGAGAGAGGAATAGCCCAGGAATTATGTTTTGCCCAAATAAAGACCCCTTTATTGCCATGTGGACACCTAAAATATCCATCTCTTTCATTTAGGAAATAGTAATCTAGATCCCAGGGGAAGACTGTGTGCGAGCGTTAGCCATGTATAATTTGTGCTTCCCCCTCTCTCCAACCCCTTCTAGTATGCAGCAGGGCAAGATGTTTTTCTTTATTGGGATGACTATGGCTGTGATCCAGGGAGGCTACACTCGCCGAATCAGACCAGGATGTGAAATCAAAGCCGTAAAAAGGGTATATTTCTCTTTTAAACATATATTATTTGTATTTATTCCATTTCCTCTCGACTCTGACATGCTACTTTTTAATTAATAAAGCAACCAGAAGGCATTTTATGATGTAACTGTACTGGGGATTAAAATCAGAGGGATGGAGTGAGTTTTGTTTTGACTTCATCAGTACATCTAAGTGACTTCTTTAGGTCATTTCCTAACGCTTCTAATTGAATGGGCATATTTTGTCTATTAACACTGTAGTGACATTTTTCAAGCAGACAAAACATTAAAACATACAAACCATCTCCCACAATACTGTGGCTTCTTTCCCTCTAATGTATTATTTAAAATTTCTGTAATCTAAGTTCTTCATAGCTGCTGACACTTCTGAGAGTTAGCCCAGTTCACACACAGGCTCAAGTGAGGAGTATATTTTTCCAGTGATTTCTGGTGTGGTTTAGTGGTGGAACACAGGACTCAGAGGCAAGAACTCCTGAATTGTAATCCCATCTCTGACTGCCTTTCTGGCACTGGGTAAATCATTTTAAGGGATGCTATCCATTTTGAAATCTAGTCAGTTTCCTTCAGTCATGGTTAACTCTAGTAACTCGGACGTGAATCTGGGTCAGTGTTGTGGGTGTGGTTCCTCTTTAGCAGAGTGAAAACAGCAATTCAGCTAGGCTTGAATTGTAAAAATGTGAGAGAGTTGGGGGAAAATTAAAGCGCTCCTTTGTGAATCACATGGTGGAACCTGGCTCTGATATTGTGCTTTCAAATAGGAAGGGGGGAGAGCACAACATGGGAGCAGAGATCTACTGCACAGCAGGAAGAGGAGAATCTTGTCCTGTTTCTTTTTACCTTGGGGTGGTTGGTGTTCATTGAACTCTAAGGATCTTCTTCCCCTGCACCATGGTGACTAACCCTCCAGTTGATGAGGGGCGGATGCAGCATCTCCTAGCATCCATCAGCACTACCAGGAGAAGGGGGGACAAAATGCTCCTATTGCTCTATTCTACACAAGTTTCGTTCCCAGTTCTGCCAATCTTATCTGGGCATTCTCTACCTCTGCATCCTCAGTGACGCAATCGCCACTTCCCCAACATCTAACAGGAAATAAATCTCCCATGAGTAAAAGCAACAGATCAATCTAGAAAGGGAAACTTGGCAACATGGGAACTGTCTCCTTAACTTAAATATATCCCCTCTCAGCAGCAGCGCAGTGCCAAGAAACCTAGGATTAGGCTTTTATGATGAATATGGCTTTAGATGTAATAGAGACACACTCATTTTGCATTTTTTTTTTTTTTAGGCTATAATGCTGCTGATTCCAGCTTTCTTGTTAATTGGATGGGCTGGTAATGTGACGGTGCTGAGTGCTGGACTGTTGCTCTATTCTTTCGGTGAGCTATTCAAATAGTTCCCAATAGGCATTGAAGCATGGCAAATCAACTTCATAGATTTCCTCACCCTGTTTAATAAAGATGTACTTCAGGCTTCATGGAATAGGTAATAAAAGTTGACTTTCTTGCTTATAAAACCTGGAAGGAATCGCAGGGTTATTCTGATGCTAATTGTATCCCTAGAAGTTGTCATGGTGATGTTTGTAAATGTCACCAGCACTCATCTTGTCTCAGCTGACTGGGGAGCATTTCAGATTCTTTTTCTCTCCCAGACCTAGAGACAACTTGTACATTAAATAAAAATACCCCAGCTTAGTAAAAGGCAGGCAGCTTTGCTTTTCAGAACTGCGACAGCTGCTTTATTCATTACACTTTGGAGGCTGGGCAGAGGAGAGCTGCATAACTGTCTGTCAGAGCAGGAAAGAGAAGTGCTGTATATAAACACTCTGATTTATGCTACAACACAGTCAAGGGAGGGCTTAGTCAACAGTATAATTTTCTGCTCTCCTGCCTTGCTAACCACAGGCGGGGAAGGGTGGGACAACTCAATCTGTCATTTATGAAGAAAAGTACGGAAGTGTGTGCGCACGGACATATGTATGTTTAAAAGGAATTTTTTTTTGCACATTTAGGCCTTCATTCAGGAAAGCAATTAAGCATGAGCTTAAGTCCGTCCCTATTTGGAAAAGCACGTAAGCGCATGCTTGACTTCAGTGGGACTTAAGCACCTTAAATCTTTTCTTGGACAGGCACCATAAGATGTTCCCAAAAGAGTTAACATTATTACAACAACAGGATATTCTCTTTTGAGTGGCAGAGATACATTTGATAATGGGTACAAAATTTTAAATCCCTGAATTAAAAACAAAAGGTTTCCTGTTTTAGGAAGAGTCTGTTTGACAGCTTGCTTGTCTAGGGACAAGTGTATGTGAAAAATTAACAAATCATTCAGACTCACTGGAGGATGCCTAGCTCCTGCCATCTGATTGTCCTTTCCTTGCTGGGAAGTATTTTGTATGCCACAGCTCTTCCTTGTTGGGAGAAACATGGTCTGTTTCAGTAAGAGGGCAGTTCTCATTGTTAGATCTTGGCTGTTGTGTTGAGTTGGGCTCTGTGAGCTAGCATATTTTCTCACTAGACTTGGCATCTGCATACTGCATTGTAGAACAATATGGTTGCTTTTATCTACTTTATCCACAAGTACTATACACTTATGTGTCTCAGAGGACTCTTCATGATTCCACACATGGCCATCTCACTGAGCATGTGATGTATGAAAGATTCCCTCTCCCACTACACCTGACAAGATGATAGAGATCTGGAAAACTACTAGTTAGCTGAATAGACTGTAACTGTGACCTTTATGCCCCTTCCCTCTAGGGCTCTCAGGAAGAAAGGCTGTAATGTAAAACAGCTGCTGAATGCTCATAGCCTTTATGGCTGCAAGAGTTGTTTGTGTAGGTTGGCTTTGTGGGGGTGTTTTTGTTATTAAACTGAATGAAACCTTATGATTCATTGTTGGAATAATGCCCTAGGACTCCACATTTTTCTGTGCAGTAGTAACCAGAAGATGCTGCATTTCTGGCTATCGCTATCCTTGCTGCTTTGGGCTCTCTGTTTTTTAGTGCTATTCTAACCTACTCTTCCCTCTTTTCCAGCCGCTGCCATTGTTGTTCCTTGTTTGTCAGCAGTGGTGTCAGGCCATGGTAAGTGGCTCTTTACTTGTTTGAGGGGCAGCACTTGTCTGTACAAAGCTAACTTTAACTGAAACTGCAAATACAAAATCCAGTTCCACTTAACACCCATTTGCTGCTACAGCAATATGCATTTAGTGCTGGAACCTGGACTTTCAGAACGGACATGGGGTTACACGAGTTAGATTTATAATGTACCAAAAGCCTGTCCTCAGCTCTAAGTGCATTTGACAAAAGCTAAAAATACTATCAATTAAAAGTAAAGGCATTAGCTAATCCATCCCCACAAGCCATACTGCTCTCTCTACTTGAAGTGACAAAGGCATGAATAGCAGTAGCAAGGTTACAAACTCCTGGGGGGGAGGGCGGGAGTGAAAGCCTTTCTAGACACTGATGCTCTGTGACAATTTAACTGCAGCTGGGGATTCAACAATCCGGGTACCCTCAAATGCAGTAACAGGTGGGACAATCAAGTAAGACGGACTCCATACCTTCTGGTTGCTTCCTTCAACCTGCCAGCATTACCTTGGTCTTATCAGGCTTGAACATCAGCTAGCTAGCTCTCATCCATGCCCTGTTCCCTCTCAGACACTGGTGCAGGTATTTGACAGCCCTGGTTTGGTCAGGTGAGATAGAGATACAAACCTAGCTATCAAATGGCATGCTGGAAGTGCCTCTGCCTGTACCACCCTGCAGGCCCCTCGTACTCATTGCATAGAGAGGATACTAGATGGAACACTATGGAACTCCACATGGCAGAACCCTCAAGCAGGAAGAGAAAATGCCCAACACTGGGAACTCTGGAAACAGTCAGCAAGGAAGGAACAAAGTCACCTGAGAGCAAGTCGTGAGCAGTGGTGTCAGATCTAACACTCCTGGCATCTTCATCCATTGCAAGGAGATCATCTACCAACATCACTATTGCAGTCTCTTCTGCGTACCCAGGCTTGTACCCAAATTGATAGGGTTAAAGAAACCTGAGGCATCTAGGTTCCCGCAGAGTTCACTCACCACCACCTTCTCTCTAATCCTAACCCAAAATAGAAGATGAGGAAGAGGACAATTGATTGTTGGTTTCTTGAACTAAGGCTGCACAAAAGCCTCCTTAAGGAGGGCAGGTTGCTGATCTCTCTAAAGAGAAGCACTGACCATCTCTGCTGGCAGTGGAACCAGTTCTTTTGCACTGGTTTGATCAGCAAGGAAAAACATGGGTCCAGAGCACTGGTTGTTACATAATGCACAAAATACACAAAGAAACCATAGCTGCTGAAGACTGACCCCTTCGTTCCATTACAGCCTCCAGTATTAGTAATGGTTGCTTAGGGATAATAATAAGACAGAAAATGCTGTTTCTTATTATAATGACGTGATGCTGTTTATACTCATATCTGTGTATCATTAACCTTTCTTTTTAAAACCTATAGTTTCTCTACCTAAATCTGGTAAAAAGAAAGAGGATGTAAAAATTCATTCTCTAACAAGGAGAACGTGAAGCCTTCCTGCAATTCAGTGAAGAGCAGTATTCGCTTCTGTGAGGTTCTCTGTGCAATGTAATGCTGTTTTGGCATTGAGCTGCAGCATGTGAAAGCACTCACAGCAAGAGCTATTCGTTATATTTTCCCAACGAAGAAGTCATGTTCAGCAACCACTGTCACCTCCTCAGTGGAGAGGAAAAACTCCTAAGGAAGCAGAGTGCTTAGTGGATGGGGAGTGAGTGAGCTGTGAGTGGTATAAAACAGCAAATCGGACATGCACAGAAACCAGGATTCAAGTGCAAGGGGGGGAAAAAGGTCTTGTTCAAAGAACTAACTAATTGGTGTGGCACTTTTCCTTGCACAGGCTCAGCCAGCCAGAAGGGAACAGTAATGGGAATTCTGAGGAGCCTGGGGGCCCTAGCAAGAGCTCTGGGACCAATCTTGTCAGCAGCAGGTAAGCGGTGCACGATCCTGCACCCCCCCAGCAATATAAAATGTAATTCTCTGGCTCCTTCAGCCTGGCAACCATTAGAAAGTTCCAGGGAAGGGGCCATAGGGAGAAACAGGTGGGACGTGGCAATGGGAATGTAGACATGATTGAGTAGTAAATTGCATGTCTTTGCCGAACATTCCTAACTGTTGCAAGTTAAGGGATAAGTTATACCCTCATGGGGGTCTCCCATTGACTTCAACAGGAAGCGCACACACATGGATCAAGGTACTCGAGACAGACTTTTAACGGCACTGCTGACCCGAGCTGCCAGGATCCCTTTTCAACCGGGCATTCCGGTTGAAAAACCAGATGTCTGGCAACCCTAAGCTCAGCTGACCAAAGGTCGGGCTGTGCAGTGCAGACACTTGAGGTGGAGCCTGGGCTCTGAAACCCAACGAGGGGAGAGGGTCGTAGGGTTCCCATATTTCAGGTTCCCCAAAAGAAACCCAGACATATGGTAACCTTAGTCGCAGAGCCTGGGTCCTGCCCGAGCAAGTCTGTCAACACTGCTACTCCTAGCCCCACCGAGCAAGCCGCATGAGCCAGAGTCAGTTGAGCTGTGGTTTGAGTCTCGCTGCTGTGGATGTTTTTGTTTCTTTGCTTACAGCTGCAGTGTCAATGTCCAGGGAGGTCTAACAGGCCCAGAGTAGGAGGCAGAGGCGCCTTGGGTCTAAGCCTGGCTCTGACAGATTCCGCCCAGCCAGTGTTTAAATGCACAGAAAAGTTTTTTTTTATGTAAAGTATGTCCTGAAGCCCATTAGTATGTTTCAGAACGGAACCCTGCGCTGTAGTGGATCTAGCAAAGTAAACCAGGGACTAAGCCCTGGAGTCAGAAATGGACTTGGGCACCTAAGTGTAAGTCCCAGTTTTAGGCTCCACTGTGATTCACAAAACTGCTGCTGCACCTTGTAGGCACCTCAGTTTGTGCAGTAAAAAGTTCCCTTGGTGCTTATGTTTTTGCTGCTGGGCCTGCACAATCACTGCATCCGAAGAAGTGGGTTGTAGCCCACGAAAGCTTATGCTCTAATAAATTTGTTAGTCTCTAAGGTGCCACAAGTACTCCTGTTATTTTTGCTTCCTTCTAGGCATAGACTGGGGCCACATCTGGGAATAGAAATTATATGGCGGGCCATGAATGCTCAAAAAATTGGGGTTGGGGTGCGGGAGGGGGTGAGAGCCCTGGTTGGGGGTGTGGGCTCTGGGGTAGGGCCAGAAATGAGGAGTTCAGGGTGCAGCAGAGGGGCTCCAGGCTGGGGTGGGGGTGGGGAGTGGGGAGGGCTCTGGCTGGGGTGCAGACTCTAGGGTGGGGCTGAGGATGAGGGGTTTGGAGTGCAGGCGGGTGCTTCAGGCTGGGATCAAGGGGTTCAGAGGGCGGGAGGGGGATCAGGGCTGGTGTGTGGGAGAGAGGCTCAGGGATGCAGGCTCTGGGCGGAACTTACCTCAAGTGGCTCATTGAAGCAGCAGCTCACCTTCTCTGGCTCCTACGTGGAGGCCTGCCCTGTCCGCAGACGCAGCCCCTCCAGCTCCCATTGTCTGCGGTTTCTGGCCAATGCAAGCTGCGGGGGCGGCGTACAGTCCCCTGGCTGCCCCTACGCGTAGGAGCCGGATGGGGGCCATGCCACTGTTTCCGGGACCTGCGTGGAGTGGCCCCCGCCCCTGCTCCCCAGCTGGAGTTCCGGAGCTGGGCAAGCCCCAGACCCTGCTCCCCAACGGGAGCTCGAGGGCTGGATTAAACCAGCTGGCAGGCCAGATCTGGCCCGCGGGCGGTAGTTTGCCCATCCCTGGCCTAGTACCTGCCTAAGCCCCAGAGCCAGTCAGGCATTGGCTACATGTTCCTCTGCCTAACACACTGACAAGGTCAAGTCGGGTAGGTGTTCTCAGAGCAGGCGCCTTCGCGTGAATCAGCCAGGGAAGGCAGGGAGTAGGCAGGCTGTCCTCATAACATTTAGCTCATCTGGGATGTTGGAGACCCCCTACTAGTTCAATTCCCCCTTTTACCTGATTTGAACAGGGCTCTGCCACCTCTCAGGTGAGTGCTCTAACCACTGGGCTATGGGATTGTCTGATACAGGTCTCCCTCACCCTCGCCTGTTGAAGCCGTTGCACTGTGGATAAATAATTACATTAATTGAGCATGCAAGAGAGAGCGAGCATATGAGCACGCAAGCATAAGAATGATTATGTAGCCTCAGAGTCCACCCAGGCTCCGGCCTCTTTAATTATATGTACACAATGGAACTGCTTCAGCAGGAGAGAATCAGGGAGCGCACATCCTAAGCACTGGGCTAAAAGGTTTGAGGTCTCTTCCCCCTCCCTCCCCCCCCCTCCACTCCAGCTTCTTGCAGAAAACACCTGAGGGAGAAGAGGGTTCACAACTGAGAATCACAAACAGACATAGATACCTAGGTCCCTCACAGGGGTGGAGTTTAGCTTCTCCGCCTCCCCAATCAGCATCTCCTATTGGCTAGCTTAGGCAGCTCCCTACCTGGCATGCTGGTGCAAGTGACTCATAGTCTGTAATGCCTGTCTCTTCCCACTCATTGTATAGGGAGCCAAAGGGCCTAGCACAGCTTTGTGGAATGCCATGTGACTTTCTACCTGCCTCAACTTTAGGCCTTGTGACATTTAATACTTAGTCCTTCCAGGAGTGCCAGGGCCTGGACTAGATGACCTCTCGAGGGCTGAAAGAATAAGATATGGAAAAGCAGTGAGGCCACAGATATTGATTACTATAAGTAATTAGGCTGGTGCTTGACTAAGAAAGCATCCTGTGTAGAGCACCTCAGTTGACAGCAGCACTTAGCAAATAGCAGACAGGCTAATTATTTGAATGGTACGGCTCCAAATTTCTTAAGTGTCTCAACTGCGTACTTCCATTTTCTTCCACTGAGAAACATTGTCATATCTGTCAAAGCCCGAAGGGAAGGGCAGAGATGTGACTGGGGCAAGGATAGCTGTGCTATGCTACTAATCGGGCAGTGTTCAAAAACCCCTCCCCCCCCTCCCCCCCGGCCATGTTCAGGTTTTTCCTTGGGAGGACAGGGGCCTTGGGAGAGTAGGGAGGAGGAAATCAGTCAGTTCTGGCTAGATCCATATTTACCATTTGATACCAGGAAGGTAGAAGATTTAATACGTACTTGATCTCAGCTTAAAACTTAGGTAGTATTGTAAAGGCTTGAAGTGGAGGCAATTTAGTTGCTGTGGTGAGAAGGGGATAGCAGGAACAAGTGGTGGAGGATGGGATTCGGATGCAGGTACAAATATGGACTGCGTATAGTGAAGGGAAGAAACGAGTTTAGGAGCAGATGCTCGTTCGGAAGAAGCTGACAGCAGCAGCTTGCATGTGTGGATCCTGCTTCTCTCACATGGGCCCCCTGCTCCTGCCGTTGCTGTCATTCTGCACCCCTCTCACGCTCTTCCTGATGTCTTGCTGCTGGCTGTCTGCCAGCCCCAAGTCCTGCTAAGTACAGCAGGAGTGGCGGCAGCTCTGACTGTGGAATTGAACAGTTTGGAACTGAGTTAACTAATTGGCTTCCAGTGAAATCTAAACAAGGCAAAGTAAGGGAGGGTGGGTAGAGTAACAGCAGAACAATTGTCTGTGGCTGTAGAAAGTGAAAAGAATCTACCTAATTTTAAAATTTACCTTTTGAAAATCATTGTCTAGCTAGTGTAATCTAGTTACATAAGAACAGCCACCCAGGGTCAGACCATCTAGCCCAATCGTCCGACAGTGGCCAGTACAGTGTGTACAGAACAGGGCAGTTGAAATGATCCATCCCTGTCTTCCCCTCCAGGTTTCTGCCAGTCAGAGGTTTAGGGTTGCCCCAAGCATGGGGTTGCATCTCTGACCATCTTGTGCATTGCTGAACCTATCCTCCCTGAACGTATCGAACTCTGTTTTGAACCCAGTTATACTTTTGGCCATCACAGCATTCCATGGCAATGAGTTCCACAGGTTAATTTAATAATAACGGGACTACTTTCAGCCAGTGTGTTAGCCAGATGCTTTTTACAGCCACTCTTTGTTCATGGGCCAGGAATCATAGGTGCAAATCCAAATAGTTATACCTCTAATTACCTATAACATGCAACTACTCAAATTTGTACGAACGCTGCACAGGAAGTCACTTTGAAAAATCTTTGTAATGTGTACAATGAAGGTAGCCCCCCCCAAGAACTAAATATCTTATTTCTTTTGCAGTTTATTGGCTGGTAGGAGCTGAGGTTTGCTTCACTGTTTGTGCAGTTTTGTTCCTGCTTCCCCTCATTCTTCTTGGTTACATAAAGCAGCAAACAAAGGAGGAATAACCAAAGAGAGGAGCAACATTATGACTTTTACAGAACTACTCATTTTCCAAGGGACTTCTAAAGTGGTGGAGAGTCACATGTCAAGAAGCGATTTAAAATGGAACACTGTGTTCTGATTTACTGGAAGGCCAACTCAAATTCCACTCACCAGCATATACACCATTGTAACAAAATTGATTTTTCTTACACACCCTAATCCTCAAGGAGATGGAAACCCAGTTAGTTATTCTCTCCAGCACTGCCTGTGAGCCAGTTTGACTAGCTTTGAGATCAGAAGTATCTGACTCAAGTGCGTGTCGTTCAGCAAGTTGTATTCCTGCTACATAAAATGGTGAGATCATGCCAGCTACATGGGCAGAAAAAGGTTGAATTCAACAAGCTGAGACTCACTCCACAACAGAATTTCATGCTTAAATTAACTACAGTTCCCAACCAGAGGCAGCATGTAAAATGCCATCATTTCTCACAGAATCATGTGCACAATATAATGGTTTTTACATATCCTTCCTGTGCCCATTTCATTTTAATCACTGGCTGCTCATTCTGGTGCTCTCACAGAACATGGATTAGCAGAGTTTTCAGGCAGCTACATAATGGGGAAATTGAGCAAGACCCAGCCACCTGAATTGGTTCATGGTGAGAAAATACAACTGCTCCCCTATTGTGTGAGGGTCATATTGAGATTATTTTGCCAAACCCTTTGCACAGCCCCCTTCAGTTAGTGGCATTCGTTAGGGACAGGTCTCTTTGGTAAAATTTGTATCTAGTGCCTTAAGCTGGCATGGGTTTTTTTGGGGGGGGTTGGTATCCTGAGTTTCCTATGACCTGTGAGAGAGCCTTCTATCAATCTTGACTCTATTCCTACTGTTCTGCCAAGGGATCATAAATGAACAAGTGGCCTGTGATATACAATATAATTGGGAAAGTGTTTTAGCTACATTTTATACTCCTAATATTTTGTGTAACAGGTTTTTCAGTACTGAGCATTTATCAAATATTTGTATTTTGCACTACAAAGAGTTAATTGCAAACTGGTCTACTGCAGTTAGTGTGGTTAGTAAGATGCCCTGTAATAACATGCATATTTTCAGATTGTCCTTTTGTCAGTCAGTCATTGGCCTACCTAAAGCTCTAGCTGACTGCACTTCTGCTTAGGAATGCGCGCGGGGGGAGGGGGGCAGGGTCTTCCTGTATTCAACTTCTCGTTGGCATGCAATATGCCAAGGCCTTTAATAAAGAAGAAGTGAGACCTTTTTGTTTCAATCCGTGTCTTCTTAACTCACAGGTCGTAGTCTGTTGCTTAGGTGACCCCAAAAGGTTTAATTAGGGGTTCTTTCTACTGCAAAATTATACTCTTTGACCGCTATTGTAAAGAACCTGATTAACTGGCACACTGCCGACCATAATTTGCCCTTGTCTACATGGGCTTCAGTGTTATGGTGAGCAGCATGTTAGTTAACCTGATTGTTCAAACAAGGAAAAACTTTGTAGTATAGACCAACCCCATCCATTTAGGAAAGTAACTAGAGGTTCAGAAAGTTTGTCTGCTCCCTTCTTGGTTTCTCCATGTGCCATCTCTCAGTCACTGCAATCAGAGCCATCCACTAATCGGTCTTTGTCATCTCCTGCTAGTCTTGCACTGCAGAGAATTTTTTTTTAAAACACTGCTAGGGAGTGACAGTAGAGAAGCTCACTCCTAAAGGATATCAAAGTAGAAAACCCTGGGAGACAGGAAGTGCCTGGCTGGAGGTGGTGTACTTATTTGTACCTTAAAGAGTTGGGTTTATTAGGCTCTTGTTTCGCCTCACCCAACTCATGGGAAGAGTGGGATTGCTTCCAGCATGGGAGTGGGACAGTAAAGACCTAATTCCATATCAGTGGAGTAGTTTCCACTCCCTCTTGCACATCACTGTGCAGTCTGCTTGGCTTTAACACATAAATTAGTGAAAAACATTGTTAGACAGTTGATCTCCTGGTAATTAACATAACACATGTATCTTTCATTCTGAAGGAAACTGAAGCACTTCAGACTGCATATAGAAAGATCCCTGGACTACAGCCACCAGGGAGAAGACTGCCAGCTAGTCTACTTCCTTAGCACTACACAACCATTTTTAGTAGGGGAATGTGAAGACTAGCTTGGCCAGTGGAAGCAAGGGAACATGTAGATTGGGTAACACAGCAGAACTAACATCCCTACTCAGTGTTATGGAAATTTTGACTACCATAAGTAGTGAAGGCCAGTCTTTCTTCAATAAGAGTATCTTCAGAAACACACTGACCCATAGCGGGGCACTGGTTCAATACAGTTTCAGAGGAAAGAGTGCCACCTACACTACAACCTGAGTTTTCCTCAACTGTCTCCCATCCAAGGCCTGACGGTGCTTAGCTTGACTTCTGACAAGATCATAGACTGAGGTGGTGCTATTGCAGACATAAAACTTGAACCTGTAAATGAATAATATGTGAACCCAAATCAATATAATAAAGGCCTCAAACACATATTGCACCTGCTCAAGGAACAGAACTTTGGGTACCAAAATGAATCTTTTGGTAGGTTTTACACCCTTATGTAATATAGGAAACCAAAGTAAGCCAGAGAGTTCATATAAGTGTTTTAAGACTCACTTTTATTAAAGGTCTCAATTTGAGCTTTATCATTTCCTATTATGCAGGTTTTATTCCTTAAAAAAAAAAAACAAAAAAAAACCAGCCACAGGAAAAAAAGTTTCTGCAGCTTCTCGTTTGTCCCAAAATTGTATTTTGTATTCCTAGAGCCTTGGTTAAAAACAAACTTAGTGACTTTCACTAAAATAGTATTCCAGGTAAAGCCTCGAGAATGGTTGATAAAGGCAGAGCATTTCCCCCCTGCCTTGGGGAAAAAAAACAAATTCTAAAGGACATGATGATATTATGTTGCTTGTGAATCTACTCAGAAAGTAGAAAATGTAAATTTACAAGAGTGAAAAGCAGCTGTGCCCTCCCCATGGTATTTCAGCAAACTATGTGGCATTTGTTCAGAGATTTCAAACCTCTAAACTTAATATAAAGAATGAACCAAGCAGTGATCCCCTGCTTAATGAATTAGACTTCAAATTAGAATTCTTAGCTTTTTCACCTGAGCACATATTCCACCCTGGCTTTAAGGACAACAGTTTAATGAACAAGGTTAATATAGTAGGTTGTTAGAGAAGGCAGAATTATGTTAACCTGGAAGTGACTAGTGATCCTCCTGTTGCTCTCTCAGCTACAGCAAACCCTCCAGAAGGACACTGACTGCAACACGAAAACGGCTTTTTGTATTCTGTCTACATGTTCCCTCAATTAAAGTTCAGACACTGATCCCTTTTAATGCCTGTCTCCGCTGCTTACTGTTACGTGCCCCATTCAGGGTCTCTGGCCAGAACATTAGACATCACAGTCGGGTCTGGAACTTTAACAGCAACCAGTTTATTATAAACAAAATCCTAGGTACTTTTCTCAAGAAATTTTTTTACCCATTAAATTAAAATGCTTTGGGCACTATTCCCTAAGAGATTCTGGAAATTAAAACTGTACAACAGCTTTCAAAACAGAGGAAAAAACCTTACTCTTTTAAAGAAGAATTTTATTTGAGTAAAACTTAATGATACAACAAAGAAAGAAAAATACATGACTGTTTTTCCCCCCCACCGTGTGTAACCATACTGTACACAGCTAGATTTCATAGTGTAATACAAAGAATTGAAAGAACAAACTACAAAATTAGAATCAAAATCATTGCATATGTGGTCAAAGATAAAAGGGAGGACTCCATTATTAACTGAAACATGTAGCAATGGCTTAGTAACGTAATTATGACCCTGGCAATAAAACACAATTTAGCAAAGTAAGATAAGTACTGTATGCTCCCTAGTATACAGAGGACATAGGTTAGAATACAAGCTCAAAGCCATTAGCGCCATGCAGTCCTTACTAGACATTATTGTTTAGGTGTCACTCTTAAGCAGTGATTTGCTGTTGCATCTAATTCCACCCTACCTCTATGTATTCCAAAAGAGAAGTCAGATTTCTGGTGTGTTAATTACTGCCACTAAACCTTTTCCTCCTCACCTGACAGTGCTATTGTCATATCTTGTAATTTTGTTTTCCTTTTACCACTTGAATTTGGTCCAAGTTTTCAATGCATCTGAGGCCTAATATAGGCTTTATTTTTGCACTACAGCTGAACCTGTTCTACTCCTCAATGCTTTCATACTGCACAAATTGCAAGGGATTCACTGTCTGCTATTTTTCTCACTATAAAAAAGGTATTTTATATACTCTTATAGGATACATCCATTACTGAATTTCATTTTAGTTATAGTCATTGCATGTAAGCCAACTTTTTTTCCCCAAGGAGAAATCTTTGAATGTTTTCTGCTGTTACAAATAGAAATGTGTCATTTGAACACTGACATTTGGAACATCTCGGTTTATAGCTGGGGTGAATTCATTAAGGTTTCTGGAAAGTTCACGTTGGTAACAAATGAAGATGTTTTGGCTTTCAAAAAGATCATTTGAAGGTGGATCTCTGTGTGTGCTCAGTGAAGAGAGAGAATCATGATCGTAACTAGAAGAGGATGGCAAATAAAAGGTGAAAGTGATTTTCCTGACTTTGCTACATGCTAAATGCTTATGGAAAAGCTGTAGTAAATGCACCTCTAAGGACTCTGGGAGGGATTTCTGTTCCCGACTTAACTACTGCTGGCAACACAAAGCAAGAAATACGAGCTACAGTAAGTGAAAAGAAAAAGTTAATATACAAACATATGTTAAGTGTTCAGTGTAATGTGTTTACATTTTTATTAGGGGAGGGAGTGAAGCTACCAGCCTGCAAATGTGGCTTATATGTAACAGATTTGCATCTGCACCCAGGGAAGTTTTATCAAAACAATGAAATGTGCACTGAAGACCCAATCCAAAGCTGTCCATGCTCTAGATCACCAATTAAAAGTGTCCCAAAAGTCTAACATACAATTGTTTTCAACCTGTATCTAAAGACCAAACTGCTATGCAAGTGATTTCTGATGGTCTCTGATTTTGGTTGGGGAAGAGGGCCGTAAGATAGATTTCACAATATTGCATTTATTAGAAAAGTTGAATGCACAGTATCAGCAGGAAACATCATCACCAGTTCACTCCTCTTAGACATCACAAGGTTAAGTTTAAGTTCCAGCTATATCACAAAACAGAATATGGGTTAAAGGCAGATTTTATTGTTGTTGTTATTGGGGGGGTGGGGGTGGCAGGGAGAAGACAGGAGGGGTAAGGTGAGGATAGTCTCAAAGCCTTACTCTAACATGATCTGTAATCACAGATTGCAGAAGCATACAAATCAGTTCAAGAATGTGCCCCCTCTAAAATGCAAACAAACAAGCATCCTCTCTAAAATGCAATATTTAAAAAAGAATCCACTTGTGACTGGTGAGTACAACATTGGAAAAGAGCACGTTCTGGAGTGAGCAGATACTGCACTGTGAACGTGGCCTGGTCAAAAATACTTGTGTTCATACATAAAGCAGTGTGGGCTTTAAATTAAAAACAGTGGTTCAATGTCTTCCACATGGAAGCCATTTAATTTTGTTTACAAATTAAGGATCAAATCTGTGGTTTGCTGCTGAGAACAGAGGTTTAGCACCTTTCTGCACGTTAATTTCCTGTTATAACCTTAAACAATCAAGCTATAACTTGAAGGGTTGGTTGGTTTATTTGTTGCATTCCTTTACATAAGACGACAAAACACTCAGTACAATCCGGTACATTCTAGTGGTTAATGAATTTAGATTTTAAAATACGACAGTGTTTCTGCAGCGCATCAGGCCTTCAGGAGTCACTCTTCTTTTTGTTCTTCTTCAGGAAGGAAGGAGTGCGGAACTTCTTTTTCTTTTTGGATGGGGATTTTCCTGGAGATTCATCACTACCTGGATCAGCTGCTGTCCCCTCCTCAGCTGTTGGTGTTGTTGCCTCTTCAGCAGGTTGGGACTGGGGCTCTTGATTTTCTGTTGCAGGTGACTCAGTCTGACTTTTGGTCAGATCTTCGCTGCACCTACCTTCCTCCTCCTCCTTTCCGAAGGTTGGGAAGCCGAGTGCTTCTGAAGGCTCATCAGGGGTGAGGTCTGGGAGGGTTTGCTTGAAAGTTGCAGCATCACTGTCATCTTTGTAAGTCTGGTCCTGCAGTGTCTCTAATGGACGGATTGATATGAAATATTTAGTTAAAGTGTGCTGGTCTCTAAAAGACATTAAGGTGAAGCTACTGTATAGTGAGTGCTGTGTGAAAATCTAGCTCATTTAACTTACATAATGCTTTTGGAATCTGTCAATTCTACTTTACCTTTGGGCACAGAGATGTAGGTGGAATGTTCAAAAGGTTATTTTCAACTTCCTGCCAGGCAGCAGATAAAGTTGAATCCAACCATAATGGTCTAAAGTGCCAAGAGAGTAAATATCAAGGCTTTATAAATAAAACATAGTAATGTAACTACATTTGAAAACGATGCTGAGGATTTTTAGCACAGTGAGCAGGGAATTAAACCTACAATTTTCATTGGCATTAATGAGATATTGTCATTAGGCTCCCAATTTTTAAAATGTTTTAATTTGTTGGGATGGAGCAAATTACACAATGGCTTGACGTCTGAGAATCTCACTAATTCTCATTTTGCCAGGCTTTATAATAATCCCAGTATTTCCATGGAGCTTCTCAGAGAAGATTTAACAAGAGACAGCTTCATAGTGAGGTCTGCTATTGTAATGGTTTCATTATCTTGACCAGAATTATTAGTGCATTATGAGGTCTTATAAATAAAACCAATATAGCCTGTCAAATGTCATTAGCTAAGCATGTTTTGTGATGCAGCCTTTTAGATCACATGGGTTCACTTAGCGTGACTTCATCCCTGTGCAAAGCATGAGCCATAGCTTAAATGGGGCTAAAGTGGTACATAGGCCTTGCTATGGCCCTGTGCACACTACTCACTAATCTACAGTGGACCTCACCGTCATCGGTGAGATTTAGTGACACTCGCCTTTTAAATATACCATGTTATTGTAAAGCAATCCTGTCTGCACTGAGCACTGCCTTAGAACTCACGGCACCTGTTTCCTGCCTGCATGGAATGCACCAATTAATAAGTGGCCAGCTAGCTGTGTCAACTCCATCCATGACAGTAGAGCATAAAGAGGAAAGTGGATGAAAGCCAGGCCATAGAGGTTTGCGAGCTGCGAGAAAAATAGGGACAACAATTTGGGTCAGAGCATTAGTTTTATGTTCAAGGCTTTGAGAGGTGATTACAACAGTCTACAGAAAGTATGAGAGTGTCTCTAATGAAATTGTGTCCTTTATTCCTGCAGGATTGTACTGAAAATTCCTCATGCTGTGTCTTAGAAGACACTGTTCTGTGAATGTGTGATATGTATTTGCCTAGAATAGTGGGAACTTCTGTTATGTTAGACCCACAATAACCACTTAATACTCAGTATCAAGTCAAATGCTCAGAATGGTAAAGTCAGAAGTCTGAAATTGTGTTATGATGCAGACAGGATTTAAAGCAGGGTAAAGGAGAAAGCCATTATGTATGTTATGAGCTGCCTCATGAGGCGTTAGTCTGATTAACCCTTTATGACCATTATACAGCAATTCATTTACAGTCTATCACCAGCATTGCTCTTTTAATCATCAGCACCTTTCTAGTCATGATTTTTATTTCTTCAGGAATTAAAGTGGAAGGCATTAATCAGACTAATTTCTTAGTACATGTACCGCACCCGATTTTCATGTAGTTAGACTTTTATTTAAAAAAAAAAAAGGAAAAAAAGTCTAAGGACCAGCAATAGTTTGGATTATTCCTGAAATAAAAGCATAGGAAGCTACTGGCATTTAAACAGACTTTGCCACTCTTCAAAGCATTACAGCTATACAAAAATAATTTTAACTCATCTGTCCAAGACAGTTATCCCACCCCGCCTCTGAAATTGTCACTACATCATTTAGTAAGATGGAAACACTCACTGTACACTGGAATGAAACACGGATCTCTGAATTTAGCTTAAGGATGGGCAAGTTTTTAATCAGAATAGAGAAATCCTCAAATTCTACATCAGATAAAGGAGAACACCACACAACGTGTACGAGATTTGTTATTTCGCTCAGTGATTTTAGTACATCCATCAGTGAGGTTTTCCAAATTACATCTTCTAACAAAAACAATTTCAGAGACAACAACACGACAATACTTAGAAATGTAAAGATCTATTCTAGAACTAACAGCACAAACACATACTAAGTGCACACTGATGCAGTAATACCATTAAAACTTCTGTCTGCAGCTTTGGCCTGAATGGAGGTAAAGTGTTTTTTTTTTATACACACACAGATGCAAGAGTTTTATCACCATGGAAATACACTTTTCAAAATTATATTCTTTAAGTACGGTTGTAGTCAGAAAACTGACTACATAAAAAAGACAGTTACCTTTTCCATAACTGGTGTTCTTTGAGATGTGTTGCTCATTTCCATTCCATATTAGGTGTGTGTGCTCGCCATATGCACCAGTGCCGGAAGTTTTTCCCTCAGCTATATAAGTAGGGGACCGGCTCCGGTACCCCCTGGAGTTGCGCCAGCATGGCGGGGTATAAGGGGCGCTGCCGGCTCCCCCCACCCTTGGTTCCTTCTTGCCAGAAACTCCGACAGTGGGGAAGAAGGGTGGGTCATGGAATGGACATGAGCAACACATCTCGAAGAACCCCAGTTACGGAAAAGGTAACTGTCTTTTCTTCTTCGAGTGCTTGCTCATGTCCATTCCATATTCGGTGACTCCAAAGCAGTATCCCTGGAGCTGGGTAGGAGTTCACGGACATGTAGATTGCAACACAGCTCTGCCGAATCCAGCGTCATTTCTGGCCTGCTGAGTGATGGCGTAGTGAGCGGTAAATGTGTGGACCGAGGACCACGTTGCGGCTCTACAGATGTCCTGGATATGGACGTGTGCCAGGAAGGCCGCCGAATACGCCTGAGCTCTCATTGAGTGGGCTCTGACAATTGGCAGCGGCAGCAGAACCCCTGCCAGGTCATAACAGGTCCTTATGCATGAGGTGATCTAATTGGAAATCCTCTGCGAGGACATCAGATGACCCTTCATCCTATCCGCTGTAGCAATGAAGAGTTGAGTGGATTTACGGAAAGGCTTGGTACGTTCTAAGTAAAAAGCCAAGGCCCTCTGGATGTCCAGGACGTGAACATGCCTCTCTTCACTGGTCTTGTGCAGTTTGGGACGAAACACCGGGAGGAAGATGTCCTGGTTATAAATAATAAATTAATGGAGATATCCTATCTCCTAGAACTGGAAGGGACCTTGAAAGGCCATCAAGTCCAGCCCCCTGCCTTCACTAGCAGGACCAAGTACTGATTTTGCCCCAGATCCCTAAGTGGCCCCCTCAAGGATTGAACTCACAACCCTGGGTTTAGCAGGCCAATGCTCAAACCACTGAGCTATCCCTCCCCCCATAAGGGGTTCATATGGAAGGTGGAGACCACCTTTGGCAGGAAGGCTGGGTGGGGCCGCAATTGAACCTTATCTTTGTAGAAGACCATGTACGGTGGTTCTGAGGTCAAAGCTTTAATTTCTGAGACCCGTCTTGCCGACACCACCGCCACCAGGAATGCAACCTTCCATGACAGATGGGAGCAAGAGATCAGCGGTTCAAAGGGCAGGCCAGTGAGCCTAGAGAGGACCAAGTTAACATCCCACTGCAGGACGAGTCTCTCCAGCCCTCTCAAGAATCTGACCATCATGTCACGGGAGAACACCGTCTGTCCTTGGATCAGTGGGTGAAAAGCAGAGATGGCCGCAAGATGCACTCTAATGGAAGAGTGTGCCAGGCTCTGATTCCTCAAATGGAGGAAGTAGTCCAGGACAGCCTGTATGGAGGAACGCGAGGGAGAGATGCCCCGTTCGGACGCCCAGCGGGAAAACCTCGTCCACTTGGCCAGGCAAGTCAGTCTAGTTGAGGGCTTCCTACTTTCCAGGAGGACCTGTTGGACTCCTTCCGAACAGGTCCGCTCCTCCAGGTTCAGCCACAGAGAATCCATGCCGAGAGGTGGAGACCCGAGGCTGAGGTATAAGAGCCGATTGTGGTACTGCAACAGCAGGTCCAGTCGGTTGGGAAGGGGCCAGGGAGGGGCCGCTGACAGGCTCATGAGCATGCCGAACCAGTGCTGGCGAGGCCACGCTGGTGTGATCATGATTACCTGCGCCTTGTCTCTCTTGATCTTTGCCAGGGTCCTGCTGATAAGCGGCCCTGAATTTCCTGTTCTATCTCCCACTTGGGGAGTTGCCCACCTTTGGAAGATCATGCAGGCTACCTCTGTATGGAGCGACCACTCATGGTGAGAGGAGACGTTCCTGCTGAGCTGGTCTGCCAGCATATTCCTGACGCTGGGAAGGTGACAAGCTTCGAGGTGGATTTTGTGGCTGATGCAGAAGTCCCACAAACTTGACAGAGAGCTGACGAGCGTGCTCCCCCTTGCCTGTTGGTGTAGAACATCGAGGCTGTGTTGTTTGTCAGGTGGGGCAAGAAGACTCCGCACACCAGCTGGGCTGCTTGGAGCTCTTTGATGTTTATGTGTAACCGCGCCTCCTCCGGGGACCACATCCCCTGTGTCTGGAGATTGCCGAGATGTGTCCCCCCAGCCGAGGTCCGAGGTGTCCGACACCAACTTGAGTGAGGAGGGTTGTCGAACAGAACCTTTTCCAGGACTGTCCTGCAGTTGGTCCATCTCAGCGAGGTAAGTATTGCCTGGGGAATGGTAATGATCTTCTTCAGGGGGTCTCTGGACTGGGAATAGACCCTCCTAAGCCATTGTTGCAGGGGCCGCATCCGGAGCCTGGCATGGCGGACCATGTAAGTGCATGCTGCCATGTGGCCCAGCAGGCACAGGCAGAGGCTGGCTGTAGTGAGAGGGAACGTGGAGACTTCTGCGATGAGGTTCGCCATCGTGCTGAACCTTTCCAACGGCAGGAACGCTCCGATGAACTCTATCCTCTGCACTGGCACTAATGTTGACTTTTTGTCGTTCACCAGTAGGCCCAGAGAGCGGCACGTGGCTTGAAGTACTGCAACATCCCTTTGGACTTGAGACCTGTAGCCGCCCTTGACGAGCCAGTCATCGAGGTATGGGTAGATCTGGATACCCCGGTGCCTGAGGTAAGCTGCTACCACTGACATGCACTTGGTAAACACCCTCGGTGTTGTCGCCAGGCCGAATGGGAGGACTGTAAACTGGTAGTGGTGGAGCCCCACTGTAAACTGGAGGAAGTGTCTGTGCCCTCGAAAGATTGCGATGTGGAAGTACGTGTCCTTCAAGTCGAGAGCAGCATACCAGTCTCCCGGATCCAAGGAGGGGATAGTAGAAACCAGAGAGACCATGCGGAACTTTAGCTTCTGTAGATACTTGTTGAGGTCTCGCAGGTCCAGGATGGGCCGTAGACTGCCCGTGGCCTTTGGGATTAAAAAGTATCGGGAACAGAACCCCTTGTTCCTGTACTCGAGAGGAACCTCTTCCACCGCACCCAGCGGTAGTAACGCCTTTACCTCCTGCGTGAGGAGACTCTTGTGAGAGGAGTCCCTGAAGAGGGACAGGGAAGGCGGGTGGGAAGGGGGGGTAGAAAGGAACTGGAGGGGATAACCCTGTTCCACTGTGCTGAGGACGCAGTGGTCAGAAGTTATAGCGGTTCACGCCGGGAGGAAAGGGGAAAGGCAGTCAGAGAATACTGGGAAAGAGGGATCCGGGCAATAGTCTGGTAGATCGCCCTCAGGCGCACCCTCAAAATGACCATTTGTTCCCCTGCTTATTATGGGTCAAGCCCGACTGGGCTGAAGGTGGAGGCACGTGGCTCAGGCAGCGATTGTAACCCTTGGCTAGTTTATGGGGCTGATCCTGCCGAGGCTGGCTCCCCTGGCCCTGAGGCTGCTGCAGTTTGAACTGCTTATGCGCCGTGGCTGGGACGTAGAAACCCAGGATTTTCAGGGTGGTGGTGCAGGAGTCTTTGTGGCCATGCAACTTGCTGTCTCTTTGCTCTGCAAATAGGGCCCTGCCATCAAAGGGCAGGTCCTGCAATGACTGCTGGACCTCAGTGGATAACTCAGAGAGGAGCAGCCAAGAGACTCGCCGCATGGAGATAGCGGAAGTCATGGTGTGGGCAGCAGCATCTGATGTCGCCTGGAGGTTCACCCTGGCCGCAGTCATGCCCTTATCGAGGATAGCTCAGAACTCCTTCTTGGAAGCCTTGGGGAGCTACCCTTCGAACTTGGCCATGGCTTGCCACATATCAGCCAAGGAAGGCTTGGTGGTTGGCCACTCTCAGCAGAAGTCCTTGCCTTTCCTTGTGGTTAACTGCCTCAACCACAAGGGAATTAGGGGCTGGGTGGGAGTATAAATACTCGTGCCCTTTGGTCGGCACAAAGTACTTGCGTTCGACCCTTTTAGAGATAGGGGCCAAGGAAGAGGGGGTCTGCCACAGGTCATTCGTGATTTTGGAAACCCCTTCATGAAGGGGTAGAGCCACCCTGGCAGGAGCCGAGGAGCAGAGGACATCAAATAGAGAGTCCGAGGGCTCTTCCAATTCTTCTGCCTGAAGCCCCAGGTTAGAAGTGATCCTCTTCAAAAGTTCCTGGTGCGCTTTGGCGTCATCCTAAGGAACTGGGTGAGGGGGTCCGGCGACGATGATGCCGTTGCCGCGGGAACCTCCATGTCCATTGGTGGTCCAGGAGCTTGCTCCCCTGAGTCCTCCTGGACCTGTGGGGTCTTACCCCCCAAAGTCTCAAGCACCAGAGGGGGATGGGATATCAAGGCTGCTGGCCTCTCCGAGGCTCCCAACACCGATCAGGCAGCCTGGGAAGGTTGGGTGAACCCCCAAGGGTTCCACAGGTATCATGGCGCTGGCCACTGCACTTGGAGCCATGGGACAGGTTTCAGTGCTGATAATGTAAACAGCACCACCGGTACGGGGGCTTGTCCCGCCGGCAGGGAACCTCACTCCAAGCCAGCGCTACCAGCGGAGCGGTCGGTATGGGGCAACCAGGATCGGGTTGAGCAGTGGCTCTTGTGCAACTGGTGCCGGTCGCTGCATCCCAAAGCCAACCTGTCCGAGCGAGAATGCCTTGGTCGGGCTCTTGGGGACTGATGGCGTTTGGTGGATTGGCATTGGATACCAGGCAATCCACGCCTCATGCTACTCGACCGGTACTGGTACGTTGAATGGGACCGGGAGCTACTACGGGCCGGTTGCTGGGAGGATCGTCCTGAGTTGGGCGACCTCCTTCATGGAGACAGGAGATGATGGCCCAGCGATTGGCGGTCTCTGATCGGTCTCGGGCCCTTGAAGATGGTAGGGGCTGGTTCCGGAGTTCTTGCCGGGTGGTGCGTGCCTCAGAGGGTCTGCGCCAATCTACCGGAGAGGTACGTTTCGAGTCCCTCAATCGGTGCCCCCGGTGTGGGGACCGAAGAGTGGTCCGCTGAGCCTGCCTCTCTTGTCCTGAGACGTGACGGCTGTGGGAGGGCGAAGCTGGTGGGACGTCCCTCTCGATGGGGAATGATGCTGCTGAGGCGGGGACACACGGATAGGTCCCAATGCGGGTTTTCCTCGAGACGGTATAGGTGGCACCAGGAGTGTCAGGATCTCTTGAGCTGCTCGAAGAGCTTTGTGCGCCGATGGCACCTGAAGCTGGCTAGGGCCTGCACTGCTATCCAGGGTCACAGGCAAAGCATGGGATGGGCTGCACAGCTCGACTTGAGCTGGGGCCCGACTTCCTGAACGGGGTGTTGAGTTGCCCGGCACGGGCCCCCAGCCCTCTCCTTTCCCTTATTTCCCTCCCAGTCTTTTTCAGCTTCATGACCGGAGCCGTGGAGGGAGACCGGTGCCGGCTCGTGGATGGCGTCGGCAGAGCACTGCGCATGGAGGCTGCGGTGCTCGGTGCACAGTCAGACCGCTGCTCCAGTGCCAGAGTGAGTGCTGACTCCATTAGGAGCACTTTCAGACAGATATCGCGCTCCTTCGTCCTAGGTTTAAAGGACTTGCAGATACGGCACTTATCACTTGTGTGCCCTTTGCCTAAGCACCTTAGGCAGCTGGTTGTGGATCGCTGACGGGCACAGGCCATTTGCAGCCATCGCAGGGCTTATAGCCTGGGGAACCAGGGCATGCCCTGTCCCCCGGCTGAGTCCCGTTTGGGACTAATGAAAAGTTAAGAACTACTACTAAGGGTAACTAAGAAACTACTAACTATATACAACTACATTACATTACAGGTTTTTCAAAGTTCACAAGAACAGAAAACCTATCCGAAGCAGCAGATATTCCAGCACCATCGCTGGCGGCAAGAAGGAACTGATACCGCACCATGCGGGCCCCACTCCAGGGGGTGCCAGAGCTGGTCCCGTACAGATACTGCTGAGGGAAAAACTTCCGGCACCGGTGCATGTGGCGAGCACACACACCTAATATGGAATGGACATGAGCAAGCACTCGAAGAAGAATGGCACCTTCACTCAATGGATCTCTCTGTCAGTCATAGCGCTCATCGCATTCAGTCACAGCTACTTAGGTTAGGGAAATACACACATACATGAAGTTTACTTTTGTTAGCCCTGTAAAGCCATCACAGCTTAAAGAGTGAGCTCATTCATAGCTAGCTCATGCAACACAATTTCAGACTAAGTTCCAATCTTAGAATCTTGGTGGTATCAGAGCCACGCAGAACACAGTTCAATTTTCATGTTCTAGGAGGAATACGAACCACAGGCTTTTGGACAAACAGCTTATTACTCATAAATTGAGGCAGCTGGCTACAGAGTCACTGAAAGACAGACGAACATGGAACCCATGACGACACTTTCACAGTCCCTTTCAACAGTATAGCGCACTTTAATGTAAGGTTTGTGTAACTGACCTAGAATTCCAAGAAAGCAACAATGGAAGGAATTAGTGTCTGTCACTGACTGTAAAAATGCCTTTAAAAAACAAAAACAAAACACAAACAGAAAACAAAACTCAGTAAACAACAAAGATGCAAGAGAATGAAGCAAAGCCCAGAGAACTCCGGGAAAGCAGCAGAAACAGGTCAGAGTATGGGATGATACTTACTATGGTAACAGGTACTCTTTAGCATATCCATCTCCTGTTTGTAACGCAGCCACAAGAAGAAAAAAGCACAAGTAGAGAATCTATGCATTCATCACAGCCATTGTGTTAAATTAAAAGAATGGTTGGAGCCATTCTTATAGAAAACAGAATGAGATGAAGTAGTGCGTGGAAGACTTCATAACAGACAAGTGATATATCCCAATGAACAAGGTAAAGGAAACACAAAACAGAAATTAGATTACACCTATTTAACAGATAGACTGTCACTTTTATCCTTTTTTTCCAAAGGGATAACAGATTTTCTTGGCCCTTTTCTCATTTTTCTGATAATTTTACATCATCACGTTAACAAATCAAACTAAGATCTAAACTGGGAGAGAAAAATATTCCCAGAGGTGTAATCCAAATACAATAACGTTTAAGAAATGTGCAACCAGTGAGCAGGATTTGACAAACTATCTATCCATGTTCAGTTCAGTGAAGGTCTGCTTCACCATTAGAAACAACATTTCACTTCAAAAACAGCAGCCACATCTTGCTCAGCATGCTCACAGGGGCGATTCAATTCAGAAACTCAACAAGATGACTAGGCAATTTTGAAATGGTGATAATCTGTCTAATGACAATGCACATTTCTTTATTATTGTGAACATAACCACTATTACATTCAGTTACACAGCTCTACAGATTGTAAAAAAATAAAAACCAAAATAATTCCTATTTACTTCGTTAAATCTTATTTTTTCATGCTTCAGTCAAGATAGGTGCAGCTACAGGAGTCTTCCCCACCCCAGCTCAATGTAACATACCTTCTTCTAGCTTAACTGGTGTGCTGGGAGGAGTACGGGCTGAAGTATGATCAGGAGCACTCTTTTCTTTCTGTTGTCTGGCATCTTCTGAAGGTTCTATAGATGAATCAGTATGGGAATTAAAAACAGCACACAAGATTCTTCTTTAGGGATGCAGGAAAACAGACATCCCGCTACACACACAAAAATCTTTGAATAAATTTTTTTTCTGAATGAAACTTCTGTCTGAATACCAAATAATTCCAAAGCAAGCAAAGGTAAGGTGCAGACTAACACTGTTGTGATCTTACCTGTCACAGAAGTTATGTTATCCAACTATTTCAACTCAAAATATTTCTCAGTAAAATGGACTGAAATGATTATACAATAGTTTACACACTAGTTTAGAGCCAAACATTGGAAAACACTGATCTAAAGGGAGGGGAATTTGATGGGGAAGAGCCAAAGGAAAAAAATAACCATATGGAAGAAGGGCATCAAAACTAAAATTACACAACGTTCTTTTGCTTGCTTTGAGTTTATTTGCAGAACCTTGAAGTAAACAAAATGTACGTTACTTAAAGCAAAGAATGAAAAGGTGCACAGATAATCACAATGTAACATGCAATAAACTGCAATTATTCCAAATAGATTCTGCAGTGGTTTTAGATTTTTTTTCAAATTAAATAGGATCCCCCCCACACTCCCTTCCAGCTTCAACAGTAGTTGCATACTAAAGGAGCAGATGTTAATGTAAAACAAAAAAGCCACCTTAATATTTAGAACAGAGATTTCCTCAGTACCAGAGCACTGTTCTACACAGTTCACCCAGACAAGAGAAAAATCCACCAATTAAATTAAATCAGCCCCACAGGTAATAAGCCAAGCCAACGAAAGATGTCCAGAGATAGCAGAGACTCTGTAAGTGCAGATTAAGCAAGAGATGGCTTCCCCTTGATTGAAAACTCAGTGGTACCATATTCATTAGTACCTGAGGCCTCAGCCAAAAGGTCAGGATTGGAGCTTAATGCTTTGATGACTGCTGTGTGAAATTCCTTGTGTGGAGACTTCTGCTCATCTGGCTCCTCCTGATTAAGATTTGTGATGATTTGCTGCATGGTCTGACAAGAAACTTGTGCAGCAGAGAACTCAGAATTATCTAAAGATTTAGATAGCGTTGATCCTTCATGAATCTGCAAAATCATCAGATCTGCTTCTTTCACTGCTCCTTGAAAGGTTTTTGACCTGCTTTGCAACTCCAGAGGTTTTTTTCCAGAAGAATTTTGCTCCCTGTAGCTCTGACTTTTAAGTAAAACATTTGGCTTCCCAGCTGGTTTCTGTCTCAATACCACAGTCTCTCCATATTTTGATAGCTTATCTATGTAGGATGTAGCAATGTTACAGAGAAAATAAAGGGGTATGCAATTACATAGACACAGTAACGTAACAGCTCAGTCCCACAAAATGCTTTAATCCCTGTACAGAGAAAGTTACACATGAAAAAGGCAGAATTTGTGACTCTCTCTATGTCAAGATATCAGAAGGTACAGCAAGAGCAACACACACTAATAAGGGACGAATCACCATACAGTTTTTAGAGGAAATGCAATTAGTACATTGCCCTGTAAGTTATTATTTATATTACAATAATGCCTAGCATAGGCGCCGATCCGCGGGTACTCAAGGGCTGGAGCACCCACGGAGAAAAATTAGCAGGTGCTCAGCATCCGCCAGCAGCCAAGCTCCCCCATCTCCCCCCCAGCGCCTCTCCCCCACCAGCGGCCCCGCTGATCACTCCTCCCCCTCCCTCCCAGCGCCTTCTGAACAGCTGTTTCGCAGCATGCACCCAAAATCCGGGAGGAAGGGGGAGGAGCGGGGACGGGGCGCGCTCAGGGGTGGGGGCGGAAAGAGGCGGGGGCTTGGCGGAAGGGGTGGAGTGGGGGTGGGGCCTGGGGGGAGTCGAGCACCCCCCGAGTAGAGGGGAAGTCGGCACCTATGCTGCCTAGAGGCCCTGAGACTGGGGTCCCAATATGCTAGGTGCTGTGAAAACACATGCCCTAAAGGATTTATAATCTAAATAGACAAGACAGTCAAAGGTTTAGCGGGGAATCAGAGGCACAGAAAGGGGACATGACTTGCCCAAGGTCATGCAGCAGAGTCTAAGCCAGGAATAGAACCACATCCTTAGTCCCAGTCCAGTGCCCTACCCACTGGACCAGACTCTTGTAAAGACTGGTAAAACTGTGCCACCAATATTCCAGTGTAAACAATACCATCTGCTTAGTGGATGTATCATAGGCGCTACACTGTAAAACTTAATATGATAATCACATAGAAGAGATTCTTCAAATGCTGTGGTGAATTCTCCTTTATTGCAGCGTGATGCTCTCACTACATTTTCTGATAGGTTAGTGGTTCCTGGGGAGAATTCTGAGATGTGCCCATATCATGTCTCTTCTTACCTTGTGATTCCTTTTCAAAGCACCAACTGGTAATTTTTTATCTGCATTTTCCCAGCTCAAAATACTTACCAGATCTACAATGTGCAACAATGAGTAAGAAAATTTCACTCCTGTTGCCTAAAAGCAATGTCAGATTTTTACTCACTGGGCTATCCTATTAAAATGAAACAATACTGAACAATCTGTAGTATACCAAGTTCAATAAAAGGTCTGTCTGAATGAAGTCTCAAACTTCCATATGAAACTTTAAGTGACAACAAAAACTGGCCAAATTCTGTGGATGGTAATTAATCACAATTCCCTTTTGACTCCAGTGAAGTTTTGTTTGATTAAGAACCAAGACTTTGACCTAATATTGCTTAGCATTTCAATGGCGGTTTTTATCTCCAAATTGCTTTGCAAATATTGTCCCCAATTTACAGTTGTAAAAATTGAAACAAGAGGTTAAGTAACTGGCCTGCGCCCACAAAAGGAATCATTATCAGAGCTAGGATTAAGAATGCAGAAGATCCTGGTTCCCAGTCCTATGCTCATATCAGCTAGGCCATAGCCTTGATGTATATGAAAGCAATGTACATGGTTACAGATTAAAACCAAACCAACCTTCAGAACCTTTCTGCTTCCTTTCCACTTCTTTGCGATACTCTTCCAGTTCTCGATCAGTGAGTTTATTGAAGGGGTTTGGTCCTGCTGTGCTCACTATAACTCGTGGCTGATATTCCTTCTCAATGATTGCCTTCGATGCAGTCACCAGTTCTCCCTGGCAAAAGAAACAATTAAGATGTGTGTGCCACTAAACAATAATTCACAGAATTCTGACAATGGCTGAGGCTACAAGCAGCCAAAACAAAATAAAAGTTTGATTAAAAATTAATCTGAAAAAACACGAATATATTTTCGTAGGTTAAATAAGCAACAGTCCCAATTTTGGAATCTTTAAAATCTTTAATTTACAGGATATTTTACATTAAAGAAAAAACAGCCCTCATGAGTAAGTGGCTACATACATCACTGTTTTTACCAGGGCACATCCACTATTGAGCACCATATCAAATAGTAGCAGCCAAACAGACTTTATTGGAATACATTTGCTGTCAGGAAAGTAGCAAGTTTCCTTATTTCCATAGGGAAAATAGAATATTGTGACCCGATTCTGTCAGTGCTCTGTGTGCAGGAGTCCAGTAGAAATCCCTGGGATTATCACACAGAACACTCACAGGATCAGGTTCAATATTTATAAACCCTCAATGCTCAGAGGAAAAGCAATTTCCAGCAGCTATATAATATCTAACAGATGTTAAATTGTTTATTATACGTACACGAGATTAAGTGTTTATCTGTTTACTATATTAAAACGCTTAATAATACAGTTTAAAAAAAGACTTTACCATGTCTGTTTCAGATAGTGTCTTCCATACAAACTGGATCCAAAACATTATATGTAGTTAAGTATTATATTTAGCACTGCTAACATTCTGTGTCCAAAGGACAAGAACAGAACATGCTGATGTACAGGGAAGAGGTTCTCTCTCTCCACTAATGGCAGGTTTTCTTATCACCTTCTGGGGATTGAAGCTAATGGCTTCATATTGCCTTAAAGATGGAAGATGCTTCCCTGGGCTGTCTGTTATGGATCAGACCTTTCAGGTCATTTGTCTGTTTAAGAGTTTCTCTGTTAATTGGTCTGATGTACAGCATTAGTTTAAAAGTTACTCTGATGCCCGATCTGAACCCCTTATCAGCACAGATATCTACAAATTATTCTCTGATCCTCAAGATTATTTTAGTTAGGGGTGTGTGATGTATTAACTGCCTTTGCCCTAAGTGCTTCCGTATGATATGGGCTCCGTGTCGGTCACGGAGATCGTGGAAGTCACGGATTCCGAGACTTTCCGCAACCTCCGCAGGGGCCAGTGTGGCTGACCCCCGGGACCACCCAATCAGCTGGTTCTGGGGACAGCTGCTCAGGTGACTCCCGGGACAGCCACACCAGCCGCTGCTGGAGTGGCCCTGGGGACAGCCAAACCAGTCGCTGCTCTGGGGGTCCCAGCAGCGGTCTCCGGGCGGCCGGAGGAGCCGCAGTCTGCGGCCCCAGGCAGCAGTCCCTGGCCAGCCAGAGCAGCCGCAATCCGCAGCCCCTAAGAGCTGGTGCCACTGGCCGCAGATGCCACCCTCCCCAGCAGTGGCCCCCTTACCTCCTCCCAAGATTTAATCACAGGTATTTTTAGTATAAGTCATGGACAGATCACAAGCTGTGAATTTTTGTTTATTGCCTGTGACCTGTCCATGACTTTTACTACCTGTGAATAAATCGAGATGCCTTACGTATGATCAGAGATTCCTCACAAGAGTACACATGTGATCCAGAAAGCACTGAAGTGGTACATTACAGCTGCATTCCATGTGAGATGGTCATCAGATTCTGCAAGATATTAAGTATAGTGTATGAGTGGCTGTAAATGCTGGATTGTTTCTCTAACTTTTTTTCATGTTGAATTGTTATTTGTATTAATAATCAAAAGTCTAAATATAAGTAAAGTGTAGAGAGTGGAAATGATTAGTAGAACCAGATTGAAATTAAGAGCTACAGGCAAAAAAGGTTTTTGCTGCAAATTTTAAAAAAGATGGCATAGCTGAGACAGGGAAATATTGTTCTGGACAGAAGGAGCTGATGGGGAGAAGACTTCAGCCAGACTGTGTTAAGGAACAGAAGGAAGCTCTCGGTAGAGGATGAGCCACCAGAGATAGAGAAGCACAGATATACAGGTGTCAAAACACGTCAGAAAAGTTCCAGACACCTGCACAGGGGGCATAAAGTAGCTAAATGTCAAAGTCTTCACCCAGCTCAAGCAGCCAACATTAGCAGCAAGGTGGTGCCCAGGCTACGTGTAGGAAAGTTGTTGCTGTTGTCCTGATCTAAAACTAAACTGAAATTATTTCAAAATTTTATCCCATTTGAATTAATGTAAGTTTGCCACAGAAATACAGCTTCATCATCAAAGGGTAGCAACAGGAAGTAAGATGACACCTGGCACTTAAAGTGAAGAGCCCTCAAAACCATTTGAATGAGCCCTTTCTCTTGTGTTAATGTAGATTTGTAGTGGTTAAAATCAAAGATTTTTTATTTTCAGATTAATGAAAGCACACTCTTCAGGAACTTATTACAAACTAAAAATTCTAGTGTTTAGAGACACATCAAGTGTCCTCTTTCCTGGTCATCCAGTTACCCAATGCTCAGTAGAATCTGATTTTCCTAACTCGATTTAGTAGTTAAACTGCATGCTGGCCCAATGTAATGTCTCAAACTTTGTGTACACTCACTCCTGAAAAGCCTGGAGAAGCATACATAGCCTCCTCACTCTGGCCCAAATGAAACACTTATTATGAAAGAAATACCCACTAAGATCCTTCACAAACTGCCTTAACAGATTTTGGCAAGCAAGTCCTCCTGCAGACAATTCATTCTAAAAAAAACCCCTGGAAACCTTTTAATAGAAATATATTCTTGGCCCTTTCCCCTCCAAATGGAGAAAGTAGAAAAGTCCATTAAAAAGGAAAGACTAGCATCACAAAATTCAATTTGTAGCTTTATATTAGAGAAAAAATGTCCATGTGAAAAATAAAACCAAGTGAAATTAATGTTGTCATTGCTGATCAGGGACTATATGAATTTTCTAGTACAGTATGTAGAAAAGTTGCTTCAGAGTTTTAATGGACAATCTGAGTAAATTTTCCCTTAAAATTTCAAGAAAACGCAGATTTTAAAGCTTTCTAATTATGTGTATTTCTTTGTAATATAACACTAGAGATATCTGCATGAAAACAGGATATTAGTTTTTAAAAACTAATGAGCTCTGGCTGCATCTGAATCCATAAACCTCTATTTACAAGCATCACAACTGATTTTTTTGGAAGTGACTTTGATAGAGGATTATAACCTTTGGTGGGGAACAAACAGCAGGAGATGAACTTTCAAGGAAACTAAGAAGCTGTCTTATTGTCGCCAGTAAAATAAGAACAACCCTTTTCCCAGTTGCAGAATACATACATAGCATAATTCTATCTAAAAAGGATGTTTTTAAAGTTTTCCACAAGATATCAGCTGCTTTAACATCAGATGGCCTCAAATTTGATGTAGTTTGACATCTTTTGCACTAGTTTGGCATCTAAAGGCTACAACAGAACACCACAAAAAGCAATTTAATAGCATTTCATACGAGCCATGACATCATTTTTTTTTTAAACAGAGTTTTGGAGCTCCCAAGTCTTATAACTTCACTAAAAAAGATGGGCGGGGGGAAAACAATCAATGCCCAAAACTACTTTGGATTCGTCTAATAAAAAGATTACAAACTAAACATGTAGTGAATAACTGAACCATTAGCAATAAGTTGTGTGGTCTTACAAAGTAGGAAATCATGCCAGGCAAAGCTTGTGGTTTTTTATAGGATTACAAAATTAGCAGACAAAGGGAATGCAATAGATGTAATGCATGTTGATTTCACTGAAGAGTTTGATTATGTGTCTCTGACCCTTACTTGTAATTCACACTGATTTGATATGAGCACTGTCACATTAATTGAAAGTTGACTAAAGTACTGTAAGCAAATGGTAGCAAAAAACAGCAAGGCATTCAGTTTGGAGTGGGGTGACTAATGGATCAGTATTTTGTTTGGTCTTATTTTGGAGGACATCTTTATTCATTACCGGGAAAAGAGGGTAAAACAAGCACATCTAGTTCATGACATTCATCATCTAGCAAGTAAAACAGAGAGGCCAGGGAAATAACACAAAGGGACTTGGAAATTTGGGCAGGAAATGGAGAGAGATTTGTCATCCTAAAAAAATGCAAGTTAATATTTCTGTGGGAAAATAATCTAATACACAGATATTCAGTCTGAAGGGAAACACCTTGACTTCAATGGAGCTACAACAATTGACACCAGCTGAAGATCTGTCCCCTGGAGACAAGTAATGCTGAAAGAGACCACAGGCTATAGCAGAAAACAAAAGAAATATGATATGAGGTTTTGGGCTGCATAAGCAAAGGCATGATGTCACAGAGCAGAAAGGTGATAGTCATGCTCTGCTGAAACCACACCTGGAATACTGCAACCAGTCTGGACAATACCAGAGAGATGTAAAACTGGAGGCAATTCAGAGAGGAGCAATGTAAGTAATTAGGGGGGTTGAAAAGATTGACTTCCTGTGTAAGGAAAGACAAAAGTAAAAGGGTTGGATAAATAATTTAGGGGACTGGGAATGTGAATCATCTAAAGGATGTAAAATCAAAGAAAAGAGGAATTGCTTACCGTAGCAAAAGGGGATAAATAACTAGCAGTGATGGGGTAAAGTTAAGGAAAGGACATTTTATTAGGCTTATCAAGAAATATTCCAATGGATTAGGCCGTAGAACAGTCTCCCAGTGGAAGGCGAGGAAGCCTCATGATAGACATTAACATTAGAGACATCACTAAAAATAAACAACATGGACTGGTGGGGAGGAGAGCAGTAGGATCCATGAAGGACTTGATGAGCTTTTACATCTTTAAACTTCCATGATCTGATGATATCACGTGGACCTCAAGAAACGCTTGTTCCTTGAGACAGATATAGACTGGGTGCATTGTAGAGGGAGCTCTTGCCATTTGGAGGTTTGTGTCTGATTTCACTCCCTGTTTACCTGACACAAAAGGTGTTCTTGGTAAGAGCCTGTAGGAAGGGACTGAAGATCCCCATGTAAGAGGCCTGATGCTCTGTCCCATCAAGCACTAAAGCTCTTCATTGGAGTTGGAAGAGAAACAAACAGAAATTTCACAAAGGTCTAAATCTCCACCAGAGCCTCCTGCTGCATTAAAATCCTGGATGATCGCAGCATGAAATGCACCACAATTAAAGAATGGCCACTGGAAGCAGGACAGTACTGCTGACTCGATCAAGAGTTACTTTGCTTTCCTCCTCCAAAAAAGAATAGTGCAAAGTGTGTCCATTTAAACACATGTGATTTGAATTACTATGGGTATTATGAAACAAAAAATGGAAGTTTTTGGTAAATAATTAGATTAGGTGGAGACTTGCATTATCAGGACCAAAGATATGGTTGCAATGCAAAGGCAGGAATTTATAAAAATCTTCATGAGGTCTCTAAAACATGCAAGTATGAAACTATCTTGAATTCAGAGTAGGAAGCAGACTTTCCAAACTGATAATAGTAGCCATATTAGAAACCGCAAATGACTTGAAATTATTGAAGATATGCTACTAATTGCTTCATTCTGGACACACTTTAATAAACAGCACATTCAAGAGGAAGGGTACACCCCATTTCATCTCTAAGTTTTTGATGTTTCAGAAGAAAGTCAGAGTTCTTTCACTAAACCAGGTATGTGATCCCCAATTTAAAAAAAATCTTACCTTTGTTTTCTATAACATAGTTTTAAAAAAGATTAGATGGCACAAAATATTTGAGATTATACATCAACTCGGAATCCAGTAATTTATTGTGTCTTCATCTATAATGAGAGAGGACCTTAAGGAAGAGCTCTCTTGATATGATGATATAGAAGAAGCTGATGTTCCTATGACTTCATTTGGACCATTATCTGATTTTAATATTATTTTAAACTATAATAGACTATTTGAAGGTTGTCTGACTCTACATGTGACTGACTTGTACATTAGGACTGCTTTCTTTACGATTTTAACAACAGAAGAGCAATGGGCGAGACTGGTAGCCATTAATGCAATTTCTTTCCACCCTTGAGAAGTTTAAGGGGTAAGTTTCTCCCACACAGAAGGTGAATAAGAGAAATGTCCAACTCTGGATAATGCTATACATTTCCTATATGGAAATTCTGGTCAAAAAGAACTCCCTTTGTAAGCTTTCTGCTGTATTTTGCTTTCATAAATGTAAATTGAGAACACATCTTAATCTTAGGGGTAAACATGAACAGTACTGGCACCTAATATGAGCATCTTTCTTCCCTTTATGAAGCGCATGAAATACAATAGATAACTGATAGCTTGAAAGCTTGTCTCTCTATTACCTCACCCACTTTGTCTTGCTAACAGATAACCGACTCATTAAAAAGTTTAGGCAGTTAATAATTCACATTAACATCTTGTGCTTATATAGTGCTTTTTATCTGAAAGGACCAGGTCTCAAGGTGTTTAGCAGCCAGAGATCACCACTGAAATGGAGCCACTCATAGGGCAGAACATAGAACTTACTCAGCAAAAGCAAACCTATGGAGCAGTTTTTAGGAAGAGACATGAATAGCTACTCCATTTCAAGAATAGGGAAATGGCCCGTATCTTGTTAATTTTATTACATCACAGAATGTCAATGAAAAAAACCCACCCAAATTCCCTATTTGGTTAGGATTGCAGCAGAAACTTAGTTAATATGGTTCACAATGTGATTACAATTATGTGATGTATAAGGACCTTGTGGTGAAACATGGCCAGAATTTCTGAGAGCATCAAAGCATTTGACGAGGCAAAATTGATAATTTATCGGTGCAGCTCTAGGCAAGACTGGACTCAAATGATTATATACATATTTTGTATGTAACATAGGAATTTTTTCTCTTAAACGAATGTGTTACTAATTCATGTATATCCCAATGTTAATTGAATATTTATTTTTTTAAAATCCTATTCAGATAGCAATTTCTTCCTATTACTTTATTTGAGTGCAAATTTCTAAGAAATTGACAACAGAAGAATCTCTAGTGCTTTATAGAATCCTAACAATACAATTGATTTTAAAAAGTTTGATTGGTTGTGCATTATATTTCCTATAGGTTTTTTTTTTTTTGCTCTGAAAAATCTTAAATGGAAGGGAAAATATATAATTTGTGTTTGGATTTTCAGCACAATCTACCTGCATCATTTGCTTACCCATCAATGCCATTTTTTACAATACAATAATTCCTCACTCTTCAAAATATTCCTGTCCCAAATTCCCAATTCTCATTTCATACAAAGATAATTAGGTAGGTAGGTAACTACTACTCTATGTGTCAAGACAGATAATTTACATCATTTCACTGGTAACCTAGGATTTTAATAACACCAATAAGAGGGGAAAAAACACTTCATTTGGATGGTTTGCCCTGACATTATATACTGTTAAAAACATATTACATACTTTTGCCCATACTTCTGGCCTCTGCTACCTTTAAAATCCTTGTAAACTACTTGTGAATACTTCCATTACAAGAGTACTGCAATTATTCAAACACTTTATAAGAACTGAAATGAAAGCTTGCATTTCACTGGTAAAAATTACTGTATATTGTGATGACACATTATTTAAAACCACCAATCCCCCTGCTGAAATTATGATAACTGAGCAGAGAAGATAGAAAAGTGAAGGCTTTTGAAGTGTTTGCTTTTGGGTTTATATTTTCTAGCCTTAAAGCTGTAAAGAATAATTAATTACCCTTCTCTTTAGAATATGGCTACCTTTTGACAAGAACATGAGATTTGGCCTGAAAACCAGCGTTTACCACGCTCACAATAATATGGTATATGATGTATGTACAATACAGATTGGCTGATCACAGATGGCATGTTAAAAAAAAATAAATCACAGGACTTGCAACAACTATACATTTCAAATTGGTCTCACTTCTTGACAGGATAAACATGGTGATGGAGAAAGGAGCTTTGAGGCACAATTTATTTAGCTTCCAGTTGATTTGAGAATTTGATGGAGGAGGTGAGGGACAGAGAAGAAAGGGAGTGATACACATCTACTTGGTGAAGTTTCATATTGAACTCCCATCAAAGGGCAGACTGAAGAATTTACATTGTGGAAATTACTCCAATTTTACTTAGCCTCCCAAGCAAACCCAAAACACATTTTAGATTTATCTTCTGCCTTAATTATACTGCATAAAATGCCATAGATATTGTTTATTCATTAACCATTTGAGAATTAGTATATTTAGGACTCAGCCCTGTGGAGTGCTGAGCAGCTCCTGCATCTCAGCTCCTATTACAGGAATATAGAAGGAGGCATCCGGCATCCTTGCAGCATAGGAGCCTTAAAATCAGAAGGGGTTTTTTTTTTTTTGGTTTGGTTTTTTTTTAAAGTCAGCTTGGTAAACCTTAGACCTGTGGTTATCTTTGGAATTACAGTGACGCAATCGGGCGGAGGCTAGGCTAGCTCAAAATGGATCTCAAATTAGGATTATTGAACACCAATGACATGCACAAACCAAACACCACATGCAGAACTCCTGATGAGCCCCGTAACTTCACACACAGTTTCATGTTATTCACCAGTTGGAATATATAAAAAGAAACAACATCTTTAAGAGGTACTTTAAAAGGGTAATTTAACTGCGTGCAGAATGGCACATACATAATTTGTACATCCATCTAGTTTGGGGGTGGCCAACCTGTGGCTCCAGAGCCATATGCAGCTCTTCAGAAGTTAATATGCGGCTCCTTGTAGAGGCACCGACTCCGGGGCTGGAGCTACAGGCGCCAACTTTCCAATGTGCCGGGGGGTGCTCACTGCTCAACCCCTGGCCCTGCCCCACTCCACCCCTTCCTGCCCCCTCCCCTGAGCCTGTCATGCCCTCGCTCCTCCCCCTTCCTCCCCTGAGCCTCCTGCACGCCACGAAATAACTGATCGGGAGGTGCGGGGAAGGAGGGGGAGGCGCTGATCGGTGGGGCTGCCGGTGGGTGGGAGGCGCTGGGAGCGTGGGAGGGGAGAGCTGATGGGGGGGCTGCTGATGTATTACTGTGGCTCTTTGGCAACGTACATTGGTAAATTCTGGCTCTCTCTCAGGCTCAGGTTGGCCACCCCTAATCTAGTCTTTCTATTAAAGCCAACTCTTTAGCTATTACAGGTAACAGGGCAGAGTAGGGAGAGGTAGAAGTGAAGGGTGAACAACAGTATTTAGAGCAGTATGACAGGGCAGTAAGTACCTTTCTAACAGAGAGAGATTTAGCGGGACTAAAGGCCTGCTCTGTGAGATCGAGCCCTTCAATAGTTTCCGTACAGTCTGAGAGGGGAGCATCCTGCAACAGTAAATTGAGTAAACAGAGCAAACCAAGCCCAGGCTTTAACACATCAACCATGAGCATTATGTGACACTAGTTATAAACATGCAGAGAAACAGTAAGTGGTAGATAAAACAGCAATGATAATGAACTGACATGCACACTAATATCACACCCAGACTGAAAAATGCTATGTTCATGATATGACTAGTCAAACTTCATAAAGTGCATCAGAAAATACTTATCTGCTGCCAATTATATTACTCACATTTACTGAGATGTAAGTTTTTAAGTCATTAGAGTGTGCACTTCACTGAGTAACTGTACAGTGAGCACTTTAAACTCTTATTTTGAACAATTCAAAAAAGTCTATTTACTTAGTGCACCAAAGACAGTATTTTTAGCTTAATGATTTTATTGTTGATGCACAATACCAATCGTTTTTTCTTTTTTAATTGATCTCCAAATACATTGTCAAGTTATCAGAATATATTCAATACACACTATTACACAAAACTGACTCTGCTGTTTCCAATATCTTATATTTTAAAAGTACATTAACTTGAAAAATATCCAAGTTGTCACAAAGCCTGACTAGTTTTGAGCAGGATTCGAACCCATCTAAATAGCCTTTTCAAATTTTCATGCACTACGTTCAGCAATAAATCAAGGAGCATGCCTCACAGACATGCTTCAGCTGCACTACTAAAGCCTCTTACATTTCTGACCCTGAGCACTCTCACAAAGACAATGGTGTGTTATCTCTAACACTTACCTTATAAACAGTTACTCTCTGCCAATTAAAGAATAATGTTATAGTGACATATTAGGTGACAGTAGAGGACACCAGACATTAACTTTAAGATTATATTTTATGGCACTCTGTGTTCTCACCTGTACAAGACTCCTGTCCACTACTACCCCACAAAGAACCTGTGACTGAGGACCAGCGGTTTTAATATCCTGTAAGTTTTGCTCCCGGATCTGTGAAGAAAACAGCAGGATAAATACATGTGAACAGTAGACAAACCCGTTTTATCCACTCAGTGGGGGGGAGGGGGGAGGGAGAGAGAGAGAAAACAAAACAAAAAACCCACCCTTTTTTGGCTCGGTTTTAGGGACAGATCCTGAGTTGGTATAAATTATCATAGCTCCACAGATGTCAATGGAGCTGTGACAATTTACACTAGCTGAAGATGTACCCCCAGGATTCTATTGATATAGATTATTTCTTACATGCCAATCAGTTTGGTATCTAGGTACCACAGCATGCATTTGCCTTCCTTTTACATGGTAAAAGTAGACTGATCAGGTAGTAGAGAAAGACAGTTCAGAAGGGCATCAGAGCATTCCGGATCAGTCTTTTACCATGTTCAACCTTTTAGTGTCCACACATTCCATAACCACACTCCCACAGAGAGTACACCTCTACCCCGATATAACGGGACCCACTATAACATGAATTCGGATATAACGCGGTAAAGCAGTGCTCCGGGGGGCAGGGCTGCGCACTCCAGCAGATCAAAGCAAGTTCGATATAACGCGGTTTCACCTATAACGCTTAAGATTTTTTGGCTCCTGAGGACAGCGTTATAGCGGGGTAGAAGTGTAATTCCAAAACCAACAGGAAGTGTTACTAAAGTAGAATAATAGAAATGTAGGGCCAGAAGGGACCTTGAGAGGTCATCTTGTCCAGCTGAGGCAGCACCAAGTAAACCTTGACCATCCCCTGACTGGTGTTTGTCTAATCTGTTCTTAAAACCCTCCAGTGACAGGGAATGCACAACCTCACTTGGAAGCCTATACCAGGGCTTAACTAACCTTTGTAGCTAGAAAGTATGTGTGCACGCGCACATTTAATCATATATAAAAAACCTAAATCTCCCTTGCTGCAAATTAAGCCCATTACATCTAGTCCTATATTCAGTGGACATGGAGGACAACCGATCACCATCCTCTTTATAACGGTGAGTAACACATTGGAAGAGTGTTATCAGGTCCCTCCTCAATCTTCTTTTCTCAAGACTAAACATTTCCTCGTATGTCAGGTTTTCTAAACCTTTCCATCATTTTTGTTGCTCTCCTCTGCACTCTCTCCAATTTATCCACATCTTTCCTAAAGCGTGGTGCCCAGAAGTGGACACACTACTCTGGCTGAGGCTTCGCCAAGGCTGAGTAGACTGGGACAATTACCTTCTGTGTCTTATATACAACATTCCTGTTAATATTAATACCCCAGATTGATATTAGCCTTTTTCACAACTGCATCACATTGACTCATTCAATTTCTGATCTACTATCATCCCCAGATCCTTTTCTGATGTACTAATACCTAGCCAGTTCTTTCCCGTTTGTAGTTGTGAATTTCATTTTTCCTTCCCAGATGTAGTACTTTATACTGGTCTTCACTGAATTTCATCTTGTTGATTTCAGACCAGTTCTAAAATTTGTCAAGGTTGTTTTGAATTTTGATCCTGTCTTCCAAAGTGCTTGCGACCAATCCCAGTTTGGTGTTATCTACAAATTCTGTAAGCACACTCTCCACTCCACTTTTCAAGTCATTAATGGAAATATTGACTAGTACCAGACCCAGAACAGACCCTTGCTGGATCCCACTAGAGATTTTTCCCCACCTGTTTGACAGCAAACCTTTGATAACTACTCTTTGATCTTTCAAGCAGTTTTGTACTTACCTGATAGTAATTTAATCTAGACCACATTTCCCAAATTTGCTTATGAGAACGTTGTGGGATTATGTCAAAAGCATTACTAAAATCAAGATACATCATATCTATAGCTTTCCCCCATCCACTAGGTTAGTAACCCTGTCAAAGATGGAAATTAGATTGGTTTGGCATGATTTGTTCTTGACAATTCCATGTGGCTAATACTAGAATTCTACTATCCTCTAGATACATACAAATTGATTATTTAATAAAAATACTCTTTACCACCTCAATTTACCATCCAAACATTGATAGTGGCGGCTATACTTTCGAAGTGGATGCTAATGAGTACATTCGTTCGAGAATGCAAAATCCCTCATTTGCATGTGCACAAATGGATATTTTTGAATGCAAAAATCAGTTAATTGCATAAAGAAGTATCCATCTGTGTATCTAAATACAAATGCTCTCTTTTATGTCTTCAATGTCTGCAAGCTCTTTCCTCACTCCACAACGTGGGAATAGAAATAAAGTAATTCCTGAACTTAGATGTCTTGTGAGAGCAATGAAACCATAATTGCTGACCCAGCATGCAACATTTCTAAAGTAGTTTGGAGTGCTGTTTCTAAAGCTGCAGAAGAGGATGCATTTAGAGGGATTCACTTGTGATTGCATGGATGACAAAGGGCTATTCGTCTTAAAGTTATGTTGTAAACAAAAGAGACTATCCATCTTACTATCAACACTTAAGATTATTAAAACTGAAAATATTAAAAATCCTATTCCCACGACTCTATTTATACTCTTGGTTTACTCCTTGCATTTATCTTGACCGGGGCAATGAAAACTCATGAAATCAGTTTTATTTCTGTTTTTGGTTGGTTTCACTTTCAGGTTTTTAGCACCACAGTGGAAATGTTAATTTAACAACTGTTTTAACTTAATTTCTTTTTAACTGTGGAGACATTTCTATTGATCTTAGGTTTTATAAACATTTAAAAAAAATAAATTTAGACCAAGTTTAAGTTGACAGTTTCCATGAGACAGTTTTTGCAAAAAGGTAAGAATGAGTCTTATTCCACATATTCTCTCTATTGTCAGTTGCAAGTTTATTAGCAATTCTGTTTCTCCAAATATATTTTTATAGTGGAAAGCAGGAACCTAGAATATAATTTGTTTTGGCACTGCACGTCTAGTTACTTAACCCTTGTGTTGACAGTTCTTTGTATTATTTAGTAGAACTGGGACCATTGCAGAGCAGATACTTCAGAAGAGTCAGGGTTTTCGAACTCCTTAAATAAAGTTTTGTCTATGCAATCTAGTCTACCTCTGACCTTTACCTCTGTCTGAAATACTGCTCCCAAAACCAGGCTTTCCATAAATTATTTCTTTTGGACAAGACCAACAAAACGTTGCTACACAAAAATGTTTAATATTGTTCTTAGAGTACAACTTTTTGATGACTGGATTGCTGCGAAATACCAAACCCAATAAAACCCATACAGCTCCCACAGGAAGAGCAGATTATAAAAACTGGAAACCTAAGTATGTGAAGGACTCTACATGATAAGTTCAACTATCATTTAACAAGCCCAGGGCTTTCAAAAGAAGGCATGTTCACACAGAAAATAATGTACCATCAGCATGAGAAACTCACCATAACGAGTATCAACATCTGCCTACTTGAACCTTTCACATGTATAGATTTCAGTTTCAAGATTTATGCCTTTTGGATTAGTTAAATTGCACTGGACTTTCCATATTAAACAGTGATCATTCCACAACACTGCTGGGACAAAGATGATAGCTCTATCCTTAACCTTAAACAGACTCTCCTTTAGCACTAAACAGTGTTCATGCCAGTAACCTTTTACAAGATTTTACCTGCACAAACTCCCTTTTCCAATAGTGGCATCAACTAACAGCACCAGAAGCAGCAATTAGAGGCAAGTTAGCCCATTACTAATTTTTGCTAACAGATTGCCAACATATGTTGGCACTTTTGTAAGAATGGAAGCTAAATAGGATGATCCAAACCCCTTCCTCAAAGAAGACCAGTGGTAACATTTAAAGTCAATTTCACATAGCGACTGGAATTCAAACCACAGGACCACTTTCAAATGGTTAATATCTGGCTCAACAGATCTGGGAAGTGGGGGAGAACCACACCTTGCCTAATCACAGCCCAATTATAAAGCAACGTCCAAAGACTCGTGGATCCATATTTCTGTGCTTTAATTTTAAATTGACAAAGGTTTGGAAATATTTTGCAAAGAATTTTAATTATGAGCAGAAGCCATTTTAGAATACATATTTAGCTAATCCCATCCCTAAAAAGCCCCCAAAACAAAAAATCACAGCACTACCATGATGATTGATCATTTCCCCCTACTCTTTTTCTGTCTTGTCTATTTAAATTGTCAACTCTTCAGGGCAGGGACTGTAAATTGCTTAGCTCAAGGTCTTGGTTGGCCCCCAGGCCCTATAACAATTAACAATAAACAGCCACATCATGTATGTGGCTCAATTCTGGATCCTACCTCCTGAAAAAGAGTCTGCCTGGAATTTTATAACTTAATAAAAGGAGTACTTGTGGATACAGACTAACACGGCTGCTACTCTATGGCCTGGTCCCCACTAAGCCCCCACTTCGGACTAAGGTACGCAAATTCAGCTACGTTAATAACATAGCTGAATTCGAAGTACCTTAGTCCGAACTTACCGCGGGTCCAGACGCGGCAGGCAGGCTCCCCCGTCGATGCCGCGTACTCCTCTCGCCGAGCTGGAGTACCGGCGTCGACGGCGAGCACTTCCGGGATCGATCCCAGAACATCGACTGCCTGCCGCCGGACCCTCCGGTAAGTGTAGACGTACCCTATAACTTAATAGCAGACACAGAAGCTGGCCAAGAAGTAATAAGTTTGTCATGGAGGTCACGGATTCCGTGACTTCCCGTGACCTCCGTGACTTCTACAGAGGCTGGCACACCTGCCAGAGCAGCTCACACAGCCCCTACGCCAGGTGCACTGGCCGCTGCTGCAGCAGTCTCAGGCCCTCCCGCCCCCCAGGGCTGGGGGTGCAGGGCAGTTTATCTGGGGGGGAGGGCTCCCTGGAAGGGCGACAAACTCCCCTCCCTCAACTCCTAGCTCCATGTGCTGCTGCCGCTGTCTCAGGCACTGCCCCCCGTGGCTCCCATTGGCCGCAGTTGCCGGCCAATGGGAGCTGCAGAACCAGGGCTTGGGGCGAGGCGTAGCAGAGGCAGCACGTGGAGCTAGGAGCTGGGGTTGCCACTTCCCTGGAGCCGGGTAGGGAGCCTGCCCTAGGCCCCCCTTCACCACCACCGAGCAATGCTGGCTCCAGGTGCTTACACACTGATTATTTAATAATTTGTTCCAGTATCTTTCCAGGTATTGAAGTTAGGCTTAGTTTATAATTCCCCATGGCCTCTTTTTCTCCCTTCTTAAAGATAGGTACTATGTTTGCCCTTCTCCAGTCCTCTGGGAACCCACCCATCCTCCAGAAGTTCTCAAAGATAATTGCTAATGGTTCCAAGACTCCTTCAGCTAGTTCCATAAGTAACCTGGGATGAATTTCATCAGGTCCTATCGACTTGAACACATCTAACTTATCTAAATATTCTTTAACCTTTCCCTATTTTGGCTTGCGTTTCTCCCCCTCTTGTTCTTAATATTAACTGTACTGAGCATCTAGTCACCATTAATTTTCTTAGCAAAGACTGAAGCAAACAGGCATTAAACATCTCATTTTTCTTGATGTCATAAGTTATTAGCTCTCCTTCCCCGCTGAGTAGAAGAGATGCACTTTGTTTCATCTTTCTCTTGCTCCTAGTGTATTTAAAGAACCTCCTCTTAATTACCCTTTTTATGTCCCTTTCTAGTTATACCTCATTTTGTGCCTTAGCCTTTCTGATCTTGTTCCTACATGCTAGTGCTATACTTTTGTACTCCTCATCAATTTGTCCATGTTTCCACTTTGTGTAGAATTCCTTTTTGGATTTTTAGGTCATTAAAGAGTTCCTGGTGGAGCCATATTGGATTCTTATTATCCTTCCTACCTTTCCTTCACATTGGAACAGTTTGCAGTTGCGCGTTTGATATTGTCTCGAGGAACTGCCAGCTCTCCTGAACTCCTTTTTCTATTAGATTTTATTCTCATGGGACCTCACCTACCATTTATCTAAATTTGTTAAAGTCTGCTTTTTTTAAGTCCCCTGTCCTTATTCTGCTGTTCTCACTCCTTCCTTTCTTTAGAACTATGAAAGCTATCATATAATGATCACTTTCACCCAAATTGCCTTCCACCTTCAGATTTGCAACCAATTCCTCCCTGTTGGTCAGAATCAAGTCTAAAATGTCTATCTCCCTGGTTAATTCCGTTCTGGAACAAAAAGTTGTTCCCCACAGCATTCCAAGAACTTACTGGAAATTTTATCTTTTGCCATGTTACTTTTCCAACAGATGTCAGGGCAGTTACAGTCTCCCATTAGTACCAGGTTTTGTATTTTGGATATTTCTGTTATCTGTTCTAGAAATGCCTCATCCACTTCCTCTTCCTGATCTGGTGGTCTATGGCAGACCCCTACCAGAACGTCACCCCTATTTTTGACCCCCTTTATCTTAACCGAGAAGCTTTCAGCTTGTCTGCCTCCCACCTCCTTCTGGACCGCAGAACAAGCTTATTATATATTCTTGACGTATAATGTATAATGCAACCCCTCCTCCCTTTTTACCCTGCCTGTCCTTCCTGATCAAGCTATACCCCTCTATACCAATATTCCAGTCATTAAATTTATCACACCAAGTTCCTGTGATGCCAATTAAGTCATAATTTAGCTTATGTACTAATACTTCCTGTTCATTCCCCATACTTTTTACATTTGAGTACTGACGCCCCCCGGGTTACGCAAACCCGACTTATGCAAATCTGCACTTAACAGAAAAAGTTCCGTAAGCTAGAAATAGGGTTGTTGGTTTTTTGGCATAATGGTCAGGTATACGTTTCCGACTTACGCAAAATTCGAGTTACACAAGGTGTTCTGGAACAGAATGTTTGCGTAAGTCGGGGAGCGTCTGTAAAGACATCTAAGATGTTGGGCAGATTCCCCCACTAATTTCTCTCTTGTAATTTTCCATGTCCTCCCCACCCCCCCACATCTAACCCTCTGGTATGGTCACCTTTTTTTTAATATACTTACCTGTGGGCTTTTATCACATGCCCTCTTTGAACTTAGTTCAAAGCCCTCCTTGGTTCAAAAGGAGCAGGTGACAAAAGACTACTGAGCTTAGTTCAAGAATATATAGCGACTGTTTCTGCCTCTAGTTACCATGGGGAGGACAATGCAGAAGCCATGCTTTTGATTTCTGCAAGACCTTATTACAACAAAAATTATTAGCTGTTTACAAGTATGCAATTTCAACAACAGTGATGGCAAATTAAATTATTTAACAGCAGTTACAAACCTTGTTCCTCATTTCTTGGACCTCCTTTGGGTTAGTGTTCAATGGAACAAACAGGTTAGGGACAGCAGAGGTGGCAGTTCTATGTCCATCCTCTTTAGTCCACTGCAATGCCAAGAACAGTTCAATAGTCAGAATTGCTGTAATGGCAAGGAATATTAATAGCAGCAAATTTATATAACAATTGATCATGCGTTCTATATAAATGCAGAAAACTGAATCAATGGTTACATTCTATTCATTTATAAGAGCACTTAACTCATACACTTCTTCAGTGGTAACAGAATCAGAAAAGGAATTAAAATAAATGTCTACAGAGACACTATCAACTAGAATATCATTTCCACCCCCAAACCTTTGCACTTATTGTTATATGTAACACCAGAGATTTCTGGAACTCAAGTAAGTTTATTAGCAGTTTTCATTTTTCTGTGCATTTGACAGCACCACATAGTTGGACAGGTTCAACGTTTTCCCTGTGTACTTTGTTTCTCACTTGCTGAAGAGACCCTTAGCAATAAAGGAGACAAAGATCCCTTAATACTTATTTTTAAAGGAAAAATTAAAGAAAAGGGCATTTCAAGATATGCTATTTAAAGGGGTGTGTCAAACTTTTTTTTAAATTAGGTAATTTTTTCTAAAATTGAGTTGACAGTGTCCCTTTAAATCACAGAAAAAAAATCGACCCAGATAAAGTTAAGATAAAACTATGATAAGTGTTTTTATATCCTAGTATGGTCATATTCATCTTCACATTTTCTCTTTGAATACTAAAATGAGAGCGAAATCATTGATTCAATCCTCTGATACTCAACGAACATCAAAGCAAACTGAAAGCATAAGATGACAGGAGTGTGAAAAGCAATGAGATGTCACTAACCAGGTTTAGTGAATGATTTTGTACTGTGAAGCAAGAGTGGGCATCACCAAAGTTTTGCATTAAAACAAACTACTGCATTAGAATATACTGTGTTTTCAGAATTATTTCTGTACAGATAAATAGCTGTATCAATACAGCAGCCTAGGGGAACAGTTTGGTGATGTCGAATATTTTATATAACTTATATAGCTCAAAAGGTTACAAAAATATCCCAAACACAAACTTAAAGCGCTTCATGGGCTCTTCACAGAAGGTTGTTTTACATGGTCATTGCAT